>NC_052625.1:178890243-179515243 GCF_016161935.1 Mauremys reevesii | reverse complement strand
CTTGCCTCCAACATGCGCCTCTGGTGGTGCCTGTTCCTCGGCTGTTGGTGTCTGAAGGTCTGGGGAGTCCACAATGACCATTCTTTTATCCAGCAGCAAGTGTGGATAGCTCAGACCCTTAATATTTCTAAATGCTGGGTCTGCAGCCACATCCCAGCCCACTCTCAAGCTGATGTTCCTGTCCTGGCTATCCCACTCAATTCCCCAGACCTCACTGGAGGACCTCATCCATTTAACACAATATGGAACAGTAATGACACCTGGGAAGAGACTATTGGCAGTTTCTTTAACCCACTTGGGGGAGTAATACACCAGGCAAAAAGGCTCCTGAGGTAAAAGAAGAAGTTAAAATAATGGCAAATAAAACTGAAGAAAGTTTAAGAGCCCTGGCCAAAGAAACAGGGGCGATCCAACAGGTGGCCCTCCAAAACCATCAGGCATTGTACATAGTGCTGGCGGCCAAAGGAGGGACCTGTGCTCTCACTGGAAAACAATGTTGTGTGTTTATACCTGACGATACCAATGAGGTAATAGATCACACTAGCCACTTAGAACAAATCGCATATCTTCTCCATGTAGAGCCAAGTTCTTTATGGAAGTGGCTAAGTATTCTCTGGCATAGGAAACTGGTTGTTTCAGGGAGCCCTGACTACCCTGTTTGGAATCCTAATAATTTTTGTATGTTTTCAGTTAGTCTCCTGTTGTACCCAAAATTGTGTAAGGCATGCCACTCAGGTGACTGCCCCAGAACAGAGTGCTAATATGATGATTTTGAACATTGCTGATGAACAAAGAGATAAAGAACGGTTAATATGTGGAACCCAGTAAAATTTTGGTCATGGCGTGAGCTTGACCAAAAGGAGGGATTGTGAAAGTAGAATGAATTATATTGTAAAAATAAGAATGGATTAAAGAAATGTTGTATGTACCTTTAAGCAGAAATAAGAAATGTTGAAATACAAGTGCCAGGAAAAGAAACATTAGGCATAAACAATGGTGCTAACGGCGAAACATTAACAGAAGATGGGTAATAGTTAGTAAGGAAATAAGATATGCATGCCTAGCCCAGGTAAACTTATCTGATTCTGCTTCCTTTGTTATCTTGTTAAGTTCTCACCCTTTTATCTGTATAAATAAGATAGTTTGTGTCTTGCATGGTGCTCACATTATCTGGGTGTTATTAGCAGAGCGCTGTGCTAATAAAACAGAGTGGTCTGACAAACTGTGAGTCCTAAGTCTAACTTTGACACTCTCCAGCTGCAGAAAGTGCTGCCCCCGCCCCCGCTTTCTGCTCCCATCACTCCTCAGCTGTGTGTGTGTGTGGGGGGGGAAAGGGTCACTATGCAAGGAGCTGCTCCCTAATCCGCTCAACTCCCATGCATCCAGACCCACCTCATACCCAGATTGCCCTGCCAAGCCTCACCCCCTGCACCCAGAACCCCCCCCACTGACCCCCTGAACCAGAACCCACACCCCAACAAGTCTCACCCACTGCATCTGGAGCCCCCCTGAACCCAGACCTCCTTTCTGAGCCCCACCTCCCAGCATCTGGACCCTACCCCTGCACCCAGACTGGCCCCCCACATTCAAAACCCCACCCAAACAAGCTCCACCTCACCTGCACCTGGAACACCCTGACTAGCCCCCCCCACCCCAGTGAACCCCACCAAGCCATCACCTGGACCCCACCCCCACTGAGCCCTCTACAACCAGACCTGCTGAGCCCCAATCACCTTCACCTGGATCCCCCTGTAGAGTCCCAGTGTGTCTGCACCCAGAACCCCCCTGTAATGTTCCCCTCTGGTGTTGTCTGGACTGGTGATCCGCTAAGTCACTCCAATCCTTGACTCTGGGAGCCAGCCTTACCCCGCTCTTCTGTGAGAACCCTCACTCCTGGGCTGTTCACGCACAGCCTCTGACATGTAAACTGCTCCTTGGATTGTGCAACTGAATGACACTAGCCAATATCTCTGGTCCCAGACACATCCCTAAGAACCTCCATCTTGCAGTGTCCAGTTATGCCCACTGGACGCTGCAAGCTTATATGAGATCGTCAATTTAACAAAGCAATTGATATGTACCAGGCTTGTCACCCCAAGGGGAGTTTCTGACACACTTCAAATCAAATGCACTGCTTCAGGTAGAACAAACAAACAGCTTTATTAACTATAAAGACGGATTTTAAGTCAAAACATAAGTCAGATTTGGTCAAATGAAATAAAAGCAAAATGCATTCTAAGCTGATTTTAACACTTTCAGTGCTCTTACAAACTTAGATGCTACTCACCACAGGCTGGCTGGTTGCTTTTCAGCCAGGCTCTCCCCTATGATCAGCACTTCAGTTGCTTGCTGTGGTGTCTGTAGATGTAGGTGGAAGAGAGAGAGCATGGCAAATGTCTCTCCCTTTTATCATGTCCTTTCTTCCCTCTTGGTTTTGCTCCCCCACCCCCGCTTTCAGAGTCAAGTGAGCATTGCCTCATCGCAGTTCCAAACTGACCAAAGGAAAGGGGAGGGGGGTGACTTGAAAACACCTAACTTGTCTAAGTAATTGTTAACTTGCTCTTTCCCTATTTTAGCCTTTGATCCTACCTCATTTTCACTGACCTGCACTATGGTAAATGCCCAATTGCTACTAAACTTTTGGTGAAAACTGAAGCAAAAAAGTCATTTAGCACTGTGACGGGTTGCCCCCCTTAGGATGTCACCTGATGTGCTGAAATACCACTGAGCCTGTCTGTTATGCCAGCCTGGGCACCCTTTT
This sequence comes from Mauremys reevesii, assembly GCF_016161935.1. Classification (NCBI taxonomy): domain Eukaryota; kingdom Metazoa; phylum Chordata; order Testudines; family Geoemydidae; genus Mauremys; species Mauremys reevesii. The sequence goes on along the minus strand of NC_052625.1, from coordinate 179,512,482 downwards.
GACCTGTCTTGCTGAGTCAAGCTATTAAGCCTCCTCCAGAACACACATAGGCAGAGCCACAGCCCAACTGCAGAATAAAACAGACACTGAGATCAGTTCTGGGAAGGCTCAGCTTAAGGAACTTTTCCCCAGTACTCAGGTATCCACCTCCCTTGGAGTGCAGACCCAAAGGTATATTATGAAATCTGCCTTCTCCCTCAGTGTGGAGAAAGGTATGCACCGCCTCTTCTTCCCATCTCCCCCCACAATTGTGAATTGTACAAACAGGGTTATATTATTGTGACGGGTTGGATCACAGAACTCCCCCTTGGGAACTGCCAATTGATGTGCCAAGACTACCTCTGCCCCTGCTTTCCCTGCCCACCTGGGACTCCAGCACCCTGTCTTGTTGAGCCAGACATGCCAGTCGGCTCCAACACAGACCCAGAGTCTGAACCACATGCACCAAAGCTGCAGACTTAGCTGAAAACAACTTGAGAAGTGTCCCTGTCTTTAACACTCAGATGCCCAACTCCCAGTGGGGTCCAAACCCCCAAATAAATCCATTTTACCCTGTATAAAGCTTATACAGGGTAAACTCATAAATTGTTCACCCTCTATAACACTGATAGAGAGATATGCACAGCTGTTTCTCCCCCCCCCCAAGTATTAATACATACTCTGGGTTAATTAATAAGTGATTTTTATTAAATACAGAAAGTAGGGTTTAAGTGGTTCCAAGTAGTAACAGACAGAACAAAGTGAATTACCAAATAAAATAAAATAAAACACGCAAGTCTAAGTCTAATACAGTAAGAAAACTAAGTACAGATAAAAACCTCACCCTTAGAGGAATTCCAGTAAGCTTCCTTTTACAGACTAGTCTCCTCCTAGTCTGGGTCCAGCAATCACTCACACCCCCTGTAGTTACTGTCCTTTGTTCCAGTTTCTTTTAGGTATCCTGGGGGATGGAGCGACTCTCTCTTTAGCCAGATGAAGACAAAATGGAGGGGTGTCTCAGGGGTTTAAGTAGACTTTGTCTTGTGAGTGGAGACCCCCCTCCTCTCTCCCATGCAAAATCCAGCTCCAACATGGCATTTTGGAGTCACATGAGCAAGTCACATGTCCACGTATGACTCAGTTTTTAGAGGCAGCTGCCACTGCTTACCTGCTACCTTGAACGTCCTCATGTAGACTTCTTATGTGGATTGGAGCCACCCAAGATCCATTGTCCCTTAAGTGCTTCTTGATTGGGCACTTTATTTGCACATTCCTTTCTCAAGAAGCTGACAAATGCTTTACAAAGGCTACATAAAAATCAAGCCAGTACACAGCCAATATTCATAACTTTGAATACAAAAATGACATGCATACAAATAGGATGAATAGATTCAGTAGATCATAACCTTTACAGAGATATGTCACATGGTATATGTAGCATAAAACATATTCCAGTTATGTCATATATATACACTCCTAAGCATATTTCCATTTATGGGGTGCACCATCACAATTATAAACAAGAAGTAAGTTTATTAACTACAAAAAGTGAATTTTAAGTGAATATAAGAGATAACAGACAGAACAAATCAGATTATTGAGCAAATAAAACAAAATACTCAAGCTAAGCTCAATATACTTAAGAATCAGGTTACAAAATATAATTTCTTACCCTAAATGGTATTTTAGGCGGGTTGCAAAGTTTCTGTGGTTTAGAGTCCCAGTTATATTTCTTTTCAGACTGGACCGTCTCAGTCTGGACTCCCCTCTTGCCTTTCCTTCAGGTGCCTTTAGCAGTCTTTCTTCTTGGGCAGACAGGCCACGGAGAGGAGGAGCCTTGTCTGCCTTCCTCCCCACCCTTATATAAGATTTACATAAGGCGGGAATCCTGTTTTCCAAACTTAACGCCCCCTTCCCTTTCAGTGAGAGTTACAAGAAGTCCCAGATAATATTTAGTAGCAGGTGACAAGACCACCTGACCTAGTAGTGTCACATTTACGTCCCCGGACGCCTCTCAGGAGGGAGAGAGATTAACGTCTTCATGATCTTGTTCCTTCCTGATGGCCAGGGGTGGCTCCAGGCCCCAGCACGCCAAGTGCGTGCTTGGGGCGGCATGCCGCGGGGGGTGCTCTGCCGGTCGCCAGGAGGGCGGCAGGCAGCTCCGGTGGACCTCCCGCAGGCGTGCCTGCTGATGCTCCACCGAAGCCGTGGGACCAGCGGACCCTCCGCAGGCATGCCTGCGGGAGGTCCACTGGAGCCACGGGACCGGTGACCGGCAGAGCGGCCCCCCGCGGCGTGCCGCCGTGCTTGGGGCAGCGAAATGGCTAGAAGCAGCAAAGAATACTATTTCCACTGCTTGCATCCGAAGAAGTGGGTATTCACCCACGAAAGCTCATGCTGCAAAACATCTGTTAGTCTATAAGGTGCCACAGGATTCTTTGCTGCTTCTACAGAATCAGACTAACACGGCTACCCCTCTGATACTTGAAATGGCTAGAGCCGCCCCTGCTGATGGCCCATCAAATCTGATGGCCTGTTGTCTGGTGGGTGTCTTCCCAATACACACCCAGTTGTAACTGCTGCATAATCCATATTCCTAACTTTAGATACTAGGTTAGCTAGTCTGAATCCAAATATGCTCTTCTCCTTCCTCGATAGGTGGATCCCATCTCTGCTTAGCAGTCTTTCTTCCCAGAACAGCATGCCGTGGTCAAGGAAGTTGAAGCCCTCCTGACAACACCATCCTCTCAGACAGACATTCAGCTCCAGGATGCATCTCTCTCTGCCGGCCTGAGAATGCCCTTTGTCCATTCCCACGGTTTCAACCCTGGTGACAAACAGTAGGAGCATTCCAGCTGATTGCAACTGTCATGACAAGGTATAAGGGGAGAGGTGAATGTCTCAGGTCACTTAGCTGATAACTAACACCTTGAACTGCACTCAGATATCAGTGCAGAGTACGGAGCATAGGCTTGTCTACTCACGCTGTCCCAACCAATTCAAAATGCAGTCAGTTGCATTGCATTCTGCACTATCTGAAACCTCCACGTGGTCCCCAGAAATATCCATGTGTAAATGAACAATGGAAGCCTCCTGACAAGATCTGCAAGTTTACTATTCACTACCTCTTATTCATGGACAATTTAAAGTGCAAGAAATCATGCAGAAACTATGTTGCCTGGCAGGATTGTGGATCTCCTAGAGCCAGCCTGCGTGAGGCTGGTGTATTGAAATTGCTGCCAGATGGTGAGATATCAAGAGTGGGGAAGAGTTAAAAGCAATAGCAAACTAAAAGTATCTAAATGATTTGGCACTATTGTAATAGTTTGTAAAGTTGTCTGACATTGAAGAAATTAATGATCAGGAATGAAGCTGGAAATGCAAAGGAAAAGAACAAAACACAGGCATGGTGGAGCATTATTTTAATGCCAGGTTTGAGATTCAGATACCAGAATGAGTTAGTTAATTTAACATTAAAACAAAAAAAATCAGGACCCTATTGGACTGTGTCTTGCATCATCCATATGTTACAGGATCCGAAATGGGAGACTCTGAAATGTCTGACCCCCCCTTTAGTCATATGGGAGTGATTTTTGCAGCAACTTGATGCAGTGTAGCAAGGTGATGAACAAGAAAACAAATCTGTATCAATGCTAACAAATCGAATGCTTCACCCTTACATAGTGCTTTGCATCTTCAGAACACTGCACAGATATTAGCGCCGAAGCTGGTTTCCTGCATATGTTTTGCTGCAGGGACATTGGTTTGTGTTGTGCTCCTTAATTTTGCTATGGCAATGCTATTTTTTTTTAATCTTATTTCCCTTGTAGTCCCTAAGCAAAAAACGGATTAGTTAAACGGGAGATGAGAGTATTATTGCAGCCTGGGAACCAACTGAGAGGAGAAACTGAGAAAGTGTCAAATATAAAGAGATTCCAATTGTTTGAGCTGCTTGAACAGCACTAATTCGGGTGGGCTAATCGGGTATTTATGAAATTGGGAGCTGCCTTTTGAGTTCCTAAGCGCCATAGGAAAGAAACTCCCAAGCTCTTCAGGAGCTTAGATATAACCGTTAGGGGATCCACAGAGTGAAACCTGTGAACTCCCCTCTAGCTCATGTAAAGCTTGTGTGTTGGGTAGATAGGAGTATGTCAGACAGTAAGATTTCAGGATTCTGCGGTACTCCCTAGTCCTATAGGCTGTAAATCCAAAATCACCCTACCTCATGCCATGGCACAGTGCATATTATTATTTCTGTAGGCTGTGTAGCACCGAGAGGCGCCAGGGCCCCACTGGATAAACACAGAGTACAAGATTAACTATATTAGTAACAGTCACTATTTATATAGCTAGACACTGTACCGGACAAATATAAAGACACAGGGCCAGATTCTCAGCTGGTGCAATGAAGCTAGGCTGGTTTATACCAGCTGAGAACCTGGCTCAGAGCCTGCCCTGAAGAGCCTACCGTTGTATTTGCAGGACAGAGTGAAATAATCCATATTCGGGGTATGGGAGGAGTGACAATGATCTCAGCAATACGATCGGACAGTTACTCAGTGTACAGCTCCCGGTAGCTGAACACCTCTCTGACTGTTCCTTTATGTACAAAAATCTGGTGGGAGATGAGAGCAGCCATATTTTCCCTTTCTGTTCCCCTGGCTATAATATTATCCGGTATGTGTTTTCTATCTGTCACAGAAACCTGTTTAAACCTCCGTGGCAGCCCCCTGGGGGAAGCCTCACTTATTTGCTGGCCTTCATTACTGTGGCTGACTGCGCGCAATACAGAGATTTCACCCTCAGCACATGTAAAAAACACTGGGATAGGCCAAGGCCAGAGGTCTGGCTGCAGACCACACTGTGGGCACGTGCAGCTGTTAGCATCTGTACTGGCAGCGCCCCAGAGCCCCATGGAGTTCAGTGGAACTGTGCCCAGGAACTATCTCCAGCAGATGCTGGTGCAGGATCAAGGCCATAGGCCCTTTGCTTGACTAACCTTCTCCTATAGTCTGTGCATTTCACACTAATAGTGCAAGCCCCTGTAGCTCCTCCAAAGCAAAGTATCCCAAAGCAGTTGACATACTATCACCTTGTCCTAGCTCTTAGCAGGGATGGAGTCCCCAGCCTCTGTTTGCCAGGAGCTGGAAATGGATCACTTGACGATTACCCGTTCTATTTATTCCCTATGAAGCACCTGGCATTGGCCACGGTTGGAAGACAGGATAGTGGGCTAGATCGACCTTTAGTTTGACCCACGATGGCTGTTCTCTAGGGGAAATTCTCTTTGCCTTCCCCCACTCCTCCATCAAAAAAGCCACATGCGTTTGTACAAAGGAGTTTTTCTCCCTCTCATCTGCTCTTCGTCACAAGGGTAAATGCCACTAGCCCACTTTCACTCCTGTTCAAATTTCATCGAGTAGGATATTTTGAAGTCAAGTGGTCACATGGACCAATGTGTCCCAAAATGTCATGGAAAAGCAAAACATTGGGGGGCATGAAATTATTAAGCAAGTTTTTATTGGGGGGGGGAAGGGGGAGAAGAGGAGAATCCGTATTTTTGCACTGCTCCTGTAGAGAGCCTTCCATAGCAGTATACCCCTACCCCCCTTTTCTCCTGCCTGTACAATCGTGCCTAGATGCTCGAGTGATAAGCGCATCAGGTAAGACCCACTGCTACTAATGTCTCTTTTCATGAGCATCCACACATTGATCATGAGAAAACAAACAGTTTGTCTTGATTTCAGCTCACTTCCCATCAGCAGTATTAACAATGAGCCAGGGAATGGGCTAGCAGTTGTATTAATTACAACACTACATGTTTCTTTGATATGCTCTACTTCAAATGTATATTGAAGGAAGAATGCAGCTGCTTTAAAAATAGCAATCGTCACCATCTTTTGTTCTGGTGCAGCAAACACCCTCTTAGGGCTTGGCTACACTGGAGAGTTGCAGCGCTGGTGGTGGGTTTACAGTACTGCAACTTAGTCACCATCCACACTTGCAAGGCACATACAGCGCTGCATCTCCCTGGCTGCAGCGCTGGCTGTACTCCTGCTCTGCCTCGGGTATAAGGATTGCAGCGCTGGTGATGCAGCGCTGCTCCGCAAGTGTGGCCACCAAAAGTGCTGTAATTGGCCTCCGAGGTATTCGGAGGTATCCCAGAATGCCTGTTCAGCCACTCTGCTGGTTTGTTGTGAACTCCGGGCTCCCGGAGCTGCTTATCTAAAAAACAATGAGACACAGCTCCTGTTTGCTCCAGCAGAGGCAGGCAGGGGGATTCTTTTGGAATGTTCACAGCTAGTGTTTGCTTGAGGAGAGAAGCAACACGGCGGGGGTGGGGGAGTCCGTTTTGGAGCAGCTGCTTATCTGGTCTGAAGGTAATTTGCATTTAGTGAATAAGAGAGGGGTGGGGGAAGGGGTCCAAACTTTTAAAATAATTGAAGGTTGGTGCTGTGTATCTTCCAGTCCTTAGAACTTGCAAGGCAGGGAGCTCACATAGTGTCAGCTCCAAAAATCCACTCTGTCTCCCCCACGCTCCCTGTCATACTCCACCCCACACCTCTCTTTTGAAAAGCATGTTGCAGCCACTTGAATGCTGGGATAGTTGCCCATAATGCACCACTCCCAACAGCGCTGCAAATGTGGCCACACTGCAGCGCTGGTAGCTGTCAGTGTGGCCACACTCCAGCGCTTTCCCTACACAGCTGTATGAAGACAGCTGTAACTCCCAGCGCTGCACACCTGCAAGTATAGCCAAGCCCTTAGGTTTTATCTTCAATGCCAAAACCATGTGTTTTTAGAGCAGTGTAACTAATGTACTTTAGCTAATCTGCTGTAAAACCCTAGTGGAGATAAGGCCCTGTAGTTTTACTTGGGGCTTGGCTACACTTGAGAGTTGCAGCGCTGGGAGTTACAGCGCTGGTCGTACAGCTGTTTAGGGAAAGCGCTGGTGTGTGGTCACACTCACAGCTACCAGCACTGCAGTGTGGCCACATTTGCAGTGCTGTTGGGAGTGATGCATTATGGGCAGCTATCCCAGCATTTAAGTGGCAGCAACGTGCTTTTCAAAAGAGGGGAGTGGGGTATAGTGTGACAGGGAGCGGGGGGAGAGAGTGGATTTTTGGAGCCGACACTAGCTCCCTGCCTTGCAAAATCAGAAAATTTTCCCGACCCCTTAGTCTTAACTGCAAACAGCCTACAGACCAGATAAGCAGCACGGACTCCCTTTCTCCCCCTCACCCCATTTCTCTCCTCAAGCAAACACTCAACCCCTGTGAATGAGGCAGGCCGGGGTTTATCTCATTTGATTGTTCACAGTCAGTTACAGATTGATCACAGCAAACAGGAGCTGTGTTTGTTTTTTAGATAAGCAGCTCCGGGAGCCCCGAGTTCACAACAAAACAAAGAGAGTAATTTAGTTAAAAGCATTCTGGGATATCTCCTAATATCGTGGAGGCCAATAACAGCGCTGGTGTGTGGCCACACCGGATGAGCAGTGCTGCATCACCAGCGCTGCACTTGTTATTCCCCAAGCAGACCAGGTGTTCAGCCAGCGCTGCAGCCAGGGAGTTGCAGCGCTGGATGTGCCTTGCAGGTGTGGACAGTTACTATGTTGCAGCGCTGGAAAGCCTCCACCAGCACTGCAACTCTCAAGTGTAGCCAAGCCCTTGGAGTAGCTAGGCCAGATCAGCACTGTAATCCCACCCATGGGTTGACTTTGCTTAGCTACCTCACAGTAAAACTACAAGGTCTTCTCTCCACTAGGATTTTATAGAAAGCTAGCAACTCCCCCTTGTCCGCCTCTCCCCCCACACTCCCTTTTAGCAGTGAGGCCAAAGGCACAGACACAAGTAGAGAAAGCCAGAGCTGACTTTCTGGCCTGATTTTTTGCAGCAGCCTTTGGCAAATCTCACAAATTCAGGCTCTGATTTGGATACAATAAGGAGCAACTCAACTGAAGCTAATGGAATTTAACTCTAGGGGGAGTGAGATGAGAATCCGGCCCTTGGTCTTTAGGATTCCAGTCTATGTATGGTGCATTTAAATAGATTCCTAAAACATTTGCAAATGAATCACACTGTTTGACAAGGGGCTGTCTCGGGACTGGCTTGCTCATCTGTAGAACCATGATTCTGTGGCAAAGCAAAATTACATTTTTGCAGGAAACTGCCTAATGCGATAGCCCTACCAGTGTTCCATATACTGTACTATGCGGCTATAAATGTGAAGCCTGTTTACCGTAGGTTTTTCAAATATTAAAAAGTTAGAAGCTATGTATTCCTCACAGAAATAACCTTGGGGGGGACACTATTTTAAAGCAGTCTACACGAAATGAGAATTAAATCAGTCAGACTCTTATTGTTTCTAACGAAGGAGAATGCATTTAATATTTGTACTGAATTCATGCTTATTAACGATTAATATTAAATACATCAATTATGTTGAGCTTTTCGGGACCTGAAGAAGAGCTCTGTGTAACTCAAAAGCTTGACCAACAGACGGTCCAATAAAAAGATTTTACCTCCTCCACCTTGCCTCACCAATTTTTTTAGACAGTATGTTTTGTCTTCCTATTAGAAAATTTACTGTGATTTGCTAATGATCTTATATCATTTTCTTCTTGATTACAAACTTGGATTTGGCAATATGGAAGCCCTTTTTTTTCCCCTCAGAGAAAGCTGAAAGCCTTTACAAAATTATGCTCTGCACACAGCTCTTATCATCCAACACTGAAATGAAGCCACCTTTGCAGTGAAAGGCATTCATTGTTTAATTGTGAGCAGCAACGTTACACAAGAGTTTGGCACAGCATGAGAATACCTTTGGATATGTATTTCTCAGGCACCTAAACATTCTACTCCAGTCACGGGTGAAAGTAAGTTAAAGGACTTACCAGTATGCCAGAGTCCTGAGCAGGGGCGTGGCCTCAACTGGAAGGGGTGGGGCCTTTAAATCAAGATTTAAAGGTCCTGGGGCTCTGGCTGCGGCTAGGAGCCTTGGGGCCTTTAAATCACCCCCAGAGCTACCAGCTGCAGGCGCGGCTGGGAGCCCCGGGGCTCAGGGGCGATTTAAAGGGCTTGGGGCTCTGGCCGCCGCTACCGCAGCGGAGCTGCGGGCCCTTTAAATCGCCGACGGAGCCCTGCCGCTGCTACCCCAGGGCTTCGGCAGCAGGGTTCGGGAGGCGATTTAAAGGGCCTGGGGCTCCAACTGCTGCAGGCAGGGAGCCCTTTAAATCGCCAGCCTGGGAAAGCCAGCCTGGACTGGTACACCGTACTGGACCGTATTGGCTTACTTTCACCTCTGACTCCAGTTGAAATTTAGTTGGGCATAATGTGATTACCTAAACTAGAATCTGGTGATACCAGAATTAACACACATCCTCTTACAAAACATACCTTTGAATCTTGTGACAGTAAATGGTCAGGCCTTCAATTTTATACCATATTTGAAAATCAGCACCTGCAACAGTGTAATACCACAGTGTAACTCTGAGGAAGTGTCACTTACTGAATTGCTAATACCACTTTCTGCAGAAGCCAGGTTCTCAACTGTTCTAGCTTCCCCTCAGTAGCCTCACCAAATTCACATACCAAACCACCAGTGTTAAAAATATACTCCTCTAAAGAATAAAAGGGTTGCGGGGAGGAGGGGAACTGAGGAGGTAGAGCTCTTCATGTATTAATACACAATTTAATACATTTGTGAGGCACTGATGCATGAACAGGTGTAGTGATCGATAGATCTGCATCTTATCTCACAGTTCTCCACAGTGGCTTCGTAGGAACAGCGAGCAGGCAGAACAACATGAGCATCATGACATAGGACTTACAGCCCCACCTAATTTCCATTTTATTCATCAATGCATCAGACAAATTAACTCCACTTCCAGTTTTTTGCCTCTTTTGCTGCAGAATCTCTACCAGACTTGCTGGCTCCTGCTACCTATTAATGCTCCATTTACACTAACGGGACATCAGACCACACCTGTTTCATTCTGGGCAGACCTGGTACAGGCCATACCTAGAATTCTTGGTAGCAAATTACCAACACTGAATCTATTTAGTTCCAATCTCTCCTCTCTCCCAGCTCCACACCTTCTGGGAAATGATACCCATATTCAAGGCGATCTCCAGTGCTGTTACCTCACAGTACACCCAGCAGCCCTTTTTCCAATTAAACTTCTTTTCCCCCAGAGAAGAGAATGACACAGTTATCAGTAATCTCAGACTTCACCAAGGCTTGTAGTTCTCAAAATGTCAGTCTTGTATTGGAAGAAGGTCTCTACAAACCTACATGAACTTTATTTGCCCATTGGGTCATTCAACCAGCTGACTATTCTTAACCTTTTAGATATGAATAAAAGGCACCTTGCATGATGGAATGAGGTCTAACAGACTATTACACTGTCATGGAAATGCTGAGAGACAGAGTGTAATTATATATAAGAGTTTCTTTCCCTCTTCAGCTTTGTAAGAAAAGTTGCCCCCACTCAGAGGCTAGTTTCATGCGTACATTGCAAGTGGCATTATCTAAAACAAACTTTGCTCAGGCATAATCAAACAAGAGAGAAAAATGGACTGGTTCAAAAAATCTCCATCCTTACGGCTTCTGCTAGAGCAGCGGTCAGCAACCTTTCAGAAGTGCTGTGCCGAGTCTTCGTTTATTCACTCTAATGCAAGGTTTTACGTGCCAGTAATGTTTTTAGAAGATCTCTTTCTATAAGTCTATAATATATACTAAACTATTGTTGTACGTAAAGTAAATAAGGTTTTAAAAATGTTTAAGAAGCTTCAGTTAAAATTAAATTAAAATGCAGAGCCCCCCGGACTGGTGGCCAGGACCCGGGCAGTGACAGTGCCTCTGAAAAATCAGCTCGCGTGCTGCCTTCGGCACCTGTGCCATAGGTTGCCTACTCCTGTGCTAGAGCCTTGAATAGGCTACTTTACTTGCAGACTGAACCACAGAGACACTAACAATTTGAGATTTAATGGCTTAACTATATATTTGTCTAATAGGCATTGCATAGAAAAAAAGTCTGATCTTCTGTACTAATTAGCCACAGCTTTCAGAGTTACACTGATACCCTGGTGGTGGGACTTTACATCAGCTGTTGAGAGAACAATTAGACAAGCTGTTAAGGTTAGACTGGACCTGTCTGTTAACCTTTTCACTAAAATGCCAGCCTAACGAGCCTAAAATAATACAGCTAAAGGATAAAATTCCAAAAGCACTTCTCAGATCCTCAAAGGTACTTAAGACCCAGATTTTTAAAAGGTATTTAGGTGCTGCTGGGCTCAGTGATGCAGTGCTTAATTGATTTAGGGGTCTAAATCTCATTTCAAAAGGAATTTAGGCACTTAGGAGTCTGAATCCCATTGACTGTTGATGGAATTTATATGCCTAAATGTCAATCTCTTTTGAAAATAAAATTTAGGTTTCTAAATCAGTTAGGCATTGCAATGCTGTGTGCAACACCTAAATACCTTTAAAAAGCTGGGTCCTAAATACTGTTGAGGATCTGGAATTAAGTGATTTAGGAGCCTAAGTCCCACTGGCTTTCAATAGGACCCCAAATTGTACCCCAAATTGACAGATATCTGTGGTGAACTTCTGGCTCCTATGAGATTTTCAAAAGTGACTAATGGCCAATTTTTTAGTGCTGAACTTGAGACCTGAAGGGTGCTTGATTTTCAGAGGGCTGGGGCTCAGCATTTTAAAACACTACCTGAAAGGGGCCTGATGTTCTGAAAGAACTAATGTCTGCACTACCCCTATCACAAGATATTTTTCTCTTTTTTTTTTTTTACAGCGCAAAAATATGAGGAACCCTAGCACGATCACGTAATACCAATTTTCTCAGAAAATAGTATTGACCTAATTTGTCCTGAATGTAATAATAATGATAAAAAACCATGCAAAACCCGTTCCTTTCCTTAATCTAATGTTTCATCAACAACTGTCAGCACTGCGGAGTTAAGGTTGAATGAGAGAATGGTCTCATATTACATATTGTGTCGTTTGCCAAATAATTTAGTAGCTCTCAAGGTTTTCTACAGGTCACGGTATCCAACACCCTGCAATTTCTTACACAACCATACCTAGGTGTAGTGCAGTAATACCGTATAATAGAGTCTGCATCTGAGCCGATGAATTGTCACTCCAATTATTTATAATGGGATGAGTACACTAGGTAGCACAAGACTGGGAAGCTCTGGGATTCTGAAATCCTCATAATACATTGTACTATAGTAGCTGGTGCATATCAATCAGGAAACTAGTGACAGAGGAGACACAGGGCCTGCAGAGGTGATGGGTGGAGAGGGCTGAAAAAGAAGGGGAGAAAATGATGCTGGGGAAGGGGAGGGAAAGTACTTCAGGGAGAGCTAGAGGGGACGAAAGAGTGTGCTCAGGCAGCCAGTAAAATCTGGGAATGGGACAAAATCCCAGTTTGAATGGAGCTGGGCAGAATTCCATCAAGCTGCAGCAATCTTGCAAAACTTGCAGAGCTGGTGGGGAAATATAATTTTCATCCTGTGGGATAGGCTGACATTTTGGAATTAGTTCTGAACCAAGACAGAAAGTTGAAAGATTGAAAAATTCCACTGAATGAAAAATTCTGAAAAGTTTTGAAATGAAAAAATGTTTTATTTCAAAAAGTCACCTCAAATTTTCATTTTTCCAACTGAAAAAATGTTGTGGAGATGGACATTTTCCACGGGAAAGATTTCTAGGCAGAAATTTTTTGACTCACTCTATGAAGGTCTCTCTCTTTGATGATCTCTAAGGTCTTATTGGCCTTACAGAGGAGAAATCTGAGAACAGAAAGGGAAGGAAATGTGCAATGGCAGAACAAAGAAAAAAGACAAGAAGAAGAAAGAATGGATGGGACACACACCAGTCTGACATTTGTCAGAGCCTAATAAAATAATTTTGGTTACCTGATCCTTACAAAATTATTTTGTGATATTTGACTAAACTCATAACCAATGTATTTTAAGAATCACACAAAACAGAGGGAATTCAAAAATAGTCCTCTTCACTAGCATAATTCTGCTTAGTTACACAGTATAGATTTTTAATGTGTGCAATTTGCCTGAGCTATGACTGTGGTGAGAACTGTAACTTTGTATCTCTCAATGTTCAGTTATAATTACATGCAAAAATGTCATTAATGCAACAGTGTTTTACAATTCAAATGCTGCAGCATTCTAGTGCATGAGAACGGGACCATGAAATAGACTAGAAACAGACTATAAAACAAATATGAAACTGTTGAGTTATTTGTTTTTTTCACTTGACTTGGACAGTTATTGCAGAGTGAAAATTACTGATCAACCTAATCCAAGATGTGATTTGTAACATCAGTGAGAATTCTCTTTGTTTGTTAAATGATTTTAAAAAGAGAAAAATGTTAATTAAAAAACCCAAGTTCTTTCCGCTCTTACAATCTTCACTTATTCAAACTGGAAGAATTGCAAACATCATTGTTTACTTGTTACCATTCATGTGGTTTACTTTTAGCATTTCTTCCAGCATGAACAAGGAAAAGCAGACAGATCAATTTTAGTTAGTTTTCCTTTCAGGGTGACAGGGGAATGTTTGTTTTTCTAAGAGGTTCAAATTAAATTCCTTTAAAAAAAATAAAATCATGGAAACATTTCTCAGTCTCAGGTTTTGTAAAAGGTCACGTTATGCCCAATTTCATCCAGCCGTATCTCTGATTGGGTATTGAAAGCGTCTCTCTTTCACAATTTATTTTTACAGTGAAGGTGTAAACTAACACCTAATTGCTGCTATCTTTGATCCTGCGTCCGCAAACTTTGTCTAGTCAACTAAACATTTATGGACATGTTTAACTTTAGGCACACACTGAAGTCCCATTGACTTTAAAGGGACTTAAATAGATGCTTAAGCACTTTGCTGTACTTCAGCATGTGCTTTATAAACACGGGTCTAGGAAAGCTTTGCATATTACATCATTGATGCCCCTGTTTCAGTGGCACATACCTCACTGAAATATACTTCTGGCTGCACAAACCCTCTGTGTACTGGAAAGGAACTTGACATAGTATTTTTGGTCCAATAAAAAAGGCTGCATTAGTTAGCTACAGGATTGTTGGGGGACTGGATGGCACAGCACACTGGTAACAGGATACAGAGCCTCACACCATTATGTTAATAAGCAATACTAGTAACACTAAGCACTGATACGGTCCTTTTTAGGTACAAAGAGAAGCAGGAATTCACACTGCGAGCCAATGGCAGAAGCCAGAGATAGAACCTAAGTTTCCTGACTTTTAGTACCTGATGCTTTATCTACCAGCCAACTCTAAGTCCAGCCTAGGCCAGTGGTGACTTGGAGCTATCAGCTCTTCAGTGGACTGTGTGAAATCACCATGTCACAGTCTCAGTCTAGTTTCCTTTGGGGAAGGGTTCCCAAGGACCATCAACATAGTGGGCACTAAAATACTCTTGTTTGCTGGCAAATCTCAACAGAGATGCCAACGATGGAAGGACAGTGGGGACTAGGTCGCCTCCCCTCCCCTAGATGAGGAGATGTAAGGAAAGGAAGGGCAGGAAAGCTTTCAGTATTCTTGTCCTGACTATATTCATCACATGCACAACTATGGAACAGTAACTTGTACTACTGGTTAAAATAAGACAGTTATTGACAAGAAAAGTAGTATTTTATTTCAATGAATATTTCTTGGCATTAGGCAGATATTAAATAACACTGGATTGCACAAGACTATTAACATATTGACAGCAAAAGAATGGCGAGCATAGCAAAGTTTAGAACAGCAGCGTGAGTCACATCACCTCGTGTCACTCAAAAGCCAGTTAATGCTGCAACCACTACCAAGTGGGACTCCACCGAGAAATACAAAATGAGAATGATTCCTTTTATTCTTTCGTTAATACAGTAAACGCTGGAACGATCAACAGTAAAAATGAACGAATATTTGCATTCAGTAATTAAACAGAGTGAAATAGCCACAAATTGCTAGTCATGCATTTTCTTTAACAGCAATTTGCTAATGCATAAATATCTCAAAAACAATCTTCAAGATTTGAATAAATCACGGACAACAAGAAGAAATTAAGCTTGAATTCTACTTTATGCATAAATACCTGACCTACATATTAAAATTTTACTTCACCATATATATATAATTTATATATATATATATAATATTAAAAGAAAGTAGACAATTAGATAAGTGCAAGCAATTTTCCTCAAAAGCACAGACAATTTGGAACCATGCCCAGAAAAGTTTCTCTTCTTCTTTCTACTCCATTCAGTTCACATTTTGCTTCAAAAAATGATGACCTACCATCTGCTAAGTTGGATAAAAATTCTATCTAGTATCTTCTTGGGGCTACTAGAACATCATCATTCTTACTGACTAAAAGATGAGATACCTCACCAGAAATTTGAACTCTTTGTATCTGCATGTAAACATACCTTTCAATTACGTTAACCATGTAGAGTGAGTGGTAACATTGGAGGGGAGGAAGAGGGAGAAAAACAGAACTGCAAAAGGAACATTGCACTCATGTTAGTGAGAGGAGTGAGGCAGTCCTCACTCCGATACACGCACGTGCGTGTGCACACACGCACGCACACACACACAAAATCTGGCAATGGAATCTTATCCACTAGCAAGTTGAGGAATGATTGAGAAGGCATCCATTTGCGAGCAAAGCTTGAACAACAAGCCAGCAGTTTCTTTGCAAACTGTCCAGAGTTTAATTAGAACTGACTTGCACTGCTTGGATCACATTGTAACAATCGCACAATAGAGGGATCACTCTTGGCACCTTTAATAAACTCTTCCAGGGACAGTTTACCTTGAAAAGAGAAAACAAAACAAAAAAGTCACTTGCGTTGCAAGATCAAACAGAGCTTAAAAATAAAACCTTCACAGAAAGCTAAAAGTACACATATCCTACTCCAAGTGGATTTAGGGTGAAACTGGCTACCGTGCAGGTGAACCAGGCACTCCCTTCCTCCTCAAGCCTGGATGCACTATTTTTTCAAGTAAACGAATCTAATATTTTACTTTACATTTGACATTAAACAGGGACATTATCAAGTTAAAACAATCGTACTAATAATGCCACCTTAGATCAACAATTTAAGCAGAGAACTGGCTTAATACAAAACTGGAGTACAAACATTCATTATACACAGAAACTAGTCTAGAAATGGTGCTTCAATCAAGGGTGAGATTTTAAACCACACAGAACCCAGGATATTTGCACCATATGTACTGATGGGTGATCATGCAACCGTGTCCCTAACACTGGGCAACGTGATGTAATTTATTCTACATTTGTGAATTATTGCTATGGTCAGTTGTGCTGTGGTACAAGAAACAGGCCTTGACCGATGCCCTGTTTGCTGAGCTGGGCAAAACCTTTGCAATCAGACCCCTACAAATTAGTTTTTCAGGCTTTGTTACAAACCTGAACCTTGGGCCAATTTGGGCTGATTTATGGGGTTAGGGTTCAAAACCATGAAAAAAATCCGTGGCTGTGACTGGCTTTTAAAACCTGAAACGCACAAAGGTGTGAATGACCATTAAACAAAACGACCAGAGTTTGCACCGCTTGTAATTATTTGTTAGCCACCATTGCTGAAAAGTCTATAACGGTTTCACTCTGTGACCACACCTACAAGCCCTGGGCTGGTGGAACTTGTACTGAGCTCAGTACAAGTGCTGCCTACAGAGGCTTTCAGGATCACCTTTATTAACTGTAATTTGAACAATAGTATTGAAATATAATTATATTTTTCTTATCAATATTTTGCATCTGATACACGTGCAATGGTATTATCTTGTATAGTATGTTAGACACCCACAGATGAAGAGAAATAAGCAACAAAACATTTATGAGAACTGAAATGGATCTTTCTAGGATGATTTCACTGGGCCCAATGATTCCCCTCCTTGAGTCAATGTAACCTCCCCAGCAGATGGGCTATGACAGGGTGACTGAAGCATGCTGAACTCCTGAAATGCCTTCTGGCTTTTATAATCTCAAGGTTTATTACAAGATGGCAAAGTTTAGGACAGTCCTGAATTCAATGGACCTACTTACATGTCTAAAGTTGTAGGTCTGAGATAGTTATTAGTAGATGCTAATGACCTAAATACTCTGTAAAAGAAGTTTCTTATACATGTAATTTGTTTAAATCAGCAGGTTTTATACTTTTTAATAAAAAAATATTTGCTACTGGGATTGTCATTACACAAAATATTCTGGCAGTCATGTCCATTTACATTATTGTATGAAATACTTCATACAGCTGTATTTATATACACAATATTCCAAGGTAATTCTTACCCATTTAAATTGCCCCCATTATAGAAATAACCACCATATATTTTTATTTTGCCAAGAGAAAATTAACTCTTTGGAGAACAGTGTGGCACATTTTGCATAATCTTACTGCACATGTATTAGGAAGCAGAATTTTAGCTTAGATCCTCAGCTGAGATTTTAAACTCACGTACAATGAACATACTCAAACAAACGTTCCACTATGAGAACCACCTCATCACGTTTCAGTTCCACCACTTAGGTGTTATTCTCTAACATTTAGCACTGCTTTTAGCTCATATTGCTTTTTTTTTTAATTGCTCCTTGCATGAGTTTAGTTACATACTCCAGAGTACGATATTAATTTACAATTTTTCGTCCTACAACACTCATTCCCAGAGTATCAGAGCATCTCAATGAATTACAGATACAGCTGTTCTTACACTCTATTTTTACTTTTTTTTTTTTTTTTTTTTTTTAAAGATAATACATTTTATTGTTCCAAATGGAAGCTTCCTACCACAGATTTTGCATTTGACTTTTGCTCGTTATCCCTTTTCCTACAAGTGTAAGGCCCTGGGAGGGAGCAGATGTGTAACAACATTTGCTTTTATTAAAAATATTAGAGAAAATGCATATAGAGATGGTCTCAGCCTATCGTGCGGACAAGGACTGGATTCAATGGTCAAGCGCCAGTATTAGCTCACCTGACCAAGGTATGTCATGTGCCAGGAGAGCAGAGATATGCAAGGGCCCAAAGCAAGCCAAGGCACTTATATTCTGGGCAAGCTGTTTTTTGTTAAAACACTGGCATTTCTGAGAAGAATTTTTGCTAGTCAAAGTTTTCACAAAACTTCGCACAAGTTGATTTTGTTTGTTTGTGTGCAACGCTCCAGGACAAAGTACAGTACAAAGCAAAATCTGGCAGCATTGCCCCACGGCACAGCGGACAATGAGAAGCCATTCAAGTCCTATCAATGAAGCACACACACAAGGTGCTATTCTCCTCTCTCTTGTCTGGAAATGCAGGAGGGACAGCTAGAGGTGTTGAAATGTAAGCACTGCTCCATTACACCTCTCAGTATGTACATTCTATTACTTAGCTATACATTACTTACGGGCGTGACCTTTTGCTACTTATGGAATTGCTTTCATGAAACTATCTATATATTCCAGGTTTTGCCACACTGCCCTATCATGTATCTCTGCATGCCACATGTGTCACAGAAGGACTACTTCACATGTTTTAGTTTTGTATCCCTCCACACGTAGAGCCAAAGAGGAAAATCCTGGCCCCACTGAAGTCAATGGCCAAACTCCTGTGGACCTCAGCAAAGCCAGGTTTTTACCCCAGGGCTCCATCTACTGTCAGTTCAACAGAACATGACTCAGAGGGAGCCATAAAAATCTTTAAGGGTATGTCTCAGAGGCACAATTTTGCCAGCACAAACCCCTACCTTTAAAAAAAACCCTGGAGCTACATGATCACTTCCACAGCTGAATGGAGCTAGAAAAATCTAAAGATGCATAAAGCAGGAATATAAAACTGCAGGGCTGAGAAAAGAATGGAGGTACAAACATGGGCGCCAACTTATATGGGCTCCTGGGGCTTTAGCCCCAGGAATATTCACAGTCAGGGGCTCTGCTCCAGCAATATTTGGAGCTAGGTTTCTCCCCTGCTCTGGGCTGCCGGCAGCCACCGCGAGCCCAGAGCCTTTTAAATCCCAGCCGTGGCCGGGAATCAGACGGCTCTGGGCTGCCCGCAGGGGCGGGGAGCCCAGAGCCCTTTAAATCCCAGCCGCGGCCAGGAGCCCAGAGCCCTTTAAATCCCAGCCGTGGCCGGGAATCAGAGGGCTCTGGGCTGCCCGCTGCAGCGGGGAGCCCAGAGCCCTTTAAATCTCAGCCGCAGCCGGGAGTCAGAGGGCTCTGGGCTCCCCGCGGCTGCCGGCAGCCCAGAGCCCTTTGAATCCCAGCCCCTGGCCGCTGATTGCCCCCTCCCCAGACCCCTGCCCCAACGGCCCCCCCCGACCCCCACCCCCTCTCTAAGCACCACTGGTCCTTGTCCCCGATTACCCCGAGACCCCTGCCCCTTGGGACCTCAGCCCCTATCTAAGCCTCCCTTCTCCTTGTCCCCAACTGCCCCCACCTGAGACCCCACCCAACATCCCCCCAGGACCCGCCAACCGGTCCCCAGATAAAACGCCAGGCCTCCCCAGCCTATCCCCATGCAGCCTGTCGCCTGACGGCCCCTCCGAACCTCTGCCCCATCCAACCCCCCCTGCTCCTTGTTCCTTGACTGCCCCCCGGAACCCCCTACCTCTTCTCCAACCCACAAACCGCTTACTGTGCCACTCAGACCAGCATGTCTGGCTCCCTGCAGCTCCAGACAGTTGCTGCCATGCTCCCCCATGGAGCCCACAGCCCTCTCCCACCCCCAGCACCTGCCTTCCTGATTTGAACACCTCAAAATTCAGGAGTGCTCAAGCTCGGTTTGGGCAGCTTTTACTTCATTTCTCCCAAATCAGTTTCCCCTGCAAGGTGCCAGCTGAAGGTGTTGGAGAACAGAGAGATCGGGTGGCCTCCTAATGCCTGGAAAAGAGACAAAGGCCGGAGGAGGGAGTGTCAGTGCCTGTGCGGACTTCTGGGAAGTGCACGGTGTGGAAGGGGATGCTGTGATGCTTTGGAACAACTCCATACAAAGCCAGTCAGGACTCTGGGGGAGCCTCCTCTCTTGGAGCATACTGTCTCCAGGGCAAGAAGCTTACACCTTCCTGGGTCTGACCTCGGAGCATTCAGCATGCCCTTCCACACCATGCACTTTCCACAGCGAGTCTGCCCAGGCAGGTCCTGGGGCAACCAGAGGTCCCTGCACCCCCAACTCTGCAGTCAGATGT
This sequence comes from Mauremys reevesii, assembly GCF_016161935.1. Taxonomy (NCBI): domain Eukaryota; kingdom Metazoa; phylum Chordata; order Testudines; family Geoemydidae; genus Mauremys; species Mauremys reevesii. The sequence goes on along the minus strand of NC_052625.1, from coordinate 179,492,278 downwards.
GACTCTCAGCCAGACAGTAAAACAGAAGGTTTATTAGGTGACGGGAACACAGTTTAAACAGAGCTTGTTGGTACAGAAAACAGAACCCCTCTGTCAGGTCCATCTTGGGGGGTGGGGAGCCCAGAACCAAGTTCTGAGTCTCTCCCCATTTCCCCAGCCAGCTCCAAACTGACACTCCCTCTGGCCTCTGTATCTCTTCCGGACAGGGAGGCCACCTGATCTCTTTGTCCCCAACACCTTCAGTTGGCATCTTGCAGGGGAAACTGAGGCACCCACACAGTATTCAGAGAAAATATTAAGAACATTCCCACTTCATCACAACAGGTGCAACAAAATATAATACTGTATATTGAAGTAGGCAAATGCTGCTTCTGACTTTCCACTTTTAATTGACCCTTGTAATCTTGTGGCGCTGACGCGTTGTAGCTTCATTTTATATCGGCTTACAGGGCGGGAGCGGGGGGGCACCACCATTTTGGGCCCCACCAAAAATTATACAAACCTGCCGCCTATGGGTACAAATCTGATGCCAAATCTTGCTCTCCTCAGGCATGCGAGTTGCCTCACAGGAGGGAATTGTAAGGAGAGCCAGACTTTGTCCCTAGTTTGTACCTTCCCAGTTGAAGGCACTGAAGCACGAGCTGAAGGCACTGAAGCTATAGAAGTTTCAGAGGAGCCTTTTCACACAAAAAGATAACGATGCGGTGGAACAGACTGCCAGAGACAGCAGCAGGAGATTAAACTGAATAGGAAAAAAAGAGCGTGGGGGGGGGGGGGGAAGAGAGACAGTAAGGTGGCTAGCAGCTCTGCCTCCCCTCTAAGTAGGCAGATGCATCTATTCAGGCTGCCACTCTCCCAACAATTACAGTGGGCCATAGTCCGAGATGCCTGGTTACTGAATACAATTTTCAGCACAGCTCTGACTTGGTTCTACTGGCAGGGACTACTTAGCTGGATGAGGTAAGATCGCTCTGTGCAACATGCAACTAGGATGTCTGCAGAAGCAGTTACTCAGGAACTGCCCTGTAAAACAGTGCATGAGATTGATTTGGGCACAGGCCTTCAAAGGAGCAGGGTGATTTTTGCAAAGGAAAAAATGAGGGCACTCGGTCATGGAGCTGGCACAGGGAACAAGCTGGGCAGGCATAGGAGAGGTGAGCAGGCTGCATTTGGAGGTGCAGCAAGGGAGAAGAGGGTCCTCAATCTTCTCTCCCCCTCTCCTCAGGCAAGAACCCCCCCACCCCCACTACCTGCCATCCTCTCCTCTTGCAGTATACAAGCTGGGGGGAAAGCACACAACTGGCCCCCGACACAGCCCCTTATTCTTCTCTACCAGTCCCCTCCTCATTCACGGTATTTGCCACCCTGTATTTGTTCTCTCTCTGGCTTCATACTCCTCCTCCCGTTTCTATTCTTTGTTCTATTTCTCATTCTACAATCTAGCTCCTTCCTGCCTCTGTTACCATTTTGCCATAATATATGGAGATACACCTATCTCATTGAACTGGAAGGGACCCTGAAAGGTCATCAAGTCCAGCCCCCTGCCTTCATTAGCAGGACCAAGTACTGATTTTGCCCCAGATCCCTACATGGCTCCCTCCAGGATTGAACTCACAACCCTGGGTTTAGCAGGCCAATGCTCAAACCACTGAGCTATCTCTCCCCCCACCCCCACTCTGAGTGTCTTTTCTTTTTCCCTCCAGAGCGAGGCTCCCGTTTGCCTTTCCTGTGCCATACCACAATTTGTTACCCATAGACAGCGCAAAGGCAAGGTGGAGAAGCAGGGCTGCCCGACAGTGTTCTACAGACCGACGGCCATGCAGCTGAGCTGCCTGGAGTCCGACAGGGTAGGGTGCCTGATTCCACAGGTGGGGGCAGACACGGTTTGAGAAAAGATTTCACACACAGGTGTGTATGGAGGAAGAGATCAGAGGGCAGTGTAGCAACATCCAGCAGACCAAGCCTGGAGACGGATCTTACTTCTCATGCACACGGGCTTAGCCTGCTGCCAATTTCTCTAGCGTGGTTTGTCAGCAGAAAGATGGTCTGAAAGGGTGAGTGTCGCAAATAAAGGACCACACCTTTTTACAAAAAAGATCAGTACAAGTCTGGAAAATAGGGACCTTGTTGGTTTCTACAAACACAAAGGCTCATTCGCCGTTATTTTATTTGGTTACAGACAACAGGCACTCAGATGTTACTGTGACTGACACCACTGTGAGATGACAGACAGAACTGAAGCCCCTCTGAAAGCATTTTTTTTTAAATTAAAAGTTAAGTGTTATCAGTATGGTATCAGAAAATGCATGTTTATTTTTAAGACCTAATTAAGGACTTCTGGTGGAAATCATACCATCATTGTTTGTGTCCATCTGTCTGAAGATTTTGTCTGTTCGTTTCTCTGGAGTGGACTCATCTTCTGGCATTTTCATTACAGATGACACCATTTTGTAGATTGCCTAAATATATAAAAAATAATAATGAAAAAAGCTATAACCCATCAGGACTGAGGAAAGGAACTTAAGCCTCCAGCAATAAACAACGACCTTGGCAGACAGCTGAAAACTCCTATAAACCAAAACAAATAAAAGGAATTACAGACTTGATCTGCTTTTTCCAGCATTTATTTCTGATTTAGAAAACCAACATAACTGCTATGTTAGTCAAGTCAGTATTTAAGTTAACACACTAAAATACAAGAGCTAAAATATATAGGAAAAAAAGTTCCCACATGTAATTTTCCTTCCTTCCATTTGAGTCTGGGGAGTGGTCTCATAACTTCAGGATGGCTTTTAATGCACCTGCATAGGCACTTACTGCTCTTCAGTAATTATTTGTGTACAGTGAGCTGGGAGGTAGCTACATTTCCATGCTATGGAAAGGAGATGGACTGACTAAATTGAAGGCCTGTTATCCATTGAACTCATGAGGTACAGCATGGGCAAGAAACTCCCCTGCCAATTTAATTTCTCCCCAGCTTGTTCTAGAGGAACCATTTCTTGGGGGAGAAAAGTTGTTCACTCTCCAGCTAAATTCTGTTCCTGGCAACACTTGCTGAAGCACTCAGAGAGGTCAACTACCATGGTGGCTTGGAAACCTGTCCAGTAGGAACCAGCTTGAGAGCACTAAATACTGTCAGAGGCTGAACAGTCAGCTGGTCTGTGTTCTCTGTCACTACCAATCACAACTGGGATTTGAACCGGTGATCTAGAGGGGAAAGGCTCTTTCTGACATTACCAATCCTCAAAGGCTTCTTACCCAGGTGCGTGTGTGTGTGTGTGGGGAGGGGTGGTGAAAGGAGCTGTCCAGCACCTTCCCCTGTACTGCAGTGAGATGAAAGGAGTTTAAGGTCTTTCACTTTAAAAGCACAGGAGGGCTCAAATCACAGAGTTTGAACTTCAGAGTATATGGCATTCACATCTGGAATTATGGTTCAATTCATTATAATCCCTGGGGCTGTTTCCAAAATTTGGATCCAGATCTGGTACCGATTTTGAACACCTCAAATGGAGGGGGTGGGGGGAGGTTTGGAGGAGGTAGGAGGCAGACAAGGTGATGGGGGTTTTGGTTCAGGCCCATTTCTCCTCAGAGCCTCTACACATTTGTAGTTTGTGGGTAGAATTATTTTCTGCAGTGTCATTTGGAATGACAGTGCGAAGAACTGCATCAGGAACATGCTCCAGCACCTACGCACTGGCTGCAACTCCTCTGAAGTACCAGCAGCTAGCAGAACAGCTATTAGGGTGCACCTCTACCTAGAAGTCTCTAGCTCAGCGGGTAAGTGGTTCCAGCAATATTAATTCAAACGGTAATTTTTTCAAAAGGTAAGTTTTACAAAATGAGACCATTCCTCACCTGCACGATTTCAAGCATTTCGCCACGACTGATATATCCATTGCCATCAAGATCATACATGCTAAACGCCCATTTCAGCTTCTGTTCGAGCTTTCCCCGAGAAGTGACGCTCAGCGCAATGATAAATTCCCTAAAGTCAATCGTCCCATCGCCGTTGGTATCAAAAGTGCGGAACACATGCTCTGCAAACTTCGATGCATCACCATAGGGGAAAAAATTGGCATATATCTTTTTGAATTCCTCAACAGTCAAATGACCCGTGGGGCAATCTTTTAGGAAGCCTTTGTACCACTCCTGAAGCTCATGGTCTGTGAATTCTGTATTCTCCCGGAGATCCTGGAGTACCTCAGGTCGCAGTTTACTGTTCTGCTTCCCCATTCTGTTCTTGGTTAGATCTAACAGCTGTAAAACAAAAGAGCAAGCACGTCACCTTCTGTGCCACAACTGAACTCCAATTGATATGTTACGCTCATGGACTGTAAACAAGTAATGCAGTGGAAAGATGGGTATTGATATGTAGACATCCAAGAAGTACAAACATATCAGCTGATGAAGCTACCCCACAGAGAGTACTTCCCCACTGCAGAGAGCACTGGGCTGTTAAATATAAGCATCTGCATACAGCTTTAAGCAAGAAAGTGCTTATCTATTTCATTAACCTTGTCTGTCAAAGAAATATCTGATTTCACTCTCCTCCCCTTTTTCCAAGATCTCCCTGTGGCTGATGCTGCCCGGGCGGGGTAAGGGGGGTTGGGGAAGAGAAGAAATGGGTGGTTTGGGGTGACCCTGTGCATATCTCATTGCTCAGTCATGTTCCTCTCCCCACAGCTCTGCCCCAGCTTACCCTGCTATACAGCTTGGGATGCATGAGTCCAGCTTGCAATGTGCTTTTCCAGCCTTTGACCACACAGCCCTGCACAGGCTGACATGCTGCTGTTACTGGGTTGGCCAGGGTCCAACACGGGAAGCAATGGGGAGAAAACTCTTGAAAAATGTCCATATTTAAAGACTGAAAATCTTCCCGTTAGAAATCAAAGGCACAAAGGGCAGTTACAGTGAGCGTGCAGTGCCTAAGTCAATAGGAGTTGAAAGTGCCTGTCTCCTCCTAGTGCCTTTGAAAATCCCCTCCTAAAGCAGCACTTTCCCCCTTTACTGCTACCATCAATCAGTATCAAAGGCTCCAGCCCTGGATCTGCAGCAGAGACATTCGGCAGAGCTGGAGCCAAGTCAAGGCCCTTCGGAATGCTTTGCATTGCTTGAGCCCAGCGTTCAAACAGCATAAGCAGGATGGAATAACAGAGGGAGGTGGGAAGGAACAAAGGACAGAAGTGCTGCAGGGAGGTCTGGGCTGAAAGCAGGCCCCACATTTAATGGGATCAACCCAGAAGACCTTTTCCTCCCTTCTCCCAACAGAGTGGCGGCAGCATGAGCAGCTGGGTCACCTAAGGAGAAGGAAAGGCATAAGTGATTCAGGTCTTTTAAACACATTTTAATTCACAATGTTCCTAGGAACCTATACAATGAGATTTTAAAAACAAAATACTTTCTGGGTTTGCAATCTGGCTGAAGCGATTGCAATGGCCTGACATATGCATATGATGGGAGAACGACAATGGTCTGGCTCCCTGCTGAGTCAATCAGATTGCAGCTATTATACAAGCTTATTCAATGATAGTGTGCAGTACTTCAAAATGTAACATTCTCAACCTGGGCAAAAAGGCATCTCAAAAATCTCATGGTTATATCAGGTGTTCAAGATGGGTCTGAGTGCAACAGACATCCTCAGCCCATTAGACAGGAGGGAGCCTTAGTGCTATGATGGCTTTGGTCACGTGTTTATTTCAGTACTTTGTAGACATGTGGAGCAAGCTGGAGGTGTTCACCCATACCAGATAAGAACCCTTGGTGACACTAATGATCTGGAGGATGGGATGGATTGCACCGTCAGCAAGTTCGTGGATGATACTAAGCTGTGGGGAGAGGGAGATACGCTGGAGGGCAGGGATAGGGCACAGAGTGACCTAGAGCAGAGATTCTCAAACTGTGGTCCTGGACCACCAGTGGTGCGCGAGCTCCATTCATGTGGTCCGTGGATAGTTCCCTCTAAGGTGCGCACATGGGCAGCCGCACACAAGAGAATGAAGGGCCATCCACCTAATTAGTGGAGCCGTGCAAGCGTGGCTCCACTAATTACGTGGGTGGACCCTAGAGAAGATGCAGATGTAAGGTGAGGTGGTGGCCTTGGGGAGAATAAGGGGTAGGTGGGAGGGGGCAGTGGAGTGAGAAGGGATGGGGGAGGAATTTGGGATATGCAGGGCTGCGGTGGCCAGAGAAAGAGGCGATTTTCCCCAGCTCCAGGGCTGCGGCTGCTGGGGAGATACGCCCCTCTTTCCCAGCCCCAGCTCAGGGGCTGCCATGGCAGGGGAGAGAGGGCACATCCATCACATTAGAAAGGTAAGACTACTGATTAAAATATGAGTTGTGTGCTTTTATTTGTAGAACAAAAAAGTTTATTATAATTAAGGGTTTTTTTTATATAGCTCTTTTAGTGCTTTACAATAGTTAGCTAACAGTACAAACAACATTTGGAAAGATCATTAAGTGGTCCGCCGAGACCCTCGATAATTTTCAAGTGGTCTGTGAAAAAAAGAAGTTTGAGAACTACTGACCTAGATAAATTGGAGGATTGGGCTAGAAGAAATCTGATGAGGTTCAACAAGGACAAGTGCAGAATCCTGCACTTAGGAAGGAAGAATCCCATGCACTGCTACAGGCTGGGGACTGGCTAAGCGGCAGTTCCGCAGAAAAGGACCTGAGGATTACAGTGGATGGGAAGCTGGGTATGAGTCAGCAGTGTGCCCTTGTTGCCAAGAAGGCTAACGGGATATTGGGCTGCACTAGTAGGAGATCGAGGGAAGTGATTATTCCCCTCTATTCGGCACTGGTGAGGCCACACCTGGAGTACTGGGTGGTTTTGGGCCCCTCACTACAGAAAGGGTGTGGACAAATTGGAGAGAGTCCAGCAGAGAGCAATGAAAATGATTAGGAGGTTGGGGCACATGACTTATGAGGAGAGGTTGAGGGAACTGGGCTTATTTAGTCTGCAGAAGAGAAGACTGAGGGGGTAATTTGATAGCATCCTTCAGCTACCTGAAGAGGGGTTCCAAAGAGGATGGAGCCAGTGGTGGCAAGTTGTATGGGCCCATGGTGCCCGGGCTCCAGCAAAATCAGGACCTGGGGGGGCCAGGCTCCACCAATGTTTGGAGCCGGGTCTTATCCCTCGGCCCCTCCTGCTGCCCCTGTGCGCCTCCCCCGGCCCTTCCTGCTGTCCCCATGTGCCTCCCCCGGAGCGTCCCTGCCTGCCCTGGGCAGTGGGCGGCTGCTCCCTGCAGCTCCATGCTGTGCTCCCTCAGCAGCAGGCTAGAGCGCTGCTGTGCCTGCGGAGGGAGGGCCCTCCCCCCGGCAGGCGACTCCGAGGTGGGGAGCTTATGCTGGCTAGACCTCCTGAGCAGCAGCCTGGGGGTGGGGTTGAAGGAGTGTCATGCTGGGGAGGGCCCCACTCCTCCGGAGCTCACTGCTGCCAGTGGGGAGAGGGCTGCGGGGAGTCGTCCTCTCTGGCCCCCCACCCTAGCCCAGGGGCAGCCTGCCTGCTGCACCCCAAACTCCTCATTCCCAGCCCAGTCCTGCACCCAAACCCCCTCCCAGAGCCCGCACCCAGCTCCCAAACCCCCTCCCACACCCAGCACCCCAAAACCCTCCCACACCCCTCCTGCACCCCAACCCCACGTGCCAGCCTAGAGCCCGCACCCAGCACTCAAACTCTCTCCCAGAGCCCGCACCCCAAGCCCCCTCCTGCACCCAATCTCTGTCCCAGAGCCTTGGGGGGGGACTTGGACCCGTTCTGGGCACCAGCAAAAATTATACAAACCTGCCACCCCTGGATGGAGTTAGGCTGTTCTCAGTGGTGGCAGATGACAGAACAAGGAGTAATGGTCTCAAGTTGAAGTGGGGGAGGTTTAGGTTGGATATTAGGAAAAACTATTTCACTAGGAGGGTGGTGAAGCACTGGAATGAGGTACCTAGGGAGGTAGTGGAATATCTATCCTTAGGTTTTTAAGGTCAGGCTTGACAAAGCCCTGGCTGGGATGATTTAGTTGGGGTTGGTCCTGCTTTGAGCACCTTCTTTGACCTCCTGAGGTCTCGTCCAACCCTAATCTTCTATGATCCTCTGTTTCTTCGAAAGGTGCTCAATACACTCTTATAAAAACAGTCGGTAACATACACGTTTTCCCCTCTTACCATCCTCAGCCTCTCGGTTACCCAGCAATATCAACCACTAACTGAGAAGACAGAGGAGCTCAAGGTTAGCAAACACACACTTAGCTACATACCACGGAGACCGTCAACCTGTTGACTAAGGGCTAGTCTACACTAGAAGTGCTGTAGCGCATCTGGCGAAGATGCTTTATGCTGACGGTCTATACTAGCAGCTCTCAAATGTTTGTAGTGATGACTCCTTTCACACAGCAAGCCTCTGAGTGCTACCCCCCCTTATATATTAAAAATATTTTAAAAATATTTAACATTATTATAAATGCTAGAGGTAAAGCAGGGTTTAGGGTGGAGGCTGACAGCTTGTGACCCACCCAGGTCATAACCTCGCGACCCTCTGAGGGGTCCTGACCTCCAGTTTGAGAACCTCTGGTCTATACTGTGAGAGGTGGTAGCTGAGGTCAGTGTAACTTACATCACTCAGGGGTGTGGCTTATTCAGCCTCCTGAGCAACATATGTTATACTGACATAATCTGTACTTTAGACAAACCTTAATACTGTCAGCTCTTTATTATGACAAAGGAGGTTCTTCGTTTGCAGCAACATCAGCTTTTGCAAATCGAAGTTCTGTGCAATGTTATGCCTCTCATTTGTACAGACATTGGTAAGAGTTCAAGAACATGCATTAACATGCAAAAACCTACCATACTGTCTCACATTGCTACATTAAAAAAGTCTGTACACTCGTGAATCAATTTACTCGTTGCTTAAATTATGGACCTAATTCTATGTTGCTTTGTATAGTCATCTACACCAGTGAGTGAGTGCAAAGTGCACGTAGTGACTAGGAGCAGACCAGCTCATGCATTGTGCGTGTGCAGTACTCTGCCCTACCTACATTGAGAAACAAGACAAGCAGAACACCAAGACGTGACACGACAAATGCAGTGAGATAAGGCACCTGATAACGAGTAAGCACTTTGCAGGCAGCAAAAGCTCAGTTCATGCACCAAAACCTAAAAAATGTGAAGTGTCACCAAAAATAACTGCAATACTTCAGAGGATTATCAATAACTGAATTCAACTGCATTTTATTTGTATTCCATTTACCCTGCACACAGCCTAAGCAATACAAAATCCACATCCTGCTCTGCGGCTTACTGCTTCGAAACAAAAACCAACCAGCTGCTCATTAATAAAACACACCAGGTTCAACGGAAAACTCTGCTGATATCATTAGCTGCTTCTGTTTTGTCGGAAACCACAAACATTCCAGCCCACTAGCATTATTTCTAGTCACTCCGTCAAAGTTTGCTCTGTTCCTTTGACACATCCCCAACTTGCTTCCAAAATGCTGAAACTAAACTGGCAGACACTGAAGCAGCAGCCATTTAGAGACACAGGGCAGCTCTCTAGCTAACTGCAAGTTTGCAGCTACCAGTACTTCCTCTCCATTTGTATTTCAAATCCACTCTGCTCCACATATTCATACTCAAACGAGTCTGTACGCACAGGGCAGGGAAGACATCCATACCTTCTACTCCGCTGCATTTTAAGGGGTGGTCAGGCCTCTGCAGGGAAGGGCGGATTAGAGTAAACAAAAATCAGTCCAGTTTAGGAAGCATTTTAATGTAATGCTTCTGGCCCTGTATGAACCTTTCTCCCCCTTCCCTTTTCCCTTCTAGAGGCCTCATCACCTGCTAAGAGTTACTATCTCCTGGTCAAAAGTTACTGAAGTCTGTGGGAGCCTTTCCACTGAGTTCAACGAGCTTTGAATCAGATCAGAGGGCAACAGCAGCAGCAGCATCTGGGAGATCAGCAGAGGCTGTTAAAGGGCAGAAACCAGGAATAGCCTCAGATACATGGGGGAAATGCAGGCATGATCACCACTTCACTCCTCACCCCAAAAACTGGTGGCTCAAGGAGGTGGTTGGGTAGGCAGATCTCAGCATTTTTCCCTTCCTCCTGCATCCCCATCAACTCTGCGAGTGACAGGCAGCTGGCCATGGGAGCGGAGGGCAAGAAAGGGAGATCTCGTAGCCTGGGAAGCCAGGGGACCATCCCCCCACTGAATGGGATGTTGGCCACAAGGGCTGGGGAAGGGGAGACTGGAGAGCTGTGTGGGAGCTCAGACAGCAGGCCACTGCATAACAAGCAATGGGAACCTTCATTTCTCTAGAGCCCCTCAACTTCTCGACAACTGTTAAACCATGGCATTCCCACCATCCTCCACAGGCTGTCCAATCTTACTCTCTTCCCAGGGATTCTTTCATTATAAACTTAAACAGTGACTGAAAACCTCAGCCTGAGCTTGGCTATTTTCCTAATGTCTTTCTCCCTGTAGATTCTCTGTTCCCTGCCCCTCATTCTCATCCATGCTACAGAGATTCAAAACCTCTCTATACACCATGGTTGGAACTTACATGACACACCTGCTCTGGCTGCCAAGGTGAGACAGCAGCACAACTCTCCACCTTTATGCAGGTGTCAAACACCTGACACCCTGTGTTTCAACAACCCTGTGTTCAGAGGTAAGTGATGTTCACTGAATTAGTTCGGCTCTACAGCATGGCATCTACTGGGTAACATGGAAGGGACCAAAACTGCGAGAAACCTGTGGAGAGTGGTATCGGCAAGAAGAGGAAAGGGCACTGGTAGCATTCTCCCATCATTGACGCTGTACAGTAACTCCTCACTTAACGTTGCAGTTATGTTCCAGAAAAATGAGACTAAGTGAAATGATGTTAAACAAACCCAATTTCCCCATAAGAATGAATGTAAAGGGGGGGGGTTAGGTTCCAGGGAAAAAATTTTTTGGCCATCCAGTACAGTGCTATAGTTGAGAGGTCCCCCTCCTTACCCCACACAGGCACCGCCCACTGGCACTGGAGACAATGAGGCAGGCAAGGAAGCTGATGGTGCTGTAGGCTGGGAGAAGCACGTTGCGCAGCAGCAGTGGCAGCAGCTTCCCCTACTCTGCAAGCACCAGGGGCGGGGGACTCAACCCTCAGCCCTCTCCTGCCTCCTGCCCGCAGCAATCAGCTGGTTTGTGGTGTTCGGGAGGGAGGGTGGGGGAGCCTGCGCGCTGAGTCCTCGCTCCTACCCCCTCCTTCCTAAATGCCAGCTGATTGCTGCAGGTGGGAGGAGGAGAGGGAAAGGCTCTGATCTGCAGGGTCTGCCAGTGGGCGGGAGGCACGGGGAGCTGGCGTAGGGGAGCTGATAGCAGGCAGCCAAACGATGTTACAGAGAAGCATTGCACAACTTTAAATGGAGCATGTTCTGTACTGGAACAGGGACAAAAGAGCAAAACAACGTTAAGCAGGGTGTTACTGTAGTTGTTTCTAACCCTTCTGTAGTGAACTCTGTGCAGTGTGGACAGGGATGTGTGGCTAGCTTTAGGAGAGCGTTGATTGGGATCAGCCACTGCTCTGTGAAAAATCCTCCACCTGAAACTGACTAATCTTCGGACACAAATTTCTTCAGACATTTCTGCGGATATGAACAAAATCACTCACTTTGGTTTTTATACCCCAATGATCAGTGCAGCAGGGAGGCTATGGAATCAGGATCCAGGCATGCAAATAACCAGAGATTTATGACTGGCCTGTGGTAATTAGAAACTCCGAAGTTATCCTCACAAGGTGACCACAAACACTCTCTTAGTAGGGGGATCAATTTAAGAGCTCTTTGGGGCAGGGACTGTAATTTACTACATTTGTGTGTTGCCTAGTGCAAGCGGTCTTGGTGCTACTGCAATATAAATGCTAAAATAACAATAAAGGGTGTGTTGATTCCATTTACTGGACTATCACTACTTCCTCATGTGAGGAGAGAGATTTATTGCAATTAGAACAAAATTCGATATTAACTTAAAAAGCTCCATACTCCAACAGGCTTTTGCATTCAACAAATTATACGTTACCTTGGGTAACTTCAAACCCATCTTTTAGTTTAGATTATTTTAGAAAAGTAACATGCAATGCATTAAAATGCGATTATTCTTCAGGGTCTGAGCTTTTCAAATGGATTCTTAATGTGCCAAACCCAAATATAAACCTGCAGTTGTGTAACCAATTTGTTAAGAGTAATTAAGTAAGTGACATTAATGTTAATTTATTAAAGCACATCCAAAGAAATAGCTCTTAGATAAGACTTGTGTTTCAGGCAGCTCCTGCAAAATGAAATGCCCAAATATCTCATTAATCATGACAAGAAACCCTGCTGCTGGCATCCAACTGACATTTCATTCGATTGCTCTAAAACTCTTTCATCAAATCAGATTCCCGAGGCTCACTAGCTGTTTTAGCCAGAGAAACACTTGGGAGGATAGTCAGTAATGGAAATCACAGGTAGTGGGCTCTCAAAGAGGAAAGTTTAAGTCAGTCTTATGATTAGTCTCTCTCTCTTTTGCCACATGATTTATACATTTCAGATAATATACTGGATAATGTACACAAGCATTGGCTAAAACACGCTGCTGGTGAAAATTCTTCCAGGTTTGAGAAAGGTGATGGTGGTATGAGGAAGAAGATTAAAGACTCCCGGAGCCCTTCACCTACCTATGAGCGCTGGTTTCATCTTGCTATGCGTCACAGGACATTGTACTGCCGTTCTGGTTGACTCACCCAAAATTTGGGGACCTTACTTAAAAGGCATTTAGCTCTTAACATTTGCATGTACAATGTGTTAAAAGAGGTAGATTTAGACTGACCATAGATCCTTTGCTGGATCAGTTAAGAAACCACCAGTCTGTCCCTCAAAATAGATTTCTTCATCACCTCCAAACTAACCACTGAGAAGGTGGCCAACCTTCTGTCCTGGCAAGGTGTAGGAGAAAAGCTATTGGTTTAGTAAATATAATATTGAAAAGAGATAGCAAGACAAAGCCACCAAGAACAGCAATACTCTAAAGAAATTAAAGGAGGCTTTAAAAATTTCATCAAGGGATTTGTAATGTTGTAGAGCAAATGAAAAATAGGAAAGCTCAGCTTTTGATAGAGATTTAAATCAGAGGCACAGGGAAGTAAACAGGCAGCTCCATAATGGATTTTGCATCTATTATAAAGGGGACTTCCTGGGGGAGTGAACAGGCTTGGAGACTCAACGACCTTCCCCTAATTTCTCACTCTAGAAGTAGTCACTTCATATCAGGGATGAGACATAATATAAAGGTGCTGTAAGGGAAGACAGCATGCATCATAGCCAGTCCTGCGCCTATTTTGCTTGATAAACAGAGGACTTAGTTTTCAGGGGCATCACCTGCAATTTTCATGAGCATGGAATTTCTGACAGTAACAAAAGAGAAAAGTAAAAAGGAATGCGTTAAAGATGCTTAGACAAGAACTTGAAGATGTAACAGACCCTTAGGCTTTGGAATGTACAGTTTACTAAAAAGATAAAATGTTATAGCAGATGATTCACTGTGTAGGGCCCAGGAAGGGGAAAAACAATGAAAAATTATTTTTCTTCAAGTCTCGTGCCTGGAGTTTTGGTAAATGTTAGCTGCATATTTAATCATCCTCCCTCCACCCCCTAAAACAACACCCCTGCTGTAATGAGGTCTAGAGGTATAGCCAAGTTAGAAGTTAAGATGCAGAGAATAAATGGATTAAGTTGTTCTAAATTTCCTTCTCATATAGAATTACCAGAATGTAGTCAATGATCCTACAACAAAATCCCAAGAAAGAGTGAATCTAGATTTTTAATCACCTAAGATGAAGACTCACTAGAAAGTAAGTGCAGGATACAATAGCGAATAACCATATCCACACATTTAAAATGGCTTGAAGTATCTAGCCAGTAGCCAGTAATACCAGTTATTGTTAAATTAGCAGACTGGGTGTTGGCATCACTAGAAAAATTTCAGGTACTAATGACAAAGTTCCATTCACTTTTAGATTTTCAACTCTAAATTGAGCATTGCTTATTGCAGGTAAAATCTCTTTCTATATGTACAACCCAGAAGCCAGGAGACTGACTACTTTCATTTCAGCCCTTTGGAAGACAAACTCTTTGAACTAAATTCCTGGTAAGATGTGTTAGTGAATCAGTTAAAGTCTGGGGAAGACAAACTCCTTAGAGACATTCACTTCCTTGTGGTATTTCCTTGCCTCAAGTGTGATTTAATCTTCATAAAAAGAGGAGAATGTATGAAATACACGTACGTGTGTGTGTGTGTGTGTGTGTGTGTGTGTGTGTGTGTGTGTGTGTGTGTGTGTGTGTGTGTGTGTGTGTGTGTGTGTGTGTGTGTGTGTGTCTACAGTATTCTTCATCAGGGAAGGACTGCACACAGAGAGATGTAATAAATAATCTTTGTATCTGAGAGCATTAGTTTTGCAGGGGAAAAAAATCTAGCATCATTCCAATCTCACTGAGCTACAAAGAGTGTAAAATCATGTATAAAAACCATTAAGGTCTTGAAATAGGTTGCACTGTGCCTTTGGGACCCCAGAAACACTCAGTAAATGTACAACATGAGCCAGGCATATCGTTATATGAGATTTTGGAAGGCAAGAGTTGGTTCTATGTCTATAGATATTTTTTAGAAACAGTTAAGTGCATCAGATGCTTGGACATTTTCTCTTGAAACTACAATGGTACTTTAAGTGGGCACAGGCCCGCTGACAGCAATTCCAGGCCCCAGGGCAGAACAGTCAATGGCCCCCCTAGAAAGGAATGGCTGAGATTTATGACACTATAACACATTAGAACCCACTATGTGTCAATTGTGGCGTTGTTTGATCTAGTTAACATTTTTTTCCCCGTTACAGCACCAGTATTAAACAAATTGTGAGCCTATATATAAGATGTAGAATGTGTTATTTTGAATTATATATTTAAATTAAATAAATACATTATGGAATGAAATTAATTAATATATAAAACATTTAAAGAATCACAAAGGAAGAAAACACCTAAAATATTAAGTAGGCTAATTAAACACCTAATCGTGATTAAATGTGTAATCTAAAGACAAGGAAAAAACTGATATACAAGATGTAACTGAATATGACCAACAAAGTTAAAATATACAATACTTGCTCTGCTGGTGCTGTGGGACATCAACACCCAGAGCAATGAGGAGACAGCAGGGCTGGTGTGCAACATCTACTGGGAGATCTCCCAGACGGCAGCGGCTAGAGGCGAAGGACGAGGGAAAACCTGTGCCTCATTCCCTGGCTGAGCGGTGGTGGTGGCCCCTCATCCTGCGCTTGTGATAGCAGCTCCCCAGACAGTGCTAGCTGCAGTGAATGGAGGGACTAGTCCTGGCTGCCTCTCAGCAAATTTAGGGCGGCTCAATAGGGTGGCTGAACTTGCTGGCTTGTGTTTGGTGAGGAGCTGCAGCCCTGGTGGAGGAAAGCGCAGAGGGAGCTTGTTCCTTTTTAAAGTCTCCCTGTCCTCAGCCCCACAGCCAGAGAGCCAGCACGGCAGGCACAGTGGCTTCCGAGCAGCCAGAGGAGGCAGCAAGCTCCGCGGTTCCCGGGCTGCTGTTGCTGATGCTCTGCCAGACCAGCAGGGTCCTGCAGTGCTTCGGCAAACTGTTACTGTCACAACGAGCGACCGCGCGAGCAGCAGCAAACCGGATTTCTGTCTTAATTTTTATTAAAACCATATGTATATATCCCATCCGCCCAGACCCTTTTAAATCACTAGGCCCCTGAGCAATTGACCCCTTTGCCCCTCGTCGGCAGGCCTGGTCGGGGAAAAGACAAGAGGACTTGACCTGCTGTGGCCTGGTGGACAGCTCAGAAAGGCTGTGTTTGGGGAAAATCTCAGGATTGCTGATCCTCAGGCTGGCGGAAGATGGGAGCAGTAGCAAGTTTATGCTCTCCGCCTTCACAGCATGCTTGGTTGACCCCCAGATGGGAGAGCTTTGCAATACCTCTGTGCATTTGGGAAGAGAATGAATATAGGTAATTAAGAGAAAAAGACAGACTCTCAGGGAAAATGCTACCCTCTCCATGAGAGGCTGCCACTGCATTACAATCCAGGCACAAGCAGGGACCAGCACAACTCCTTCCTACCATGTTCCTGCTGGGAAGTCTTGCTATGAGAGCACAAGACATGTCACCTCCCAGTGAAAAAAGCCTGGCTATTTATTTTAGGCCAACAAGAGGCACCAAATAAATGAAAAGCTTTATTTTCTATAGTCTGTTCTTTTATTTAATCCCTTATGTAAGGACTGTCCTTGGGCGAGTAACTGCTAAGAAAAAAAATGGCTTTCAGCTGCTAAGTATCTGCACCAGAGGTGAAAGTAACTGAAAGGACTTACTGGTACTCGGAGTCATTCGGAGGGAACAGGGCCTCTATCAGAAGAGGCGGGCCTTTAAATCCCCAGGCACTTTACATCAGGATTTAAAGGGCCCGGAACTGGGGCTGTAGTAGCAGCTGCTGGAGCCCTGGGCCCTTTAAATCACCCCCAGAACTCCCAGCTGCAGAGGCAGCTGGGAGCCCCGGCGGTGATTTAAAGGGCCCAGAGTTTCAGCTGCTGCTACTGCAGGGGAGCCCCGGGCCCTTTAAATCACTATAGGAGGGGGTCCCAGCATCTGGTGGAGCTTTAAAGGGCCCCGGGCTCCGCTGCAGTAGCAGCAGCCGGGAGCCCTTGGCTCTTTAAATCACTGCCAGAGCCCTGCCACCACTATCCCAGGGCTCCAGCAGCGGGGCTTGGGTGGCGATTTAAAGGGCCTTGGAGGGTAGCGGCAGTGGGAGCCCCAAGCCCTCTAAATCGCCACCCGAGCCGCGCTGCCAGAGCCCCGGGGTTGCAGCGACAGCCAGGGGCTCGGGTGGTGATTTAAAGGGCTTGGGGCTCCTACTGCTGCTACCCTCCGGGGCCTGCTGCCGGAGCCCTGGGGTAGCAGCGGCGGGGCTCTGGTGGTGATTTAAAGGGCTCAGGGTGGTAGCGGCTGCCAGAGCCCCGGACCCTTTAAATAGCCACCGGAGCCCCACTGCCGCTACCCCAGGGCTTCGGGGACAATTTAAAGGGCCCGGGGCAGTAGCTGCGTCAGGCGCCCCAGGCCCTTTATATCACCGCCTGAGCCCGGCCACCGCTTCCCCAGGGCTCCAGCAGCAGGGCTCTGGTGGCAATTTAAAGGGCCCAGGGCTCCAGCCGCTGCTGGAAGCCCCAGACCCTTTAAATTGCCGCGAGGGGAAGCTGATCTGCCCCAGTACGGCGCACTGTATGGGGGCGTACTGGCTTACTTTCACCTCTGATCTGCACTGTCAGGTTTTTGTAAGACATCCACAGGAAAACACACATCTGTTTTGTACTTTTTATACCAGAATAGAAACAAACAAAGCTTTGTGCAATAAATCAGTAGCCTAGTACACACATTTCACAGCTGTCAGCAGGAACAGAGCCTTGGATCTTTAGCACCAACCATTACCACTTATGCTCAAGGACTAACTTATCTGTCAACAGATGACGGTCTCTTTATGAACCAGCAGCTAGAGAGAGACGGGATCACACTTTATCCAGCATATTCCATTTGTACATCATATGAATTAAAAATATACACTGGTCTAAGGAGACTAAGCCTTGTCCCATTCTAGGCTTCGTTAGCCGCTTGCCAGGACCCAAGAACTACACTTCATTTGCTTGAAATGGAGCAGAATGCCCTCAATACAAAATGCAGCTCAGACCTTGGCCTCCTATGATTTAATCAGGGCAGCCTTCCACTCTTCAGAGAAGCAGTAATGCAGACTGGGACCTATTGTCTCCGGGGGCTGCACCTGTGTAAAGGTAAGGTTGACTGAAAGCAGCCTGGTAGAATTTAATAGGCTGCATTTTGATCTTTAGACCAACAGGACTGCTGCATGATTGTAACATGCCAAACAGCTTCAGTGAGCCAAAGCCATTAACATCAAGTAGCAAATGCACACAAACTGGGATTACAATGACAAGTATGTGAACCACACCCCACTTGCTTTGCCCAGAGAGTGTCAGTGAGTGGGCCTACTGGTCAGAGTAAGGCAAATGACAATAACTCTCAGGTAAAGAGCCGTTTTTGTTGTCTGTTTACTGCCAGTATCCTAAGCAACAGCCTGAAATAGGTAGGCTACAGGACATATACAAACATGTTGCTATAGAAATCTGGGCCTTCTTGGTAAGATCATGTAAACCTCTTTGCAACCTTGCTGCAAAAAGCAGCTATTTAACAGGACATTGTCAATTTAACTTTGACCCCAAATTTAAATCTGGTAGCAACTACATTTCATAAAATTTCAGCCCAGAGCCTTAGCCCTGTCGCCCGTGGTCTGACAGCCCCGAGATCCAGCCCTGCCACACAGGTCTGACAGCTGAAGGCTCCAGGCTGTACTGTACCTGTAGTTGGGATCCAGGGACCAGACTGATTATTAGCCAAAGGTTCATAATAATGAAGGGCGTAATAACACGGATGTACTGTAGTAAACAATATAACAGAATTAATGACAAATCAGTTGGATTGTTAATTTTTTCACTTCTAATAATCTGTACTGTTAATATAAAAGTGAAGAAGTGCTGACCTATAACAATTTTTAAGTTGGCATTGTCCTTTTGAAAAGGTTTTTTTGTAAAAAGTGAAAGTGAAGTTAGTGGCCCCCCTTCCCCCCCCCCCCCCCCCGCCACTCCCATCTACCCCACCATTACATAGAATTTTCAGGGCAGAATTTTCAAAAGAGTTCAGCCCCCTTTTAGGCAGCAAAATAAGATGCAACATTTTTTTAAAACAAACCTCAGCATGTCAGGCGCTGAACTGTTCTGAAAAACTGGCCATAAGCATCACAATGGGTGCTGAGCGCTTATAAGGGCAAGATGAGGGCTATGAATATATATCTCAAAGCTCTCTTGAAAATCTGCATTTATGGACAAAGGCCTGGACCCTGCATACGGAGAGCACCCTGCATGCGGAGAGCACCCTTGTGTCTGCACAGAGCCCCTTTGATTTGATTGAGACAACTGCAGTTGGAACTTAAGAAATTCACGTATGAGCCTTCCCATTACTGGGTGGGGCATCCTGGTCCTATTGAAGGCAGTGGGAGCTTTGCCATTTACTTCAATGGGGACAGGAGTTCACTTCTGATTTACTGAGCAAATCTAGCAATGGATGGCACCCACCAGCACTGCATTCATCTGAGAACCAGCTCACTTTCAAATAATCTTGCTACAGGACAGAGAGAAAGCACTGACAAAATATCATAATTACTATAATATTTTCTAAACGTTGTGGTAATATGCTGTACAACCACCACCTACTTCAGTGTGAAACCAAATTCCACCACCTAGACCAGGGGTCGGCAACCTTTCAGCAGTGCTGTGCCGAGTCTTCATTTATTCACTTTAATTTAAGGTTTTGCGTGCCAGCAATACATTTTAACGTTTTTTAGAAGGTCTCTCTCTTTGAGTCTATATATTATATAACTAAACTATTGTCATATGTAAAGTAAACAAGGTTTTCAAAATGTTTAAGAAGCTTCATTTAAAATTAAATTAAAATGCTGTTCTTACGGCACCGGCCCACTCAGCCTGCTGCCGGCCTGGGGTTCCGTTCACCTAGGCCGGCAGTGGGCTGAGCGGGGCCTGCGACAGGGACCCTGGCTGGCAAGGGGCCAGAAGCCAGAACCCCAGACTGGCAGTGGGCTGAGCGGCTCAGCCCGCTGCAGCTCAGCCCGCTGCCGGTCTGGGGTTCCATCCGCTGGCTCCTGCCAGCCGGGGTCCTGGCTGCCCACATAGCGGCTCAGCCCGCTGCAGCTCAGCCCACTGCCGGTCTGGGGTCCCGGCCCTGCCCACATAGCGTGGGTACCTACCTTCTCCCTGGTTTTAGCCCATTCTCTTCCTCTCTCTCTCTGCACTGAGCTGAGGGTGGGGGTGCACTGAGCACAGGGCTGAGGGTGAAGGAGCAGGCTGGGGGTTGAGGTGTAGGGTCTGGCCAGGAGCTAGAATGAGGGAGGGGGCTCAGGGTTGGGGCAGGAGGTTTAGGTGTGAAGCCCTTACCTGGGCAACTCCCATTTGGTGTGAGGGGTGCAGGTGGGAATGGGGGTGTGTGTGCAGGAGCTTCCGCTTGGTGCTCAGGGTGGGGGTGGGGATGTGGATGTGAGAGGTGCAAGAGTCAGGGTGTGGGGGGGATGGGTATGTGTGTGGGGTGCAGGAATCAGGGCAGGGGGATGGGGGTGTGTGGGGAGGGTGAAGAAGTCAAGGAAAAGGGCTGGGGGCATGTGAGGGGGTTCAGGGCGTGTGAGGGGGTGCCAGAGTCAGGACTGGGGTCGTGGGGGGATTCAGGGGTCAGGGCAGAGGGATGGGTGTGTGAGGGGGGTGCAGGGGTCAAGGCAGGGGCCTGGGAGTTTGGGGGGTTCAGTAGTCAGGGCAGGGGGTGTGGGCTGGAGTCGTGAGGATGCTCCCAGACCCCTGCCCTGAGCAGCTCACGGCAGGGGGCTGGAGGGGATATGCCCTAATTCCACCCTCTTTCCCCAAGGCCCCATCCCCGCCTCTTCTCTGGATCAGCGAGCACGCTGTGGCTGCAGTTCCAGCTCCGCTTCTCCCGCTCCCTCTCCAGGGCCATCAGCTGTTTGGCCACAGGGAGGGAGAGGAGGAGGGGCAGGAACCCAGCACACTGGGAGAAGAGGCAGGGAAGGAGGAAGCTTGGCTGCCGGTGGAGGTTGCCCTGCAGCAGCAGCAGCCGGCAGGACCAAGCTTCTGCCCCCGGACCCCGCAGGAGAGCGCGAACTGTGTGGGCATAGAAGAGCAGGCTGGGCCGGGCAGGATTTTTAATGGCACGCTGCTGCCTGCCGGGGTCCCATCCGCCAGCCCTGCCCAGCAGTGGGCTGAGCGAGGCCGGCAGCCGGGACCCTGGCAGGCAGTAGTGCGCCATTAAAAATCAGCACGTATGCCATAGGTTGCCGACTCCTGACCTAGACAGAAATTCATGACTGAGCGTATGGTGACAAATTAATCACTGTACCAAAAAACACTACTCCAAAAAACAAACAAAATCCCACCCATCCTTGGTGTGCTGCTAAGTGAGTCTCTCTGTTTTCCCCATGCCCCCTCATCCCCTCTGTCATTTGGGTTACAGAATCAGAAGTCACATACACAAGTCTATATAATGCTGTGCAATTCAGAGAGAAGGTACTATAAGAGCAAGAGGCAAAACACTCCCAATGCAATGAAATATAAGACCAATATTCCAAGGAAGGCAGGAAGATGTGTTCATTTGGGTGGGAGCAGATTAGGCAGGGCGTGTAAGATTTTATTAAAGAATAACAAAAAAAAACCCAAACCTAAGGGGTCAAACCCCTTTTCTAAAAGTGGAGTTGAGAGAAAGACAGCTAACTTTTATTCTGTCCTCCTTTAGCAGATGTCAGAAACTAACAAGGCTTAAAAATCAAGTTAGTTTATATGGTATTTCATGACAAGGGAAACCTCTCAACATTATGTTTTTAAATGTAAGGTCATTTTACAAGGTGGTTGGGATGAACAAGAAAAAAATCATGTGGGATGAGGAGTTCTTTAAATGCCTTTCACATTATATAAATTTAAGATGGCAATATAATTTAAGCATTAAAATAAATTTTCATGGCAAGTGAGCATACAGGATGGCAAATGGCACCCAATACAGACTGGAAAATAAACAGGAGAGAGCATTTAATCCTCCCCATTTCATTTCCCTTTGGAAATTATCAAACAGCCAAAAATCAGAGCAGAACAGAAATAACCATAGAATTAAAAAAAAAAGAATGAATGTGTATTTTAACTTGACATTTTAAAATATGTAATATGAGTTATTAAATTTAGAGCATAACCATCTTTATATCCTGTCCATGCCAGATGTCCTTTAGCTGTCAGCCCAAAGCCTCTTTAAGGCTTAGCATTTTTGTGTACAGGATCAATGAAAACTCTGCTCACAGTGTAAACAGCATCTAGGAGATGCCAGCAAAATAACACATACATTGTGCATCAATAAGAAACTGCCTATACTGTATTGCACACTGAGTACTCTAAAGCATTAAGGGAGAGAAAACAGTCTTTTTTCCCCTTTGGTTTATCAGACTTGTTACATCTTTATAACTTTCAATTGTGTGTTCTACTCTGACAAATAACTACGTAAGAATGATAATTTCTTACTTATCAGATCTACTCCCAATGTATTGTGGAGTTGTATCTGCTGACTTCAGTGACAGGTATGGTTTGGGGTTTTCTTTTTTTGTTTTGTTTTTTTGCCTTTTATACTTCTGTCAGCCCTACAGATGATCACAGTTAAAGGAGAAAAAAAGAGCTGCATTCAACTCTTCAACTCCTTTATGTACATCAACAGAATAGGTTACTAAATACCAGGAACAGGACCAATCAACTGCACCTGTGCAAACCAACTGATGGCAGTAAAATTGGCATAAGAGTAAGGGAGAGACAATGGGATTACACAGATAATGACCAGATTAGAACAGGCCCTAAAATTTGGTCTGCAGAACCTTTATGGCTGGTGATGCTGCACAAGAGGAAATAAATGGCTGAGTTGGGTGGGCTGTGACATCTGTTACTAAAACTGGTTGATATTTTTTAATTTCACAAAATGATTTCAAGTTACTTCTGTATCATATGGTTTGAAATGGACCCAAGCTTTTGTTTAAAAAAAAATAAAAATTTTGATATTTGAATACAGAAATACATTGTAAAAAGACCATAAAAAATTACAATTTTTGTTGACCAACACAGCCAAGTTTTCAAATTTCAATAACAATGTAGGTTTATTAAAAAATGCATTGATAAGAAATGCTGAAAAAGCTTCAACTAAAAAAAAAAGAGAGAGAATCAAGTTTTTCTACTAAAGTTTTCATTCCCAAGGCTTTTTTTTTGTTTTTGTTTTAAATAAAAACAAAAAAACCCTTTTCATTTGAAAAGGTATCAGTTTTATTTTAAACTTTTTGACTGGGCAGATCCAATACAAAAAATAGTAAAGCGGAAGCCCCATAAATGCAGTGTTACTTTTCACATACCACCTCAGTTTCAATAGCACAAAACCACTAAACATTTCACATTTCCACCTGCCCCCTCGCAAAATATCCTTCAAATTAGAGACTCAAAGTTTTCTGGCTAACCCTAAAAATAACTAAACAAGTGGTTTCAAACCTTTCCCTCCTCTTTGGGCAAAACCCCCAAAACAAAACGAAAACCACAACCTACCGCAATTGCTCTAGTATTGAAATCTACACGCCTAGAGCTTGCTACAAGCTTTTACAGCACAAATAGTAGTTGCAGCAAGCACAGCAGCTCACTAGAAAAAAGCCAGGGTGAAATCCTGGCCCCACTGAAGCCATTGGGAATTTTGCTATTCATTTCAATGTGGCCAAGATTTCACTCCTGGGCATTCCTAGCTGTGCCCATCTGAGCCATTGAGACTGAAGGTTAGTCGGCACCATTACAGAGGGAGACAGACAGTAGGGAGACCAACAGGTAGCAAATATGAGGCCAGATCCTCTGATAGTGTAAACTTAGATAACTCCACTTCAGCTGAGGTTCTGGGCTGAAGGTCTTGATACAGATGAGCGTGCCAGCCACAAATGAATGTTTCAACCTGCATATAATTGATATAAGCTCCCTTTATCATGGAGATGATACCATCAAAAGTTTAGCGGTTATTATCTATCAACTGCTGGCACGAAAGATCTTTATCTAGCACAGGGCTTGAAAGATTTACCAGACACCTCAGACATGTGTCAATGTAAGAAAACCATAGTACCATGTTGCAGTCACAACATACAGTGCTTACCATACAATGTGACTGGTTTCAAAGTGGTAGCCGTGTTAGTCTGTATCAGCAAAAACAATGAGGAGTCCTCGTGGCACTTTAGAGACAAAAATTTATTTGGGCATACACTTTCGTGGGCTAGAACCCACTTCATCAGATGCACTGTATTTTCCACTCCGTGCATCTGATGAAGTGGGTTCTAGCCCACGAAAGCTTATGCCCAAATAAATTTGTTAGTCTCCAAGGTGCCACAAAGACTTCTCATTGTTTTTAAGCATACAATGTAAGTATAGAGCTCCCACTCAGCTGGCATTAGAGCTACCATGAACCTCTCTGCCCTCAAAACAAAACATGAAACCCATCGGACTGATCCACAACAAAACAAAAAGTGGTTGCGGAAGGTGGCGGGATGTGGGGATTCATATACAAGTGTTGTGCCTGGGCCCTGATCAGAGAGCTCCAGTTTTCCTATCACCACCACCAGACTGCTAAAAAGGAGGAAAGGAGGCAGGCTATATTTGGTTTCTTTGTTTTTTTAAGAGTGCATTCTAACAGACCATGCATAAGCTTGGTGATCTGAATAATAAGCCCATTTCATAGCAAAATCTATATTAAACAATGGAAAAATTCCTTCAGGAAGCAAACAGAACAGGGTTATTTTAGAATTCAGTTCAGCAGAATGGGACAAATGAGGGCACTATGCCATACTAAACTGTCAGTACTTGCTGAAATGCTTTGTATTCAATTCCTAAAGAAATCAGACTATAGCATATAGGCCCTGATCCTGCAAAGACCTGTGCCCACACTTAGCTTTATATGCAACAAGTAGGTCCCATTAGCTTCCTGGCACTGAGCCCTTGACCACAGTGCGTGAGAGCCACAGGACCCAAGAATCTGAATAGACCAACAACTTGATGTGCTTGTATGGTTTACCACAAATACATATATGCAGAAGGACAATAGAACAGCATCTGTATCTGCAGGAGAAAGGGAACAATTCCTACTAGAGCTGATAACTACAGGATGTTTATTCCAAGGTCACAATGACATTTTCAAGTGGAAGAACGGCTAAAAAAATCCCATCCTTTTCTTTGCTGGCATTTGTATGAAATACTCTGAGCCCTTAATCTGAAAGGAAAGTCATCTCTGAAGGAATCACAAAACAGCAGTCAAGACAACACTAATTTCATTGAAGTATACTGATGAACTCAGCTCCATGATCCAGACTGTATAAACAGCAGTATAATACAGAATATATTTTCCCAAGCTCTGTGGCCTGGTATGTCTGGAATGAACTCTCTAGGTGTGGTGATGGGTGGGAAGGTTGAGTCAAGTTCAACTACATTAATTTTGCATTAAAAAACTGAGTTATCAGTGAAGCCCAGGCTCTGGTGTATTTTCCTTTTTGAAGGAGGAAATTAAAAAACCAAAACCACCCAAAAAAAAAATGTTTGATCTTTCTTTTAGAAAGAGGTTTGATTTGGAACAAGTTCTCAGACTTGCGTCAAATGTAGAGTGCTAACCTGTACCTGCTACCACACCAACAAAGAGCAAAACCAGCATGCTTTCTATATCCTGTGTCAGTCCTATTCTAAATGCAAAACAAATGCAGAGTTCAACTGGAAAAATAAAATTTGATTTCTGAAGCTCCACCATTAACAAATTTTAAGTAAAAACTATGCTCCAGCCATTCGTGATGCCAAAATGCGGTGTCACTTGCAGTAGACTGTGTTAATCCCTATGGCTTTGTCTTCACTAGAAAAAAAGGTGTACTTTTAAACATGTTAAAATCCTAGTATAGACAAGGCAAACTAGTTTTAACACATTGATCAGATAACACATGTTAAAACTACAACTTCTCTACACAAGGATGTTAACATAGGTTAGCTAACACGTACTAAAAATGCACCCTTTTCCCAGTAGGGAGATGCCTTTTAATGCAAATCCTTTCCTGAATGTTTTGTTAATGAGTGTATTCCTGATCAGTGCTGACATTTAAATAATCACTATAAACCAGAATCAATGATCCAAGGTGGATAAAAAACAATTTTTTTTGAAGAAAATAAAAATAAAATAAAAGATTAGATTTTATTTAAATCAGATTTTTATGGTGTTATTTAAATTATATAGTTTTCTTTTTAAAAGTAATCTGTTTAAAATGAAATCTGAATTTAATACAAAAATATACTAAGGCGTAAACTAATAATCTCTTAAACATTTTAATATACTTATCCACAAGCCTCTATCCAAAAACTGAGTTAAAGACCGCTTTTCTATATAAAGAAAGAATCATGGGTGTGTTTGTGTGTGTGTGTGTGTTTGCGGGGGGGGAAATCTACCTTTTGAGGTCAAGCTTTATAAATATGGCACAATAGGTCATATATTGTGTTAAGGGCTTATTTTGTTTAATAATAATACATTTTATATGCTGTTTTGTGTGTTTAAATTCCAGTTACATCCTAATGCAGCTTGACATAAGTCATAAGCAAAAAGTTAATTACCAATAAAAAAAGCAATAAACTACAACACTGCAAACAATACATCATTCACCATTTTCTAACATACTAAAATGTAAATTAATTATTAAGAATCTGAAAATATTAACTATATAATTGTTTAAATGTATATGTATATAGTTACGGTGTACCCTTCTAGGTAGCAAAAAGATGTGCCAAATCTAGTGTAAAGGTCCATTTAGTTGTAAATCAACATGTTTTAATGGTTATATCAACCAATGAGAATGCACCTTTCTTTAGAAAATAACTGAAGTCTAAATGGAAAAGTTGATTAAAACCAATTACTGAAATTGAGGCTTTCTACTTGGTAATTTAAATCATGATTTAAATTGCCTTGATTTAAAATCAACCCACTCTGCAACCCACTGAAATGGGTGGGGGCAGTTCGCACTTCTCTCAGATCTATTGTTTCTGGTGGTGTTGCCAGACATTACCACACTGCTTTATATTTAACAAATTTCCTTTACAACCATAAAGGCTATAGAAATTTTAAAAAAAATTGCTTAATTTCTGCAATAAGAGATAGTACTTTTCTGTGGTGGCTGCCTTACATAATAAGTATGTGTACACCACTATAGAAGGTGTGATTGTAGCACAGGTAGGCACACTCGCATACTGTGTGGTGGCATGGTCCTCAGCATGGACTAGCTGTCCTAGTATAAGCCTGCAGAGGGCCCTGGGTAGGTACTCAGCTTGCTAGCCTGTGCCAGGGTCCTCCCACACAGACAGTAATCATGTCTGGACTTTGAGCGAATACCCTTAAAGAAACCCAACCAGAAATGATTGAAAGTGAAACTATCAGCATCCATTAAAGACGTGCAGCACCTCCACATATACATTGCACTGTGGTGTCTACGGATTCTAGGCCTTGTTTCTGCTGGGAATTTGCCTCAGTGCCAGCACCTGGTGGTGGGCCACCAATGTAGCTGCACCATTGAAAACCACAAGTCTAGACAAGGAAAGCTACAATTTCCATCCGTGTAGTTTACTGCTGCTGGAAAGGAAGGTAAATTTCACTGATGCAAATTGCAGCTTTACTGATGCAGTTACATCTACTGGAATCCAGACCCAATTCCCAATTAAGGCAAGGGCTGGGCAAATTTACTAAGAGGACAGCTATTGATCCAGTGAATTTCTTGATGTTCTTGGCCCAGATCTGTAAAGGTATTTAGGCATTGAGACACTGAGAGCACAAACTAATTTAAGAGCCTAAATCACATTTTCAAAAGAAGTTAGGCACAGACTCCTAATCCCTTTTAAAAATGAGATTTAGGCTCTTAAATCAGGTAGGTCTGTGATGCTGAGCACAGCAATGCCTCAATACCTTTACAAATCTGTGTCCTTATGTTTATGAATTAGGAATTACAGTAATCTGCATCTAGACTGATAGGATTTCTACCAGTTAGTGTCTGTTCAATTATCAGAAATGATACCTTTTGTCAGTATGCGCTTTGCTTTTTTATTGGCTAACTTAGTAACACAGGAGGCTATTTTAGATTCTTTTTAGCCTAGCGACACTGTTAAAATATTATTGCTCTTAAGACATTTCCAGTTTAAAAAAAAAAGATGACGTATTTAAGAAGCATTTTATGTTGGATTTCCACTTTTAGCTAACATCATCTGATGCGACACTGTTCCTCTGGATTTTAAAAATTAAACCCTGAAAGACATTTCCATGGGTTTTGTACATACTGCCCTTGAAAATGTGTGACAGTAGGGTTTTATCCCCTAACCCAAGAGCATAACAGATCCCACCAGACTATGATTTAAACCATATTGTCATTTATTATGTATTTTACAGAAGCAGCTAGAGGCCCCGGTCAAGGCTCAGCATCCCACTGTGCTGCTAGGTGCTGTACAATGTCAACAGATAGCTCCTGCCCCAAAGAGTTTGCATGCAGACCCTTGTGTCTAAATTATGAAAAGGCACAACAGGCGGATGAGCCAAAGGTGGTGGAGGGAGGGGCAAGTGGTAACAGTAAAGCAGGCAATTTATTGTAGATTAAGCAGGGGCCTTGTGCACCAAAAGCCTTGCTGCATTCTTAGGATATGTCAACACTGCATTTGGCAGGGAGTTTCCCAATTCAGGTAGACATGTGCTAGTTCTGCTCAAACTAGTGCACTAAAAATAACAGTGTAGGAGCAGAAGCTTGGGCTGGCCAACCAAGTACATGCCCAAGGGATTGGGTGGAATTGTACTCTGGCAACTAGCTCCACCACCACCTGTACCACTGCAGTTAAACTAGCATGCTAAAAATAGCAGTGTAACAGAGCTAACAGGGATCTGTCCACCAGTGCTGGGAAGCAGCCCCCCTGCTACTGTGCAGACCCACCCTTAAGGGCACAAATGGGGCAGATTAGTTCCATATTTAGGTTGATGGGTCTGTAAAAACTGCCTACCTTGGACACATTCCAATATCTCCCCATGATTTCTACTTTAAAAATACAATGGAACAAAAGTTAATATTTAGCTCACATTTGATCAGTGTAATATACAAAAATTACTAGTAAACTACTGTTCAGAAGTTTTCGGGGTGTTTAGTCATTTCTTCAGCCACCACTCAAGCCCTTGTGTTAGCAAAGGAGTTCAAACTCTGCTATTAGTTTTCTTTATTTGTTTTACTTTTTAGAACTCCTTTTAGTGTGAATGATGACAGACACAAAAGTATGACTAAGTCAGTAAAGCTTCTGGAAGGAAAGGCTTTCTGATCAATAGCATCTTTTATCTCTCTAACCAGTAAAACTCTGCAATCAATTTGATCAAAGGCTGAGAATTTACAGCAGCTCTGATTCCAAGTGCTGCTAGGTTAAGTTTTATCGGCTGATGCTTATACTGACTTCTAAAGTCTTTCTCAAATGGGAATCAAGTTACCCACGGGTTTAGTGAGATTTTATTTTCCTGGTCCCTGAGAGGATGTCTACATTGCAATCTAAGCCCAGGGTTTGAAGTCAGACTCAAGCCTAACCCCCTTTCTGACCACACTAACCCATGGTCCTAAGACCCCATAGGAGTGGAGAGTCTGAGCCTGAGTCAAGCCAGGACCCAGTGTTCAAGACCTACTGCTCTGCAGTGTAGATGCCTACTAGACTTGTGTTCTGCCAAAAGCATTCCACAATCCCATGAGCTGACTGATTTTGTCCTCTGGACAGTCAAGTTTAGTGGACACTGAAGTTTCTCCACACTGCACTACGAACGAAGTGGCCACATTTTGGGAGGGTGCTAGGAAGTCTGGGATATGGATGGTTGGACTTGGGCCCATATAATACAGTTCAGAAGCTGGAGCCCAGGGGTTCAACAATTCCTAACATGGGGTTAGCCCTGCTAACTCGAATTCTACTCACCCTGGGTTTACACTGCAGTGTAGACATACCCTGATTTATGCTCACTTTCCCATAGCTTGACATTTTCAAAGGTCCCGTCTCTGCTGGGAGAATGCATCGCATTAACACTCTTTGTAACATGTTTCAATAAGCACAATCTTAAACATGATTTTTCCCTTAGTGCAGACCAGGACAGTTGTGCTTTGAAAATGCATTCACATGTTGTGGTTAACCCGTAGGGGCAAAGCCATGTTTAACACCATACCATGAACACGTTTTCTAAGGTGACACATTCTCTTAGCACAGACAGGACCAGCGGGGTAGTGTTTTTCTTTGGGCATGCAATGGGGCGGGGGTGCTTCTCTTACCTTGAGCCTTGTTGTTTGTAGTAAACTAAGAATCAAGGGATAGGGAGCATATTACCGCAACCCAGTGGGTTATAAGATCTGGAATAAGCATAAATATTTGGAACTTTACTGGCTTCAAGGTGGAGTGCTAAGACTGAGGGCTCCTACAGATTGGTGGAAAGGAACCTTCATGCCCTCAATTCCAAGGAGTCAGATGCAGTATAGATCTTGGGAGGGGCATTGCTCAAGGCTGGAATTTTCCATATTCATCTTCTCTTTCTTCCTCTCTCTAACTCTGTAAACTTTGGCCGACTCACTCTTGCTTCCTTCCTGAGCTACAGTCTAGATTGTAATATTCCTATCACTTTCATTCCACATTCTGAACAGAACACACAGCACCTAAAAGGATCTGAGGTATTTTTATTCTCCTGATCTGTTCAGCTGTTTAAATTTTGCATTTAAACTTTAAATGTTATTGTAGTGGGGCGGCTGCCCCACTGCATGAGAAAAAGGGCTGGAACAGGCCAGAGAGGCTGTGCAGACCAGCAGTCAATTGGCAAAAACCTGTGGAGAGCCAATCAGGGCAAAGAAAGAGGCAGTCAATCAGGGCCAGGCTGGGTCCTAGGTAATAGGTAATAATTGGAGATATACCAATCTCCTAGAACTGGAAGGGACCTTGAAAGGTCATCTAGTCCAGCCCCCTGCCTTCACTAGCAGGACCAGGTTTTGCCCCAGATCCCTAAGTGGCCTCCTCAAGGATTGAACTCACAACCCTGGGTTTAGCAGGCCAATGCTCAAACCACTGAGCTATCTCCCCCCATATAAAGGCTGCCCAGCAAAGGAGACAGCAGTCTCTTCCTGACTAGCAAGGGAGAAGGAATGGCTCCTGAGGTAAGGAGGTAGCACCTTGGACAGGGCAGTGCTGGGCAGGCTCAGGGGAGAGATCCGGCCTAGTTACTTGCCAGGCTGTGGCCCCTGCTAAAAAGGGTCAAGAAGGGGCATGGGGCCAAAGGGGAAGTGGCACAGGGAAAATAGGCAGACAAGAGGGAAGAGAAGTAGGGCAGAGAGAGGCTGCTGCTAAAGGGTCCCTGGGTTGGGACCCAGAGTAGCGGGTGGGCCTGGATCCCCCCCTTCCTCCGTTGCATTGTACTTGGCCATGGAGGAGTGTGGCTAAGACAGACTGCAACGTGCCCCTGAGGTGAGCGGCTAGAGTCTAGACTTTGGGGTTGTGGTTGGCCACTGAGGCAGGAGGAAGCCGAAGGACTGCGGTTAAACCCCTCCCACCCTGGAAGGGGGTAAGAATGGAGTAGTGGGCACTGCTGGAGGGTAGTGTCCTGAAGCAGACACAGCTGAGTGGTGAGCAAGGCGGTTCCCAAATCAGCAGAGCAGACAACAGGCGAGACACCATGCGCAGAGGGCGCTCCACTGATGACAAGAGCTAATTCCCGGAGCAACCAGCAGGAGGCGCCAGCGGTGTTGAGTCTAGACCCCGTTACAGTTATCATTGCAGCACAAGGGTTTAATGAAATCACTCCTTGACCTTACAGATGGATGCACGGCTTCTGGACTATTCCCTCCAGTGAAAATAGGTTACCATTAGCACAGACTATTTCACAATTAAAAGATTCAAAACTGAAGCAAAGAACCAGAAAATGTGATTCATGTTCTCCTGCATTTCCTTTCCTCACTGGCAAGGCTCCAAAGAGAGGAAGGACAGAGAATCAGACACTTATTGAAATAGGTCATTCCAAGATCTTCCACAACATCTGACTTTTCATTTAGGAAACATTCTATTTTGGAAAGGAACGGATACATGCTTAAGGATGAACCATTTAAACAATACCAAAGCAGACTCTAGATATGATTTTGGAGTAGCTCCAAATTGGGTTGGGGCTGCAGAGAAACAGACCAAATTCCAGTGGCGCTTTTGACAGAGATCTACTGGGAGGAAGCACTTCCTACTTCCTCATCTCTTCTATGGAACACAGAGCTTTAAATAAACCTCCTCGAGTGCTGGTGAAAACCAAGTTGTTTGGATTGAAAATGAGACGTTTTTGCAGGGGTTCTCAAACTGGGGGTTGGGACCCCTCAGGGGGTCGCGAGGTTATCACATAAGGGAGTCGCGAGCTGTCAGCCTCCACCCCAAACCCTGCTTTGCCTCCAGCATTTAGAATGGTGGTAAATATATAAAAAAGTGTTTTTAATTTATGGGGGGGGGGTGATACTCAGAGGCTTGCTATGTGAAAGGGGTCACCAGTACAAAAGTTTGAGAACCACTGCTTTTTTGCCATGCTTCGTCTGATTTCTCTGCTCTGTTAGAGACTTAAAAATAAATATATTTATTGGGTAAGTGTAATTACCTCACCAATGAAAACAGGAAAGTTTCATATGATTCCAATACAGCTAGTGTGTTTTACAGAACACAACTCACTAGATAGATGAAGAGTCACAGTCAGCTCTCTGGATTCCCCTTAAGGAGACGTGCACTCCTGCATAATCATTCCCTATGCTTAACTAACAAAGATACATAAGTAAGATCTACGATGTGTATTTACTTACCCGTATACACCATGACCTAACAAAAGAACCAAAATTTTCACTTCGTATGTAAAGCTTTTCCCACCACATCAGCTTTGAAGCCCACTGTGCTTTGATGCAGCCATCCATGGGCTAAGCATTATAACAAATTAAGATTTATATTAATGGGAAAATAATACAATACCATCCAGTTCTACTTGCCACACAGAATAACTGCCATTTTTCTAGTCAACTTACATTTGAAGAAGCTTCTCTTGTCCAACAATTTATTTTGCAATTTTATTATACATCTTTTACTGGCCCTATTCTCAGAGCAGGCACATGGAAATTAAGGCTTTTGTAGTTAGTTTGCTAATCCATTGTGTGTGGGGGGGTGGGGGGCACATACTGCCACATAACAGAAGAAAATAATGCATGCTCAAGGTGTCTAAATTTGCATCCCGGAGAACTTCAGTAGGATGGAAGATGTAGTATGGGAAAATGATGGAGGGAAGGAAAGAAATCATGGGTTTGGAAAAATCATGCCAGACAGAGTAAGTAGCCATGTGAAAAAAGAGTAACAATAATAATAAAAAAAAGACACTGGGGGAAAAAGCACTGAATATACACACACATTTACCATGGCCACTGCCTTGAAATTCGAAACATACAAAGCTTAAAAAAAAAAAAAAAAGCAGCTTCCTGGAGGAAAAAAAATTAGTTCATGAACGGCTCAGCACAAAGCAATTATCCACTAGTTTGGAGCAGACATCTGTTGTGTTGACCTATTGAGATAATCATACAACTGTGCAAGCTCCAAAAATGGAAAAGACAATTTGCACCTCCCTGCCCCCAGTCTTACTGGTCCCAGAGTAATAAATCGCCATCACAACATCCTGCTTGGTTCTAGCAACATTCAGTGAATGACTAAATGCTAAAAATAAAGGCAATACTGCTATTTTCATAAGATTTCCAAATTACTACTATTTATCATTTATATTACTGTAGTATTTAGAAGTTTTAACTGAGATCAAGGTTCCATTGCACTTGGTGGTCTACAAAGACATAGTGAGAGACATTCCCTGCCATGAAGTGTATATAACCAAAATAGACCTCAGAGGAAGGGAGAAACAGGCACAGAGAGATGGAGTGATTTTCCCAAGGTCACACAGGTGTACAGTGACAGAGCAATGACTAGAATGCAGGTCTCCTGATTCCTAGTCCAGGGTCTCAGGCACTAGACAGTGCAGGCTCCCAGTTAATATTTGTACAGGCATTGAAAAGGTTAATCATTTACTATGTGAGCTAGAATAGAACAGGACAGAACAAGGGAGCACCCATAAAACATCACCGAGATTTTACGGGGTAGTGACTCTCAACACTGCCGTACTTACCATTAGCCTTTTAAACGGCAATTAGTCTGAATGTCTAAAAGACAAAGTGTTGTAGCTGTGTTGGTCCAGGATATCTGAGAGACACGGTGGATGAGATAATATCTTTTGTTAGAGAGAGAGACACGCTTTTGAGCTTAGACAGAGCTCTAGACTTGAAGAATAGCTCTGTGTAGTTTGAAAGCTGGTCCCTCACACCACCAGAAGTTGGTCCAACGAAAGATAATTACCTCACCCACCTTTTTTCTCTAAAGACTTAAACACGGCAACTCCTAGCTCTACGGCAACTACAGCTAGTATTAGGGGGAAAACCCTAGTTCTCATCACACAATGGCTTTGAATGTCACGTGTGAGTAACCACACTCTCCTTGGTGTATGTGCATCCTGAGTGGCCCTCATGCCCTATCGGGTTATAGATAACCTAGAATAGAGGTGTCAAACTCATTCTACGGATGATACTTAGGGTGACCACATGTCCTGTTTTGGCCTGGACAGTCCCTTTTTTAAGCCCCGTCCTGGCCGTCCCGACTTTATTGGCAAAAGTGGGAATTTGTCCCGTTTGCTCTTGCCAAACTCATCAGCTGGCAAGAGCAAATGGGACAAATCAAATGCCCACTCTTGTCAAAAAAGTGAGGTGCAGAAGAATGTGCGGGGGAAGAGCAGTGATGCCAGCCCCACATGGGTGAGGGGGGCAGGCACGGCTCAAGTGAGCAGTGACGCCAGCCCCGTGGTGGGGGGGAAAAGAGATGGCGCTCGGGCTAGCCCCACATGGTGTCCTGTTTTCCCTTTGGAAAATATGGTCACCCTAATGATACTGCAGGCGCTACAAAAGTGAGGCCCAAACATTACCCTCGATCTACAGTGGCTCTCCACTGTATAACAATGAGGGACTTGCAGAAAAATGGTGGGCAAAACACAGTCTCTGGATAGCAACTAAAATTATGGTTAGTTCTGTTGCATTCAGCACCATTCTGAGTGAAGGGATTCAGGGAACTTTTTAAGCACCACTGTTATTTCTGCCCTTTGTCCATTTGCACATGCAGTTCCCTGACTTGTACATACAGTTGCTGTATTCAACCTGCCCTGTTTCAGAATGTGGTCCTAACTAATACGGTAACATCTCTTCAGCTGTACAAACTATAATTAGCAAACAGAAATAAACAACAAAGGCTCTACTGATGTGAGCTTTTTATACTGCCAACAATAGAAAAGTATGGCAGCCTCTGAAAGACTTAACTGCAAAAGGGTGAGGCACAGAGGTCAATATGCATGATATTTAAAAATAAAAAGTGACACTAATAAACTAGTAACTGGTGTCAATTCTGAGAAATTACAGATCAGATAACTATTCTAGGTCATTTTTGTCTCACACCTGCGGGCTCAGGACTGTTTCAATTTCCTATAAGACTTTGTCGAACTTAGTCATGTGTGATTACACTGACTTCAGGGATGAATCTGTCTCAATACATTTATATTCTCAAATATTAATATTGATTCAATCCAGACAAAAATATTTTGCTTCCTCCCAGAATCATCACATTTAGAACTTTAAGGGGACTCAAACTTGGTGCCAAAATTTAGATTTTGAAAAAGCATTTATGAGATTTCAGACTAGTCAAGTGTTTCCATGGTTGCCTATTAAATTCAAATAAAAAGAGGGTTTAAAGCACACAGGTAATGCCCCTGCCCTGCTTGGAATCCAAACATTGCACATTCAGAACCTAAAGTGAAACAGACTGTAACCAAGAATTAAACTGACTTCACTGATTTTCATGATTCAAGCTCAGACACATGCCAGAAGTTCAGTCTAGGTGATAGGGTGCTGGGAGTCGAGAACCTGCGTTCTATTTCTAGCACTGTCCTCAGCCTGCTGTCTGACCTTGGGCAAGTCATTTCACCTTTCTGAGCCTGCTTCCTCCCCATCTTGTCTATGCAGACTGTAAACTCTTCGGAGTAGGGATTGTCTCACTATGTGTGTGAACGGTGCCCAGCACAATGGGGCCCTGATTCCAACTGGGACGTCTAGGCACTGCTGAATATAATAAATAAAAACAACAATGAAGAGCAGTGAAAACACTGGATTTTTAAAATTCTTCTGGTTATAATAATCTAAGTTATTTTTTGTAACATACAGACACATGCTTGCTTATAACATATGGTCTCTATATTTTGGAAGCAGTAACTGAAAGTCACCAGACTCTGTAGGAATTGTAAGGTTGGCAGGAGCATCTGCACAAATACCCATCTTGGGGTCTGATGCAACCAGACCCATCTCCGTTCTTGCGGTCAGAACCCTTCCCATAGCACATCCACTTTAGCATGCCTTCACCAGACTGCACAGTCTTTGCAAAGTATGCACGAGACCCTGCAATCTCTCTGGACGTTCTAAACTTTTGAAAACACTTAATTTTTTAAAATTTAAACTACTTAGTCTTTCCAAAAATATTCAGAGGCATTAGTTCTTACTGGGAAAGGCAGAACCATGGCCCCAGTCCTACCTTGAGAACTGGGTGAAGGTATGTGTCTGAGCAGTTCTCTATGCCAGTAGTTTTCAACCAGAGTTCCGGGGCCCCCAGGGGGTCCACCAAGCAGGGCTGGCATTAAACTTGCTGGGGCCCAGGGCAGAAATCCAAAGTCCCATCTCATGGGGCTGAAGCCTGGGGCCCTGAGCCCTCCCACCCCAGGCTGAAGCTGAAGCCTGAGCAACTTAGCTTCATGGGGCTCCCTGTGGCGTGGGGCCCCGGGCAGTTGTCCTGCTTGCTCCCCCCTAATGCTGGTCCTGGCTTTTATATACAGAAAAATATTGTTGTGACACAAGTGGGCGGGAGTTTTTATAGCATGTTGGAGGGGAGGAGGGCTCAAAGAAAAAGGTTGAGAGTCCCTGCTCTATGCCAGCGGAGGGCCTACAATGCAAAGCTTCTAAGATGACCCATTAGAGATAACACCTTTCAAAAATGCGCTAGAACAATTATGCTAATGTAATCCACACACACCTGGGTGTGGTGTGTCCCATCTAGTGGCACTGAGGGAAAAAAAAAATCTCCCCTGTTTGCTGCAGCCAGGTGTGGAGTGCAATCAGTTAATCAGTTACAGGTTACAGGTAACGTGCAGGATTCATTAAACAGCAATCCATCTGTGTTGTTAAAATGTTGTGTGTGTGTCTGTCTGTCAAGGAAGTTTTTTTTTTTCAATAAAACAATTCTTGGCTTTGAAAACAGTCTTTATTATAGCAGATAGTGAAAGACATGAGACCACTTACAGAGAGAGATAAAATGAGTCTGCTTTACAGCCTTAGTTAATAGCCAATTGGCTTTTAGCTCACGCGCCGTAAAGGCTCATGCACTAAGCTCCAGAGGCTCCAGGTTCGAGCCCGCCCGCTGGTGACTGTGGTCTGTCGGTGTTACACTAACATGAAAAATCTTTTGTATTTCAAATTCCTATCTCACAAATGCATTTGCCCAATAATCTTCAAACTTCTTTTTCTCCAACCCAGACAGTCCTCTGACAGAGAAGCACACGTCTGACCCCTTCATTGTTGTTGGACAAGTTGGGGGTAATGTGGTGTGAGTTATATAAACAAAACACTCAGGCCTAAAGTGGAAAGCTAACCACAACCTGACCTATGGAGAGACCATAGTCACTCTAATATACAAGTCCTACTGAAGGGCCAGTTACAACATAGTTACAGCAAGTGGAGCTTCTTGTGTATGTACATTTACATTATACGTATTTAAAAGTCTCTGTTGTGCTGTTTTTCTAAAGAGGAGAAGATCAGACTTGGCAGGAAGGAACAGCCGCAGCAAAAAGGAATGGCCATCTGGAGTCAACTAAGAAAATGGTAACCTCCTAAGCAATCAAGAAAAGGATTATTAAAAATATCAGTGGAAAAAAAAATGATAGTACATGACTCCCTAAGAACGCAACTGTGCCACAGATCACCTTTCCTGGATGCAGAATTCAGCAACCAGCGCACACACATTGTACTTATTCGGAATGGGCGAGCTGGTGATGAGAAAAAGCACACACACACACACACACACACACACACACACACACACACACAGGTGTGTTTTTCTTGCAGGGGAGGGGATGGGGCTTATTGACATTCCTCTCTCTGAGCATCAACCTGCCCGGTTCCCTACAGTGTAACTACAACAGCTCTGCTGGACCTCACAACTGCATCTCTGGTGCACTCACCTGGCTGCTCTGTTCAAAAGCTAGTGTGTTCTACAGCTTCTCTGCGTCAGAGGGGCCCTCACCACAACTGACTGACTGAAGCTGCTCAGAAGAGAGACAAACCTGCCTGGACTTTATGATGGGTATAGCAATATGAGATAGAGCTATATGGGGAGGGGAGGAGGAGGAGAGATACAAAGTCCAGATGGAGAAAGTTGCAAAGCACTGGAAAGATTCAGACTTGGATCATTTTAATTCATTCAGATTTTGCTGTAACAATTCTACATGGAATTACCACAACGAGATGCAGCTCCACCCAGAAAGAGGTAGAAGCAAACAAACCTATTGATCCACACACGCAGCTATCCAATTGATTGTACAAAGATGAGCATTTAAAGAAGCAGTTACAGATCTATATTTTACAAAAGCTCCCAAACAGTTATTTGCTCCAGTGTGTTTCCTGTAAGTTTTGTGTACATGTACGCACACAACTTTATTTATCTACTTTTCCCACAGAAAATTAATTTATTGCTTGACAGAAACAGTTCTTAGCTACTGGAAAGAATTAAGATTGCAAATTTTTCTACAGGCTTGTATTACTAAGCCACAGGGGCTTCCAAAAGTAGCAGACTTTTTTCATTGTAGGCAAATATTGCAGCCCTTATCAACAGAATTATGCAGCAGAAGTCATTATTTATAAAAAAATACTACTTTATGTACAATTTCTTGATATTACCCTCTACTAATTATTTACTGCATCTTGCGGCTGCTGCTTTCTGTCAGTTGAAAACAAATGAAACACACACACACACACACACCCCCCATCACATTTTAAATCAGTAACTTTCAACAAGCATGATTACACACAGCTGCATAATATACAGCCAGTGTCATACTCTCTCATTTCTTTGCTTAAGATGCCACATCTACCTGAAAATAAAAAACCTTACCAAGTTGTAATTTCCCTCCTAGAATTTGAATGGAAAATTGATCAGCGGGTTAGAATAGCAGTCTGGGAGCAGTGCTCCTGATTCAAGTGTGCGTCTTGGAACAACTCATTCAAGCTTTCAGTTTCCCTGTCCGTATTATTATTGTATTACAGTTGTACAAAGAAGCCAAAACAGAGATCAGGGACCATTGTGCTAAGTGCTGTACAGATAGTAAGAGAATCCCTGCCCTATGGAATTTATAATCTAAACAGAAAAGTATTATCCCCACTTTAGAGATGGGAATTGACACCTGGAGAGATTAGGTGACTATCCCAAGGTCACATAGGAAGCCTATGACAGAGCCAGGAATTGAACACAGGTCTCCCGAGTTCTAATCCAGTGCTTCAAGCACAAAACCATCCTTCCTTCCTTTGTCAAATGGTTGTATCATCTACTTCACCATGGTCACGAGGCTTACTTAATATTTGTAAATCACTAAGACCCACTGATGAAAAATTCTACATAAATATATATTACTATTCTAAAGTCCTTAACAGCCCAGAATGCGACCTTCAACCCTGCAGGATGGTCAGGCAGATGATTCCTCTGCAGGTCAATGCTCTGTAAGTGAGTTGGCAGAGATATGTCATGCGTGTATGTGAGAAGAAAGGAGAGGGTAGGTAAGTGGTGGAGCCTAGCAAACAAAGGAAACACAGGTTTCCTCTGAATTCTAATTTAGCTGAAAGGTTACATAAAAGAGAAAATGTCAACAGTTTATCCCCACAAGAAATTACAGATGCTTTGTGTTTTTAGAGACAAATCCTGCCATTACATATGCAGACAGTTAATGGGAATTTTTCCTGCTTGTATCTAGTAGTGTTTAGCATTTACTTGGTGCTGAATGTTTTTTGAAGAGTTATGCAAACACAAATTAGCCTTGTGAGGTAAACAAACACAGGACCAGACCCTAACAGAGACACGACTGATTTAATTATCTGTGTGATGTAACAACATAAAAGAAATAACTGAATAGCGCTTGCTTTTACAGAAATCTCCCTGAAACATCAGTCAATTGGAAGGCCATACACACAGCTAAACCAGGCCCCAATATTAATACTAAATTTCAAATTGACACTATCAATTTAAGATCCACATTATAAACAAATGTGTTACTAGCACCCTCTTAAAGCACTAAAAGTAAAAATGTTCAAACTCAGATTTTCACTAGTTATGCTTGCTTACTCTTTGCATTTCTCTCAACTTTGTAAATAAATAAATACAAAAATTAAAAACACAGTCCGTTTCACTTTCAGGTTGACCAAAGCAATATCTGGGATTTCAAATGCTACTATGGTATATATATTTTTATTTATTAGTGATGATTTTCAATGTAATTTAATAAGACATGGAAACATTTTCATTGTGTTTATATTTTATAAAAATTTTACAAAAATATAAATGTTGGGCCAGATGTAAATTGACTGTATCCCTTAGAATTACAAACACATGCACACAGCATAAAGCTTTCCAACAGTAATTTGATTAAACAAAAAATGCCAAAGTCCCGTTAAGAAGAGCAAGGCCTCTGATGCAATGTTATGCTTAAATCAGTTACGTAACTAAGAAACTGTAGGGTAAAAGGGCAGGAAAAGCTCTACAGTCAGTTTCTGAGCAGCAGCTAATGTGTGAGCTTTGGAAAGCTCATAAAGAGCTTTTGCTGGAATCAGTCATCTGCAAGAATAAGCTTGAAAGTGAAGCCCTATTCACAGGGTCTTGCTCCTGGTACCTTGTGAGTAATTATCATGCACAGTGATGAGATCAGGTTGTTGCTAAATGCCGAGTCACAACATAGGTCTCTGGAATTTTCTCCCGCTCACACAACAGAGCTCATCTGTGCTATCTGTCGGGGCAAAGCTCAAAATGGTTTACTTTCAAATTTTATGCTTGCTGAGTGTTAGAGTGTGTGTGAGTGTGAGTGTGAGAGAGAATTGGACTGAGGGTGAAGAAAATGGGTTTTTCTTGTTTTCTCTGTGATTTATTTTGCCCACTGATTTTTTAGGTTTGTTCTGAAAGCGCCCAGTGACTTTTGGACACTGATAATATTAAACATTACAACATATTAATAGTTTGTATTTCAAATGTAATTTGACATTTCTGCTAACTTGTTTCCTGCATACAAATTTCCTTCAATGTTCTTACTGTGATAATTGCTGAAATGCACACTGGCAATCTCATTCATGAATGTAATACTGAAAAACATTCATCATGCAGCAGCTAAAATTAACATCTCTAACAATTTTTAACAGAGCTGTTCAATAATTATTTAACATATTTTAATTAGACCAATAGCCAACAGTCTTGGCTTCACACATTGTATTCCATGTGTGAAGCAATTACAGTCTTAAAGTGCAACATTTACACTAGGTTCATTGTTCCTCACTAACTATGCTAAGCTATTTTCAGTATTCCTGCATCCAATGTTTTCATAAGAGAGAAACAAGGGGATTAGTAACCTACTTTTTTTAAAGCAACGAAATCCTTTCATCCTTTATCATATGCAATACCATGAAAGGAAAACGGCCTGCATCCATATTGCCACCTTAGACTATGATTTGTCATCACTGGATTCACAAATTAAGGAGGACAGCATCTGGCCAGCATGTGGATGTGAGATATCCCCCACACCCAGGGAAAGCACATAGTGCTGAATGAAGTGATGATGGGGTTTATTACATGGCAATCTTTCCTGTGAGTTAGTACCAAACCAAATGCCCCCAACACAGTGTTGGCAAGCACAGTGCTTGTGCTGTTGAAAGTGCTGGACATCATACAGGTCCCAGTGAAGTTAATGGGGCCAGGATTTTACCCACTGTCTTTTGGATGAATCAGACCTAAGCCCACTTGTGGCCACTAAGGGCCTTCTGTTGGTAAGTGGATTTCAAGCACACGTTGGCAAGACTTAAGTTTGCAAGCTCTTACAACACTAATTTCTTTAATGTGGCCACTTATCCAAAGATGCAAGTGTCATGCTGTCTGGAGTGGTTCACGACTGGGTGTTGTGGGGAGTACTGATCATAATAGCAATGGAGATATGTCTGCAGGTTTTGCATCTGTTAGGCCATGATCTGGTGTTGCTTTGAGTGGGTGTGTCCTGGTCTGTGGGAAGCTTGCTTCTGAGGAGCATGAAAGCTAGAAAAGGGGGTTCAGGAAAGATTTCTTTCAGGATATGGTTCCCATTGAGTATGGGTTGCACTTGTTTAATGATACCCTATACAGTTTCCAGTATGGGGTGGGATGTGACAACAACAGGCTGTGGTGAGCAGGTTCTCGGGGTATTTGGGTGGCCTGTTGCATGATGTGATCTACTTCCCAGGTAACGTGTCCTTGTTTGTTAAAGGTGGTTTTAAACATGTTAAGGATGTATATCCTGGACTTTCTCCTTGAAGCATATTCTGTGGAATGAGTGCCTGGCTGTAGATAACAGATTTCTTGTTGTGTTTGGGGTAGTTACTATATCTGTTGAGGTAAATGTGGTGATCAGTGGGTTTCTTCTATATAGTTATCTATAGGGTTCCTTTGCTGAAGCTGATCATGGTTTCCATGAAGTTGTTGCTAATGTGTGAGTGCTGTGAAGAGAGTCTGATGGACAGGTGGTGGTTGTTGAAATTTTGGAGGAAATTTATGAGGGAGTTTAGGTCTCCTGTCCAGAGGATGAAAATATCAATGTATCTCAGGTATATCATTAGTTTTGTGGTGCATTTGTCCAGAAATTCTTCCTTGAGGTGGCCCACAAAGAGGCTGGCATATTGGGGAGCCATCCTAGTATCCATGGCTGTTCCCATGGTTTGGACTAAGTGTTGTTGAATGTAAAGCTGGCATGGGTGAGGACGAAATGGATGAGTTTGCCGATGTGTTTGGGGTGGATCTCGGAACGTTGTCTGTTATCTTGTAAATATTTGAGGCAGGCAGCGATGCCATCATTGTGAGGGGATGTTGCTGTAAACGGAGTGACATTCATGGTGTCAAAGATGGTGTTCTGAAGGAGATTGTTGATGTTGTGGCGTTTCTGGAGGAAGTCAGTTGTGTCCTGAAGGAAGCTGGCCCCTTGTGTGGTGAGTGAGTTTGAGGATGGTTTCTATGAGTTCCCATGGTCCTTTAGTAAGAGTGCTGTCACCAGATATGATGGGTCTGCCTGGGTTCCCTTGTTTAATTTGAATAAATTAGGTCAACTGGTTTTACTTCATCAACCACTCTATTGACATGTTCAAAGAATTCCAAGAGATTAGTGAGACATGATTTGCTGGTTAGACTTTATCATATCATATTCTTCCAGATATTTTGTTATTTTATTTTTAATTATAATTTTAATCCATTTACAAGGTACATCTGAGAGACTTATTGGTCTGTAAGCACCTGGATCACCCTTATGGCCTTTTTGCCATCTCCAATCCTTTGGAATAGTGGCTGGTTTTAATAATATATTACTCTTTTTTTTAAGCTGCTGAACAGCTTCATATTTAATCTTCAGAACTCTTGGTTATATATAATCTGGGCCTGGTGATGTATTACATTTTAAATAATCAATTTGCCCTAGCACCACTTCTTTTTGCATTGGGGTAGCTGCTCCACTGCAAATCCCGAATTTAGATACAATGCATGTGTGCAACCCATGATTTTGGTGCAGAATGGATTAACTGTACCAGTGCAAACCTGTGTAGCTACACCAGTGCAAAACAACAAACCAACCAACCACAAAAAATGGAGAAACTGACATTCAAAGGGATTCTCAAACACAGGGATTACCCAAGAAATCAGTAAAAGCAACAAAGAATCCTGTGGCACCTTATAGACTAACAGACGTGGGTCTTGCATCCGAAGAAGTGGGTATTCACCCACGAAAGCTCATGCTGCAAAACGTCTGTTAGTCTATAAGGTGCCACAGGATTCTTTGTTGCTTTTACAGATCCAGACTAACACGGCTACCCCTCTGATACTTGACACCAAGAAATCAGAATAACCCTTTTGTGTATTAGCCAAAACCAAATATAACTCATCCCACTGATTGTATCCAAACTCTGACTAATCAGAGTAAAGCAAAACAGAAAGAAAAATGTTATCTTAACAAGACATGCAGGGGTGGAAAAAGTGAGGTATTTGGAGCAAGTTAACAGTTCAGAAAACAGAGACCGTGAATGGCCAAATTAAGCCATTTACTTATCTGATTGCTACTTTCCTGTATCAGCATAGGCTTTTACACAGTGAAACCAAATTAGTGGAAAACCAAACGTGGAGGCAACTGTAGCTACCAAAGAAGGAGAGAACACAGACACTAAGGACTGATGTGATATAATGATCCAGGGCAGGAACAGAGCTTAGTTAGGCTCAAATTAATTTTTAAAAAGTGGTTAACATGGGATACGAAAAAGACCATTACAACATATAGTGAGCACACCACTCACTGGTGGATCAGCGAAACATGAAATGCAACCTCTAATTAATGAGGATTAGGAAAAAACTCTCTGTTAGCCCGTTATCCCATAACTGCCTATTGCAGAGTTTCTGGCACCTTCCTCTGAAGAATGTGCCACTGGTCACTACAGACATGTCAACGCTGCCTTAAAAAGCTGTGAC
Source organism: Mauremys reevesii (assembly GCF_016161935.1). Lineage (NCBI taxonomy): Eukaryota > Metazoa > Chordata > Testudines > Geoemydidae > Mauremys > Mauremys reevesii. The sequence continues at coordinate 179,447,603 of NC_052625.1, read as the reverse complement.
TGGCCTGTGCCAGCTGACTTGGGCTCTCTGGGCTTGAACTAAGGGGCTGTTTAACTGCAGTGCAGACATTTGGGCTCGGGCTGGAGCCAGGCTCTAGGACCCTGAGAGGTGGAAGGGTCCCCAAGCTCAGGCTGCAGCCCAAGCCCGAATATCTACACTGCAACTAACAAAACCCTTGGCCTGAGCCCTGTGAATCCGAGTCAGCTGGCACAGGCCAGCAGTGGGTGTCTAACTGCAATGTGGACACACCTTATCAGAGACAGGATACTGGACTCAGGTGGAGAAATTGCAGCCTGATGTACAAGAACATATTAAATCTATATATAGTGTTTCATTGCATTTGACAGCCTGTTTTTATAATTATTACAACCATTTTATTTGTACATATTTACAATTATGTAACCAAATATATCTGGGAGGATTTTTTTTTAAGCTCTCTTGCACAAACGTGCACACAACTTGTATTTCATCTGGGTTTAGTAGGGCACACCACACTCAGGAGAGTTCAGGATAAGACTATTAACAAGGGAAACACTTTCCTGTAAACAGAGTATACTTTAACAAAAATTATCTACTGTGTGCACTGCAGCTTTGTTATAGACATCATAGAATTTAAGGCCAGAAGGGACCATTGAGATCATCTAGTCTGACCTCCTACTCATTGCAGGCCACAGAACCCTACCTTCCCTCTCCTGTAATAGACCACTAACCTCTGGCTGAGTTCCTGCAGTCCTCAAATCACGGTTTAAAGACTTCTAGTTACAGAGAATCCACCATTTAGTCTAGTTTAAACCAGCAAGTGACCCGTGCCTCCTACTGCAGAGGAAGGCGACCTCCTGCCCCCCACTCAGGGTCTCTGCTAATCTGACCTGGGGAAAATGCCTTCCTAACCTCAAATTTGGCCATCAGTTGAACCCTGAGTGTGTCAGCAAGACCCATCAGTCAGACTCCTGGGAAAGATTTCGCTGTAGTAACTCAGAGCCCTCCCCATCTAGTGTCCCATCTCTTGCTGTTGTGAATATTTGTTACTAGCAGTCACTGATGGGCCACATGCCATTTTAGGCAATCATATAAGTTTTCAGTTTAAGCTGTTCTACGTTCAATGTTATATCTAAGAAATGCCTTACTAAATAAGACTGTACCATTATTGTACAAAAGGAGAGAAAGGCGCTCTTCTGGTGATACATTTTACAAGATATGGGGCATCAGTCACTGTGATCCATCCGAACTGGGTAATTACTTTCTGCCTGACTTTAGTTTCCCCTGTAGTTTCATCAGATACAGTATGCTTCACTTCCTGTTTGACACTGTTACAGTAAAACCTCACAGTTACGAACACCAGAGTTACAAACTGACCAGTCAACCACACACCTCATTTGAAAACAGAAGTATGCAATCAGGTAGCAGGAGAGAGAGGAAAAAAAAAAGGCGCAAATGCAGGACAGAACTGTGTTAAATGTTAAACTACCAAAAAAATAAAGGGAAAGATTTGACAAGGTAAGGAAACTTTCTGTGCTTCTTTCACTTAAATTTTTTTCTGCACAGTAAAGTTTCAAAGCTGTATTAAGTCAATGTTTAGTTATAAGCTTTTGAAAGAACAGCCATAATGTTTTGTTCAGAGTTACGAACACTTCAGATTTACAAACAACCTCCATTCCTAAGGTGTTCACAACTCTGAGGTTCTACTGTAGGTTGTATGTCTGAATATTGGTAGGGCCTGACCTGCAAACACACACAAGTAACTTTACTTACCTAAGCCCCATTGCCCACAAGATTAAAGTTACTAATGTGAATAAATATTTGCAGGACTAGGCCATTTAACACTAGCTCTGTTTCTCCATAGGAGCAGCTGAATTATAGTGCTGATGAAGTAATTATTTACATGTATGTGACAGTGACATCCATGTGATATATATCAGTTATGTAGCTTTGATTGCCTCACCTTTACTCTATCCACTAATCCATAATTTCTTATAACGTTCCAAACCCCTGAATACCTTCCAGAGGACTGTGGCTTGCTTGGTTTTTAGGCTGTAAAACCATCAACCACACAAACGATTCTTCCTTTCCTCCACAAATTTACGCATCTGAGTTCCCGGAGGAGCAATATTTTTTGCCTGGGCTAATAAATGATATAAAATTCACTCATGCGCGAATGATCAGGTCCAAAAAGCCCTGTGTGCTTCTGGTATTTTTCTGGGTTTTTTTAAAATATATTATATATATATATATAATTACGCACACACGCACACTCATTCCAAACTCATGCCGATAAAGCATGTACCTAATACTTACTCATTCCAGTATACACATACTATGTGGGATATCTATATACATATGCATAACAGTATATATGCAATGCAAATATATATGATCAATGGTGCCACAGAATAAAGGCTTTACTGGCATGAGTGACACCACTGTGTGCGTTCTGTCTCGTGTATATATAATAGTTATGCACACACAATAGTGTAATATTTCATGTGTTGTATATTATGCCAAACAGATTTGTAAAGCAGTTTCGGATCTTCAGGATGGTAGGTGCTAGACGAAGGCAAGTATTAAAGGTTGACAATCTCACAACCCTATAGTTAAAGTTTTGGTAGGGCTTGCAGGGTAAGAGCCCAAACAAACTCCTGCACCCTTTATTTCTAGATCATCTTTGTTAATCTACAGTCCCTGTCTTCACCTCCTGGTTAGAGGCAGCCGAAGTTACTGTGCTAGTGACCCTGGGAAGTAAAGCAGTGTCTTCGCTGAGACCTGTCACAGTGGTGGAGCTATCCCCATTCCTCCAGCTTTGGGAGGCCAGATCACAGCTGCTGATTTGCTGCGAAGGCCGGAGTGGAGTGGGACAAGGGTGGAGGGGAGGGGGGGAAGCTACCTCCCAATCCACCCCCAGGAAAAAGCAATATGCTCTCACTATTTCCCATCTGGCACCCCCACCCAAAAGAGAGGGGGAATGGCTAGACGAGTCTGCCTCTTCACTGGACACCCCCATTTCCAGCCTCACCGAGCAGTGGGAGGAGGGGCAGCCTAGCTCCTCATCTCTCATGGTGGTGCTTACAAAGGAGCAAGCAGAACCAGGACACCTAGGCAGCACCATCACATTCTAGGGACCAGCCTGCTTTGGAGAGGAGAATGCTAGTGGTTTAGAGGCAGATACAACCAACCATTCCCCATATTCCTGCTGGGGTTCCCCAAGCCAGGTGGGCAGAGAGAAAAAGTCACTTCTCTCCCCTAGGCATGGAAATAAAGTTAGAGAGATGGTCACATTAGGACAGCAGCTGGAAGCATGCTGCAGCCAGCTCCAGTCAAACCCTAACATCAGCTGGAGCTGGATGGGAGGCAAGAGGAAAGTTCCCCTTGTTATGACAGTCTCATCATGGCTCTAGCTGAGAGGCTTGTCTGCTGTGTGTCTGCTCCAGGAAGTGGAGGCTGGAGAGTAGCAAAAAGTTTTGTTTTTACTTTTCAAAGATCTAAAAATAAACTACAAACAAACCCACTCATTCACTCATCCCCCTCCCCCAACTTATACTGTTTTTTATACTTAAAGTCCTTCCAACATCTTAAGAATGGGGGAGGGGGATGCGAGGGGGAGAGAAGACCCTACAGCAAGCACTGGTAAAAAAGCTGCTCAAGATCCCTGCATTGATGAAAAATGAGCCTATCAAGCCAAGGTATGAGATGCATACATCATTACTTGACGTAGTGTTGTGAAAACATGTCACTTGGCTTCCCTCCAGAAAAAGTAGGCTACACTGAAAATAATAAAAAAAGCAGCTGCCGCTTCTACAGCTGAGCCATTTGCATCTGCTGTAGCATGAACTGCACAAAACAGGGCTAGCCTTAAAAAGAAGGCATGAAAAGGAAATGTACTAGTGTACATATTTAGCAAAAATAGTGGATGATTTAAGGCCTCAGTTCAGGTTTCCCCATCTCCTCTGACTGAAAAAAAAGATTCACAACATATGCTAAATATAATTAAGTTTTACATTCACAAGAACATAAGAACAGCCATACTGGGTCAGACCAAAGGTCCATCTAGCCCAGTATCCTGTCCACCAACAGTGGCCAATGCCAGGTGCCCCAGAGGGAGTGAACCTAACAGGCAATGATCAAGTGATCTCTCTCCTGCCATCCACCATCACCCTCTGACAAACAGAGGCTAGGGACACCATTCCTTACCCATCCTGGCTAATAGCCATTAATGGACTTAACCTCCATGAATTTATCCAGTTCTCTTTTAAACCCTGTTATAGTCCTAGCCTTCACAACCTCCTCAGGCAAGGAGTTCCACAAGTTGACTGTGCGCTGCGTGAAGAAGAACTTCCTTTTATTTGTTTTAAACCTGCTGCCCATTAATTTCATTTGGTGACCCCTAGTTCTTGAATTATGGGAATAAGTAAATAACTTTTCCTTATCTACTTTCTCCACATCACTCATGATTTTATATACCTCTATCATATCTCCCCTTAGTCTCCTCTTTTCCAAGCTGAAAAGTCCTAGCCTCTTTAATCTCTACTCATATGGGACCCATTCCAAACCCCTAATCATTTTAGTTGCCCTTCTCTGAATCTTTCCTAGTGCCAGTATATCTTTTTTTGAGATGAGACCACATCTGTACGCAGTATTCGAGATGTGGGCGTACCATGGATTTATATATGGGCAATAAGATATTATCCGTCTTATTCTCTATCCCCTTTTTAATGATTCCTAACATCCTGTTTGCTTTTTTGACCGCCTCTGCACACTGCGTGGACATCTTCAGAGAACTATCCACGATGACTCCAAGGTCTTTTTCCTGATTCATTGTAGCTAAATTAGCCCCCATCATATTGTATTTATAGTTGGGGTTATTTTTTCCAATGTGCATTACTTTACATTTATCCACATTAAATTTCATTTGCCATTTTGTTGCCCAAACACTTAGTTTTGTGAGATCTTTTTGAAGTTCTTCACAGTCTGCTTTGGTCTTAACTATCTTGAGTAGTTTAGTATCATCTATAAACTTTGCCACCTCACTTTTTACCCCTTTCTCCAGATCTTTTATGAGTAAGTTGAATAGGATTGGTCCTAGGACTGACCGTTGGGGAACACCACTAGTTACCCCTCTCCATTCTGAAAATTTACCATTTATTCCTACCCTTTGTTCCCTGTCTTTTAACCAGTTCTCAATCCATGAAAGGACCTTCCCTTTTATCCCATGACAGCTTAATTTACGTAAGAGGGACCTTGTCAAAGGCTTTCTGGAAATCTAAGTACACTGTGTCCACTGGATCCCCCTCGTCCATGTTTGTTGACCCCTTCAAAGAACTCTAATAGATTAGTAAGACATGATTTCCCTTTACAGAAACCATGTTGACTTTTGCCTAACAATTTATATTCTTCTATGTGTCTGACAATTTTATTCTTTACTATTGTTTCAACTAATTTGCCTGGTACCGACGTTAGACTCATCGGTCTGTAATTTCTGGGATCACCTCTAGAACCCTTTTTAAATATTGGCGTTATATTAGCTATCTTCCAGTCATTGGGTACAGAAGCCAATTTAAAGGACATGTTACAAACCATAGTTAGTAGTTTCGCAACTTCACATTTGAGTTCTTTCAGAACTCTTGGGTGAATGCTTCCAACTACCAGCCACAGCACACGGTCCTTCAAACAAACAGACAAACAAGCTCAGCACACAGCAAGTAGCCCCTAAACACACACACTACAGACAGCCACTCACCCCAAGGGTGCTGTATTTGCCCCTCTTTCACATTCAGTTAGAGCACTGCAGATTGTTTTATTACACAGCTTGAATGGTGGCACTGGGCTGGACTGATGATGTAGCCTCTCCCCCACGGAGGTTAGAGTTATACCACACTCAAACATACCGTAGGGGAACAAGAAGAGGGAGTCTTGTTTATATGGAGGCAGAGTTTGGAGGCCCCAGTCAGGATCTGATTGTGTATGTACAGCACCTTGTACAATAGACAGAGTAACAGACAGTCCTGGGCCCAAACAGTTTACAGACTAACTAGAGGCAAGAGAAGGGAAGAGATTAATAATAATTAGATTGTATGACTATCTACAGAACAACCTGAAGGTTCTTGAAGGTACTTTTTTTGTTTATGTTTTTTTAAATACAAAGATCTGCTGTCCCCACTGATGCATGACCAAACATCTGCAGAGTTGTTGCAGATATCAGGTGTGGGTCTTGCGGAAGGATCTGGAAGAGAAAGGGTTAATTCAAGGAGGATGTTCCATGTATAAGGGGCAGCATGGAAGAAAGCAGATGACTGTGGGACAAGCTCACAAAAAGGTAGAGCAAACAGGCTGGCATCAATTGCAGGACCGAAGGCAGGGAGCATGGAACATAGGAATTGCCATACTAGATCAGATCTCAGGTCCAACTAGTTCAGTATCCTGTCTCTGACACTGGCCAGAACCAGATGCTTTGGAAGATGACACAAGAACCCCATGGTAGGCAGATGTGGTTTAATCGGCCCTTTACATTATTAAGTCTCATTCTGATCTCTTACAGAGATAGGTTTAATATGCCTTTGAAAATTTCAACCATCATTAATTATAACTCTGGATAGTCTTGTTATCCATATAAATGACCAATCTTTTTTTTAAGCTTTGCTAAATTTTTGGTGGCAATGAATGCATGTGGCAGAGTTCCAGATGTATGTGGGTGTCAAGTAAGAGACAAGACAGGACAAGTAGGAAGGGGCAGAGCAGTCTGAGGCTCTGAAGGGGAGGGGAAGTAGCTTGAACTTGATATGATGGAACAATGAAGACTTCCAAAGAGAGGAGGCTGTGGGGTCAGAGCAACAGGAAAAAGAAAATGATCCTAGCAGCAACATTTTCAAGGGATCAGGACAAGGTGATGTGCATCACAGAGGAGGTGGCTGCAATAGTCAAGATGAAAGTGGAGTGCTCAAGATACATTTTTAGATGTGAGGGCAGAAAGAAAAGGTCAGATTTTGCAAACTGTACCAATCTGTTGCTCCTAGACAGACTCAGGAGTCAGCTGCATGACTTGCTGGATGCGAGTGTGTATGTTGCCTTAATGGGAACTTCTGGTATGACTTTTCAAAGTTAAAACAAAGGGAAGTCCCAAGACAGCTCAGTGCTAAGTGCCCAAGACTTCCTAAAAGTTTGCTGGTTTAGAATTTTGGCTTTTCTTTACTCCTAATGCAGTAAGATTTTTGCACTAAAATATGAAATGTTCAAGTTGCAAAGAAGTTTATCTGATATGCAAATTCTTCCAACAAATGGACACAATAACTACATGTTCAGGACATGTATGGTACAGGCTTAAATATTCCCTTTTCAGCCACTTGTTGCAGTGAACCCAAGTAAAATAAATCCTTTCTGCAGTAATGCAACCTGTACTAAATTCTGTTTAAACTGAAAACCAGTGTCAGAAGAGGTCATTTATGCAGACATTATTAGAACAGGCACGAACATTTCAGACAACCTAGAAACTGTAAGTCTAATTAATGGCTATACTCTTTCAAGAGAGTGAAAGGTATGCATGAATACCTAAGATAATAAATACAGTATACTACGTTGGCAGTATGGGCAAGTTAGCATTGCTGTGAGAATAGTAATAAAAACACCACACCAAGACAATCCTGACCTATTAAAATTTGCAGCCCTAAAATGGCATCCACGTTGATTTTTTTTTTTTGACATCTAGCTACTGGGTTTTGCTTTTAAAAGCATAAATTTAGCTGTGTCATTATGGAATTGTGCAAGATAAGACTGCTGATGTATATCTTTTAGACACACAGAAACCCTGTCTCCAGCAGTATGGAGATGGAGGTCAATATGAGAACCTGTAGAGACAGAGATAGATGGAAGCTGAAGTAGCTGGTTATCCAGGATAAAAGTCCTACTCTAGGAAAACCTTTGGGGCCTGTCCACACTAGCATAAAAGGTGCATTTTTAAAAACAGGTTAGCTAACACACTTTAAAATCCTAATGTAAATAGGGTAAGCTGTATTTTAAAAATATACTAGCTGGTTGCATTGTAGCCTAAGAAGGAGCCAAGGGCTCACCTTGACCAGCTATTACATGTTAAAATACAACTAGACCCATCTACACTATAGTTAAAAAAATACCTTTTATCCTAGTGTGTGGACAGGTGCTTATATCCCAATGTAGACAGACACAGTTTTTCCACATTTTCATTAGATTTTTCTTGTATCTATGGAGCTGTGTAGCTTATAAACTCTATTTGTGAAGCTAAGGGGTTTGGTCATAATACAAATGAAAATCCTAGTAACCATTTTTACTGAGTGTACTACAAAAATGAGTATTAGCTGCAATAAAACACTGGATTGAACAGCATTAGGTCCTCTGCTATGCTGGAGACATTCCACAAAATAGTACTACAATACAGTTTCAATTCTGACCAGTAGCCTTGTCTGTATTTTATCAGCTACTCTCCAATGCCCATTCAACATTAGAGATGAACATCACAGACACAACTGGCACTCAATGGTAGTCTCAGCAGTGAAGCCAAATACTACATGCAAGTAGAAACTGACCTTTTCATCTCTGCAGGTTCCTACCTGGAAAAAAAACAAGAATCCTTTCATGGTGTTCCTTCTTGGACAGAAGACCTGAATTAAAGGCTTGTCAATCCAATGGCTTTTATGCATATTACACTCACTTAGGCCTGGTCTACACTACGGGGGGGGGGGAGGGGGGGTCGTACTAAGGTACGCAACTTCAGCTACGTGAATAGCGTAGCTGAAGTCGAACTACCTTAGTTCGAATTTCCTTCCTGTCCAGATGCCGTGGGATCGAACTCCGCGGCTCCCCCATCAACTCCGCCACCACCATTCGCAGTGGTGGAGTCCTGGAGTCGACGGGAGTGCGTTCGGAGTTCAAACTATCGCGTCTAATCTAGATTAGACGCGATAGTTCGAACTCCGAACACGCTCCCGTCGACTCCGGAACTCCACCACTCTAGATTAGACGCGATAGTTCGAACTCCGAGAAGTCGAACTCTCCGCGTCGACCCGGCGGGTAAGTATGGACCTACCCTTACTGTGAGATAAGTATAAAATTAAACAATTAACATTCTCTTAAATTTGGTTAAGGAAATATGTATGTATTATAAAGAAAGACCCTGACTAGCAAGTAGAAAGAAGGCCTTGAAAATAATAATTTCTAAGGCCAGAAGGAATGAAGTAGGGAGGATGTCTGCTTTAAAGAATAACTAACGAGATGGGGAAGGTTCTAAAAAGAAGGCCTGTGCCCGACAGGGTGACTGCAGATGGTTTTTAACTAAATAAAGAGAATCTGTCTTAAAATGAGCCCACACGGCCCTTTCCCAACCCACACACCAATGTTGAAGCCTATGTGAACTCAGGTGCAATGTGAAAACTGTTGGACAGCAAGAAGGAGGGGGAGAAAGGCCTTGGGAAGACAGGAGGTTGTAAAATCTTATCTGGATTAAGACTGGAAATAAGGGTGAACTGTGTCAGATTGTTTTTTAGCTGAAGTGATTCACTGGCAAGGACATCACTTGTTAGAGGGTATAAAAAGTAAATTCTAAAAGGGTTCATTGCTAATAGCTGCCTGACCCTACTGGAGCTGACCAATACGAGTCTAAGCACCCTTGGGTTTAGCCCATTTGATCAAATACTTATAAGTGTTTTGTTACTGTTTCGATGTAGTAAATTCATTATTAGTTAGTCCTTTTAAGCATGCTTAGAGCAAGTATATAAATATCATGTGGCCTTTAGGGAATTTATGGTTAATTTAGTGTTTGGTGGTTTCCCATACACCTCTACCTCGATATAACACTGTCCTCAAGAGCCAAAAAATCTTACCGCGTTATCAGTGAAGCCACGTTATATCGAACTTGCTTTGATCCACCGGAGTGCGCAGCCCTCTCCCACAGAGCGCTGCTTTGCCACGTTATATCCGAATTCATGTTATATCGGGTGGCGTTATATTGAGGTAGAGGTGTATCAATATTAATAATTCCAGCACTTCCACATCAAACAAAGCTATTCACAAAGGCATACACAACCACTTTTTAAGGAGTATGGGAAGTACTCTCTCAATCGTTTCTTTGGTCAGGAAACTATTTTCCTCTTGAGCATGGCAAGTGTCTAAATCCCTAGAAGTGTCTGAATCCCTGTTGATACAATCTTCAGGTTTAATTTGCTACTTTGCCTACTACTGTAGTCTGGGAGATCTGCTGCCTGTAACAGAGTAATCTGCTTCTCTCCTTATGAAACAAGAATCTTCAGTAGTGATCCAGCTTCCAGCTCTGCTTGCTATTTGGTCTGAGCATGATTCCTCATCATCACCTGGAATTTGTATCTCCATTAGCTGGAAGGGATGCCAGCATACAATGCGCTACCCACTCAAACAAACTTGCTTCTCTCGGGGAGGGCTTCATAGGCACCTGCAGACCCAGTGAACACAGGAGAGCTCTCAAAAGAAGCACATGTAATGACAATGGATCCCTCCTTCCAGTGCCCTCAGAAGGCTATGTAGGACTTGAAGCAATCCCAGAGTCTTTTAACAGAAGCATCTCTCCTTCCACTAACTTCGCCAACCTGAAGCATATTTTGCAGAAATATGAAGGCAATTTGTAACAGGGTGGGAGCTAAAAATGGAAGTGATCAGTTTCCACCTTGGTTTACATCACGTGGGAAGAAGAGGTGGGAAATATCTTCCAGCTTCATTTATTTCAGAGGTCAAAATATAACAAAATGGTACTTGTCAGCTAATCAAGACTCTGTAAATTGACAGATGGTTCCTGATGAAAATCAGAAGGAACCAAATCATAAAATAAATTCTTATAAATTAAGTAGCTGAATGTAATTCAGTAACAGTTCAGAATATTCTTACTTTTTATTGACACACTTGTTTCCAATTTGTAGCAGCATCTCACAGGGGACTGGCCCTGCTGCAAAGGCACCAGCTTGGATTCCCTCCCGGGGCGGAGGGGCTCTGGGCAAACTAGTTTAAGAATCTTTAAAATCTTGGCTTTCAATCATATTTTAGCAGTATCAAGAGAATGAGAATTTCTGCTCCAATACTCTTTTGCTGCTTTAAAACAAACATTGAAGCAATTCTTCGACATTCCATTAGTCCGCTAACAAAAGCCAAAGTATGATCTAAAAATAGGAGTATGAATTTGCACTCACAAGGAGATCTGTGTTCAAATGCCAGACTACTTGAGGCAAGCCACAGAAATGCATCCAACATATGTCCAAAATGGACTCCCCAGGAAGACTGCCAGCTTGCCTTCTGACTAGATAAGAGCCACTTCCTGTGGAACGCTCCTGTTAATCACACGCGCATGAGGGTGGTGCTTATGAGAAAGCATGGAACGCAGTTGGAGATTTACTGCCCAGCTACAATAGACAGACACAGTTTGTGTTTACCCAAGCAATTTACTTCCTCAGACTAAGTCTTCTTCAGCCAGGGTACACCAGAAGGGATGCACAAGTACGCTCTCCTAGAGTGACGATAAGTACATCACTTTTTCTTTGGAATCTTCTACTTCAGGCTCACCATAAGGTACCCTCCCTGCAATATCTAAAATAAACCACAGCATGTTTGGTCACTTCACACTGCATTCCCCACTAGCCCATTTTCCAACACATTTCTTCAGATTAACTAATGAACAATTCTGTGGTTCTGAATGAACATGAACTATATATATATTAGTTCATTTGTGAGCTACAAATGTAACTAATTTGCACCCAGGAAGTCAAGGTAAAAAGTGATCACAGAACAAACTGCAAGAGTCAAGGAAATGCCAGACTGAAATGCACATCACTGAATATAATGTCTCTTCAAGCTCTTAAACCCTACGGCCAACAAATACATTTTTCCACCAACTTCCAGAGCAGAAGACCAAAGACAAGAGATGTGTCTTGGCTCTAACCAAAGCACCTACTGAAAGAGGGGTAAAATTGTGATTCTATTAAAAAGAAGGCAATTGGAGCATCTTATTCCACATTTATAAAAAAATATGATACTTGTACTCTTTTCCCCATCTTCAGGGTGCAATAGTCAGACATGAATAATATCTAAGACTATGATTTAGTCCTGGGTATTTTTAGTAAAAGGCATGGACAAGTCACGGGCAATAAACAAAATGGCGGGGGAGAAAGGGAACCATGGAGCTGCTGCTCGGGGGGGGAGGAGGGTGCCCCGGGGGGCCACTGCTCAGGGGCCACTGTTGAGGGGGAGCTGGGGCCAGTGGCTCCAGCTGCCAGAGGCCGCCAAGCAGCAGCTGCTCTGGCTGCCCCCGGGACCGCTGCTCAGGCGGTCCCTTGGGTCAGCTGCTTGAGCAGCCCTGGCATCAGCCACACGAGCTGCTGCAGAAGTCCCGGAGGTCGCGGAAAGTCATGGAATCTGTGACTTCCGTGACAGACACAGAGCCCCAGTAATATCATGTGGAATGCTGCACTTGTACTTGTAACAATTTTACACAATCCGTTTTTCTAGATCCCCCACCCTTGGCCTCATTCATATCACTCCTAACCGCTCTGGTTTTTATCATTGTTTACAAAGAAGGATGTTTACACTTGAAAGCAAACATTTGAAGCACCACATATAGGAGGCATTTCCCAGCTTAATCCTAATGAATGCACTCTGACACCCAAAGTTTATGGTTCCATGAGGGAGGGCTAGGAAGAGGATGAAGACTAGTATTGCACCTACTCCCATTAAAGGAATATTTGGATGTTTTGAATTATGGTTACAAATCAATCTACCTACCTTAGGCACTAAGCCAGCCCTGTATTGACACAGTATCAGAGCACTTCATGATCTTTAATATATTTCTCCTCACAATGGCCCTGTGAAGTAAGAAGTGCTATTATCTCCATTTTACAGATGACGAATTGAGGCACAGAGAGACCAAGTGATTTGCCCAAGGTCAGAAGAAGCCTGTGGCTCGCAGGGAATTGAAATTAGGTTGCCAAGTTGTAGGCTAGCACTCAACCATTGTGATGTCTTCCTTTCTTCTAGACCTACCACATACAGATCTCCCACTGAGGCTGGTGGAATTCCACCTTTGCAGAGGGCTTAAAGGATCAATCCCAGAGTTCAAAACTGGAATATGGAATGTGCTTCCCCCACCGACAGCTTGCACAGTCTCCACCTGATTGGCTGCTTCCCCAAGAGTCCTCTTGGGTTTTCTCTCCTTACTTACAGCCCATACTTCATACTGCTGGCACATTGCGAGGAGGAGCCAACATTCACTGCTACTGCTGGGCAGGAAATGAAAAAACATTGAGAGGGTGGGGATTGGGCAGGAGCAGTTTCAGTTTTCCTGTCCAAATGAGGAACCTGGAAGAGCCCAGTGAGACAGCAGTGAAGTGCTTCATCTCTCTTCCTTTCTTACCTGAGTACTCTTAGGGCTAGTCTACACTTACGAGCCAGGTCGACGCGGTGAGTTCGACTTCTCGGAGTTCGAACTATCGCGTCTAATCTGGACGCAATAGTTCGAACTCCGGAAGCGATAGTTCGAACTCCGGTACTCCACCACTGCAAAAGGCGGTGGCGGAGTCGACCTTGGAGCCGCGGACTTCGATTCCGCGGCGTCTGGACGGGTGAGTAGTTCGAACTAGGGTACTTCGAATTCAGCTACGCTATTCACGTAGCTGAATTTGCATACCCTAGTTCGACCCCGCTTCTTAGTGTGGACCAGCCCTTAGTGGCTGACAGGCATCCTGTATACCCAGATATTTATTACTTATGTCTGACTATGGTATCTAGCAACCCAACCAAGGCACATACAAGAGACTCAGGTACAAACAATTCAATCTATGTCCTAGAGAGAACAATAAAACAGAGTCAAGAAGGAAGTCATCAGACTCAGCCCAACACTTGCCTAGTTAACTGGTTTTAAAAATTCAACTTGCCAAGTTACAGGCTATCGAAGAGTCCTGGTATCTGAATTGCTGAACAGGTAAAGGGAGTGCAAATCTTCCAAGCTCTTATTTATTTTTATATATACACCTCTACCCCGATATAACGCCAATTCGGATATAACACGGTAAAGCAGTGCTCCAGAGGGTCGGGGCTGCGTGCTCCAGCGGATCAAATCAAGTTTGATTTAACGCGGTTTCACCTATAACATGGTAAGATTTTTTGGCTCCTGATGACAGTGTTATATCGAGGTACCGGGGGTGTGTGTGTGTGTACACAATACTCTTAATGTAGCTATAAAGAGAATCCTTTGAACTAAAGTTTTTTACATTGTATTAAAGACATTTCTGACCTAATAAGATTTGCTGGTAGCCCAAACCAGCTAGAGTAGTTAGCAGATGGACTTCTGTTTATGGAAGAGGGGAATTGTTGCAACAACTGCACATCATTTTATGCATCTTTAATGTAATACTTCTGAATGGTTCCGTTTATAATTTTTTTTTTAATTTTCTACAAGAGGAGGGATGACCAACGAGGGGGCAAAATTTGTATAAGACAAAATTATTTGGTTAACCAAGACTAGCAAAGACTCTGAGGAACTCCAGAGGGAACTAACAGCTAAATTATTTACATTGCAGCAAACAGAATCACATTTTCTAATTAAATGCCATTTTTCCCTTTCAAAATATATTTTTCTATACAGTAAAAAAGGAAAAACATTGTTTCTTCCTCAAAATGTGGGTTTACATGGCATTTATAACAGCAAAAAATAGACAGTATCTTAGAAACATGGTGTTTTTTCCTTTCTCAAATTAATCTTCACATTTGGACCCTCTGAAAGAATACAAAATGAATTCTAAAGGGTGCTGTGGTAAGTTACCAAATATCTTATTCATTTAACACTATAGAATTCAGATATATAAAAATCTCTTCACTTAGATAGTATCAGTGGGGTAGCCATGTTAGTCTGGATCTGTAACAGCAGCAAAGAGTCTTGTGGCACCTTATAGACTAACAGACGTTTTGGAGCATGAGCTTTCGTGGGTGAATACCCACTTCGTTGGATGCGGATGACATGCATCCGACGAAGTGGGTATTCAGCCATGAAAGCTCATGCTCCAAAACGTCTGTTAGTCTATAAGGTGCCACAGGACTCTTTGCTGCTATCACTTAGATAGTAACTAAATAGTACACCCTTGATATTTAACCAAACGTTATATTATTAAGGCCTGACTCTAGTCTGTTCAGAAGCAATACTGACTTGAATGCCGTTGCAAAAATAATCTCCTGCCCATTGCTTCCTAGTATGTCCACTCTGTTTTTGCATCACTTTACTGGCCCCTCATTCTGCTGCATGTGAAATTCAAACTTCTAGTCCTAGTTTTCAAGACCCTACATCATACATCCCTCGCTTCTCTCTCTCTATTCTCCTATCCTCTTTATTCTCCTTCCCTTGGTCCTGTCCACAGCACCAACACAACTAGCCTCAACACCTCATTGGTTTCCCTCATGAACGTCACCACGGCTTCTTTCATGTGGCATGTTATGCTTGGACCACCTTTCAAAAGCTAATTGCTCAGCCCTTGCCTGACAAAATACATTCCTAAAAACTCACTCACTGGTGACATCACCTGCAAAACGTGTTTATACTTATAAAAAACCCTGAACAATGGGACCATCAAGACTTACCTTTATAATCAAACTTCTATAACATCCTGATTCACCCCTTTCTGCCTGGTGTAGGTTATAACTCATCTATCAAGTGAAACACATAGGCCACAATCCTGTAAATGCTTATGGATGCACAGAGCGTTATCATGACTACTCAGACATGTAAAGTAGTAATGTGACAATTCACGATGAATGGGGACTGTTTAGAAACATGCACTTCGCTGTATGTGCCCATATTTGTGAGATCAGGGTCCCAGACTGAAAGCTTGTCAGGGTGGAGATCTATCTTAAATCCATTTCCTGTGAAGTGCTTGGGATGCTGTGGACACTGTAAAATAATGAAGATGATGACAAAAAAGTGAAGTTGGCCTCATGAGTGTCTAGGCACTCTGACAGTAGAGCATGTTATGGAACATGTTATGGAAAAAACACTAGGAAGAAAAGGATCCTGCTTACTGACTAGCACATTAATACATCGCCTCCACTGCTTTAGTGTTTACTACATCCCAAGAACAGTTAATATAGTATCCAGGAACACCAGGCAGCAGCTGATTACAAAGGGGGCAAGTAGTTTAAAATGTCATTAAATAAATGATTAGAACACAATCTGTGAAGTCAGGCAATTCACTGGAGGCCAAAATGTTGCTAAGGAAAATTATGATGCTCCCCTTGTAAATACCCTTATCTACCTGCAGCAGAGATGAACCAATAGCTTAACATTTTTGTTCAGCATACATACTGAGCCAGATTAAAATGGTCATCATTAAACAGTTAAAAGTAAACAGCAAAATTTAATAAGCTTCGACAAACCAAGTGAGCTGGCGGTAGGTTGCTCTGCCAACAATTTCATGTGCTCAGCCCTTTCCTAGATGGACTACTTTAGATGGCATGAAAGAAGTCTGCCCTTTAAGAACTGTCCAATCAACATGAATAATAGGTGGATGGTTGCTTCTGTAAACACATCTCCATCCCTTCCCCCGGCTTGTTCTGCACAAGAGGATAATATAGGTCAGAAAAGATTAACTGCAGGAGAAAAGGTAAAGTGAATGCTTGGGTGTTAGAGTGAGCAGCCACCAGCCAGAAAGAGTCTAGAGGAAAAATTAAGCATTTCAGTGAATTTGTAATAGGGAAGAGAATGACTTACATCTTGGAGGCCTGCAAATTAACTTGGATGCAGGCTGGGAAGACAGCGCTGGTCTTCTTTCAGGAATGTAAATATCCAGCATAGATTTACAATCCAGTCGCAGGCTAAAACTGTAAGAAAACTCAGTGGAAATCTGATTTACCACCTACTCTCTTAATGGAAAATAAAATACCCTCCTGTAGAAGCAGCAAACCCAACTTCATCTCCCAGCCCTAGGAGATGCAGTAAGATGTTTTCATGCCATGAAAGCCCCTTTATGGACACATTTTGTTGCAAGTCCACAGCTTACACTCCAGTGGGTGCTCACTTGGTATCCTTTCCCCACCTCACACACTCCTTCCGCACCACACTTCCCTTCCTTTCTGTGAGTCTGTCTCCTCTATATTACTTCCAACTTATCTATCTTAGGTACTTATCCCCATTTTACAGATGGGAAACTCAAGCAGAGAGAGACACTAAGACCCAGATCCTCAAAGACTTCAGTGGAAGTTAGTAGCCTAAATACCTTTCAGGTTCTGGGTCTAAGTGACTTACCTACAATCACACAGGAAGCCTATGGCAGGACAAGGTATTTAACCTGGGTCTTGAGTCTCAGGCTAATGCACTAGCCACTGGGTCATTTTTCAGAGCCTCCTCCCCCTTCCTTCATACAGGGGGTACACAAATATTGATTAATCTTACATGATTAAGCTACATGAATCAGCTTCTCAGACCTTGAATACCGGCTTCCATGCCTCTGTCGACTAATCCACAAGGCCAATACTCTGTTAGAATTCCTTCCAAAGACCCATCTCTGCCATAATGCTTGTGTCGAAACTAGCTGATGTACAGAGCAAAGTGTGCAGAGTAATTGGCATGTTCGGGGGGTGGGGGAGGAGGATGATTCCAAAACCCATTGTGTCAACATAATATTACCAAAATGTAGCCAATGACCATCTTAACCACTTTACATGTAGGCTGCACCTCTTCCATGTTTCCTGCCTGTTTTAGACCATGAGCTCCTTGCAGCAGGGACTATACCTCCTTTTCTATTTGGAAAACACTTAGCATGGTTTATTACAGAAAGGAATACCACCGCCAATATAGTGGTACTGTGACTTTTTTAAAAACATTTTATTTGTCTCTTAATAGGAAATGCTTCAAGCCAAATTGAAACCTTAAGTGTCTTTCTTTTAAAGTTTTCTACCCATTGTTGTTTTGCTCCAAGTGAATGAAGCTTCTTTGTATAGGATTTTCTGTTACGTTCCTCACCATTGCATCGGAGCACCTCATATACTACATTCATGGATGTGTCCTCAACACCTGCCCTTCTTCTCCTTGGAAGGTAGGGAAGAATTATCACCATCATTTTACAGATGGAAAAAACCAGAAGCACCAATACGTGAAGTGATTTGCCCCAGGTGACATGGCAAGCGTCCTGCAGAGATAGAAACTGAACCAAGATCTCCCAATTCACAGTCCAGTGCCTTAACCACAAGGCCATCCTTCCCCTGTTTTCCTTAAATTTTATATATTGTTAGATACCTATAATAAACATCTTAAAGATGAGAATAGCACAGTGCTCCCATCTGATCCAGAGATGACAGGGCAGCATGGATAGCACTCTCAGTGTGCTAACAACTCCAATAAAGGGGAAAGTACCAATACACTCTGCTGCTGCTGGTCTGTTCATTTTTAGCCTTAAATAAAACAAGCTAACCCTCACCTCACCAATGTTGGCCAGAGCATGAACCCAGGGCACATTTAAGATTCAAATCTTAATTGCAGTTGCAAAAAAATATTCCAGCAACATCCACAGCAAAATTTCACAGTACAGTTAGCTGTATTTGACCAGTAAACAAAGCAAAGTAAATAAGACTGTATGCTTACATTCAGCTTTGTGAAGTTTCAGTTAACTGGTAAGGATGCAAACCTAGTCAAATATAGTAAACTTACATACTACATTTACAAGAAAGTAAATGCCACATCATTTTTATATAGCACTTTACATGTGGTAGCATTTTATATTTGCAATCCAGGTGTTCTGGACACAGACAAAATTGCAGGATGGCATTTAGTTTATCACTTATGCTGATCCCTATAAAAAGTCATCAGTTTTGATATCAGAGGAACAGTGATGACTGACAACCATCATGTCTTCAGAAAGAAAAACTACAACAAGATAATGGAGGAGTTGCAGAAAGCCCCAAAGAAAACTGCCATCTGTAATATTTCAAGAGAGTTTTATTGTTCAACCTTCAGTAAGAAACTGGGACTAGCTGTAATTCCAAGCAGGACTGCACTGGTCCCATTCCTCCTTTAATACATTGATCCTCAACACCTAAACCCGTGACATAAAAACTGCCACTGGTTCAGCTAGATGTTAAGTACACGTCTACCCCGATATAACGCTGTCCTCCGGAGCCAAAAAAATCTTACTGCGTTATAGGTGAAACCGCGTTATATCGAACTTGCTTTGATCCGCTGGAATGCGCAGCCCCGCCCCTCCTGGAGTGCTGCTTTACGACGTTATATCTGAATTCATGTTATATCGGGTCACGTTATATTGGGGTAGAGGCGTAGGTGGAAGCTGCAGTGCAGATGAGGCTCTTGTAGCCTGAACTGCTCTTTGCCATTTCAGAAGGTGCAACTACAGTGGTTGTAAAAATGTGGCTAGCCACTAGTGCCTTGTCTGCATGACAACAACTTTTTGACTGAAAATGTATTTGGACCAGGAGAAAGTTTTACTGTAAAGACCCCCTGTGTAGCACAAACACAGTGCTAGAGTTTACTTCTGAATGTAGGCCTCCTGCATGACAGCAGCTTGCAATATTTATTCAACCAAACCAATGCAATTTAAAATAAATCTTCTTTTAGCCAAGTTAGCAGCTGGGTTTAAGGTTTTTTCTTTGGACTTGAAATATAAATAAATATATGATAGGAAAAGTCTGACCTTTAAGCCTTCTCTTCCTCCACAAGTTACTAAGAGCATGATGTTGCCTTAGGGGGGGAAACAAAATATCATAGGCAAGGTTTGAGTTAGACTTATACCAATTTCTTTTTAATGAGCTCTACCAGTTGGGATAGCGGGGGCATGATTGGCTCTGTGGATGTGTCAAGCTTCTGTTCAGCTATGTATGTAGTAATTGGCTCCATGTCTGCAGTTTATTGTTAGCTGAAGTCAGTGTCTGCATCACAGAAGAATTCCCAACACACAAGGCAGCAAAACAAAATGATCACTGTGCGACTTACAAGAAAAACAAAACAACAAAAAGAGAGACATTGCTGGAATAACTGTAACCAAAAGTAAACTGATTTTTAAAAAAAACCTACTAAGCCCCAATCCTGTAGATGTGAATAACCTTATACATGTGAGTGGTCCTACTCATGTGCTAAGCCAGGGGTGACCAACCTGAGCCTGAGAAGAGCCATAATTTACCAACATACATTGTCAAAGAGCCACAGTAATACATCAGCAGCCCCCACATCAGCTCCCCACCCCCCGCTCCCAGCGCCTCCCACCCACCAGCAGCCCCGCCAATCAGCGCCTCCCCCTCCCTGCCAGCACCTTCTGATCAGCTGTTTCGTGGCATGCAGGAGGCTCTGGGGGGAGGGGGAGGAGTGAGGGCATGGCAGGCTCAGGGGAGGGGGCGGGAAGGGGTGGAGTGGGGGCAGGGCCTGTGGCAGAGCCAGGGGTTGAGCAGTGAGCACCCCCCACCACATTGGAAAGTTGGCACCTGTAGCTCCAGCCCCGGAGTTAGTGCCTATGCAAGGAGCCGCATATGAACTTCTGAAGGGCCGAACGTGGCTCCGGAGCCACAGGTTGGCCACCCCTGTGTTAAGCATTTACAGGTTCAGGACCATAGTCTAATGTAGCATCGCTACTCAAAGCGATGAACAGCACAGGCTTAACCTTTAACGTGCAAAGCGAGGTTTTGAAGACATGTAGACAACTACTAGGAACTATGATGCATCAGCCTATAAAAGTTTCCATTGCATCAACACAGACAAGAGTGTTTTTCTGAGTCAACCGCATAGATATAATTTTGTACATGATATTGCACCCATTTCTGCAAAATGCTGAATATACAAGCTTACAAAAAATAAAAATTAAGTTCTAAAAAATTAGGACCTCCAATTCTGCCTCAAATTTTGCCAACACAAGTAGTTGCATTTTATAGTTTAGTCATCTACCTAGTTATGTCTGAAAATCAGATAGCCGGTTGATGAAGTCTGGAAAATTCTCCTTCAAGAGCATGAAGGCAAAACTGGAAGCTACTTCTGAAAAGTCAGGGCCAAAATAGGTAGATTCTTTTTATACGTTATTCCAAAGAGCAGAAGGATCATTGATCAATAATTCTCCAGGTTATGTATGGTCTCTTCTACCATCCTACCATCACTTAGCAATGAGAGCTCGATGGCGCCAACTCAACAAAAGCATTTAAGCATCCCTATTCATCAGAGCATAGACAAAGTCAACAGGAATTAAACATGCGGCTAAAGCTAAACAAAAACTTGAATGCTTTTCTGAATCAGGGCAGACTGTAGAACGGAAGCCTAAAACTAGTTCTAAAGCAGAGTTAAAAAAAATAAGCTGGTTACTTAAGGGAATGTAAATGTAGGTAGGTAACCAGGCACCTCCACTTTCATTATAGGTCAATACTTTGCTGTGCTACACAAAACCATAGCAGTGAATTAGGAATTAGGTTGAAAGGAGAAGAGACGACAACAATTCCAAGTATCTTTTTTGTCAAATGTCTCATCTTTGAGCAGATGATGTAAGCAGTATTATAACGGGCAGTGGGCTCAAAGAACAATAACATTGGCATTGTTCATGTGGCTATACTTTTACTAGCTTTTTCAGAAGGTTAATCAAAACACAAATGCCCACCTACTGACAGAAATAATTATTTTGGGATGAGTCATTATTGCAAAATTCTGCAAAGAGCATTGACAAATCAGTCAAACCAAGCTTAACTCTTCCCGATTCAGTTACATTTAGTCTACTCCATCATACCTCCACTATAGAAAGAACTTCAATGGGAAAAATCTCACATGGATTAAGGTTTATTGATCACCAAGGCAACAATTCTGAGACCGTAAATCAGAGATCTCTCTCCAAGCGAAAAGGAAGAGACAGTATTTACAGAAGCAGCCTCATCCCCCAATGAGAAAGCTTCAGGGCAAAAAAGGAAAGCATGGGAATCCACCTTATATAGATTATACATAACTGTTCATCCTTTTTGTTGTAGCATTTTCTTATACAACTCTTTTACTGTCCTCTCCCCCCCCCCCCTTATTTGGATGAATCAGGAAACACTAATACACTCTAAAAATCAATTACTGCTGTTAAGATCACTGGTGCTAATTCATATTGTAATGATATGTAAAACCATTTTAGCTTTGCCTCCAATCACTTCTCTGGTAGTGCCTGTATTTTTACAAATAGAGTGCAATAACACAGATGTCGCTGAGGCACGTCTTTCCTCTACTGGGACATTAGAAGTGAGTGAACAGTTTCCCAGAAAGGTTCAAAATGAACGAGTGATTCACTGATTACAGGAAAGAAAAGTCCCAGTAAAGGGTAAACACAAAAGCCAGGTTCACTTCAGGTCAAACACTTAGCCTAACAGAAACCATTTTTACAGAAAAAAGTCTAACTCCCCACTGCCTTCCTGATGGACCAATCTTGCTAGAAGTAGTTACTGAAGTTTCCACTGTTACCTCAGCAGCTCAGACAATTTACGGAACAAACTTATAGAATCACAGAAATGTAGGGCTGGAAAGGAACTCAAGAAGTCATCAGCCCCCCCCCCCCCTTCCCTGAGGCAGAACCAAATAAACCTACACCATCTCTGACAGGTGTTTGTCCAACCTGTTCTTAAAAATGCCCAGCGAGGGGGATTCCACAACCTTCTGTGGAGCCCTATTCCAGATCTTAACTACCCTTTTAGTTAGAATGTTTTCCTAATCTCTACCTCACTTGTGGTAGCTTGAGCCCATTACTTCTTTTCCTACCATAAGTGGACATGGAGAACAAATGCCATCTGCTTTGTAAGAGCACTTAACATGTTTAAAAGACTTATCGGGTCCCCCTCAGTCTTCTTTTTTCAAGACTAATCATGCCCAGTTTTTAAACTTTTCCTCATTGATCAGGTTTTCTAAATTTTTTTATTATTATTTTTGTTGTTCTCTGGACTTTCTCCAAGTTGTTCACATCTTTCCTAAAGTGTGGCACACAGAATTGAATACAGTACTCCAGCTGAGGCCTCACCAATGCTGAGTAGAATGGGAAAATTACCTCTTGTACTTATGACACTCCTCTTAATACATCCCAGAATACTAGCCTTTTTTGTAACCACATCACACTGTTAACTCATTCAATTTGCAATCCACTATACGCTCCAGATACTTTTCAGTAGTACTACCACCTTGCTATTTCCCTACCATGTGCATTTGATTTTTCCTTCATAAGCGAAGTACTCTGCACTTGTCTTAATTCAACAAGATGAAATTCAATAAAGACCAGTTCTCCATTTTGAGTTCTAATCATGCTTCCAAAGTGCTTGCAACCCTACTAGCTTGGTGTCATCTGCAAATTTTATAAGCGCACTCTACACGCCATTATCCAAGTCATTAATGAAAATATTGACTAGTACCAGACCGAAGACTGACCCCTGAAAAAAATCATACTAGATATGCCCTTCCAATTTGAAAGCAAACCTTGATAACTACTCTGAGTATGGTCTTTCAACCAGGTGTGCCCCTATTTTATAAATTCATCTAGACTGCATTTCCCACCTTTACTAATGAGAATGTCATGTGGGATTGTGTCAAAAGCCTTACTAAAATAAAGATGCATCATTTCTACTGTTTTCCTCCACTAGGCCAGTAACCCCATCAAAAAAGGAGATTAGGTTGCTGCGATATGATTTGTTCTTGACAAATCCATCCTGGCTATTCCTTATTATGCTCTAGGTGCTTACAAATTGATTGCTTAATAATTTATTCTAGTCTACTTCCAGGTATCGAGATTAGTCTGACTGGTCTATAATTCTCCAGGTCCTCTCTGTTCCCCTGTTTAAAGATGGGTACTATGTTTTCCCTTCTCCATTACTCTGGGACCTCACTCATTCTCCCTGACTTCTCAGAGATAATTGCTAAAGGTTTTGAGATTCCTTCAGATAATTCCTTAAATACCCTGGGATTAATTTCAACAGGCCCTACCAACTGGAATACATCTAACATATAAATTTTCTTTAACCCTGTCTTGCCCTATTTTGGCTTGTGTTCCTTTCCCCTTGTTGTTAATATTAATTGTGTTGAGTGTCTGGTCACCGTTAACCTTTTTTTCAAGTGAAGACTGAAGAAAAATAGGCATTAAATACCTTAGCCTTCTTGATGTCATCAGTTATTAGCTCTCTTTCCCTGCCAAGTAGAGGACCTATGCTTTCCTTTGTCTTTGTTTTGCTCCTAATGTATTTATAGAATCTCTTCTTATTCCCTTTTATGTCCCTTGCTAGGTATAACTCATTATGTGTCTTAGCCAGTCTTATTTTATCCCTACAGGCTTGTGCTTTTGTATTCCTTCTTAGCATTTGGTCCATTTTCCAGTTTCTGCAGGATTCTTTTGATTTTTAGGTCATTAAAGAGCACCTGATAAAAGGCCAATATGGCTCTACTATTCTTCCTTCACATCAGGGTAGTTTGCAATTGTGCTTTTTAACACTCTCTCCTTGAGAAAGTGCCAGCTCTGCTGAATTCTTCCCCCCCCACCCCTAAGATTTTCTTCGCAGAGACCTTACCTACCATTTCTCAGAGTCTGTTAAAATCTGCTTTGTTTAAGTCCATGGTCCTTATTCTTATGTTCTCACTCCTTCCTGTAGCTGAAGGACTTGGATCACTTTTCCCTCAGGGGAAGCTAACAGTTTGCTGCAGATACAAGAAGCCCTGCAAAATTAATCCTCATTTCACCCTCTTCAATCTGCTTCCAATATGCCAAGAATGTAGAAAACATGAACGCTTTGGATAAACAGGCAAACTTTAATATGCATTTCAAGTTTCAAGCACCTCCAGCTCTAAGTACTGGATTGCCGTCTTCAAAAAGGGAAAATATTGATGAGTTAGCACTAATATCGACAACTATCCACTCCGTAGGCAGGTGCAGGAACAAGAGGCTTTTAAAATAGTATCTCAAGGGGCTGTCTGGTCTCCTTAGAGCAGTGGTTCTCAACCTATTTACCACTAGGGGCCGCATACGTAGCTCTCAATGTGTTACATGGGCAGCTTCCACACAATATATACGCTACGATGTCACATGGGCCAGAACTGTGTGATTGGGCTGCAAGCAGCCCCCGGGATTGAGAACCACTGCCCTAGAACATGCGAGTGAGAATCTTCACCTTCTATCAGGATCCCATGCATTTTTCTTGCCTCCAGATTGTTACATTAGGTAATCTAAACCTTCTACCTGGCATCGCAACAATAGATCCTGTGGACCTACCAGAAGACTTGGCAGGTGGAAAGGTGGTGCTGGAGAAACTGAGTGGAGAGGGAGGAGTGACAATTGGGACAAGGCAGAAAGGAGCAGTATTCTGAATGGTTCTCCAAACTGATCTTGCACTGTTACTGCTGAGTAAACAAATTAGTGTAGCATAGTGAGCAATAATGTTGAGGGAGGATCTTAACTGAATAAATTACCAAATATATTTGTTTGAGAAGGGCAATGCTGTTTGAGTGAGGTGATAAGAACAGTTAAAATAAATCAATAGCATTGAGAAGGGAGACTGATATTCTCAAAGCACCAAGTTTTTATTTACAGAAGATAAACAGAAAAAAAAATTAAGTCCTGCAGATGGCCTGTCTTGGTGTGGCTTTGATAAAAGCCTCTTCATTTTGACTCTGGGACAGTTATATTTCATTTCAGCAGCTCCATGGACCAAAAGAGCATTACAAATAATTAACAAAAATTGATTTTAGGATTAAGCCTAGCCACTTGAAGGAATCAATAAAGGCTGAGTGTATTTATTTTTGTCTTTATTCTAATTTTTGGTTGATCATTATGATGATCCTAGTCTGACCTCCTGTATAATACAGGCCAAAGAACTTCACCCAAAACTTTCTGCATCAAGCCCGTAACTTTTGTTTGAGCTACTGAACATCTTTGAGAAAAGGTATCCAACCTTGATTTAAAGACTCCAAGTGACAGAGACTCCACCTGAGCCTTATGTAAGTTGTTCCAATGGTTAACTCCCCTCACTGTTAAAAATGTACACCTTATTATGTCATCTTTCTGTGTCATGTAATATGTAACCTAGAGTCTGATCCTGCAACTCTTACTTACAAGGTAATCAACTTCAATAGGCCTATTCGACCCTCAGAAGGCAAGCTTTTTGGGGCAAAGACCACATCTCTATCCTCTCTATACAACATTACAAACACTTTAGCAGTCAACAACAACGAATAAATTAAGACCCATCCTGTGACTACTTGCACCTGGACAGACTGTTGTGTTTGCCTGGAGCCCCAAGGACTTCAGTAAGGCTCCACAGGGGTGCAGCAGGCTGGACACACACAAGAAAATGCAGGATCAAGGCCCAATTAAACAGCAGAGATGCTCTACTTCTAGCAGTGAGTTTGAAACAAATTCTCTTTTCCGTATGTGACCAAAAAAATCCCTCATTGCCTCCTCTTTACTTAGCTTTCAGCACCTAGAAAAACAGCACCTAGAAAAATAGACCCTCCAGAAACTAAAGGTGCTCCTTCAAGATCTCAAAAGATATGCTCTGTGAAATACTGTGTTTTAGGCAGAATGTGCAAAGCACCAATGAGGCTAACTGATGATTCCATGAAGTGCTGTGGTAAAATAGTAAATTCTACAGCATATTTACAGTCAGATTGCCAAGTACAAGAAATCAAAAGTTTAAAACCTCCTGCAAAATTCTAAAATTAAACTATTCTCAGTGTAACAAAAGTCAACCATCTGTCAGGGCCACCCAGGGTAACGGGGGGGAGGGGCAAGTGGGGCAATTTGCCCCAGGCCTCGGGCCCCACCGGGGCCCTGTGAGCCCTGGCCTGGTGGCGGTCCAGGTCTTCAGTGGCATTTCAGCAGTGGGGAGCTCTTCAGTCGCTCCGGGTTTTTGGCAGCATTTCGGCAGCGGGGGACCCTTCAGTGCTGCTGAAGATGCAGAGCAACTGAAGGGCCCCCTGCTGCCGCCAAAGACCCAGACTGCCACCAGGTAAGTACAAGTGCCGCAGCTCCCCCATTTTGCGCCAGACCTTTGAATTCTCTGGGCGGCCCTGCCATCTGTTCAAACATTCAGATTATATTTAACTTGAGCCTTCTTCCTAGTCTCATCTCCAGGCCCAAATACACTCCACAATAATGTGAAAATATTACTTAAGCCACATCATTGTTACACTGACCGCTCTCTGGAGGCTTTTTTCCAATAGAGGAGTATCTGTAAGAGGTTTGTTCTTGGCAGAAACAGGGTAAGGAAGTGAATGGTGAGCCAAAGGTATCTGAAAGAACTGTAGTGTAATACATGACTACCCTCATAATCCAAAGATCTCAGGGAACAATGAAAGCCTTCAGGTAACCAGGGCTTCAGATGAATATATGGCACTAATGCATCAGGCTTTGACATTTGCATGAGGGCTTCATGGTACAACCTTCATGTGCTTTCAGTGGTGATTATATAAAATTTCCTAGGGATTTAAAAAAATAAATAAATCTGGAGCTATCTGGCTAGAGAAATGATGGTCTGTGATTAAGGCATCGTACCGGGATATAGGAGATATGGATTTAATTTCCATCTCTGTCAGACTTGCTGTGTAATCTTCGGCTAGCCACACACTCTCTCTCCCCCATTCCTCATCAGTTCAATCGGGCTAAAAATACTCTCTCCTACCCGTTGTCTGACTTGTCTATTTAGATTGTAAGCTCTCACTATGTGTACAGTCATTGCCTAACACAACAGGCTTCCCCTACCCGCATCTCATGCAACAACAATAATGTATTAAGACACCCTGAGGTGGGATATGGCATTCTGAAGTCCGTATGAGAGCACCTTCTCCAGGGAAGCTTAGAAGTGGAATAACAAATGAGGCAATGCTTCGAAACATCGTGGAAGTTTTCGATAGCCAGTTAAGATTAGGTAGGTACACGTAGTACAGTCTGCCTTTGGAATGTTGCCAATAATTATAGCAACTTCCCTGCATATGTGCAAAGTCTATTTTTGTAAGGCTCAGAACTAGGTCAAGCCAAAGGCAGGTTTTCCTAGAGCACTCACATGCCCTTCTCCTTGAAGAAAGATAGTCCAATGGTTAGGGTGCTAATTCAGGACTTGGGACACTCAGATTCAATTGCCTAGTCTGTCACACACTTCCTATGTGACCTCTTGTAAATCACCTAGGATAGGTCTACAGAAGCTGGGAGGCACAATTCTCAGCTTGGGTAGATGTCCATGCACTAGCTGTGTTTGCGTTAGTGTGCTAACGATAGCAGTGTGGCTGCAGGGGCCTGGGCAGCGGCTTAGGCTAGCTGCCCTAGTATAACCTCATCCAAGATCCTACAAACATATACAGGGCTCTGGCCTGAGCTGCCAGTGCCACACTGCTATTTTTAGAGCACTAGCTCAAGTGGAGCTAGCGTGTGAACATCTGCCCAAGCTGGGAGTTACATCTCCCAACTGCAGCAGGGATGTACCTTTAGCTTTTCAGTGTCTCAGTTCCCCATCTGTAAAATGGGGATAACTGCACTCCCCGTCTCATAGGAGTGTTGTGACAATAACTGCATTAACAATTGTGAGGCGCTCAGATACTCTAGTGATCTATACATAAAAACCCAAGATAGACATGACTACTTCCATGATGAATATCAGCACTCTACATGCGAAGTATTTCAAACTGTAGAGCTCTAATAAGATTTCCTATCCCCCCCCATAAGAGTATTTTGTCCCTTCCCCCATTCTCCTCATAATCAAAAATGTGTAAAGCAAACAAATACCATAACAAGCAAGCACACCCCCAAACACCCCTTTCAGCAAGAGCCTGAAAAAGTCAGCAAAAGAGGTGAAAGCTGTGACCGGCTGACAAAAGGGTTGTTAGAATGAAAAGATTTCTGCAAGGTTAAATACAATGGTCACTGCTATTCCCACTAGAGTGCCTGACACAAGGCAACTCTCAGTGCATTGTCAATTCTGATGGGACATGTTACAAACCTTTTCACAGAGCACCACTCAGCACAGTTGATGCCACTACTTGGTGGGAATATGTAGAGTAGGTACCCCGCAGCTTGATACTAAGAAATCCCCTGGATTGCCTGAAAGGATTACCTATTTGGCTGACTGTCTTGAAATGCCCTTTTAACTAATTGGCTGAGGCATTTCCCAAGGATTGGCTGTGCCCCTGGGAAAGGGCTTTGGCACTAGAGAGGAAGAGAAATACACATCTGACCACCCAGGATGTCTGGGGGGGATGGCTCCAGGTGGGATAAGAGGCAGGTCAGATGTTGCATTGTGGACTCTGTGTTCCCAGGCTGCAGGATGGAAGTGAAATTATGACATTCAAGGGGAAAGACATGAAGCAGTTTTTGACAAACTTCAGGATCATCTTCTATGGGGCAGAGTGGTAGAAAACCCTTAGCCTACTGCACTGAAGCACCTTATTAATATATTGGATAGTAGGGATGGAAGAAGAAAAGAAGCTATTATGTTCCAGGTTAGAAATCGACTTTGGTACAGGCATGAATATTTGGTATTGGTATCATTTCAAGAAAGTGGGATTATGATCAGTGAACTAATTTGGAAACGTTGCTGTTCGTTCTTGTCTCACTAAAAACACTGTCTTAAAAGCTACATAGAGATTGGTAGTTTGACCTTTAGAAGGAATGTAAAAAGCACTGCAACAGAATCAAAGTATTTTCCAATTTGTAAAAAGCTAAGAGGCCCCTGTATAATTTGAAAAATAATAGCCTATGGAAATTATTTTATTGCAAAACTGTTTAGGTAGTTGCCATTAGTTTAAAGGCTCATTTCTGTTTAATGACAGCAGTTTCTCATTCTCCCAATACCATGTATCATAACTGTCATCACTAAGCCCTGATTTTATGGATGCCTCCAGCAGCATCATTATACTCAAGGGCCTGCTAGCATTTTCGTCATTAACCCACTTCTCTCAGATTTCAGCTTGTCTTTAGGGTAAATCTTAGGTGCAACAATTAAATGTCTGAATAAAGCCTATCTTCTACATAAGCAAAGCATGCATAATAATCCCTGTATTGCACCTGGTCATTCAAGAGCCTGTCCATATCAAGCCAGGCCTTTAACAGGGGCTGGGAACATGTACACTACAGTTCATGTTTTAAGCATGGTGAGGACAAGTGTTGTGTCTTGTTCCAACAAAGTGGGAACTCTGCATAGGGTCCTTATTCTAGCCCTCTTGCCCTTATATAAATCCATGAAACACCCACATCTTGAATACTGGCTACAGATGTGGTCTCCTCACCTCAAAAAAGATATACTGGCATTAGAAAAGGTTCAGAGAAGGGCAACTAAAATGATTAGGGGTTTGGAACGGGTCCCATATGAGGAGAGATTAACAAGGCTAGGACTTTTCAACTTGGAAAAGAGGAGACTAAGGGGGGATATGATAGAGGTATACAAAATCATGAGTAGTGTGGAGAAAGTGAATAAGGAAAAGTTATTTACTTGTTCCCATAATATAAGAACTAGAGGTCACCAAATGAAATTAATGGGCAGCAGGTTTAAAACAAATAAAAGGAAATTCTTCTTCACGCAGCGCACAGTCAACTTGTGGAACTCCTTGCCTGAGGAGGTTGTGAAGGCTAGGACTATAACAGAGTTTAAAAAAGAACTGGATAAATTCATGGAGGTTAAGTCCATTAATGGCTATTAGCCAGGATGAGTAAGGAATAGCGCCGTTCTTAACTCTCCAGAGCTACTGCTTCATCCTATATAATGCAAGGCATAAGAAAGGGGACTGGGATATCCACAATTAGAGGATTTTGTTTTTCCTTTGTAAGGTTTCCCCATTTTGCCCATAAGTAGGAGGGGACAGACTAGTTTTAAATATTCCACAAAACAAAATAATAATGTTCAAGAACCAATTAAGGCCTTGTTTATACTAGAAAGTTGCACCACTTTAACAGAGGTGAAAGTAAGCCAGTCCAGTCCGGAGTACCGGTAAGAGCCAGTACACAGCTAACTGTACCAGCAGAGCCGCTGATGCGGGGGGAAAAGCGGCAGCTGCCCACAGGGCCCGGCAATGTAAAAGAGCCTGGGGCTCCCGGTAACAGCTGGAGCCCGACCCTTTAAATCGCCGCCATAGTCCTGGGGCTCCTGGCCGCCGCTACCCTGGTGCTCCGACAGTGATTTAAAGCATCTGGGGCTCCCGGCCACTGCTGCCACTACCGTGCCAGCGGCCAGAGCCCCAGGCCCTTTAAATAGCCGCTGGAACCCCAGGTGGCGCAGGCCAGGCAGCGCTGAAAGGCTGGCTGGGGGAGTCTGTCCCCAACCCCGCCCCTTCTGTCCAAGGCCCCATCCCTTCTGGGGGCCCAGAGCCACCCCCACACACCTTGCCCAGGACCCTGGCCACCCTGTGCACTGGTAAATCCATTAAGTTACTTCCCCCCCTGCACTTTAATTATACTGGTATAGCTGAAACACTACAACACTACAACTCTGCCGCAGCGTGCAGTTATACAGGTATAAAGGTACTTATAGCAGTATAGCTATTCCTTCACAGAAAGGGAAGTAACTGTACTGGTGCAAAGCACCTTTATACCAGTATAACTAATCAACACTAGGGCTTGTACAAATTGATTAATTTATTGAAATAGTTCTATCAATCATACCCATAGCCCCAATAGTTCTAGTGGTACAACTTTCAAATACAGACCAGGCCTTAAGCTGCTAAGTGACAAGTACATATTTACCTATCACATCATTTACAAAACTCAAGTAACTATGAGCAAGAAAGGAAAGGACTAGAAAGGACTCTACGTTTTCCATTGGAACATAAACTGCACACTTTCTTATCCAGTGTAAAGAAATGTGTGTTTTGTCAAAGCACAGCAACCTTGAATGACCACTGACTAGCTGGAGGAGTCTTCAAGAGCTCTCATGAGCTTCTTGTTAAAAGAGAGCAGACCTTTGGACACAGCTATGAATGTAAAGAATCTACTACCCTAAGACTAGTCGAACTGGGATCTAAGCATGAAAATTCAGCCACGCGAATACGTAGAGCTGACTAACTACCCTAAGTTCGAACTCACGACCACATCAGGCGCGCGACTCCGCTCCGGCGGCCGCTCCTGCGACTCCAACCACTCCAGGTGCGAGGTGGGAGGGAGGGAGTTGCTTCGCGCTTCGGGTGAATCATCGTCCAGATCAGGATCAGATAGTTCAACTCAACTCGCTCGTCGAACTCACCCGCCGCGCGGTAAGTGTAGACTAGCCCTTAGTTTTCAAGGGAGGGAAAGGGTAGTACAGAAAATGCAAGCCAATGGCTAGAGTCGAAGTGATGAAGTAACTGGAGTCCAGTTCTTCAATAGGATGCTGGAAAAACCTATAACTCATCAACAAAAATGATTAACTTTGTAATTAAGCCTCTATTTTCTTCAAATACAATCCAGTGCATGAGTTTTTAAGGCAATTAAACATTATAGAAAGTAGAGTAAAACCTCAGTTACAAACATCTCGGGAATGGAGGCTATTCGTAACTCTGAACGAAACATTATGGTTGTTCTTTCAAAAGTTTATAACTGAACATTGACTTAATACAGCTTTGAAACTTTACTATGCAGAAAAAAAATGCTGTTTTTTTTAAAAGCACAGAAACAGTTTCCTTACCTTGTCAAAAAAATTAACATTCCCTTAATTTTTTTTTTTTTAGTAGTTTATGTTTACCACAGTACTGTACTGGCTTTTTTTTTTGAGGGGGGGAGGGGTGGTCTCTGCTGCTGCCTGATTGCATACTTCTAGTTCCAAATGAGGTTGTGATTGACCTGTCAGTTCGTAACTCTGATATTAGAAACAAGACTTACTTTTCTATAGGATGACACAGAATTATTAGATAGGGGTCAAAGTTTCAGATTGGGGTAATTATATTTTTCAATCTGTACTTCAAAAACACTGATGATTTTTCTTCAAACCTTGCAGATATATTCCCTTTTGCCTTCAGTCCAAGTCTGGCAACTTTCAGATCCAACAAGCTTTCCAAGTCTCAGTTATTCATAGATTGTAAAAGCAAAAAGGGCAATTTATGATCTTCTAATTTGACCTCCTGCATAACAAAAGCCATAGATTTCATCCAGTGATTCCTGCATCTAGCTCAACAACTTGTGGTTATTAGGGAGTGGGATTAAAATAGGGCGTTATAAAGGAAGCTGTTTGCAACACTACTATGGAAAGTAACATTACTGCATCTTCATAATCCACTGATTTTATCATCAATAAACGCTGTATAATGGAACCATTCTATTTCACAGACTGACCTCTGGCTCTGGAGTGCTTCAACCCCTATGACTATAATAATTTATACTGTCTAAAGTGGAATTTGTGCTATGAAATCAAACTAAATGCAAAGCTTATCCAGATGGATACTGTCATTTAGAGTTCCTGGTTATTAAAGAAAGAGTGTGGAAAAGATTCCATTCTGATGTTTCTACTCCCACTTTAGATTACTAAGAACAGAAGACAAAAAGTAGTAATAAGAGGTAAACATTTTGAATGGCATGAGGCTTTGTAAATTCTTGCATTTACAAACAAACAACAAATTGTGGGCCAAATTTGACCCAACCATGTTCGCTTAAAGACATTAAACCTAGTGAACAAAATTTTCCAACTTGTATATTGAAAGTTAGGTGCCTAAATATACATTTTAGGTGCCTACATTCAGGCTCTCAAGGTTAGAAATTTTGGCCAGCAATTCTGATGAGTTGAGAAAGGGAATTCTATTTCATGGAGGATTTTAATATTTCAAAATTTGGTTTCATTCCTATTTCAAACACTTCCACTTCAAATTTTGGAATTTTCCAAAAAGGAAAAGCCCTGAGGGTCCATGACTCCAGGGCAGTCCACCTGGCAGGCTGCCCTGAAGCCACAAACCCTGAAAGCCCTGGGGTCCTCAATTCAGGGGCTGCCCACATAACAGGCTGCACCCAGAGTTGCAGACCCTGGAAGCCTTAGGAAACCAGAGCTGCAAGAGCTTGAAAGCCCTGCTCTACAGCACCCCCTCAAGCGAGCTTTAGAGGAACCTAGGAAACTGGGAGCCTGGGCTTCCAGAATCTTGGCTCCCCAGCATGCCACCAAATGACAAGCTGGCAGGAAAGTGCAGAACATTTCAATTTAGATGAATCTGCGTTCACGGATGGAAAATTTTCCACCAGCTCTAGTACTAATGGCGTTCAAGGAAATTGTTCAGTCAAATCTTTCAAACAAATGTGGCCTGATTTTCCAAAGCGTGCTCCCTCTGAAGCATCTGGCATTGGCTAATCTCAGAAGATGGGCTATTGGACCAGACAGACCACTGATCTGACCCAGTACAGCTATTCTCATGTTAAGGTAATATTCCAGCAGCTCCTGTTGACTTTACTGAGCCCATTTTCAAAATAAGCAACTTTAAAAAAATAAATAAATAAATAAAAAGGGGGAGGGCGATTTATTTATTTATTTTTGGTAACTAGCTTTAAATTGCCTAAATCTAAAAAATCTCAGCCACAGTTCATATATAACCTCAGTCCAGATTTCTTTAGCTTCCTTTCCTTTGCATTAATGACAAAAAGTGTTTTCTTTTGAAATCTGAAAGTTCTACATTGTTTCATGGGACAGTTCAGCCACATCAAGAAATTATGGAAATCAGCGGTCAGTTCTGCCCATAGGAATAGTGTCAGGCCACCAAAGTCAATTTGACATACTATTTGTAGACAGCTCTTACTGTACTTCCCCAAGCAGGATTGACCTCAGCTACCAGGCATGGGAATGCATTTCTTTTTCTCAGGATACAAGCTATTATATAGTGATAACCTCCATCATGGGGGGTTTGTCACTGTTATCATCAAGAAATTTAGAACCCGATCCAAACCCACTGTAGTCAAAGGAAAGACTCGAAGGACTTCACTGTGATTTGATCTGCTCCTTAAACATGCAGCTCAATTTATATGTTGACTAATCAGAGTCAAGACTTGTTTGTCTGAATTAGTCAGGCAACTCCATAAACCTACTGATGCATAAAACCTGTATTTAGATACAGTTCTAGGAGTCAAATATCAGGGGTAGCCGTGTTAGTCTGTAGCCACAAAAAACAATAAGGAGTCCGGTGCCACTTTAAAGATTAACAGATTTATTTGGGCATAAGCTTTCATGGGTGTGGTTGCCCAGATACTGGATAATACGGCCATGTATTAATATAGTCTGAATGTGTCTCATTCCATTATAGTCCTTCTTTCTCTACATATCCACATTTTTTAAAGGAAAAAACCCAACAAGCAAACAGAAACCGTTGCAGCCAGAGGTTTTAGCTGATCATCTCTGCAAGGATAATATGATTCTGAGTATGGGATCTGATGCTACCCCCTTTACTTCATGTGAGCAATCTTTACTCACACAAGTAGCCCCATTAAAATCAATGAGGCTATCTGTGAGCATTTAAGTGTTGCAAGATTGCGTCCTGTGTTTCCATGCACCATCATACATAGTGATGAGAAAATGCTGTACCATAAGCCAAGTGTGACTACTTTGTTCCAAAACTGGCCAATGTGGTTTAGGTTGTTATGGAAAACAAAAAAGTTTAGCTACTCACTACTGAAGGAAAAAGAGTGAGCTCATGACTAATCTTTGTAGTTCTTGGTACTGACAGGATTTATACAGCCATACTGATTTTTATAAAAATAGTAAATCGTATTACCTCTATGCTGCAAGACCAAAGATGTACAATGATACCTTAATACAGATTAAATAAAAATAGCACTACCTGAGTCAATCTGAGGATGATAATGCTTTGTAATCCCACACTATTAAAGGATGAACATTTGTATAGCAGTGAATCAACATGAGATACTTGCAGTAGGGTACAATTCTCTTTTTGTTTCTTATACTATACCAACGTTCATGCAAAATTTGGAAGGACGAAGGTGTGTGTAGTAGGTTCAGTATGTGGAGAAGAAAAGCACTGCTGTTAGAGAATGTCAAGCTCAGTATCTCCTTTCAGTTCTGAAATATTAGTCCATAATTAATTTTTCAGCAATACTATTGATATATTTACATTTTCAAGCATGTTGTCTCTGAGTTAGTGCATTTATCTTTAAAAATTTACAGTTTATTCAGGGAGTGTTTTAGAGCTTTTTCAGCATTGGAAAGATCAAGAAGTTTCCAGGAGCTGATACTGCAAGTGAAAAATATGAAGCATGCCTGGGGTGTTGAACATCCATCCTAATTAGAAAAATTAATTCTTGAATTATTCAAGGAAACATGCAAAAATGTGATAAATATTAAGTACAATACAGAATAACTTCAATAGTGAAAATATTAGCAAAACTGAATTATACAATGAACATGAAGAAATGAGAAAGAAAAAAGAGCAAGAAGAATGAAAGGAAAGGAAAGAAGCTGGGTACAGGAAGAAGAGCAGAAATATGAGTAAAAATACATTCTTCATTTAGTAATATAAGACAGGAATGGTCCCAATATAAGATTAAATTGGCCTAATTACTTTGTAATGTAGCAGATGGCCAGGTCCGTTATAGTTAAAGTTTATCTATACACATTACTCTCTCACACAATATTCTTCACTTCAATGGTAATGTGATCCACTTGTTTATGCTAGCCTTTCAGCACTTAATTTATCCATGCTGGACATCCAGCTCTTGTAGTTCCTACCAAAAGGAGGCAAGAGATAAATACCAAAATTTGAAGTCAATGGAATTTTCTTTTAAAAAAACGTGTGGTATATTCTTTACCTTTTTATCAGCTGAAAGGCAAAATGTAGCACAAGCTGCACTGCCACATGGAGGAGGTGGTGCCGCCTTAGGGCATGTCTACACGTACAGCACTGCAGCGACGCAGTTGCACCACTGCAAACATGCTCACCAACAAGAATACACCTGACTGTTTTCCCCACACCTCATCCATAGAAATCTCCTAAATTCTGTCTGCTGGATTTCAAAACCCTTCCTGGCTATGCCCCTCAATCTATACCAGGGGTTCTCAAACTGGGGGTCAGGACCCCTCAGGGGGTCGCAAGGTTATTACATGGGGGAGTTGCGAGCTGTCAACCTCCACCCCAAACCCCGCTTGCCTCCAGCATTTATAATGGTGTTAAATATATTTAAAAGTGTGTTTAATTTATTGGGGGGGGGTTGCACTCAGAGTCTTGCTGTGTGAAAGGGGTCACCAGTAAAAAAGTTTGAGACCCACTCATCTATACTATATATCTGATCTCATTCTCCCAATACCTTCACTTGCTGCCACTGATCTGCCTCCTCTCCAACCCCAACCCCATCTACTCTGTTCGAGGTTGATCCTCTGCTGCTGCTTCTGCACCAGCTATGCAGCTCACCAATCCTTAACACTCCCCCCGCCCCACCCAAAAAAACAGCTTGATACTCACCTTATCAACACTATCAACCACACTGGTGGTTACCAGTTCCCTATGCATCTCCTAGTCTATTAACGCCCCGTCCTCCATCTCCATCATATCTAGCGACCATTGCAATGTCTGTGCATTGTGAGACATTTGCATGAATGACATGGAAACATTATTACACCAAAATAAGCCATCACACCTTACATACACATGTTGTAAATATAGGCAGGGAACAGAGTCTCATTACATTCCTGTTTATACTTGATATCGTGCCTCTGTGAAACCTCATGTCACATGGAAAAACAGATTCTAAAAACAATAAATAAATTAAACCAGAAAGGTCCAATTTTAAAATATTAAGTGTGACATGTTTCAAGCATCACAAATCCTTTTCTGGAGGTGTATCATGTAATCATTAAGCTTCTTGCACAACACAATTAAATCTTGTGAAAACCCTGTAAGAACACCTGCAGCATCAAGTAATGACAGATTGTTCACCTCATAAATGCCAATTAAATTACAGTTCTAAAACTATCAATTTTATTCAGAAAGCTATTCGCCAACATAAAAATTGAAAATGAAAAGAGTTTAAAGTAGGGATTGAAAAACTTCTAGCTGAAAGATTACATATGCATCATGTGGAATATATTTTATTAACTCAGTACTTATTAACTGGATATTTACTGGTATGTCAAACCAAATGGTAAGGTTACAGATAGCACTATGCAGATGTATTTTACTTTATTCTGAAAAAAATACACAAAGGTAGAGCTTTGTTAGTCAAACTTTGCACAGAGAGCGCATCAGTAAAATTCTAGTACAAAGGTGCACAAATGCACGACTATTAACACTGCACAATAGAAGTCTTTAAAGTCGAGAAATACAGAAGGAAGGTTCCTATACCAATGTTAATTGAGCTGTTCTGCTCACATAGGCCCCAATTCAGCACACATTTTAACCACACCACTAACTTTAAGTGCATAAAGAGTCCCCGTGGGACTACTCATTTGCTTAAAGACAGGCATATAGTTAAGTAGATTGGGTGCTATGGCATAGGCCCTGACTGAACAATCTGGAAAGCACATAAGCACATGATTAAGTACTTCCCTGAATTGGGACCATAATATTTTTCCTATTCAAACATTCATCTTAATATATTACTGTTTAGGCTATACAACATATCTGTTGCACACTTCAGTGTGGTGAGTTACTACTGCTCTAGGACCCCACCAACTCAAAATTTTAACTTTTTTCCAAACTGAATAAAGTAATTTCAGGTACTACTTAGGTCTCTGAGACCCCCACAAACTTTCAGGGGCTTACAATATATTTCACCTGCCACGTTTTTCCTATATCCTGTAGCTTGTGAAAATCCTATATAAAGAACAGGAAAAATTAACATTTTCAAAAGCACCTCAGAGACTTGGGAGCCCAAGGGCTGGTCTACAGTGAAAGCTGTACCAGTGTAATTATGTAAGTGGGGGTGTGACTTTTTGCTGATATAGTTAGTCCAGTAAAAGCCCTAGTATGGACACAGAAATACCAGTATGAAAAGTGCTTTATGCTGGTACTACAGTTCCCAAACCAGAATAAGCTATATTGGTATAAGCACTTCTGTACTGATATAACTGTGCCCACATAGGGGAGTTGGGAAAAGAGGGGTTTGCTGCTTCAACTACACACATATCCACAAAGGTTATGATGTTAGACATAGGAGATGTCTACTTAGACTTAAGCCACAAATTCAAATCCTAGCAGGCTTGACTCAATCCTTTGTCCTATGTAGGAAATTAGGGTGTCGTGCACTGTGTGTGTGTGTGGGGGGGGTGTCTTTGTGAAAGGATTTAATTGATATCCTGTCTGTTCTGCATGGTCAAATTTAATGGCTCTTTAGTAAGAGTAGGGGTTCTTGGCAGAAATTCACCCCCTCCAACATGGGCACACAAAATATTGTGCAGCATGCTGTGCAAAAGAGGTGGCTGCATTTCAGTTGTGCTGCGTGTGGACAGTCGTGAAATACACTGGGATCTTCTGTAATGAAAAATGTATTTATTTTACAGAAGGGGAGGTGGTCCAGAAAATTAACTGAGGTTGAACGTCCCAGACCTTTTACTCTATCTGAACACGATCACTTTAATAGCTTGTATCCTGTGCACTGGGGAAATGAAACCAAAGGATAAACTTCCTGAGCAATTAATGTGTAATGATATAATTGTGTTAATCTTATTGGGAAAAATTTAGCATTGAAAGGGGAAATGCAGTAGCAATAACTACACATTTATCCAGGAACAGTAAGAAGATACTACTGACCAGATCCGCAACTGGTAGCTACACTGATTCATACCAGTTTAAGAGCTGGCTCTTGCATGTGCATAACATGGTCACATTAATATTTCTGTAGGAACCTTACTTACCTTTTCCCATTTGCTGACTATTTTAATGTTTCGTTTACCTAATTTTAACTATATAGAGATGTATGGCGTACATGAGTATGCTATGAAGAGACAAGTCACATTAATCAGAGGCAAAAGTGTGTTATTCCAAACTTTAAAATTCCATTCTATTTAATTTAAATAGGTTAGTTATGTTCTCAAGGAAGTTGTCCTTTGAAATGGAAAGGAGGACTTTGCCCTCATGGGGCAGCATAGACTATTAGCTCCGAATACAATCTAATTTGTACAAATTTCCCCCACTGGAGATAAATTAGCTTAAAAAGATAAACTTAATTACTGAATTCTCAGGAAATTCATTCTGGTGTGAAGATAAAAGTTTATAACATTGATGTAAAAAGACCAGACTTGTCCTTCAGTTCAACAATTAAAGCATCCTGACCATAAGTGTGACCCCAAATTTGGCTCAATACAGAGGATTAATACTTGCTGCAAGCCAAGTTTTGAGGCTTACATTTTCTGTTCTTTCATATCATTGGGTGCCTTGAATGGGACAGAAGCTGGGAGGAGGAGGAGGAAGAGAAGGAGGGGAGGGAGAAACAACCACCCTTACCTCTTATCTTGAATCTCCTCAGAGCAATTCAGAGGCATTCACTTGCCTGAAAGAAAAAGCATAAGACATACATAATTTACCTTGAGTTTTCCCCTAAGTCACAGTCTTTGGGACAAATCTTGTTTGTGGCCCCCCCATGCACATGTCTTGGGTCAATAGGGCTGCACAAATGTAACGGAGATCAAAATCTAGCCCTTAGGGTAAAAATTCTGTGAGTATTATTCAGTAGTCACCCCAAATGCATAGAGCGGGGGTGGGGAACCTACAGCCCATGGGCTGGATTTGGCCCGCTGCTTCATTTCAGCCAGCCTGCAACAAGTCTCGGCACCGCGGGCCAGAAACCCCGAGCCTCGGCCCCCCTACACCTCCCCTATGGGGACTGGAGCCACCAGTGCCAGCTCACCCCGCTGCGGGGGGACAGCTGGGGTTGCCAGACTGTTAAAAGTTTGGTCGGCTCGGCTCAGCGCAGCTCCCAGAAGGGGCTGGCATGTCCCTGTGGACCCTAGACAGAGGGGCCATCAGGGAAGTTTTGTGCAGTGCCCCCGCTGCCAGTGCTGGCTCTGCAGCTCCAATTCGCCAGGAAGTGCGGCCAATGGGAGCTGTGGGGGCGGTGTCTGCACGCGCCAAGCAGAGCCCCCTGGATCCTCCACCTAGGGGCGGGACATGGCGGCCACTACTGGGAGCAGTGTGGAGCCCTGGCAGGCAGGTAGCCTGCCTTAGCCCCGCTGTGCTGCCGACTGGGAGCTACAGGAGGTAAGCGTCACCTGGCCAGAGCCTGCACCCCAAACTCCCTTACCCAGGTGCGAACCCCTCCCACACCCTAACTCCCTCCCAGACCCCACAACCCCACCTGCACCCCAACTCCCTGCCCCAGATCAGAACTCCCTCCTGCACCCAAACACTCTCCCAGAGCCCGCACCCTGCACCCCAGCCCCCGCCCTAGCCCTGAACCCCCCGCCCAGAGCCCGCACCCCAGCCCCCTGCCCCAGCCCTGACCCCCCCTCCCAGAGCCCACACC
This sequence comes from Mauremys reevesii, assembly GCF_016161935.1. NCBI lineage: Eukaryota > Metazoa > Chordata > Testudines > Geoemydidae > Mauremys > Mauremys reevesii. The sequence goes on along the minus strand of NC_052625.1, from coordinate 179,406,273 downwards.
CTGCACCCCAGCCCCGCCCCAGCCCTGAACCCCCTCCCAGAGCCCACACCCTGCACCCCAGCCCCGCCCCAGCCCTGAACCCCTCCCAGAGCCCACACCCTGCACCCCAGCCCCTGCCCTGAACCCCCCTCCCAGAGCCCACACCCTGCACCCCAGCCCCCTGCCCTAGCCCTGAGCCTGCTCCCTCCCTCCAAACCCCTTGGCCCTAGCCTGGAGTCCCCTCCCACATGCTGAACCCCTCATTCCTGGTCCTACCCTGTAGCCTAGGGGAAGCCCCGAGCCACCACGTCCCCTACTCCCCACAGAGCTGTGTGGCCTGCAACTGATGTTTTCTATCGGTCAGTGGCCCCTGATAGAAAAAAGGTTCCCCACCCCTGGCATACAGCTATGAGACTTTACAGCCTAAATGTACATTCTATTTGTCCTGAAATACAGAAAACTGCCAGGGAATAGATCAATATGTAGATTTCTCTTATGGTCCATAAAAAAAATAAAAATAAAAATCAATTCTACTGGCCTTCAAAGTCCACTTACACCATCCTCCCCGCTTGAGCCTGTTATACGTTCTTCAGAAAGAACAAGTCAATTTTAGCTCAAAGAAAAATCCCAACATGCAAGCATTGGTCTTGAACCTCCAAATATTCTAATTTGTTCAGATCTAGGTGTAGGAGAAAGTCAACTGAATTATATGGATACTTGTTTAGTTTTCTGGAGCCATTAATAATGTTATAAAAGGTTAGAAATGGCTTCTTACACAGTCCGTTATCTTACTTCAACAGAACAGAGACTACTAGTACTTTGGATCTCTGCATGACCTGCCAGTCAAGGATCCTAAAGCTCTTTACAAACATTAATACAGAGTTTTTACCCAGAAAAAGAAGTGTCAAAAGACTCCAGGAAGCCCACTAGGAACTTTGCTATTACTATTGATTTTACATGGAAGGTGCTCAGATACTACAATGAGGGGTGGAGGAATAAAACCCTTAGATAATTAATTTAGCCTCAACATCCCTCTGGGAGCAAGTATTTCCATTTTTCAGATGGAGGAAATTTGAGGGTCAGGTGAGTTTATAAACCAAATCCAGCCCCCACTAAACTCACTGGAATGACTTCAAGTGGGAGTTAAATCAGGCCTTAAATTACTTTTCCAAAAAGAGACAAAGTCAGTGGCAGAGGAGGAAACCAAAACAGCTCATCTGACTCTTAGCCATAGTCTCTTATCTTTCCTCTCCCACTTACTGTAATAGTGTAAGTTACAGAACACTGTATTTGATCACTTAATTAGTAACTTTGAATTAAAAGCTATTTCCTCCTTCTGGATTAGAATACACAATCATTTTTATACACCTCTACCTCGTTAGAATGCTGTCCTTGGAAGTCAAAAAAATCTTACCGCGTTATAGATGAAACCGTGTTATACTGAACTTGCTTTGACCACCGGAGTGCGCAGCCCCGACCCCCATAGCACTGCTTTACTGCGTTATATCCAAATTCGTGTTATATCGGGTGGCGTTATATCAAGGTACTGGTGTATATGGTGCGTGTGTATTTTTTTCCCCCCATTTTAAAGGGTCCTCAGGAGAAGTACTGGACATTGTTTCCTAAAATCATAAGTCCTGGCTCCAATCCTAAAGAGCCTAGTTTAGCTGGGCTGCAGAAGTTAGTCTGTATATTTAGCATAAACCATTAAATCTATTATCAGTGAAAAGGGAGGTATAACTGAATTAGCAGAAGCTGCTTATGGCAGAAATTTAATTACTAGGCAGAATTAAAAGAAGATAAATCAATAATTTTTGGAGGCTGGTCAAGAAAGGGTTGTTGCACTAGTAATCTACCATTTGCCTCGATACTAGTGTCAAGTTACCAGGCTGGTGGTTCTACAAAATCATTTTTAGGGTTATCCCTAATAAGAGGCTGTACTGACAGACTGAAGGAAAGAAGAAAGTAACATGATGAATGACCCCTTTATGTAGCTCCTACCACACTTTGCTATATAGAGCTGGTGGAATGCAACCAATGCATCCCAAGTCACACACATTACTCAACCTGAACATATCCAAATGATCCCTTTAAATTCTAAAATGCTTATTAACTAGTAATCCTCTCTTTCAGACACACACACAAAGACAGAATCCAAGGTCTTCAGCATTAAAAGTCCAAGTCCCTACCACTTGAGCTGAAAGAGTAACTCCTTTAACTATAAAGAAATAGCAGGCTCTTATCCTCAGTGAGAGCCAACTATCAGAAGGAAACCAGAACACGAGCCGCAAGCCTGCTGCTTGTAAGTTATACAGACAGCCCTGACCTTGGGAGAGCTGTGTCCTGAATATGGACCTGATTTGAACTTAGTTTCCATATGTACCATCCATAACCCTGAACACCCCATAACAGTCATGTGGGGTTTTCAGCACAGCCAGGGTTAAGCACAATGTATATTTGTACTTTAATTCTGTTGTGTCTATATAGGAGGTTAAGCATCCCTTTGTAAGGTACTAGGATTTGCGAGAGATTGTGCTCACTCACGCCTGTTACCTGCAGCATTTGATTGTGTACTCTGAAGCTGTTCCATCCACGTGGCCATTATTCTTATAGAACATTCCTCTCAAAATGATGAAGGAGCTTGAAATGTACTCAGCTCTTTTTTCCTCATTAACAGCTACTGCTTCACCCTGCACTGCTCCAATGTCCATTCATTTCCCCTTTGCTGATAATATTCTCAAATCAATAGGAGTAGTAGGCATTAAGAAGACACCAACTCACGTCTTGAAAGTTCAGCTTTAACAGTCAAACAGCATTAGGGCAAATCAGTATTGTTATTAATGCTACCTTTGCGGTCAAGTTCCTCACTACCTCCTCTTCTTTCAAAAGTGCTGTGCATGCCAGCAAACTTCCTTCAGACATTATAGAGCAGAGACTGTGTCTATGTTCTCATCTAGCAAAGCTTGCTCACTTACAGCTCTTATTTTGATTGGGATCTGCTGGCATCCCACACGTTGCTCTTTCTGAACACAAACGAGTACTCTAAGCCTTGAGAACTATGCACTCCCTTCTCTATTTCTGTGGTCATGTCAGGAACACCCCAGATATCAAAGGGCTGCAACTCTCCCACCATGCGACAACCTTTTCTTTTTTAACAGGGCGCTTTGCTTGACCAGTTCTACAGCTCCTCTAGCCTCTCTCTCCCCCGCCCCAGTACTCCACTCTTGCGCACACTGCTATCCACGCATTTACACTACACTCACGCTCCTCCCCTAGGCCAGATGACACACTGCATCTGTCCAATACCTGCTGGCCACCCACCTACGCCTTTGGATCCCTCTGCTGGCCCAACTCTCCTCTTTAAAAGTGTCCTTAAAATTGCTACATTCACAATCTATCATGGGCATATTGGGCAATATGGCTACGGAGCATGCGGGTGTAATTCACCAGATCAGCATCCAGCAGTCAGGAAAGAGATTCATGCTCCCTGCAATAAATGGTGACATGCTAACCCTACATGGAAAACCTCAGAGGAGCTGAGAAGCCACAGTCTCACTCAGGGTCCCCCCCCCCGCCAAGTTCTACCAACTGGGAGGAGGGGGTGGGGGAGAGAAGAGGGAGAAGCGAGAAGATGTGGCCAGTTTGCCCTACCCTGCTCAAGAGCTTTTGCCCCAAGTCCATTTCCATTCAGAAATGTGCCCAAACCCAATGATGATGTCATAAAAAGCACTTAATACTCCACAGCTCTTCTCCAGCCCCTCCGCCCCACACACACACACAGCAGCAAAGCCAGTATACATGGAGGGGCTGAGCAGCTGGAGCTGTTAATCCTTCCTTCCTCTGCTTTGGACAGTAACATGCCACATTCTATCTACTGAGGCACTGATTACCATAGTATTGGAACATCTGAGCCTTCCTAGTGTATTTATCTGCTCAGCTCCCCTGGGAGGTACTATTATCCCACTTTACAGATGTGGAACTGAGGCACAGAGACACCAAGCGACTTGCCCAAGATCACACAGGAAGTCTGCGGTGAAGCAAGCAACTGAATCCTGATCTTTTGAGTCCCAGGCTAATGGCCTAACCACTGGGCCATGAAAGCTCTATCCGGGAGACAGACAAAGCATGAGGGAAAACAAACACCAATAATATTAGGCACTAGCTATGGAGATGGATCCAAGACATTCCCTATAGATTTTGTTGGTTAATTTGGAAAACCATGTACATCCACTGAATAAAAGGACAGATTCCCAGGCTACTTTGTTTTCTCACGCTTTAGAATAGTCTGTGTTTTCAGTTAGAACACAGATGTGTCTATCAACGGCCAACTCTTCATCTTCAGTTTTTCTCCTTCTGTCGTCTGCATATGAAGCATTCCACCATTAACCTTTGCAACATGAAGTGTGCCTCAGTATTACAGGCAATCGCCACCTGCTTACTAAGCAAAACTGACAGTGTTTGAGAAGTTTAATCTGCAGCGGTGAGACTGAACGCAGGCAGGCTCATTTCCCTGCAAGTGGAAAGCCAGAGAAAAAGTGTGATGCTAAATCACCACCAAAAGCAAGTTTAAAAAAAAAAAAAAGATTTTGGCACTGTAAGGTCTCACTCCAGTAAGCGAAAACTGAAACAAGCCAGAGGCAGCAAACTACAAATTAGCAGATCCTGAAAATATGCTACTATATGCTATTCACTGGGTGCTTACACAAGCTCTCAAAACACAGCTTCCCCTTTTAGAGCCTTCTCTACATAAAGTTGGAATCCTACTCCTCTGATTTTTTTTTTTAAATTGACAATGCCTAATGATCTAATGTGCAGTTGCACTTATATATTACTGCGCAGGCAGAAGCCTCTTCCTTCATCCATTTCATAGACAGATACAGGATCGTACTAGTCAGACAATATCTATTAGATCATCTAGTATATCCCCTACTCTTAAACTGGAATTTTAAAGAAATATTCTAAGATACATTGACATGGTACATTGTACCCGGGTGTGTTTTATGGTTTTGTTTAGGATACAGAAATATTTTTTTACATCTGACAAGCTTGACTCTAAATGGTGGATGAAACACTCAAAATGAATAGTTACTGTTCATCTTCAAACAGCCAGATTCACAGCATCACCAAAAGTTTATTTATTGGACATTTTTTCCTCAAGGGCTTAACAGACACTATAAAAACTGTCAGAAGTCTGCCTGGTGCAATGCAGCCTTGACTGACACTACCTTAATGCACTGCCGCAATACAAACAAAACGAAAAATCAATTATCCTTGCCAAATTCACAAGAAAAGAGTTAGAGAACAAAGTTGGTACAAAGAATAAAAATATTCAAGACTACTACAGAAGGGCTTAAGTTGGGCCAGACTCATTTTAGTGCATGCAGATGCAACTCTATTGACTTTAATGGAGTTTTGCCCTCCTACAGCAAGGCTGAAATTGCACTTTTATGTTACATTAGGTACTTGACTTGATACTTCTTACTAATGGATGCTTTTTATAAATTGGTCAATAATTTCCCACTGAGGACAAACACTACAATGTCCCCTTTTGCAGAAGCTTGCTGTCTAGGCATCTTCAGTGATCCATTTAGTTCCTAATGTATATTTGAAACTTCTAGCCCATTTTACACAAGCAGGGACCTTGTAAACATCCAGCATGATCTTGGGTTCTATAGAAAACAATAACAGATCACGTTAAGCAGCAGTACAAATTTAAGTAAACAAACTATGGGTAAGACGACTTCCTCAGTACTACATCAGCAAAGAAGTGCTAAGCCAATATTCATAGGTAACACCAGGAGGGACAATTGTGACCATCTAGTGAATCTGACCTCCTGTATAACACAGGCCACAGGACTTTCTTAATTCATTCCTGATTGAACTAGAGCACCTCTTTTAGATAAACTTCCAATTGTGATTTTAAAATAATTGCCAGTGATGGAGAAACCACACAACCCTCAGTAAGTTGTTCTGATTTTGAAATTACCCTTACTGTTAAAAATCTGCTGAGCTTACTTTACTTATCTACTCCAAAAAGAATGTTAATTTCAGGTTATCATGTGATTGAGCCCAACATTTAAGCAGTAAGATCACATGCTGTACTAGACCCACACAGACCCTGTTTACAAGAGAAAGAAAGAAGCATGGGAAGTCTAATTCTCCACTATGACTAAGCATATTAAAACCTAATTTTGCAGGCCTTCAAGTGTCATCATGAAATTAATTTATTTCACATAGCTATTTTTTTCCTTCCTGAATTGAAGAGGCGATTGACAAATGCCACATACTGTTTGGCCTGACTGGGCACAAACTATTGGGTTAGAGTAAAAAGAGATAAAGGCAGAATGGGATGGAACAGTGCCAGTTATATTTACCCCATTTCCTCTTTTAATGCTAAACTCTTTCCAATAAGATCAACACAATTATATCATTATATGTTAATTGTTCAGGAAGTTTATCCTTCCCTTCCTCTTTTTATCCTCTTTCTGTTGCGCTTCCCTGCTGCACAGGATGCTAGCTATTAAAGCTATACACTGTGTTTGGCTGCACTATAAAGGCTTTTTTTGAGGAGGCGGGGTTGGGAGGGCGCAAGGGGTGGCATTAACTGCAGTACAATTCATCAAGTACATCCACAGGAAAAAACAAGCCCTTTGTTAGACTAGAGTTAAGGTTGTAAATATGCAAAAATAAACATACTGGGGAAAAACGTAATAGAACACACAATAGTTTGAAGAGCTTGAACTTTTGAAAGAAAGGACCTAGAAATTACCCAAAAAGTGTAAAATATGGAATTGCAGGGTTAAAGTACCTCGAAAAACCTTAACTTTGCCCTCATGCCCATGCTGCCCTATATATGGAGGGGCCATAGAGGGGGCCCAGTGGATTTCCCAGCCATGGAATTTGCAAAATAATTTGTGACGACAGAATTTCATCTTAAAATATTATAATAAATAAATAAATAATAATATAAAAGTTAACGTAATAATAAAAAATATGTTTCTAATCTTTATGGTTGCAGAGAAGACCTTGAAAATGGGCAATGAGTACTTGATGTACTGTTGTCTGCCTGCTCTTAAACTAGAACTTTAAAGAAAAGTCTGCAGAGAGCCTGAAACAATAGCTCCAAGAGGCAGATACTGCCCCATTCACCTCAATCATGACACTGACTCTGCAATTTCCTAACCATGGAAAATGAAGTTTTTCCCCCCAAGATGCCATGACTCTCAGCTTCTTGACTGTGGAATTTTGCTAATTCACTGCAGCTCTCCCCTCTTGGGACCTGCCTGCAGCTGCCTCTTGCTTTCTGCTCACCCCACAAGAAACAATTCATTGGAGTACCATACACACTCTTTGCATTGTTCCATGGAATCAGGCAGCAGGGATTTGGGGAACCACAGCTGGAGTCCAGTTTTCAGCCTGAGAGCAGGGACGAGCCACAAGCTGAGCTTCCTGGAGAACTGCACTACCAGCGGGCCTGGGGAGCCAGGGAGATGAGACACTGAAGCTAGCTACAAGCTCCACCTTCCTCAGCATACATGGGGGAGAGGTGGAGGAAAGAAGTTTGACTTGGGTGACTAGATAACATCACATGAGCCAAGGCAGAGGTGGGCAAACTATGGCCTGCAGGACCGTTCTGCCCGGCTTCTAAGCTCCCGGCCGGGGAGGCTAGTCCCTGGCCCCTCCCCTACTGTCCCCTTTCCCTGGCAGCCTCAGTGCGACGCAATGCCAGCGTTCTGGGTGGCGTGGCTGACTCCGGCCGGGCGGCTGCAAGTTCCTGCCACTCTGAACAGCATGTTAAGTAGACGGGAGTTGGATAAGGGACAAGGGATTCCGGGGGACAGTCAGGAGACAGGGAGCAGTTGGATGGGGGGGACAGTCAGGGGATGGGAAGCAGGGGCAGTTGGATAGGTGTGGGATTCCGGGGGTGTCTGTCAGGGGATAGGGGTCGGAGCAGTCAGGGGACAGGGAGCGGGTTGGATAGGGGCGGGGACCCAGGAGGGGGAGGTCAGGGGACAAGGAACAGGGCGGTTGGATGGGTCGGGAGTTGTGAGGGGCCAGGCTGTTTGGGGAGGCACAGCCTTCCCTACCTGGCCCACCATACAGTTTCGCAACCCGATGTGGCCTTCAGGCCAAAAAGTGTGCCCACCCCTGAGCTAAGGCCTACCAAGCCAGGCTACCTAGGGAACAGCAACCAAATTGTTTATATATTTTGCATGCATCGTAAAAATAAAATAATTGTTAAAAATAAAGATATATGAATTTTACATCATTGAGCATTTTTGGCGGGGAGCCATTCCTTTGTCTATGAGGGAGCTTGGGAGGGATGGGAATGTGGGATATTTTGTGAAGAACAAATGTACGTTGTGGAATTTAGGAGCTCGTGCCACAGAATGTTGTTCCATCGTGCTGCAGAGCACACAGGGTCCTGTTTACAAGCACATTTAAGATTAAAGCGACTTCCCTCTCAATCTCTTTCTCAGAGGTTGATAGAGGGCATCAGTGACTGATTTGGGGAGTAAAGACAGTCTGAACAGCTGTTGGGGGCAAGAGGGACCAACAGCCCGGGACGAGGAAAGAATACGAGTCTGAGGGAAGAAAGAGGATGTCGGGATTAGGCTGCTGCTCGGCCACCAGCCCTCTGGTGAGCAGAAGTGGCATTGGCTGTACTTGCGCCTCTCCTGGAAGTCGCAACAGCTGTCTCCCCATCACCCTACTCCTCCCTGTGCAAGCTTCCTTCTCTGACTTATGGTCTGTGGGCAAGGCAAGGAATTAAGGGAGAGGAAACAGCCACTGGACCAGCTGGGGAAGGAGCAAGGATGCCTTCACCACTCTTATCTAATAGAGGGTCAAGGTGTGTGCAACAGACTCATCTGACCCCTCTACAGAATTCCCACCATCCTATTTAGGCCCCTTAGCCTGCTGCCTCTCATATAAGGTTGCCACCCATCCAGGCTTTACTCGGAGGATCCGGTTTTTGGCTTCTGTGTCCAGGAGCCATTTGGAGTTGCCAGATGCGCAGTTTTCAGCCAGAAAGTCCAGTCAAAAAGGGGACTTGGCAACACTAAATGACACCAAACCCAAAAGTCCAGTTACCACAGGGCTGGGGCAGGCACCAGGTCATGAACCCACACCAGTCCCTGCTCAGCAGGGGATGCCTCCCACCTGAAAGCAGGTTCCTTGAGATGATCAAGCAAGCGACAGGGGTGGAGCCTTGGGGGGGGGGGAAATCAGCAATTAGAAAGGTGGCAACCCTACTCTCATATTGCAACACAACCTCCTCTGAAGCTCAAATACTGAGCCTGCTGTCCTGAACCTTAAGGGTACATCTACACTAGAACCAGGTGTAAATTCCAGCTCGAGGAGACACATCTGTGCTAGTTCAATGTGAGCTAAAAACAGAAGCACAGCCATGGCAGCACCAGCAGGAAGCAGGGCTAGTTGTCTTGAGTTAGATCCCATCTGAGACCCCAGGTCTCAGTGACCTAAGCAGCTAGCCCCTCCTACCACTCATGCTGTCACAGCTATGCTTCTATTTTTAGCATGCTAGCTCGATCAGAGCAAGCACAGAGCTGGAATTTACACCGGCTGCTTGGTGTAGGCTTACTCTTAGAGGGAGCAGCCGAGGGAGCAGCCATGGGGGCAGAGAGTGGAAGGTGATAGGAGGAGGCTGCCTTAATCCTAGAGATTCTGTATCATGACATCCTAAATGCTGCTGGAAACATGGTTTTTCTTCTACCACAGTCAATGCAGCCTCTTACTGCCTTTAAACTGGAAGCATTGGTGCTTGCTGTCAAATATATATAACACCAAGAGGCCTCAATCAACATGGGGTTGGGGGCATTTTGCAGGGTATAGTACAAGCACATAGGAAAACATGGAGTTTATATCTATGATGCCCTATCCTGCAAACACTTAAGCACATGCTTAATTTTAAGCACAGGAGTATTCCCACTATTTCAACTGGATTATTAAGTGTTTGCAAGAGCAGGGTCTAAGTGGACAAACAGAATAGAGAAACCCATGAGTGAAATGCACAGCTATATACCATTTAAAAAAACATCACTGGCTCATATTTTTGGGGCACTCACCTGGTTGGCTCCTAGTAGCTACTGCAATATTGATATTAAATAATCTGGGGCTGTCATATATGCACAGTAATATCTAGGGTGGAAGAAGAATTTCAAGCTTGCTCAGGACACGCGATTCATTTTTATAGCCCTTATATGTATGGCAGGTAAATCTCAGCCAAATTACCCAAACTCAGAACAAAATTAATGGACCCTATAACAAGCTTTGAAACGCCCCAGACTCAGGCTCTGGCATGCTACTATGGGTGAGCAAATTCCCATGCTAGGAAATCCTCAACTGAAGGTGTCCTGCTGCTAGCCAGAATGGTCAATCCTACGAATGAAAGTAATCTATAACCAATCAGGATGAGAGATGGTCTCTCCAAGGATCAGCACCCAGACCATGCAGACTTCTAAAGATAACCACTAGCACCATGAAATGTCCCCAGCTATGCATTAGTGCAAAGGCCTGAGTAGTGGGCACTTGTGTAATGAGCTCACAGCAGCCAGTCTCACTCAAAGTGGAAAGATGCCTTCGGACCACCACAGGACCGACCTGGCAGTTAAAAGGATAAACCTAAGCAACATGCCATACTGGCCCCGCCTGGAGGGAACAAAGGTGCAGATGAAAGTCAGCCAATGAGGAACAGTTGCAGCCACTGCTGCTGGAGGGCAGGAAGAGCATGGATGCAATAAAACTCTCAGGAGACAAAACCACATTGACAAAAGATGGATTTATACCCTCAGTGACTGGTGCAGGCACTCCTTCAGCCTGCTCTTTTCGAGCATTCCCTTGACCAACAAGCATCACTTCTACCTTGCCAGGCCTCAGTCCCAGCCAATCTGCTTCCATGCAGACCCCCTCTCACGGCTGCTCAGTGAGAAAGAGAAACTCGGGAATTTGTTTTCAGTGACAGAGGCAGAGCTCTGCAATGAAGTTCACTCTGTGAATAGCAATGAGTGGATTGTGCAATCTGATCTATGAAGGCAGACCCTTACTCCTATGAACAGTCTCACTGAAGTCAACCGGGCTCCGCAGAAGCACAGGGGATCTGCCTGTACAGATCAGACTGCAGAATCAGGGCCTTATTTAAGGAGAATTTGCAGCATTGGGAAAGTAAAGTGTAGGTTATATCCTAATGGAAAGGAGTCTAAATTATGTACTTTTCTTTAATATGGTAAGAACAGTCTGCTCTCATTCTGTGTATTGTCAGAGGAAAAATGTCCCTTAGAAATTATGACTGATCTCTATGAAAGGCTGAAATTTACAATACTGTAACATAAACCAACGTTCTCCAGAATGAGCACTATTTTCTCACTCACAATGCATGTTTCAGAGATCAGGTCTGAGTGCAGAAAACAAAGTGATGTTGACGTTACTATGATGCAAGAAGATTTCTAATTCACAAGTAACTCTAAAGACTTCCTCCTATTCTCTTTTGGGCTCATCAACTCCGAATGAAACAGGATTAGACTCTAAAACAACATTTTACACATTTGAAAAACACCAACCAGCCTGGGACTTGCTTTATCTAGAAGCTGTTGCTTCTAAAAGGTATTTGACATTGTGGTCAATAGGATTCTTCATGCTTTTGTGTTTGGGGGGGGGGGAAGGAAGGAGAAGAGGGAAAGAGAGGTGAAACTCTTGCAGTCTATTTAGTTTTTCAGCATCCTGGGGGGGGGTGGGGGGGAACCCTCCCTAATCTCCTGCAAAAACAACAAAAATCCAGCTACCAAGCACTTCACTGGAAGTCAATTTCCTAAAGGCAACCCAGATATTTTAAATTAAAAACAAAACCAAAAAAACCTTACACATAATACTCCTCTCAACTGCACAAGTGTATCTTAGACCTTGTCTACACTAAAGAGGAAAGTCAATTTAAGCTACACAATTTGAGTTACGTGAATAGCATAACTCAAATCGACGTAGCTTAGACCTACTTACCGGAGGGTCTACACTACGCTGTGTCAACGGGAGATGCTCTCCCATCGACTCCCCTTCCTCTTCTCAATCTGGTGGAGTACCAGACTCGAAGTCCGAGCGGTCGGCAGTCGATTTAGCAGGTCTTCACGAGACTCACTAAATTGACCTCCTGTGGATAAATCGCTGCAGAGTCAATCCCATCAATCCCGGCTGTAGTGTAGACAAGCCCTTAATTGACTTCAGTGGACTTACTCGCAATTTACACCTATGTAAGTCAAAGGAGAATTAGGCCTGGTCTACCCTTAAATGATAGGTCAACATAGTTACACTGCTCAGGGATGTAAGTGCCAAAGCTATGCCAACCTAATCCTTGGGCTAGACGCAAACAGGTCAATCGAAAAATAGCTATGCCACTATAATCCCTGCAGTATGGACCGAGACCTCTTGGTGTCTGCAGAGAGATTTTAAGGTCCCGTCAGTGAAAAGCTGAACCATTTACTCATACTTGCTGTGCTTGACTGGCCAGTGGCACCAGTAAAAACAACATCCTACAAGGATGGGAAGGAAACATCAGCATCTTTAGTATTGGCATATGTTAAAGTGTTCACTTAAAAGGTTCTGACTGTATTACAGAGATTAATCACAAGGCAGCAATTTAGAAAATATCTGCATTTGAAACACTCATTCTATGTTATGGTATACTGGGGGGTGAAGGGGGGGGAAGGGAAGACAAAAACTGGGTTCAATCTGTGTATTTTCTGTGCCACCTATTGCACGAAATCATTAGTTTCTAAGAAAGCCCTTGGAATCCTCCTGAAGCAAAGGGACATACATAAACTCTGAGTGTAATAAATCCCAACCCAAAAGGAAAAAAAACCCAAGTGGTGCCTAATCACCACTTGCTTTCTACTATCTATTAAACCTAATTCCATGCTTATCTCGCTTCTCCTCCCCTTTCCTCTCCACCTTCTAGAATTCACACCAAAGTTCACTGCTGCTAAGGAATCCTCTCTTTCAGTGAAAAGACAACAACAAGGGTTTGCAATATAATCTGATATGCTTCACAGATATTGCTATTTTCCTTAATTAGTTTAATAATTAAGTGTGTGAAAAATCAAGTGCTAGTAGTTATAAATCCACACAAAAACCTACCAAACACTCAAGTTTCATAACTCATGCTCTACTTTTTTAAAAACAGATCATTTTGCCACCACCAAACGACCTTTGTTCTAAGAAATGCAATGCAGTAAGTTTTGGGAAAGGTTATTTACTGCTAAACACCCAATCAAAATAAGAGAAAGCAAGCGACGCCCTCCAAACCAGGATCAGACTATTGGCAGTACAACTACAAGCTTTCCTCCCCCTACACAATGGGCGCAGAGCCAAGAAAAGAGGAATTCCATTCACAATACACTTTACAGAACTGAAAAAAAATCTTGAAACTACAGAGCAACAAAGGCGTCCATTCTGTACCGATGTGCTTGTCTGCTCAGTGTTTAGGCGAATTAAAAACATGGAAAGAAAGGCTCACAATACACCCACACAGACTTGGCTTTGGGCCCCCAGAAGGCATTCTTTTTCCCTCCCCGCCACCCACGCCACAGCCAGTTCTATAATGACTTAGCACAAGACACTTGCCAACTTTCAGCCAACAATAAGATACATTTCCTTAACTGAAGCCTGACCTACACCATCAATCTCTGTCAAGAGTAATGTTTGTGTTTTCAATAAATTACAACAGCCTACAACTTAATCACTAGAACTAAACACACACCAGGACATTTCACAATGAAGTGTTCCTGGCTTCTTTTCGGGTAGTAGATTGCATACACCTACATGCTCGTGTCTGGGAAAGGAAAAACAATAAACACCTTTACAAGATGATCAGTACACTAGTTAATTTGTTACACCAGAAACAGTGTCCAAAACAACAAAAATCACAATCTGACTTCTCAACCAACTGCATGACCTTTAGCCCTTAAAGATGGCAAACTTGTCAGGTCATCTCACACTGTCAAGCTCACTTCATACTTCTAATATTCAACCTCCCTCATAAAGTCTCCATATGTCTATGCTGCACCATCTAAATGGTTTTCTAACAACATTATTGGATACTTTAAAATTGATGGCATCCCTTTTAAGTCTTCTTTCTGAAGACGTCCATATTACTATCACTGAAATATTAGAGAAAATTATTTTTCCTGGTTTGTTTACTGCATGCCCATTCAAGTTGCGTGACTACACCAGGGCAGTCAATCTGCTCAGCTGTCTGTACAAGTATGCTGCAACAGGGGCAAGAAAATCCTCTTTTTAAAAATGCTATGGTAAAACCTGCAGAGGGCCTCAAAGGCAAGTGTAGTAGACGCTACATTTACTTCATGTTTTTGAGTTGACTAGTTTTCAAGCAGACTCTCTCTCAGGTAGTTTGATCATCCAAAAATACCGAAGGGGGGGGAGTAGGGGGAGAGTCTATCAGTTTTCAACTGGAATACTTCCTGCAGGAAGTGTCTATGATTCAGAGCAAAGCACACTTCAGCTAATGTGGACTAGTAAGAATTCACTGAACTACTTGGTTCCTGCTTAATCGTGAAAGGATCAGACACAAAAAGGACAAGGAAGAGCTGCGTATATTAGGAAGAGATGGAGTCACAGAGTAGCATTTGTGGTTTCTTCCATGTTGGTAATTCAGATACCTAAAAAAAAACACATAGGTCTTACTAGTCACCTTATGAGTTATAAATACTTTTTAATAGCAATTACATATCTCAGCCGGTGCACTCCAGGGGAATTACAGCACATCTCAGATTGTTAAATCGATTCAGCCTCAGACTTGTACCTTATAGTACCACTGAAGTACTCAAGCACAAAGGAATGCACTTTTTATTGTATATCTGAACCAACAGATCTCCTGGTTAAAAAATAATAAAATACCGAACTTCCAGAGACACACAAGATTTCCAGAAGAATAATTTCAGCATGTATTCTTTCAGCTGTAAATTCGGGAGGCAGACAGATATTTGACTTCAATATTCTGTTTAAGAGTACACAGATACTTTGCTATTATACTGTGAAGAAGAACATGACAACAGGCAGAAGACATATTGGCTGGGAGACTCAATGTGTTGGTTTAGAGGGTTATCACACCACCACAAGCTTGTGAGAGCTTTTGTTCAGCAATAGACTGCCAAAGTGAAGATAAAATAAGCGTATACATTTGTTCAACTTCAGAATGGCAGCATGTTATTGTAGCATTTGGAATTTCAGACATTTAAAACATTTTGCGCTCATTATGGTTAAAATTAACAGCTCTGCGAACTGAAATCCTACAGTCAACCTATTGCACAGACAACCTATTGCACAGACACCTGATGCAGCATGTTACTTCATTAATACAGTCAACATGAACTGGAGATTAATTTCTGTTGGCAAGAGATAATTTATTTAACATGAGTTAAGCTCCAGTTCTTCTCAGTGCAGCCCAACTTCAGTGTACATTTTTTGATGTAGACTATGGCCAAGAGGAACTGATCCAAGATCAAAATATTTTAATACTAGAAACTGAGAGCTGAATACAGTTTTAAAAATTGGTTTCTCTTGCAGTCAAGGGAAGACAGACTTT
The DNA here is from genome assembly GCF_016161935.1 of Mauremys reevesii. Taxonomy (NCBI): domain Eukaryota; kingdom Metazoa; phylum Chordata; order Testudines; family Geoemydidae; genus Mauremys; species Mauremys reevesii. The sequence goes on along the minus strand of NC_052625.1, from coordinate 179,390,684 downwards.
TAGTTGTTGAATCTGACCTAAAGTCAGGTTTTAAGAAACGATCAACAGATACTCAGAAAAGCAACATCCCCAGTATCAGCACATTCTGCACTTACGTGCGCACATACATAGGCTGTATATCCAATGCATCACTCATCACCATAACATTAAGAAAAATCTACAACCCAGAAAGTTAAGCTTGAAATACTAGCATTTCTGCCCCACTCAAGTCCAAACAACAGATGCACTCTTTTTTTTTTTTTTTAAATGTTACCACTTCTAACCAGTGGCTCATGTGGCCCCCCAGGAAAAAAAACAACACACAAAACACAGTCATACCCCAACTTTAATATCATTTGGACCACAAAGTAATCTGTATTATTAATTCAGAACAATAGTACCCTGCAGTCTACCACAAGGAAAGAGCTGTTAGGATGATCAGAGGTTTCCTCATGTCTCACTAGATTAGAGCAGGGGTTCTCAAACTTAATTGCACAATGATCCCTTTCTGACCAAAAAAAAATTACTATATGGTAATAGGTAATAATTGGAGATATACCAATCTCCTAGAACTGGAAGGGACCTTGAAAGGTCATTGAGTCCAGCCCCCTGCCTTCACTAGCAGGACCAATTTTTGCCCCAGATTGCTAAGTGGCCCCCTCAAGGATTGAACTCACAACCCTGGGTTTAGCAGGCCAATGCTCAAACCACTGAGCTATCCCTCCCCCCCAAGGACCCAAGGGGGGTGGGGGGAGACCAAAGTTTGAGTCCACCCAAGCCCCACCAGCTCAGGGCAGGGAGATGGGGGGGGGGGACCCAAGCCCCAGGGTGTGGAAGCCAAAGCCCAAGGGCTTCAGACCCGGGGGGGGGGTGTCTATAACCTGAGCCCTGACACCCAGGGCTGAAGCCCTCTGGCTTGGACTTCGGCCTCAGGGGTGGGGCTCAGGCTTTGGCCCCAAGTGGTGCGGTTTGGGCTTTGCCTTCAGCCCCGGGCCACAGCAAGTCTAACAGCAGCTCTGGGAACCCCCTTAAAAAGGGCTTGCAACCCACTTTGGGATCCCGACCCAAAGTTTGAGAACACCTGAATCAGAAAATCTCTAACATTCAGTTGTTTGCATGCTCCAAGGAGCCTATTGTAAGAAAGAGAACATTCAGAAGTCACAGCAATATGCTTGTGGTTCTACTCAGCTTCAGATGGTCAAAGCTGTTCCCAAAGGAGAGTGGGCAGGGCACTTCAAAGTCACAGCAGATTAATTGTTCCCATGGCTTTACTTGCCAATGGCAGCAGGAAGCACTGAAGCAGTATTGGCACGAGTATGCAAGACAGCTTTATCATGATAACGGTTTACTGAAACTCTCCATGGTCTTGCTAGAGCTGCATTTTAGGCGATAGGGGGTTTTGAGGCAGAATTACAATGAATGGCTCAGAGCCACTGGAAAATACCCGAAATATTGAGAGGAAGAAGAGGAGAGAGTGCATTCTCAGTCTCCATCCCCCTTTCTTCCTATTACAAGAATTATAGTCACAGGTTTTTGTTTGCAGCTAGATACATTATACGTACTATGATCTCATGACAAAGTTTATCTGTAAACATTCCTGGATGTGACAAAGACCCAATTTAAAAAAAAAAAGAAAAGCTAGTGGTGACTAAACACCACAGTGAGCATATACAGTATTTGAAGACAAAAAGGTTCCATTTCAGACACTGCATTACTTTCACTCAGGAAAGGGTTATTTGTATGGAAATTCATTGGTAAAAACATAAGTGCCATTTTACATACAATTTCTTGTAAATCTCAACATTTCATAATAACCTCAAATACTCACGCTCTCTTTCTACAGATCACTAAGCAAATGACAACTCTAATGCAAATGTAAATCAACAAAACCCTTTTCAGCAAAGAACCTACTAAAGTGTAAAAAGGTAACTCTCTTCAGATCTAGGGTCTCTCTCACCAGCCAGCCTGGCTTTTGTTTTTCTGAGCCTCTCTTGAAGACACCAGTAAAGGACCATAAGAGTATGGCAAATAGGAAGTTCCGTTTTTAAATAGTTTGTTTAAACACAGTGTAATGTTTATGCATTTGTAAGTCTGACTGGTAAAAGATTAACCACCATTAATGTGAGCCCTGGGGTCTCTGCATAACTTTAATCATCATATTTTTCTGCTAAATTAGACAATTCACATGCACGCCCACATACCCAAACACATACACACAAATATATACACACACACCCCTAGGTGCCTACCTGTAGTCAGGCAGAGAAAAAAGCAGCACTTCTCATTTCACACACCCACAGTCAGAGTAGTGGTTTAACTCTGAAATCCAAAGGGGCTGGGGGAGGAATTAAATAGTAAATCTGCACCGTACAAACACGCTGAAGAGAAGACGACTTTCGTAGTTAAGGAAGGGTTTTGGCGAAAAAGAATGATTCTCGGTGAGTTCAACAAAATGTATCATGATCTACTAGACTTAACAAAACACCCCAACATTGTTAGGAAGCTACTGGAAAGACAGATCCCCAGAACTGCTAAGGTCACAGACCAAAGGAGAAGGAGAGTAACTCAGCTGGCTGGAACCCTGGAGGAAACGAGGAAAGACCCCACCCCACCTTGTAGCGGCTTCCCCAGTGGGAGAACACGGCCAAAAGATGCAGGCACACACCCCACTGACAGCTGGCACCGACTGCATCGAGTTGGAAGGTTAAAACCCAAACTTGTTGGAAAATCGCCGGCCGTATGACATGGGAGCTCAACTGTTGCAAAACCCTGCCCGCAGCCTGGTTACATTTCCCCTACTCCCAAGCCTAGGAGATGAGCCGATTAACTCCCCCCCCCCGGAGAAGGGTAACGGGGGGGCTCACAGTGGGAGAAGAGAAAACAAGCATCAAGCCGAAGGCGGGTCCCCCCAGCAGCCAGCCAAGGGGGCACAGCCACCGCTCACCGCCCTTACCAGGTCCTGGGGCTGGGCTGGGCTGGTCTCGCCGCGCTCCGGCTGCCGGGGTGGGACGCTCCCTCGCCGAACCCGCGCGAAGCGAAGCGAAGCGCTCGCTGCTGGGGCTGCTGCTGCTGCTGCTCGGCGGCGGCTCCGCTTCGGGCTGCGATCAGAGCGAGGCGAGCGAGCGAGCTAGGAGCGAAAGAGGAAACGAGCCGCCGGCTCCTGGCAGGGGGCGGGAGCGGCAGCCGCCCTGGGACCCGCGGGGAGACTGAACTTTGCAGCCGCGGGAGGAGGGACGCTGGCCTGGCGCAGGCGGGCTGGCCGCAGCGGCGCTCTCCGCGCGGTCACTGACACTGCCCCATGCTGCGCCCCGCGCTGCCGCGGCGCAAACTCCGCGCTGGGCTCTGCCCCCGAACCCGCACTAGGCGCGACGGCCTATTGGCTCCGGGAGCGGACCAACGGCGGGCAGGGGGGCGGCGCCGTCGGGCCCGCCCCTCGCTGCAGGGGAGCGGCGGGGGGAGCAGGCGGCGCCTCCTGCGGCAGGAGCCCGTTGGTCTCTCCCGCCCCACCGCGCTGTGCCCGGCAGGGCAGGAAGTACCGAGAAGTCCTGGAAAGTCGCGCGCGCTGCTGCGTGCGGCGGGTTAGTGCGCACACGGCTGAGCCCGGCCCGAGCAGCGCCGAGCGCTCAGCCCAAGTACTCGCACCCCAGCCCCTTCTCAGAGCTCTGGCCTACAGCCGGGGGACCTACGTAGGCAATCAAAGAGAACCACAGTTCTTGCATTCAGCTCATTCTGGGGAGTCACAAACTGCCCCGAGCAGGAACTCTTCGCAGAACATTATTTTGTCATTGTGACCACATTCAGGCCCCGGTGAAAAATGTTTTCGGCCCCCCCAGCAAGGGCAGACCGGCTACACAGGGCCGGGGAAGCCGTGCCCCGGACCGCCAGGCCCTGGTAATTTGTACCGGCTTCCCCCCACCCTCCGTCGGCCGTAACCACGTTTGAATAAAAGACAAACTGGAGAAAGTTGTTAACTGCTCCCAGACAATTTGCAACAGAAAAGGGCGCTGCGTTTTTGGAATAAATCCTTGGTTATGAGTTATTTCCTCAGCTCTATCCTCTGCCTTCTCTGTGACATAAGAGAATGGGAGCTTTGTTTTCACTGTGCATATGTTACTTGGACACTTGAATCCTGCATCTGAATGCTAAGATCAATAGGTAAGCAAGAGCATTCCCATTGTATGCACTTAAGTGCCAGTTTGAGCATCCTATTACAAGATCTTATTGTCCTATTAAAGTATCTGCATTTGGACAATTGGACCCATTGGGTGTATTTAGCCTACTTGAACATTTTTTAAATGACATACCTGCATTAACTGCATCCTTAATACTCTCATATAATGGTGCAGTGCAATACACAAACCACAGTGCTTTAACTGCTTTTGTATCCTTCCTTTATTTTGAATTTTCTCTTCTGCTTCTTCATTTTATTTCTATAGTGGGAAGAAAGAGAAAAGTCGAGCCTAAATTAAACTCATCTGTCTCCTTCAAACTATATATTGAATTTGATTAAGCATCAGACAACCGAAGCAGCTTCATACAGTGTTTAAACCAAATGATTCATGCAAATTAAAATATTTGTATGTGTGAGAGAGGGAGATGCAATGCACCGTTATTTCTATTCCAGAAACATCTACTATAATTACCTGTACTTCAGTAACAGTATTAAGACTCCTGTTAATGAATGGGATAGCACTACCTGCCCTCCTATCTTTAGGAATGACTAACTCAGGATATTAAAGGGATATGTACCTTTTAAATGACTCACTTCACATTAGAGCCATTTGCCTGCCACTGGTGAGCTTTTAGTAGCACCAGGCTTGGCTGTAATTTAGCAGTGTGTGTTCATACAAACTCTGGTTTTGATTAATGGTCTTAAGCGTTATGCTTAAACAACTGCTTTTAACAATACCAGAAAAGAAAGGAAGAGACTGATGGCTAGGATTAGAGTGCTTAGACCATTTCCCGTTTGCTTAATAAGCCCCATCACAGCTCTTGCAACTAATAGAGTTGGTTATTCATGTACTGACCAAGGGGGTCGGTCAGCAAGGGCCTCTTTGCAGATGGCTCATTGCCTTGGAGTTTTCAGTCCCAATGACTTCAGTGGAGGTACTTCTGAGACCCAGGAAAGCAGGATTTGGCCCTTAGTTGGTGCATTAGAAAAAAGCTCTTTGAGTCTGATCCTGCGCCTGCCGTAGTCAATGAGAATGGAAGCAACCCTTTGAACTTTAGAAAGAAGACTAATCTAAGGTCTGATGGTGTAGTCTTTAGTCAAACAGCACAATTGAGCACTATAGCACCAATCCTGCAAATTATTCTGCATAGGGAGGAGGCTAGTGGCAGGGAGTCTGCAATCCTGAGAGCATCCCTATGCCAGAAGGCCAGGGGCTCCCTGGTATCTAGCAGAGAGTTTCTATTGGCCTGACCAGCTCTGTGTACCCCAACTCCCAGTTGTGATATCTGTCTCTAAGAGGTGTCATGTAATATGTCATTGGAAGACTAATAACTCAGTGATCATTAATATTCTTGTGTGATGTATGTATGGTCAATCCACAAAGGTTCATATGGATATACTGGAATTATGACTAATATGTTTAAACCTGACGTGTCAGGGAGAGCTGATAACTAGTTTTTCTTACAGACAAGGGAATGTGGTTCCGTTGACCAAAGGCTATGAAAGCCACATTTGCATGCCAGACTAAAAAAGCCATCAGGAGAGCAACTGGGGGAAGAGTGATCACTTAATCTCAACGGGGGATGGAGACTGCACCCTAAGAAGTCTTCCTGACTCTTGAAGCAGGGTCAATGAACTTTGAGAGAGAGATTTTTCAAAGATTTACTGGACTACAAAGAGAGGGGCAGAGAACCCCTAAGTGATCTTTCACCTAAGGAGACAAGGAAAACCAGTGCCTTGGCCTCTATGGGAATCCTGACTAAGTAGTAATCAGCCACAGTTGGAAAATAAAGATTGGTGAGGAAACTACCTTGAATAAAGAGTGTAACTTGCTGGAGTTACGTGTTAGTTTTAGAAGTATAATTTTACCTTTGTGTGTAACCATTTCTGTCCTATCTTTTTGACCATATAAATTTGTTTTACTTTTTATCTAAACCAAGCCATGCTGTGACTGAACTGAAGTGATTGTTCACTCCAGTCAAGATAACAAGCTAACTCTGTCTCTTTAAAGGAGCAGCACATTTAATTAGGAGAAAGCTGGACACTTCAGGGAGACAGTTTTGTGGAAATTTGAGACTGGGGGATGTTGGGGCAAACAGAAACTGGGCAGTGGAAGCCAGTAGGTGACCTGCATCCATGTCTGCTGGATGGTGGTGTCCAGGCTGTGAGCCACAGCAGCATAGCATTTAAGGCACCCAGACAACCCCAAAAACTATGTGGAGGGAGCCACCTGCATGGAATAGCTTGTATGATCAGAGCCTAAGTTATTTCATATGAGGTACGTAGGGCAGTTGGAGAAAGTAGCACCTACATAAATCAATGTATCATCATCTTAAAATGAACATGGCAATTGAAGAAACCTTGTATTTTTTTTCATCCTGCTTTAATCTTGCTTTTGCAAATCTCTTGCCAAAAGTCACTTGAGTGGATTTCAAATGAATTACAGTAATAAAGTCAGAAGCATTTGTCTTTGATGGCAATGTTTTGGGAAATCTAAGGCCAGTTCGTCCACACAGGACTGTTTTCTTCCAAAAGCTGGCTGCATGTCTATACGTTACCAATAGGACAGATATTTGTTGCTATCAGATGCTGATGATTGAATCTTTGCTTGTGGCACTTCAGCACCTCGGTGGTCTCATGCTCTGCAATGCCAGCCGGGGCGCAGAACGCAAACACATCTGAGAAATGCCAGCTGCACAAGTTGCTGCCAGCTACAGTATGGACAATTCATGTCACTTCAACAGAAAGAACTAATATCTTGTTTACCATTGAAACAAATGCATATTTCTTTTTTCCAATTGTCTGCATTACAGGTCTGCAAAGTCATCTTAGTCCTCCTGCCCAAGCAAGACTGCTCCCTGCAGTATTTTCTAGTGTGCTGTCCAGTCCAGCTTTAAATGACCTAGCAGAAAGGGGCTTCTTCTACTTCCCTCCAGAGTCTCTCTCTCTAGTTTTGAATACATAGAGAGCAAGCAAAATGTGCATGTGACAGATAAAATGCTGTTTAGTGTGCTCTTCTTTTCCTGCCACCCCCATTACTTGCTATGCTTGTGACTGTACCGATAACACAAGATTGATGTTTATTACAAAACTATAACAAGCAGTGGTAATATCCTGTCACTGCATGATTACTCTTTTTTCTGTTAGCAGAAGACTGTCTGGGTGGTGCCTCTCTCCCACGGCAAGGAAGAGTGAATTCTAAGAGCCGTCACAGTATTGTGGTGATTGGAAACAAGCCTGAAAATGCCAGATGTGAATCTGCACAGCTGGTCAGAGAGAAAAAAAGTGCACTTCAGTTTCTATGATGTTATTAAGGTTGCCCCAGGGGTACCACAGTATCTGTGTGTGACTAAGCATATGAACAGCAAAAGCCATAATGCGTATTTACATATAAAAACATGTATTTGGTATCCTTTTTTAGATCAATGAAAGAAAGGACTAAAGCAGCATAAAGGAAACTTGGCTGCACAAAATGATTTTTCTTAGAGAACAGAGTGATCAAGTGCATAAATACAAAAAACTAAGTCTGAATAAAGCTGACAAAGGCAAGGAAATTCTAGATTAAAAACGCACTTTTTCCACTTTTAATTCCTCTGCCTGCTTATTGCATGGATCTCCAAACTGATTTTGTAGAGCACATGTGCTTCAATAAATACAGTAGGCACAAAAGTTAGTTAATGTTTTCAGATAAGATTTGATATGAAGCTTTCTGGGTTTGAATATAGGAAAATCCTGTAAAAACAGGATTCCCTATTTCCCTCTGAAATGTTATTGTGCCTGGGATTAGGTTTAGTAGTTTTACAACTCACTTATGTCACTTTTTTTAAAAAATGACAAATTCTGGCAAACACTAGATAGCATTTTAGCTATGCCCATAAAAGTTCCTACTAAAATGACCTGGATTTGTCATGCTATCCAAAGTCTGCATACACTGCCCTTAGTTACATACATCTCATTGTAGCAACTCCAGTTGAGTGCCACTCACCAGTCTGCTGTGAGAGGATCTAACCACTGGATCCGGTGAGTTTTTAGCCTCTGGCATCTAAACAGAGTCCATGCACTGCTCCTCACTGGGGATCCCTAGGCACACACTAGGGGAGCACCCCCTCGTGAGAGCTGAAACCTCACAGATCAACTACCCAGTCCCTGGGCTAGTACTGACCCCTTCAACTCCCCACTTAAACACACTCTCTCCAAGAACTCCAGCCACTTGGGTGTTCTGGGGCCAGAAGTTAGCTGTCAGGAGATCGGGTCACAGGCAATCAGACCTAGTGGTCAGAATGGGAGTCAGGCCTAGTGCTGAGAGTCCAAATACCAAAGGTCGGGACAGGACCAGAACCAGGAAGTAGGGCCGAAGGTCAGAATCAGAGACAAAGTCTGAGTGGCAGAGCCAAGGATCAAGACAGAGTTGGAGTCAGGAATCAGAGCAAAGGGTCAGAACCGGATTACCAGGAGCCAGGGAAGGCAGGAGCAGAGCTGGTTCTGAGGCAGGAGCAAGGCTGGGAACAAACAGGAGCTGGGTTGGAGCCGTGGAGGAGCAGAGTATGGCTTGGTGAGAGACAAGCACAGGGAGGCAAAGAGTCCAGTCCAGGGGCATATGTGTTGAGCAGCCAGCAAGCTAAGGCTGCTGCTGAGCTTAAGAACCGGCCTGCTTGCTTCCTTAGCCAATCTGGGAGGGTGGTTTGTCAAGCAGCCCAGCTGGTTCATTAGGGTGTGAGGAGTACTGAGCAGAGGCAGCTGCAGGCCTTACTCCTGACATTAACTCTTCAAGGGCATGACAGATGCGACAGACTGCACAGGATTCTAAGCCACCAGTGCTCTTTAATATTACAAGAAATACACAGATATATACAAAAATAATAAACCCTGCATGCATTTCCCTACCTCAGTTTCCTCACCACTCCAAAGCATTCTTTGGGCTGGGCTGAAAGTCCTCCAGGCCATTCATGGTCTTTCTGCAACAGCCCTTGTTTTGTCTCTTCAATCCTGGAGCCCCGTTTGCTTTTTCTGACCTTCGTTAGTCCTGCAGCTAAACCAGCCCCCCTCAAAAGCATACAACCTCTTTAGCATACCTCTTGACTAGTCAGAGTACAGTAAAGGTTAACTACAGTCCATTGTATCTAGTCTGGGAGGGATGTGCTTAAAGTCTTGACAGTTACAATGGATAGACAGAAGCATTTTGTAGAACAGCAGTTTTTCATAAGAACAACTTCATACTATCTTCCCAAATTCACAAGATTCCCCTGAATGTCACACTCCTCTTGCAGTTGGATCAGTACAGGTAGACCCTTACCGCTGTGCAGATTGACATGAAGGGTCTGCCCGCATGGATCTAATTGCAGTGTGCAGGCCCTAGTATGTGCCATCTTGGAAATTCTGCCTTGCTGTTTCCAGATCACGTAGCAGATTTTTCAAAATACACACGTAATGCATATCAATTCATACCTAAGAATAACTCTTGGGCCTGCAGGATGGAATGGGGAGAAAGCTAAATATCAACATGCAATAGTTGCTTTTCATTTGTGCCATGATCCCTTCTTAAATACAGATGCCTTGACAATTTCAATGTATGTTCAACATACCAAGACAGATTTTGTAGAGAAGGGTTGAAAAATCTCGTGATGACCGCTGATCAGGAAACAGAATTTTCATCCAGCGGGAAACCGACATTTTGAAATTTCTTTCTGTTTCAAATCACGATAGAAAATTGAAATATTTTATGGGATGAAAAGTTCCAAAAAGTTTCTAAATGACCAACACGGTTTCAACTTGACATTATGAAACAAAACTTTTCATTCTGATTCTTTCAATCCGAAAATTGAAAATTTCTCTTGCAGAATTTTGACAAAAGCCACATTTGCACATAGAAAAAGTTGTAGTGCAAAATATTTCAGCCAGTTCTACTTGTGATATATGGTCCATGCAATGATCTCATGCAGAGTCACTGGGCAAAGGTTCATTTTTTGGAGAGAAGAGATGTCCTTCAGGAATCACTTCTCCTTCCCAAAGGCCATGTGTCACAGACTCTCTCTTTACCTAACAGAGGTACAATTTTGAGTGTTATCCACAGGAATAATTCAAAATACACCCTCTTCCCATGGAATGAGCCTCTGCAAGGCTCCCCGAGATGCAGCTAGCCCAGGTTGCTAGGGAAACAGACTAGATCAGGGAGGTAGCGTGATCTAGTGCATAGGGTGCTGAACTAGGAGGCAGCAGACTCCCAGTTGAGATTGAACATAAGGTGTATATTTGTAATTATGAGAGTAATTACCCATTGGAACAATTTACCAAGGGTCATCATGGCTCCTCCATCAGTAACAACTATTAAATCAAGATTGGCTGTTTTTCTAAAAGATAGTGCTTAGGAATTACGTTGGGGAAGTTCAATGGCCTGTGTTATGCAGGCGGTCAGACTAGATGATCGCAATGGTTCCTTCTGGGCTTGGAATCTATCAGACCTGGGTTTTATTTCCAGCTCAGTCACTGATCTGGTGAGCAACCTTGGGCAAGTAATACAGTTGCTCTCTCTGCACCTCTTTCTGCTCCCACCATTTTCTCCTCTCTTGTCTATTTTGACTGTAAGTGCTACTAAATCAATATGATACATCCCCACGTAGACTTTGCAAACTTTCTTATTTTTTAAAAACCATTTTGAGCAATGCAAGATTTCCAAACAGGCCAAAGTACTTCCAAAACAGTAGTGGCAAAAGATGCAAACTTGACTCCTATTGTGGGTTTACTTTAAAAAAAAAAAAAAAAACAAACATTACACTCAACCTGTATATCAGGTTTCTGCTCAGGAAAGACTGCCTACACCCAAAAAAGAGGACTTGCCGCTCTTGTGAAATCTTGCAGGGTTTTTGTTTTGTTTTTTGAAAGGTCAATGAATTTTACAAGACTAGTGACAGGGAATTTGGAACGCTTTCCACTTGACGATTTGGGCCCCAATCCTGCAAGTTGCCTTTGCAGGTCGGCTCCTGTGCATGTATGAAGCCCCACTGGAGCTCTGTGTAGGTGAAGGTCTGTTCATATGGAGATTCTTGGAGAGTCAGGTCTACAGCTCAATTCTGCAACTGGATACTCATCTGAATCATTATTGACTACAACTGGGCTCTGCGTGGTGCCAGTTATTTATTGTAATGGATTGTGGGACTTGAGCCTAAAGTATGGGCTGCTTTATTATACCTAAACCAACATATAATATTTTTAAGAAGTCAGATTAAATTTTGCCCAAACATGGCAGCTATTGAGAGCTCTTGTCTTGCTCTTGTTGGTAATTAAGGAAATGAAAATCACAGGTGAGGAAATTATTTAAAATATTTTTAATTAGTATTTTTAAAGACAAAAACGGTAGTAATTTTTAAAAGGAGGTTTATTGCAGAAAAGAGTATTTAAGTAAGATGTTAAAAATAACTCGGCACATTGTTGGCATTTAGCAAATACTACAAGCTAATCATTAAATTAGAATTATGATTAAAATGTTTAAATATCATCTGACTTCATTGCAGTGGGAACAAAGGGTTGGGAGCAGTCCCCTTGTCACAGCAGCAAGGCCTCAGTCCTGCAAACTGCCAAGCTCTCTGGCTCCAATCCAGCAGAGAAACAAAGAATGTGCTTAGCTTCAAGCACATGAAGAGTCTCATTTAAGTCTTTACTAGGAAGAAAGGTGCATTCTCACCTGGGGTTACCTAACACAAGATACCTAACATGAGGGACAATCCCAGTGAAGACAAGGCAGTTGTAGTTTTAACTTGAGTTCGCAGGTTAGTGTAAACGCTAGGCTCCCCCATAGTCTTTATTTTAATCCACTTGCATGTGTGAAAACTTTATCTTTACTGGGATTGTACTACATATAAACTAGCACAAGGCAAAAACACGCCTTTTTCCTCTAGCCCAATGAGATTAGTGGTGTGCTTAAAATTAAGCTAATACTTAAGTGCTTTGCTGGATTTGGGCCAGTTTGTAGGACCAAGCCCTAAATCAGGCACAGAAGCTACTTTAAGGCCACCTGGTGCTGCCCAGGCTGTCTGTGTAGCTTGCCAGTTTTCCTAACGTGGCCAGATTTTCAGAGAGAAAAACTGGGCCTAATAGTAGCAGGAGAGGAAGGCAGTACAGAGACTGTTTATTAGAGCTAGGCGGGGACCAGATTTTCTGATGTGTGAGAAATTCCAGGATTTCAAAACAGGACAAAACCAAAACATTTCGACAGTTCCCACGAAATGGAAGTCTGAAAAACAAACGAACAAACAAACCGAAATCTTGATCCAGGTTAATCAAAATGTTACGTTTCAGTAAAAAGCAAAACAGTTTGTTCCAATTTCAAACTTAATGATTTAATATAAATAAAAATCTATATAAAAATCCAATAATTTAGTTTCAAAAGGTTGTTTTGAAACAAAACAATTAAAATGTTCTGAAAATCTTGAAACAAGATGCTCTGACGTTATCAAAATACTTCATTTCAGTTGTTTTCTAAATTAAATTTAATCAAAACATGACACTTTCTGAATGTTCTGATTTTCCATCTCAGAATCATTTTGATGAAGAATTTCTGACTTGCTCTACTGACCATGTTGGGGAGCCCAGGGAGGTGCATGCACCAGAGGCATTGGGCACCTGGGAAGGTGAGAAACAGCTCAATGGCTGGCCTTGCGGGGAATGGGGAAGACAGGGATAGCAACAAGTGGCAGGCTTCGCAGGCGGGGCACATGTGCTTAGCCAGGCTATGATCAGCTTCACTGATTCAGCAGGCCAGCTGCAGCTTCTGTTCACCACACTGGACTTGGTGGGTGGGCAGGAAGGTTAGTGATGCAGTGGAGCCAGAATGCCATTCTGGGACTATTAAGCAACAGCAATGTTGTAACTGAGCCAAAAGGGGGCCTGGTCTCAGTACTCTGTCATCCTTGAATGCTGGTGGGGGCGGGGAATGCACTCACCCATGAGGAGCAGCACCTTGCGGGCTTGGCCTCACAACACTCCAGAGTGAAGAGTAGTGCCCACTGCAGCCAGAAAAGGTACATGGTGACCTCGCACCATCCGTGGCACAGTTCCCTTCCAAGCAGGACAGGGGGCTTGGTGGATCCTTCACACTGATGTAGTGTCAAGGCAAGGTTGTAGGTAGCCACATCTAGTAGTCAGAGCCAGAGTCCACAGTCACAAGACAGGAGTCAATAGTCAGCTGGAACAGGATAACTGGAGGAGTTCAGAAGCAGGAGACAAACTGGTGATCAGAACTATGAGTCAAGAACCAGAATCAGACCAGGTCAGGATACCAAGAAGCCAATTTCTTACTCTTGAGAGTTAGGAAGGAACTTTGCCTGGGGGCAGGTTATCCCATAACTAACTATTGCAGGATTTCTTGGACCTTTCTCAAGCATATGGTACTGGCCATAGTTACCAGACAGGCTACTGGACTAAAGGGCACTGGAGGCTGATTTCTCATGTTTATGAAAGCAGTATAAACATTAACTGACAGAGACAGAGGCAAAGCCTTGCAAACAGGACATTCCTAGTATTCAGGGGTGCAATGTCACCCTCTTTCTTATCAGATGTAGTTCAATTCAGGCAGAGAAAATAGGATTTAAAACCAAACAAACAAAAAAAAACCACAACATGAGAAAGAGTCATCATACCACAATATCAGGCAAAATATGGCACTGCCTGCATTCCCATCAGCATCCCACCAGTGTTCTGGCAAGACACCTAGATCAAGCAGGCACCAGACAGTGGATGTAGTTTCCACTGATATGCCCCACAATATTTGAGGCAAACATTATCAACCACATATTTATTTTTGTCCCAACAGCACTCACTTCAAATGCCCACAGTCTTAAATGCAAATCCTGCTAGATTCCTAACATTATCAGTGATACCAAGAGTCCTATTTTATATCAAATAAAATCCAAACAAGTTAGAGAAGTCCCTTATCCAGTGCTTTGTGTATCTGTATTTTGTTATCTCGGTCTGATTTACACTGTAAGCTCCTTTGGGCACCGTCTATGGTTTCCCTTCTGTTCGTGCATGCTGGCAAAGAGTAATAATAATAAAAGGCACCAGATGAGTTTCTGGATATTTAAAAATGCTTGTCCCCATTACCTTTGTTATATAAACGGTTGGACATCAATCTTTTTGTATCTTCTTAATTAAGTTTAGGTTTTAATATCAGCTGCAAGTCTCAAATACAAAGGAGAACTTCTTGTGAACTCTTCTATGCAGGGATAACAAGAACACTATCACTGAATGCAGTTTTGGTTTGGATTGATTTGGGGGATCAGCAGCATATTGCTATGGAAGATAAGATTTATTTGAAAATGAAAGAGGAGCCGTAGGTAAATGAGCTACCATACCAGGTACTCAAATCCTAGGTACAAAGCAGGGGTTCTACATTTTGTCTGATGTCTTTGGGGTTTTATTCCACCCCCCTCTACTTTGTCATTTCCTCCTATAATTGAGGTGCCAGCTTCCCCCCCCCCTTTCCCAACACCTAGCCCAATGCCTTTGTCACAGCAGGACAGCACTTTGTTCGAACAGTAGTCGCACGGTATCTCCACTCCGAGCTGCGTCTCCCTGCAGTAGAACTGCACTATGGCTGAAGAGGCCTCCCCAATAATATGAACGATTTCCCTGTATTACCATTAAATCAAAAATCAAGGACAGATCATTAATATTCCAAAAAGTAAAGAACTCAAGACATGCCATTTGTTTTAGTAAATCACAGACTGCATTGGGGCTGGATTCTGATCTCATAGCACTTTTATACTGGTGTAACTCCACTGAGTGACTCCTGATTCATAACTGTATATGGCAGATCTCTATCAGCGTCTTAGTGCGTCCCTTAGCAGGACTAAGCCAACTTGGGCTAACAACTCAGCCGCTGGAATCATTCTTAGAGTGGAAAGGTGGAGAGGCAATTATATCTGGCACCTGTACACTTGATAGCCACCCAAATAGATTAGACTAGATTGTGTGCAGTGTTTCTCTAATTCCATGTACAAATTTAGATATTAAATTATATTATATATATAAAACCTACATTATAGAAAGTTAAGATTGGAAAGTCAAGCACTCAGAATCAGAAATACCAGAATCAACGTTGCCTATACAACCTTAGGGGATGCACATCCACACCAAATGAAAGCGTTTTGGAATTACAGGACATCGTGCTTCCCATTGCATTGAAAGAAAAATGTGTCGATCATATAACCCGTCAATCCCGCCCTCCATTCTTCCTTGAGGCCTGCCCTGTCCGATCCCTTCTCCGCCCGTCGCCTGGCTCCTCTCGGCGCCCCCGCGCTGGTAGGCGCAGCTGCTGGCGCTTTGCCTTGGCGAGCATGGCGCCCGCATGCGCTCCTCGCTGCGCATCGAGCGCCGCGATCATCGCTGCACTTATGGCCTGAGCGAGGCTCAGCTCTGCTGAGAAACCGGGCGAGAGTTGCACTCCACGCGAAACCAGCGCAGAGCGGGTGGGTGCACAGGAAGCGGTGGGCGGGCAGATCTCTTCATGGTGGTGGAGCGGTGACGGGTGGTGGAGCAAGCGCATTCTGGGGGGGCAGTGCTGCAGGTCTGGTGGACAGCAGGTGGCTGACACACTTCTGGGATGTCAGAGGCGCCGCTCCTTGGAGCTGGTGCGTGGGGACACTGTGCCTCTGGGATGACACAGCCTCTGCCAGCCAGCCAGGAGACAACTGGATGGCCCTGCTGCAGCCCCTGCCTTGCACTTGCCTGCAGCCCTGATGAGCGCAGCGTGACTTGCTGGCCTGTCGTCAGTAGCCAGTGCACTTTGTGGCAGTTGACTTGCCAGAGATTGGTTGAGTAGCAAGTAGCAACGCAACTGAGGAGCAACTGCTGTCGTCACGGTGGACTCACTCGGAAATGTCCAGATCACACGACATGGGATGGCTTCTGATGGTAGTCCCTGGGCTATCCATGGGATTCACCAGGCCAGCATTCCTATTACATTAACCAGCTCCTCCTATGGAATGCAGCGCTACCTGTAGTACCATTCCATGGGGCCAAACCAACAGCGTGGGTCCAGCTAGGGGATGTTTTACCAACATTGGGCGGCGGGCTGGCTGTGGTGCACAGGGGGGGTTCAGGTGTTCAGGTTTGTTTGGTGGCCACCAGGCAATGGCAGGATTAGTGACCACAAAAGCCCAGGGGGGACTTGCCCTACCGCTAAGTGGCCCTCTGCCCGGACCACAAAATAACGCTTGGACTCCTGAAACCCCCCGCACTCTTCGGCTGAGCAAAAAGGAACTGCTGATCTGCTGGCATTGGGGACAGACTACTCAAGATGGAGCCGGACCTTACAGTGATAGCCTGGTGAGCGGGGCGAGAGAATGGTGTCTAGGCGGCTGTCGGACTGATCATCTAGAAGAGCATGTGCTGAGAGTGCTCCACAATCTGTGTGAGGAGGTTGAGGCCAATGCCTGTTGCTGGCTGCTTGGGCAGAGACCGCAGCAGGGCGATAGTGAGATGCCTTTGCACCCGTGGCTGGAGAGATCCTTTGAAGCGATATTTCCTCTGAGATCAGTGAGGCGAAAAGCTGCGAAATCAGAGTAGAGAGAGTCTGAAACTTCATTTTCAGTTTAAAAGAGAAGGACTGTCCAAGACAAGTTAGATTTTTTCCATCAGCTTTCTATAACTTTTGTTTTTTCCTTTTTCTTAGTAATTTTAAAACACTTTGCATTTTTTATAATTTCTCTTCGTTGAAACATGGTGTGTTTCTGTGCTAGTTAAGGTGTGGGGTCTGGGTTGGTTAGTATGAAGGTTTGATGGGTGGCGAGGGTGGAAGGGGGGGGTGGGCCTTGGTGGGGGTGGCGGAGGGTGTGAGGTGTGGGGGTTGGGGGGGAGGGGTTGAGGTGTGGGGAGGGGTGAAATCTGGAGGGGAGGAGTCTGGAGGGTGAGTAGGTGCCCTGGAGGATCGTGAAGGGAAGCCTGGGCACCTGCAGGAAGGGAGCGGGCTGTCCAACACCGGGCCAGCACCCTGGGCCTACATGCAGATACACCAGCCTGCCAGCAACTGGCACTGCACTGTTGACCCCTGCAGTTGACCTGCACTGTGCACTGACATGCTGTGCAAGCCTGCAGCCAAGTCTGTAGCATGGCACAGTGGGCTATGCACTGACCACAGAAAGTCTGGAAACCTGCAACAACACTCTAACACTTGACAACACCACAACACAGGGGGCAACCATACTGACACACAGGTGAGTAAGGAGTTGGGATGTTTTGATGCTGTAAGGAAAGAGCTTGAGTTGTCTCAGACATTATTGTGTAAGCTTGTGTTGTTGACAGTTGCAGACTCTTTCTTCGGACCCCTCTCCCTTCTCCAGAGGGGGACAGGACTTGGGGGACAGACTTGTTGCAGGGACAAAGGGGGGATCGACTGCACTGCTCTCTCTCCTTGGGATCAGGGTGGCTCAGCTTGTGCTCTTTCTCTGAGCGCTGCACTTACTGGCCTTCGGCTCTGTTTGCTTGCCCTTCGCTTGCTCATCCTTCTTTTGTTCGGCGTTCCGCCTGCTCCCCCGCCTGCTCCCGTCTGACTGCTCCTGCTCTGCTTGCTCTGCTCTGCTCTATCCTGCCGCTCTCTCTGCTCTCTCGCCTCCTGCTCTGCGTCCTTGTGTCTGAGCTCCACCTCCCTCTTATGTGCTCTGGATCTGGCCTTTCTTTGTCGGGTCTGGCGCTGTGTGATGCGAAAAGTGAGGTGCTGGAAGAGCCAGTGTGTCTAATGTGAGTGGTGAAACACAGTCTAGTCATTTTCACAGTCGACAGTCAAACAAAAGCAGTCTAGTCAGACCAAAGTTAAATCAGGAGAAACAGGGAACAGTCATAGTCACAGATTCTAAGACGGTTCGAGATGTGAGAGAGACTCATTCTCGCTGCTATTGAGCGAGAACACTGGTCTGCCTCTTGAATCTGAGACTGCTGCATCCATACTGCACAGCACGGTAAGTGCTACAACAGTAGCTGCTCTCCTGCTGGAACTCCTGCTCTGCTGCTGTGCTGCATGGTTAGTGTAAAAGCATGAAAGATGAGCGCCCAAAGCAGACGCCTGCTGGCCGTGGGATTCTGCTCCGGTGCGGAGGCCCTCTGAGGCCTGCTGCACGTAAAAGTAAAAGAGGTCATTCTTATAAGCGAGGGTCATTCAAGTAAAGCTATGTTTATGCAAGTTGAAAAGCTTAGGTCATTCTGCAACAAAGTAATGCAAAATGTACCATACTAACACAACACATATTTCACCACATAACATGCTACACACACAGCACATCCACCACAGACAGAGCGGATGGCAATAGAAGCGAGAGGCAGACCCCCTGCACAGCCTGCTGAGCCGTGGAGACCCTCGCTGCCCCCCTATGGCGATGGGCGATGGTCCCCTGGGATGGATGGGGCAGGAAGCGGTGCTTCAGCGGAGCACCAATAAAGCACCTCTCCCAAGCACTCTTGCTCTGAGCTTTTGCTGAGCTTTTTGAACTAGCTTTCCAGACTATTGCTGAGATCTTATTGCTCTATCCTGCTGTGTTGTGCCTTTTGTATTTTATATTTTTTATATTTTTTATATTTTTTTTTTTTTTTTATTTTTTTTATAATAAAATTTTATATATCCCTTTTGTTCTTGTTTGCGCCTCCTCCCCTGTCCTTCCTTGATTGATCGGCGGGGGCGGGGGAGGGCTTTTAGGGGATCTCTGGGAGGGAGGATGTGGAGATCTCCTGCTGGGATGAAAGCGCAGAATTGGGTTGTCGCCCGCGTCCCGTCCTCTCAAACCCCTCCTTCTCCAGAAGGCTCCCGAACAGGGAGAGGGACTGGGTCCACTATTCCGCCCTCGTTGTCCGTCGTCACTGGTCACTGGTGGCTAGGTGGGCATGCACCAGAATAGCATGCCCTGTGAATGCAGCATGTCTGGGGCTGGTCTGGGGCCGGAGCCGCCGGCGCTCTGACTTTTGATACCCCTTCTCCTTAGGTCCTTTCTTGTCTCACACGCGCGGCACGGCATCCCGGCATCCTTTTTTCTCTTTCTTGGCTTTAGACTTTCTCTCTTTGCGTCTTGGCTTGTTGCAGCCGCGGTGAGCACACACTCTCTCCCCCCACCGAACAGCGATGGAGACTTCGGTCAGTCCATGCTGGGGGACTCTTTCTCCTTCTGGGATTGCCCCCGACTCTCTCTGGAGAGCTCTGCATCGCATTGTAGGTGGTGCGAGCTCGCGCGATGTGCAACCAGAACCAGATTCAAACGCCCAGACAGGAAAATGAATTCAAATTTTTGGTCATTTCATTTCTGTGTGCTCTGGAGAGAGCAAGCTCGGACTGCTGTCCTCCACTGCCAGAAGAGTGTGCACTGTGGGATAGCTCCCGGAGCTGCTAATGCTGTTCGACACCCAGCCCAAGCCCCCAATTCGAAGCAGCAAGTGGTTTAGCCACTCCCACCTGCCGGGGTGAAGTCGGGTGGAGACTAAAGAAAGCCCTCCCTCGAATTAAATGGCTTCCTGGTGTGTGGACGGTTGAGCGTTAGTTGAATTAAAGCTGATAAATTCGAATTAAAGTCCTAGTGTAGACCAGGCCTTTGATTAGCCCCCTTATGCATATGTGTTATGATGCAGTCTTTAGTTACATAATCACATACTATTTTTGCCCCAGAACCCTTGCTTCATTCAGCACATAGAATGGATAGTGCTAAACTATCCGGTGTTGTGTGTTCTATACAGATCCTGCACCTTCAGTCTAGAGCCCCCAGTCCCACACAGCACTGAATCACATGTTTAACTTTAAGCAAAACGTGCTCTGTCTGGAACTCTGGTGATGAGCAGTTTGAAATCTAAAATTGACAGATAGTCCTACTGACTTCCACAGGCGTACTCACAAACAAAGTTAAGTGCTTTGCCAAATCAGGGTTCTTGATGATTTTATATATATATTATGGGGATATATATAAACAATTTACCAAGGTTGTGCGGGATTCTGTGTCAGTGTACATTTTTTAAATCAAGATGTTTTTCTAAAGATATGCTCTAGTTCAAACAGGAATTAATTCAGGGAAGGCCTATGGCCTGTTTTATGCAGAAGGTCAGACTAGATTTCCATAGTAGTCCCTCCTGGTTTTATAATCCATTAATCTATGACTAATTATTTTGCATTCTACATTTTGAATCTTTGCACACATTACTGCATCCCACATTTGTGCCTTGGCAATTGAAAGGTATGCTTAGCAGACAGGCATCTACATTTAAAAGTGAAGTACACAGAACTATATATATATGATGCTCAGTACTATATACGATTTCAATATTTATATAGAATATCATTACATTATTGTGTGGCACATTGTTACAAGATGGAACTTTGCAGCATTTGTGAAAACAAGCTTGCTTTTAATATCAGTTCACTGTATATTTAAAAAAATATGTTAAGTGTTGCTGTGGTCAGAATAGTGACAAAATGACACTGGGATTCCATATTTACTCTTATAATTACATCATGATCAAAGTTGCTCAATTTATGTATCAAGACATGATTTTTGTTTTAACTGCCAGCCCTTCATACTTCACTTGGGATTTGAATGTCACACGTTCTCTCTGCCTCATACAGCCTCACTGCTGCTAAAAGTTTGGCAATCTGCACTTACCCACTAACTCCTTTGATGTATGGGGCAGAATAGAATCTAGCTCACTTTCCTTTACCATATTGACTCTGCAAGAATAACCAAAGTAAAAGATTTATTCCTCCTGATCCTGTGAGCAGCTCCATGTGATTGGACCCTTGAGCTTTGATAGAGCCCCATTCACTTTAGTGGCATCATGTGGGCAGAAGGTCTACTAGGTGGGATAACTTTCATGACCTGAGCCTTTGTCAGTAAAATAAGCAGCTCTGACTCATGTGCATATCAGGGGGAGCAAATATATTGTATGAGAGAGTGACAGTTTTACACACATGCTTTTCTGACTACAACTGCACTTAAAAAGAAATACATTCCTTATTGAACAAGCAAAACTGCGCCCTGCTCACTAATGGCACCACATACATAGAACGAGGCTGAAATTGGTCCAGCAGCCTTCAAAATTCCACATAAAACCTTAGGACAAAGAAGACAGATACACTGACTTTGCACCGTCTGCAGTGAGGTAGTGAAGATGTATATCCCTCTGATTCCTTTCCCAGCAAGAGCCCTGCAACCACCTCCTCACTCCTGTTCCACTTCTTTCCCTCTGCCATCAAAATGAGATCTCTAGCCTCTCCCTAGCTTTTCTGTCACATGCTGGAAGCAGGTGTGCTCAAGCCACATCACAGCCATGG
The DNA here is from genome assembly GCF_016161935.1 of Mauremys reevesii. Taxonomy (NCBI): domain Eukaryota; kingdom Metazoa; phylum Chordata; order Testudines; family Geoemydidae; genus Mauremys; species Mauremys reevesii. The sequence continues at coordinate 179,369,244 of NC_052625.1, read as the reverse complement.
TCCTTCTCCAAGTCCCCCCTCCCACGGTCTCACCCTTGATCTGAATTACTGCTGTGTGTGAGACTGTTACTAGTTAGAGTCTTGAGGAGTCAGGAACTGGCAGCAGGTGAGAGGTGCAGGACTTCGTGAGGACAGGCCGGGAATTACTTCATCCTGGGGCCTTCGTCCAGTCTTCACCATCTAGTGTCCTGAAATAATACCTCCAGCTCTCTCCTTTTAGTAAATGCCACCAAGGGGGCTGGGAGTGTTGCTATGTGGAGAGCCACATGTTCTATTTTAAACAACATCCTTTTGTTCATTTTGGTGATGGGCATGGTCACATATCGCTTCTTATCAATAGGGACATTACACATGTTGGGCAAGAGGGGGAAAACTCTACCACAACAGGCTGTGGCACAGTACAAAATAATTTGTGCTTCAAGAAAACTAACAGAGACTTTAGTCAAAGAAACCTGCAGTACCAGCACAACATTTCGTGAGGGCAAAGTGACAGGTGAGATCCAGTTCTGACTTACTCATGGTTAAGTCCCTCTGTTGCTGAATACCTACAACAATCCCACCTCTGGCCTACCTTTTACCATCACCACCACTTCTTGGAGAGGTTTGGCAGCTTCTAGTGACTAGAGCTGGTCTGAACATGCCACAAAGGCATGTTGGTTTTGACAACTTTTTCACCTGGAAGGTTTTGTAAATGCCTGGTGCTCTATAGTCTTTGGGGTTAGGCAGTAGCCTCAGGTGTAGAAAACCCAGGTTTGCATCCCTGCTCTGCCTGATTGAGAGTGATCTGCAGTGAAAAGGTCTGTGCTAAATCAGACAGACTAGGGCCTAAAACCTGGGTTTCCCATGCCAGGCTAGTACACTAACCAGTGGGATAGACAGACAACCCCCTCCCAACAATTCCATTTTTGTGGAACCAGTTGAAAGGTTCTGGTTTTGTCACAATGTAAAATGAAACTAACTTTCAAAATTTCAAAAGTTGCTGCAGAACAGAATTGGCATCCTCCGGTCAGATCTATGAGGGACCCCCTATTACCAGCAAGGCAATGGGAGGAGAAGTGAAGAGATGAAGTCAAAGATAAAGTTTCTGAGCCAGAAAGAGCAGTTAGAGAACTCTACTTCTGTGACGGCAGGAGTGCTAAGGTCAGATGGGACCTGAAGGATCAGGCTAATGTGTTGTGGGAGTCCTGGAAGAGGGTCTGCACCTTAGGCCTGTGCTATCTAGTTTCATAGACTGCACAAGCCTAAGGCTGCCATAGAAATATGTAATGGTCTAGTCAGTCTGCTTACATCAGTGGTCACTGTATCCAGTAAAGGATAAAGAGTAACTGTAAAGCATTCTGACAATAGAAGAGAAATATTTAGTTGGTCTACACTATGGGGCTAGGTCGAATTTAGCCGCATTGGGTTGATTTAAAAATGACTGCGTCCTCACAACCAACCCCGTTTGTCAACATAAAGGACTCTTAAAATCAACTTCTGTACTCTTCACCGATGAGGGAAGCAGTGCTAAAATTGACTTTGCTGAGTCGAATTTGGGGCAGTGCAGATGCAAATTGACGGTATTGGCCTCTGGGAGCTATCCCAGAGTGCTCCATTGTGACCACTCTGGACAGCACTTTGAATTCTGATGCACTAGCTAGGTACACAGGAAAAAATCCCCGGGAACTTTTTAATTTAATTTCCTGTTTGGTCAGCATGGCGAACTCAGCAGCACAGGTGACCATGCAGTCCCCCCAGAATCGTAGAGAGTAGAATGTTTCTGCGCCCCCCTATCATCTCTGTCCCTGAGGTTATTGCAGATTAGAAGGTGAAAAAAAACACACTCGCAATGACATGTTTTCTGAGATCATGCAGTCCTCCCGCACTGATAGGGCACAGTGTAATGCATGGAGGCATTCAGTGGCAGAGGACAGGAAAGAATTAAGTGAGTGCGAAGAGTGGAGGCAGGACGCGATGCTGAGGCTAATGGGGGAGCAAATGGACATGATGAAGCATCGGTTGGAGCTGCAGGAAAGCCACCAAGAGCACGGACCCCTGCTGCATCCACTGTATAACCACCTACCCTCCTCCCCATGTTCCATAGCCTCACCCAGGTGCCCAAGAATGTGGGGCGGGGGGAGGTTCTGGGCACCCAGCCACTCCACTCCAGAGGATGGCCCAAGCAACAGAAGGCTGTCATTCAAACAGATTGATTTTTAGTGTGGCTACAATAAGCGATGTGGCCTTGTCCTTCCTTCCTCCCACACCCTACCCGGGCTACCTTGTCCGTTCTGATTTTTTTTAAAATTAGAAAAGAAAGAATGCATGGTTTCAAAGCAATAGTTACTTTATTTCGAAGGTTGGGGAGGGTGGTTGGCTTACAGGGAATTAAAATCAACAAAGGGGACGGGTTTGCATCAAGGAGAAACACACACAACTGTCACACCGAAGCCTGGCCAGTCATGAAACTGGTTTTCAAAGCATCTCTGATGCGCAGTGCATCTTGCTGTGCTCTTCTAATCGCCCTGGTGTCTGGCTGCTCAAAAATCGGATGCCAGGCGATTTGCCTCAACCTCCCATCCCACCATAAACGTCTCCCCCTAACTCTTACAGATATTATGGAGCACACAGCAAGCAGCAATAACAATGGGAATGTTGGTTGCGCTGAGGTCTGACCAACAGCGCCAGCAAGCTTTTAAACGTCCAGAGGTACATTCTACCACCATTCTGTACTTGCTTAGCCTATAGTTGAACTGCTCCTTACTACTGTCCAGGCTTCATGAACGGATCCCCCGAGCAGGAGAGCAGAGTTGCAGCGGAAGCGGTGGATGAGGACGGTTACCAGTCCTACCGCACCATCTGCTGCCAGCAGCACCCAGGAGGATCAGAACGGATCTCCCGAGCTTGTAACTGGGGAGCAGAAGAGGAGAGTTGCAGGAGAGCAGAGTTGCAGCAGAAGCAGTGGAACTGTACACCATGCCCTGGAGGTTGCTAGGAGCCAGGCAGGGAAGTTGTTCCCAGAACCCTCAGCCAAGCTACATGTCCGACAATCATGGTTAGCAGTTCTACTGCACCATCTGCTGCGAAGGCAAGGAGCTGCTGCTGTGTAGCAATGCCGGCTGCTGCAGGTGCTTCTGTGTCGAATGCTTGGAGGTCCGGGTAGGGCAAAGTACCTCAGCCAAGGCAAAAGAGCAAGAGCCCTGGAGCTGTTACATGCGTCAACCACAGAAGTGCTATGTGGTGTTACAGCACTGACCAGACTGGAATATACGTCTGCAAGACTTCATCAGCGACAAAGGACAGGAATATGATGCACCTAAAATCTAAAAATGCCCACACATTTCCCAGAGTCACTACCCTTGATAACAGAACAGCAATGATTGCATTGGCTACTTGGATCACAGCAGCCCCCACAGTAGACTTGCCCACAACAGCAGCGGTGATGGTGAGCTGAGCGGGCTCCATGCTTGCCATGGTATGGCATCTGCACAGGTAACCCAGGAAAAAAGGCGCAAAACAATTGTCTGCCACTGCTTTCACGGAGGGAGGGGCGACTGACGATATCTACCCAAAACCACCCGTGACAATGTTTTTGCCCAGTCAAGCATTGGGAGCTTAACCCAGAATTCCAATGGGTGGCGGAGACTGTGGGAACTGTGGGATAGCTACCCACAGTGCACCGCTCCGTAAGTCGATGCTAGCCACAGTAGTGAGGACGCACTCCGCTGACTTAATGTGCTTAGTGTGGACATACGCAATTGACTGTATAAAATCGATTTCTAAAGATCGACTTCTATAAAATCAACCTAGTTTCATATTGTAGACATACCCCTAGGCACTGAAATTTCAAATGGCTCACAAAGGATTTTGAAAGGACATCAGAGCAGAAAATGCTGGGCACAAAGTGTGTAATATTAAAAAAAAATCACTTCCTTTTCACTCTGAAATATTGGCATGTGCAGACATTCCACTTTACATTAGTTATATACATTAGTGTCCATAAAAGCCATTGGGAAAAGCTGCTGAGAGCATCCATGGCTCTGAATAATTAATTGTCAGCACTATAAAAAACTGTAAAATGATGAAACTTGGAAAAATCCAATTTTAGGATAATTATAGAACAAGTTGGGAGAATACTTGGACCCAAGATAGATCTATTAGTAGGACAGTTAGGCACAATGAGACAAGTTCATCCCTGGCATAACTCCATTGGTTTCAACAGAGCTGCTCCAGGGATGGGTTAAGCCTGATTAGAGAAAGCAGACCCTTCAGTTAGATTGATGTAGGGAGTAGAAAGCTAAAATAGTATATCTTGTTATAGAAAATGTGAAAGAATTGAGTGAAGTTATTCCATGATGGCATTTATGCCCCAGGTGTAAATACTGAGTGATATTTTCTTTAACACCGTGTTCTAACATCATTTTAATTCTCAACTCACCCTTTCTCATCTCGTGTCCTGGGTTACCAACTCCCAATTTCATTGCAAATCTCATATTATTTGGTGTTTTTCATAAAGCTCCAGCTGCTGGAACAAGATTACTGCCTGAGAATCTCAGTATTCATTAAAAAATAAAATGTACGTTTCTAGCCTACACTGTTGCAGTCAAAAGCTAGAAAATATGAACCCTAAATGCTCCAACATCAGAAGGCAAACACAAGAAATTCAAAATGATTTTTTTTTAAAAAATCTCATGATTTAAGCCAACATCAGTATTGGTTTTTTTTTGGGGGGGGGGGGGAGTGGAGAGGCTGATACATTTGGCAATTGTGACAAGATAGCCGATGTTGTATGGTGGGTCCTGCACTTTTCTTGGCAGTGGCTAAGACACCACCCCTTGCCCCTGCTCTTGGGGAACTGAGGGCCCTGCTAGTGGCCCGGGAAGGTGGTAAAGGAGGGAAGCGGGGGAGAGGTCTGGGTTTGCTCCTTACTCTGAGTCCCAGCCCCTCTCAATCCCTGCGGGTTCTTACCCTCTTCCCCCTTGAGTGGGTACCTTTGGTCCTTAAATGCTGGGGGAGGGAGTCTCCCCCCCCTGCTGGGGCAGAGTCTCCCTTACTCCGGTTTTCTGATCTTTCAAGTCTCACAGCACCCCTCTGAGCTCCAATCCTCGCTCCTTCCTGCTTCTCTGACTGCCTGAAGCAGGGGGTTTTATTAGGTTGCTAACAGGGACTTAATTGACTACAGGTGCTCCAATTAACCTGTAGCAACCCTCCCTAGTCTACAGGGAACCACGCCTTAATTAGCCTAGGGTTTATATACTTCCCCTCCACCACTCTCCCACTGCTGCCTGCCCCTCCAGTATCACACAATATATTGCATGCCTAATTTAAACCATAAGCTCACCAAGGGAGGAACCTGTAATTTTATTTGAATACAAAGTGCCATGCACATCTGTGGTTCATTATAGATCACAAATTAGTTGCATATGTAACATTTTCTGCGTACATATGTACCACATGATTCATAGATTACAACACCAGAAGGGAACACTGTGATCATCTAGTCTGACCTGGATAACACAGGCCACAGAACTTCCCCAAAATAATTCCTAGAGCAGATCTTCTAGAAAAACACCCAATCTTGATTTCAAAATTGTCAGTGATGGAGAATCCACCATGACCCTGGGTAAATTGTTCCAATGGTTAATTATCCTCACTGTTAAAAATGTATCCCTTATTTCCAGTTTGAATTTGTCTAACTTCAATTTCCAGCCATTCGATCATGTTATACCTTTCTCAGCAAGACTGTAGAACCCATTATCAAATACTTGTTCTCCATGTAGATACTTAAAGACTGTAATCAAGTCACCTCTTAAGCTAAATAGACAGAGCTCTTTGGGTATGTCTACACTGCCATTAGACACCCGCAGATGACCTGTGCGAGCTGACGCAGGCTCATGGGTCTTGGGCTAAGGGGCTATTTAATTGCAGTGTAAACATATGGGCTTGGGCTACAGCCCGAGCTCTGGGACTCTCCCACCTCGCAGGGCCCTAAAGCCTGGGCTCCAGCATAAGCCCAACCATCTACACTTCAGTTAAACAGCCCCTTAGCTTGAGCCCTGCAAGCCTGAGTTAGCTGGCACAGGCCAGCCCTGAGTGTTTAATTGCAGTGTAGACGTACCCTTTGAGTCTAGCACTGTAGGACATGATTTCTAGTCCTTTAATCATTTCTGTGGCTCTTCTCTGAACCCTCTCCAATTTATCAATATCCTCCTTGAATTGTGGACACTAGAACTGAACACACAATTCCAGTAGCAGTTCCACCAGTACCAAATACAGAGGTAAAATAATCTCTCTAATAATCTCGAGATTCTCATTTATGCATCCAAGGATCACATTGGGAACTCATATTCAGCCAATTATCCACTCTGACCCCCAAATCTTACTGGAGGTTTGGGATGTTGGAAAGAGAAAAATACACTAATGAAATTGCCATAGAATCCAGAGGTAGGTAGAGCCAATTGTAGAGAATGGCCCTAAAACTGTAAACCTGCTCTTATGGATTGGGATGTAGGTGGTCTGGCCTACTAGTCAGAGCAGGGTCAGGTCTAGAGGGCGGAGCAGACATCCAGGTTGGGGAACAAAGCCCAAGGTCCGCATTAAAGTCAACTGCCAGTTACCAGAGCCAAGGGTCAAGCCAGAGTCAAAACCAGGAATCAATGCTAAGAGTCAGAGTTCAGGTGAGACACCAAATTCCAGAGCCAAGGGTCAAGCCAGACTCAGGGTCAGAAGTTGGAGGCTGGGGTCTGAGCCAGGACTGGTAATTGATGACTGGAGAAGAGGCAAGGAGCAGGAGCATGGTGGGAACAGGAGTGAAGGCAGTGGTGAGGCAGGAGCCAAGCAGGAATCAGGAACAGAGTTGGGTGCAGGAGGCAGGCACAGGCACAATGCATCCACAACAGGGGATCACCATGTTGCTCAAACAAACTTCCTATGCCTCCTTCTGGCTTAAACAGCGTTGTTGGACCAATCGGTGAAGTCAGGCAATCCTCCAGTCAGGGCTCCCATGGGTGGTGCCTTGGCTGAGGCTATAACCCTACTAGCTTCTCAGCTCACCACGTTTCAGCAGACATTGTGGGGAGGTCAGGATGCAGCAGCTGTCTGGGGAGTAACTATCTGTCAGACTGATGGAATCTTCTACCTGGAGCACCTCACTGATGCCAGCAGTCGGCAGCGGCACATATATTATATGAAAGGCTGTTCATAAGTTATATTAAAAGCAAGAAGGGCTTTGAGACATCCCCCAGGATACAATTGGAACTGGGGAATCATTGTGCCCCCTTAACCCTCCATCCCAGGGTGTCTCTAATATTGCTCTGCTAGTAAAAAGCAGTGTCTCCAGGCTTTGCTCTCACACAGCCATCAGCATGTGAAGGGATATCCAAAGTTACATGAATGCTCTTTCAGCCACTCATGAATAGTATCCAGGGAGACACCCACAAATCCCCCCAGCCTTGCACCCCAGAACTGTGCGTCTTACACTGTTCAAGAACCCCTTGGGCAGTATAAACTCATGACTCCATCATTTTATCGAAGAAAATGAATATGCACCAGTCCTTATTAACCTGAGCAGAGATTCCCCAACCACTTCAGTCAAAGCTTATGGGTTTAGATAAAATATTAAAACAAGTTATTAAGTATAGAAAGATAGATTATAAATGATACAGGCATAAAAGGTCAGAATTGGTTACAAAAAGAAATACAATTATAAAATCGCAATCTAATTCCTAAACTTTACCAAACTAAGTAAAATTTGAAGCAAGCAGCTGTCTCACCCCACCAGATACTGCAGGCAGTTCACAGTTCTTAGTTCGCAGGCTGGATCCCCAGTCTGAGAACCACTCCTCTAGTTCAGTGGTTCTCAGCGAGGGGTATGTGTACCCCTGGGGGTACTCAGAGGTCTTCCAGTGGGTACATCAACTTATCTAGATATTTGCCTAGTTTTACAACAGGCTACAGAAAAAGCACTAGCGAAGTCAGTACAAACTAATATTTCATATAGACAATGACTTGTTTATACTGCTCTGTACCAGTGTTTCCCAAACTTGGAACGCTGCTTGTGTAGGGAAAGCCCCTGGCGGGCTGGGCCAGTTTGTTTACTTGCCACATCCGCAGATCCAGCCAATCGCGGCTCCCATTGGCCGCAGTTTGCTGCTCCAGGCCAATGGGAGCTGCTGGAAGCAGCGCGGACCAAGAGACGTACTGGCCGCCGCTTCCAGCAGCTCCCATTGGCCTGGAGCAGTGAACCGCGGCCAGTGGGAGCCGCGATCGGCCGGACCTGCGGATGTGGCAAGTAAACAAACTGGCCCAGCCCGCCAGGGGCTTTCCCTACACAAGCGGCGTCCCACGTTTGGGAAACTGCTCTATACACTGAAATGTACTATACACTGAAATGCAAGTACAATATATTCCAATTGATTTATTTTATAATTATATAGTAAAAATGAGAAAGTAAGCCATTTTCAGTAATAATGTGCTGTGACACTTGTATTTTTATGTCTGATTTTGTAAGCAAGTAGTTTTTAAGTGAGGTGAAACCTGGGGGTACACAAGACAAATCAGACTCCTGAATGGGCTACAGTAGTCTGGAAAGGTTGAGAGCCACTGCTCAAGTTCAGTAATGATTCCTTTGTCTTTCAAACGATCTTGCACTATGAGAAAAGGAGGAGGAGGTATGGTAAAATGATGTCACTTTGTCTTATTTTATACCCTCCTCCTCTCTTTGAGGAATACCCACCCGATGGGGTACAGACAGAGCAGTCTCCTGTATATGTGAAATTCAAAGTGTCTTTCAGGTGAATTGTATATTTCTTGCTCACACCTTGTGTACGTGAGGCTTGAGCAATCTCTGGGGATGACATGCCAGGCCTTTGTTTACAGTTCCTTTGTTATCTCTAAGGAGCTAGTTTGTGGGCATTCCCCCAAACTCACTTGTTTCAGTAACAAACATGTAGCAACATTTCATAACATCACATACAATGACGATACACACATTTTAACAGGACAATGATGGTCAGCAAAATATGACTTTTCAAATATCATCTCACAAGGCGTACTTTGTACAAAATATATCATAACCATATACAAGTCATGAATATGGGGGCTACAGAGTGTTATTTTGAGGTACAGTGTGTCACAGGCTTCCTCTGGCTCTTAACTTTAAACTACAAATAAAGGCCCCAAGTACCCCACGGCAAGCTGAACCTGAATTCTGCTGCAAGTTTCCCAAATTCTACAGCACTTAGTGGCTTCAGACTCCAAATTCTATAGCAGCTTTATTTAAGTAACCCCACCCCCAAATATTTACTTAAATATGAAAATCAGTAGTACCATCAGTACAGGTATTCATTCTCAGTGAGGACATGCCCATGCCAAGTTTTCAAACTTCAATTGTTTTTTGCTGTAGCTCTGTGTAAAAATACATGGCTTTTTTAAAATGAGGAGAGTATTATTCACATATTCATACAACTCAAACAACTGAAGGGATCATGTACAGTCTGTCCAGAGGAAAAAGAAAACCAGCTAGGGATAGATCCTGAACACAGAAGACCCCTAAACTAAAGGATTCACAAAGTTATGAACCGAAGCAAAGGGAGGTGGGGGCTTCAAATCAAAGCAGGGGCCTGAGTTCCCCGATCAGTCATTTGACTTGACAGGGAATCCCGACGACTTTGGGACAGGGCAGATCAACCTCACACCGCTGATTTTTAACTAGAAGTTGCTCTGCTGAAAGTTTTATAAGAAGTCACTTCCAGGTGGACAAGGAGCAAAATAGCTGCTTTTACTCCTTGGACTGATGTAGTAAAATCTTTTTAATGGCCTACATGGCTGCCCCAATCCTCAAATAGGTTCAATTTAGCACTTGCAGCTTCTGAAATCCTGCTCTCATCTCAAAAATAAGATACTGTAACATCACATTATACAGAGACTGAGAAAGCCCAGGTCATCTAGGCCATCTCTCTGCAGTGAAGGACTAGCCCCTGAAGAATACCTTCTAGTAATTCATTCAGTCTACTTTTAATTATTCATTGTGAGGGGCTTCCCACAGCTTGCTTGAGAGACTATTCAATAGTCTGTTCCATGAGCTGCATGTTGAAGTCTATGGACGTTAACAGGATTGTGTGTGCATATATCAAGGGCACAAAGACTCACACCAGGCTTTTGGAAAGTTTTACAAATGAATGAGTTCTACTATTTGAGTTTATTCCTGAAAATTAATTATCTTCTAGCAAATCAACCATCATTCATTTGACTACTCTGAAATCATAAGTACTGTGTGACATCAGGGTTATGGGTCAATTTCAAGACTTTATTGCAAATCCAGAGAAAATTATCTTTCCAGTTACGTGACACACGTCAACTCCAATTAGTTCATATATTCAGAATGCTCACATTATGTAAGTGATATCTGTTTCTTCCTTCCCTCAAGTGTCTTCTAGTATTTCAGCTGTATCATTCTAACTCTATATCACTATTGGCTTGCCTGTTCCAAGGAACAACTATGTGATTCCAGAAGAAGCATCACTCAGCAGCCATGATTCTTGATCAGAATAGAGTGCCATACAATAATACTTACCATCCTCACATGGGTGTCGTTAGCATTCATTCACCAATGATTCAATTATCAGTCTATATTATATTACATTAAAAACTATGTGAAAGGACATTAAGATTTCAAAGTCAGGCAGTCAGAACTTAAGAACAGCAAAATGAAGGTTCCCTCCTTGTGCATATGCATTATGATACAGTCTTTAATTCCATGATCACATACTATTGTTTGTACAGGACAACTCCCACATTAAATGCAGGGATGGACAGAGCTCACTGAACAGAAAAATATATGTTGAATAACTACCTATCTTCAGTATTTTATGTGTGGTCTCATGCCGCAGTTTACTGCACACCATCCAAACCCTGTACTGAATATAGAATTATTATATTTCCTCATAGTTTTCTTCTGTGGTGCTCATCATTGAAGTATCTGACTGCTTCACAAATGTTAAGGAATTTCTTTTCCCCAGCACCCCATAAGATGAAATGGTACTATGATCCCCATTTTACAGATGGGAAATGGGAGCACAGAGATTAAGGACAAAGTTGTCAAAAAGAACGTCCACTAATTTTGAGCTCCAAACTTTAGAAACTTAGGGCCTCATTTTTTCAGTGAACGTAGCATGTTTATAGCACTTCATATGTCCAAAGCACAGCTCTCATTGACTGCAGTTGAGAATGCTCAGTCCTTCTGCAAATCAGCTGCCAGAGGTGTCTAGTTGAGTATTCAGGAAACGAGGAACAGACAATTAATGGCCACGTATGAAAACTTTGGTTTAACTGACTAAGTTCTGGTCTGTATTTAAAGTTTAGGTCAACATAGCTACGTCGTGAAGGCACATGAAAAATCGTCCCCCAAGTGGAGCTATGTTGACCTAACCCCTTGTGTAGAGGAAGCTAGATTGACAGAAGAACACTTCTATCAATCTAGCTATGATCACTCAGGGAGGTGGCTTTCCTACACCGATGGAAAAATCTATTGGCGTACGCTGCATCTATGCTACAGGGATATGCCAGCATAAGTTGGCGCTTATGGTTCTGTTCATTCCCTTTGAAGCATTTGACATTGGCCAGTGTCGGAAGACAGGACACTAGGTTAGATGGACCACTGGTCTGACTCAGTATGGCCATTCTTATGTTCATATGATCTTAGTGACAGTGGAAGTTAGTCACTAACTAAACTTTATCTAAATTGACTTGGTGCTTTTATGTGTTTGTGCAGTGCCTATTCTGGCCCTTTGGGCACGGCTGCAATACAAATAAATAGTAATACTTAGCTCTTACCAGCATAGAGCTTCTCAGCCACAGATCTCAAAGTGCTTCACAGAAGAAGGTAGCACTATCTCCATTCTAGTACCACTATTTACTGTTTCCTAGACCAGCTTCTCTTTGCTTCACTTCTCCTTTGCATTACACAGATCTACCCTGTCCCATTCCATTTGCTCCTCCCACACTCAGCCCCATCTTTTCTCTATTCTGTATCCAGAAAGGTCCCTGCGCACAAGTCAGAACAGAACTCTGCATTTTATGAGTTATTGTAACTCCTTTGAGGTTGAAGTGTGTGAGTGCTGTATATAAAGCCCAGAGTAATCTGGGTTTTTTGCTCCAGTTCTGCAGAGGACATTGGGGAGTGGGGTGGAGGAGGGAAGGTTGATAACAACCCTCCAGTCCAGGGGGTAGGCCATAAGCCTCTAACTTCTGGATCTGTGTACATTTGCAGATCCAGTGCTGCCCCACACCCAAGAAACAGTCCCTCCACACTTGCATATTCAGAGTGGTTTAGAACCTATTCTACAATATATGGGGGCAGTAGAGGTCCACCACGCATGGCCACTTCACTTCCCTCTCCCTCTCCTTCCCCAACAGCAGCACACAGTCCTAGTGTATAACTTAAATATTGCCAAGGGCTATGCAGTGGGTTATGCAATTAATTTCACCCTTACAGATCTTACTTTCATAAAGGTTTTAGTGCTGCTCGGCACCACACAAACCTCTGATAAATACCTGCCTTCCAAATAGACAAGGACCTTAGCCTAGACTAAAATACTGCTTTCCATATCCAGTGTACTTTTATACCCAATTATAAAACTAGCACATACAGTAATTGCAATAATTATCACTCAGACCTAGATACCTTTTTATGTATGTGGAAGATCTAATACAAATCCAGTAATATATCATCATTAGTCATTTACCACAGAGAATGGAAAAGTCTTGCGAGACAATAGAACTACTCTCCTCAGAGACATATATAGGAAGATATATTCTTTGAGACCTTCGTGAATCTCTCTCTTCCTATTATGTAAAATTAATTTCCATATCAGACTGAGCTAAAGTATTATTGGGGACATTAGAGCGAGATGAAAGGTTGCTTTAAAAAGGTCCATGTTACCAATTTTATCAGATACCGTTTACAGTTTAAAAATAAAAATCAATGTTTTCTAATAGCGTCTATATTTTATCTGTTGAGAAATCTAATACCCCCAGAGCAGAAGCAATATCATACCATATGGTCATTCTTATTTGAGAGAGAAAACACAATTTTGAGAAATTTAATCTTGGATAATAACAGAGGGAAAACTGTGAACCCCAGTTGCTATGTTGCATATGCACATCAGAAAGAGAGGAAATATAATTTAGTGTGATGAATAGAGATAACACTAAAAATGCAGACTCCGGAATGAAACAATTTTTTGACATTTCGAAGTACAGAAAGGAGAACTCTGAAATATCAGACTAATATTATGAATACATTGTCTGTGCTTAACGTTTAAATTATGATAATAACCACAGTTACAGAGTAGTGTGTGTATGTAGGGGTATTAGCTTCTGAAATGCAAGAGACATTTCATGGTAGATGTCTCATGATCATATTATGTCTTCCCCATTGTTTATGTAATGTGCTGTTATTTATACTATAGTAACACCTGGAGGTTAAATCTGAGATATGGCCCCTTTGTCTAAGTGCTGTATTTACAGCCAGTACCTACTTCCAGTCTACACAGACAAGACAGATGAAAGGTAGGTGAAAGGAAGTATCATTGATGCAATAAGCTGAATCCTGAAGAACAAGTAGGACATCTTTATTGACTGTACCATAACCTTTCGGCACTGCAGAAGCCTCTTTAGCTTAATTTAGTAGCAATGACAAACCCCCTCAGAGGAATAGCCTTACACTTTGTTATACAGTAATAGGACCCAATCTTGCAAGCCCTTATTCACTATAGTAATCCAAATGAAGCCAATGCACCTTCCAGCCAATGATTTCAAAAAGTGCATTAACACACAAATTAATGAAACCTCACAACATCCCCATAAAGCGTGGTAAGTCTTATTGTCATCTCCATTTTAGGGCTGGAAGAACAAAAACACAAAGGGTCGTGTGCACTTGAAACAGACATATTGGATACTAGGTGTCAAGTATAGCAGCTACCTTACTCTTACTAAACTGTTGTTGGAAATAATTTTCTTGCTGGTGTGGCCATGGACACCTGTATTCATTCTCCATTGTAGCAAAGCACTTTCACCTCATGAACATGAGCCTGGTCTACACTAGGAAATTAGGTTGGTATAATTATCTCTCTCAGAGGTGTGAAAAATCCCGAGTGATGCAGTTAAACAGATCTAATCCCCAGTGTAGATAGTGCTAGTTGTTGGGAGAATTCTCCTGTCAACCTAGCTACCACCTCTTTTGAGGTGGACTACCAGCAGTGCAAGTAGGCCGGTACTCTCCGGTACACCATACCAGCACACTATTTATAGCTGGTATGGCGTACCGGAAAGACACAGCAGCAGCCCCTCTGAAGGAGAGGGCTGGGGGGAGGGGCTGGGAGTTCTGGGAGGAACAGTGGGGAAAGGAGCAGAAGGAAGAATGGAGACGCAGCTCCGTGAAGGGCAGGGGGAGGGGCTGAGGTTTCTGCTCCTTTCCCCGCTGCGGCTCCCTGGAGAGCTGGCCCCTGAACTGCAGGGCTCTCTGGAACTGCAGCAGAGAGAGGAGCAGAACGTGGGGCCATCGGACAGCCCCACGCCAGCTGTGTCTCCTCCGTCTATGTACTACAGCAGCAGCTGCAGGAGGACAGGGCCGGGAGGGTGAGGCAGAGGGCGGTACAGCTGCTGGAGAAGGTGCCAGCGTTCTGCTCCTTTCCCCATGCTGGCTGCCCCTCCTAGCAGAGAAAGGAGCAGAACTCCCAGCCCTGCTCCCTGCCCTTCCATGGAGCTGTGTCTCCATTCTTCCTTCTGCTCCTTCCCCCGCTGCACTTCCTGAGAGCCCTGCCCTGACGTCTCTAGTGCAGCAGGAGGAGGACAGAGCCCCACCCCAGGTAACATGGGATGGATCATGGGGAGGGGACAGGGAGAGCATAGCAGCCCCGGGCTGGGGGCAGGGCGGTGAGGAGTCACATGGAGGGTTACGTCAGAAGGTCACGTGCCCCCCTTAAGCTGGTGCCTCCTCCCCCTCCCCGTACTGGTAAGAAATGGATTTTACTTGCACCACTGTGGACTACCTATGCCAATGGGAGAACCCCTCCCACCAGCATAGGTTAAACCTGCCATGTGCATTTTCAAAAATCCCACCCCCAATGTTAAACATGTCCATTTTTCAAGTGCAGATGCAAACACAACCACAGGTTAAGGACAAATTATGCTAAGGTTTTTGTTTTTGCATATTTTAAAGAACACCCCTCATTAATGTTCTGGTTGCTACTATATCAGTGCCAAGCGTGCTATCAGAGTTAACCATCTCCCAATACTACTGATAACTCCACTACAAAAGTTTTTTTCTTCACAATGAAATTTGGTACATGAGGTTTCAGCAAATAAAGTGTTTTCTTTCTCTCTCTCTTGCTTGCTCTCAACATACTGAGAAGAAATGTCTCTCTTCAATGTTTTGCTTCTGAAAGACTTAAAAACAGTGTTTGAAAAATGAGCTCCTTCTCCCTGTGCCAATCCATCCACACAAAGCACAGTCAGGAAATTTTTGCCATACCGCATGAGATCACTGACCTGGCTTGGCATGTTGCCGCAGCAAGTGGCCAATACCTTAGACAACACTCTCCTCCCAACCAATAATGCACCATCCTAGCCAGTTGTAAAATCCTGTCCCGGGGTGAAGATCCACAGGAAATCAGTCTACACCCTGAAATTTTGATCACTATCTATATGACCTCCAGAAGAAGAAAGAGGAAACCCATGTACCCCCAATGCAGATAGAGGTAAGAAACCACTTTCAGGTTCTCTGCACGGGTACTATGGCGGAGAATTTGGAAGAGTCATCTGAGGGAAGGGATCAGAAGGAGACCCCACTGACCAGAAGGCCTGGGATGCATTGTCCTAGGGATGGGGGTTCCACAACCACCACTCCCAAGAGGAGGAGATGGGTGGTGATGGTCGGGGACTGCCTCCTAAGGAAAATGGAGTCATCCATCCACCATCCAGACCGGGAAACTTGAGAAGTGTGCTGCTTGCCTGGAGCTAGAATTCAGGATGTGATGGAGTGTCTGCCAAGACTGATCAAGCCCTTGGACCACTACCCCTCCCTACTTCTCCATGTGGCACAAATGATACTGCCAATAACGACCTTGAGCAGGTCACTACAGACTACATGGCTCTGGGAAGAAGGATAAAGGAGTTTGAGGTGCAAGTCATGTTCTTGTCCATCATCCCTGTTGAAGGAAAAGGCCCAGGTAGAGTCCATCGAATTGTGGAAGTAAATGCGTGGTTATGCAGGTGATGTCAGAGAGAGGGTTTTGGATTCTTCGACCATGGGATGTTGTTCCAGGAAGAAGGATTGCTAGGAAGAGATGGGATCCACCGAACGAAGAGAGGGAAGAGCATCTTCGCAGGCAGTCTTGCTAACATAGTGAGGAGGGCTTTAAACTAGGTTCACTGGGGGTTGGAGACCTAAGCCCTGAGGTAAGCGGGGCAGTGGGATACCAGGAGGAAACACAAGGAGATGGGTGCAACAGGGGAGGTCTCCTGATTCATATTGAGAAAGTCGGGCAATTGGCTAGTTATCTTCGGTGCCTGTACACGAACACAAGAAGCCTGTGAAACAAGCAGGAAGAATTGGAAGTCCTGGCACAGTCATGGAACTATGATGTGATTGGAATAACAGAAACTTGGTGAGGTAACTCACATGACTAGAGCACTGTCACGGATGGGAAGGACAGGCAGGGGAGAAAAGGTGGAGGAGTTGCACTGTATATAAGAGAGCACTATGATTGCTCAGAGCTCCAGCATGAAACTGGAGAAAAGCCTGTTGAATGTCTTTGGGTTAAGTTTAGAGGTGAGAGCAACAAGGGTGATGTCATGGTGGGCATCTGCTATAGACCACCAGACCAGGAGGATGAGGTAGACGAGGCTTTCTTCAGACAACTAACAGAAGTTTCCAGATTGCAGGCCCTGGTTCTCATGGGGGACTTAAATCACCCTGACATCTGCTGGGAGAGCAATTCAGCAGTGCACAGACAATCCAGGAAGTTTTTGGAGAGTGTTGGGGACAATTTCCTGGTGCAAGTGCTGGAGGAACCAACTAGGAGCCGTGCTCCTCTTGACCTGCTTCTCACAAACAGGGAAGAATTGGTAGGGCAAGTAGAAGTGAGTGGCAACCTGGGCAGCAGTGACCATGAGATGGTCAAATTCAGGATCCTGACAAATGGAAGAAAAGAGAGCAGGAGAATACAGACCCTGGACTTCAGGAAAGCAGACTTTGACTCCCTCAGGGAACTGATGGGCAGGATCCCCTGGGAGGCTAATGTGAGGGAGGGAAAGGAGTCCAGGAGAGCTGGCTGTATTTTAAAGAAACCTTATTGAGGGCACAGGAACAAGCCATCCCAATATGTAGAAAGAATAGCAAATATGGGAGGCGACCAGCTTGGCTTAGCAGAGACATCTTTGGTGAGCTTAAACACAAAAAGGAAGCTTACAAGAGGTGGAAGCTTGGACAGATGACTAGGGAGGAGTATAAAAATATTGCTAGAGCATGCAGGGGTGTAATCAGGAAGGCCAAAACAGGAAGGGTTTCTACAGGTATGTTAGAAACAAGGTGGTGGTATGGGAAAGTATGGAACCCTTACTGAATGGGGGAGGAAACCTAGTGACAGATGATATGGAAAAAGCTGAAGTACTCAATGCTTTTTTTGCCCCTGTCTTCACAGACAAGGTTAGCTCCCAGACTGCTGCACTGGGCAGCACAGTATGGGGAGGAGGTGAGCAGCCTTCAGTGGTGAAAGAACAGGTTAACGACTATTTAGAAAAGCTGGACATGCACAGGTCCACGGGACCAGATGCAATGCATCCGAGAGTGCTGAGGGAGTTGGCTGATGTGATTGCAGAGCCATGGGCCATTATCTTTGAAAACTCGTGGCAATCAGGGGAGGTCCCAGATGTTGGAAAAAGGCAAATATACTGCCCATATTTAAAAAAGGGAAGAAGGAGAATCTGGAGACCTACAGACCAGTCAGCCTCACCTCAGTCCCTGGAAAAATCATGGAGTAGGTCCTCAAGGAATACATTTTGAAGCACTTGGAGGAGAGGAAGGTGATCAGGAACATGGATTCACGAAGAGCAAGTCATACCTGACAACCTGATTGCCTCCTATGATGCAATAACTGGCTCTGTGGATATGGGGAAAGTGGTGGACGTGATTGTGACGGAGCGATTCTGGCGGGACCCAACTGAGAGTGCCAAATCAGGACCAATTGCTTAAACAGGGCAGTCACAGCCCTAGGCTGGGGTTTTTCCACCTCTAAGGCAAACCAAACCAGCCAGACAAAAAGGACTTTGGTCTCACCCCACTGGCTAACCACAAGTCACACAAGCAATTTCCTTAGACACTCCAGTCTCCCAGCATCACCACCAGTGCACTCGTCCTGGGGATGAATGGTTATGAAAACCAACACCCCAATAAAAGAAAAAGGTTCCCTCGATCCCAAAGGACCAAGCCCCAGACCCAGGTCAATATACACATCAGATCTTACCCACAAATCACGCTGTTGCCAATCCTTTAGAATCTAAAATCTAAAGGTTTATTTACAAAGGGAAAAAGGTAGAGATGAGAGGTAGAATTGGTTAAATGCAATCAATTACATACAGTAATGGCAAAGTTCTTAGTTCAGGCTTGCAGCAGGGCTGGAGTAAACTGCAGGTTTAAGTCTCTGGAATACATCCCCCACCGGGATGGGTCGTTCAGTCCCCTGTGTACAGCTTCAGTTTGTGGCAAAGTCCCTCCAGAGGTCAGAAGCAGGATTGAAGACAAGATGGAGATGAAGCATCAGGCTTATATAGACTTTTCCAGGTGTAAGAATCCCTTTGTCTTCACTGTGGAATTTTACAGCAAAATGGAGCCTTGAGTCACATGAGCCAGTCCCTGCATACTTTGCTGAGTCACAAGGCGTGTCTGCCTTCTCTCCATGGGTCCATTGTGTCCTTAATGGTCCTTAATGGGCCATCAAACAGGCTAGGCAGAGCTAACACCAGCTTGTCTGGGAGGCTTCCCCCAGAAGCACAGCACAAACTTGAAATATTGACAGCATAGAGCCAACATTCATAACTTCAACTAAAATGATACAGACATACAGACAGCATAATTATAACCAGCAACCCGGAACCTGGTCTCAGACACCTTATATGACCCCCTTTACTTAGGATTTGGTGCCACTACAGGACCTTGGTTGCAACCCATGTTCTATATGGTCCCCATTTATATCAATAACGTCACACCCCCAACGCAAAAATTGATGCAGGAAGGGATGACAAAACATCGCTGACTGCATCCCAAGAGCCCCTTTCCTTGGGTCTGTCTCACTACAGCTAGTGTTGGGCTAGAGGCCGCACCAGTGTATAACCGAAATGGTTTATCAAAGTCATGTTCAATAACATGAATGGATCTCTTTACAAACTTAAGGTATAACTTGGTTAGCTTTTGCAGCATGGTTCCTGTATGTTTCATGTGATCTTGCCAAGAGCTAAAGAAAACAGCTACTTTATCCATACCAGCCTTGGCCAATGTTTTGAACCCAATTAACATTAAACCAATGTAGATATTGATGTTGTTCATAGTACAGGACTCTTGGCATTTAGCCATGAAAGCAATATGGTAGTGTGCCTCAGTTTCCCCTTTCATACAGCACATCAGGTCTGGAATGTATTTTGCCCTGTGAAAAGTTCCAACATTGTTTACATGCATTAACTGTGAAACATCAGTATAGCAAGGCCCTTTAACATAAAGTGTGTTTTCATGTATTCCTTTCAACATGTTTAAGGGATTTTCCAAAAGATTAGGCACATTGTACATTGTTACAGTCCTTGGCAATAGCAACACATTAGTTACAAAAATTAGCATCAGCAATAACAACAAATTCATTGCAAGTGTCCATTTACAATCATATTTGTCATGCCATACCCTTGGCTCAATACCATTGGAGATTGGGCATTTTAGGGTTAACCTGTGGCTTCCCTTTGCAAAATTCAGTCTTCTCTTTCCTTCTTGTCCTGCAGGATTAAACCCTGATTTCTCTTGCTTAACAGAGATCACCGGCTGATGGGGTGGGCCCTCTGTGCTAACAGCTATTAGCAAGTCTTTCTTCTCCCTGCCAGCCAAGTAATTCGCATCAACACAGACACTAGCTTTTAACTTCTTAGCTGCTATGGATTCCACGGCTGGACTTTGTCTTACAGAGATACCACACAAATCCAAAGAGTCTGAGGGTGAGCTGGCTTGCTCTCCCCTGCCTCCTCAAGCATTTAGCCATACAACTGTTCTGCCCTGAAACACCAGTAACTGAATCTGTCCTCAGATCCTGAAGCACCGACTGCTCACTTACAGATTCAGCATGGTGACATTCCTGTCCCAACAGCATTGTCTCCCCACCAACAAGCTGGCCACACACAGCCAGGTGGTTATAGGGCTGCTCAACTTCCTTAACAGCTTCTACTCCACCTGAGACCTTTTCAAAGCTGCCCACACTGGATCTCTCAAAAGGAAAGTCAGTGGATCCATTCACAACAGAAAATTTCTGGCTGTTAGGAACTGAAACTTTCTTGATTAAATCACTTTTACACCCTTCAGTTGCAGTAAACTGCTTGCACAGGCTACCATGAGGATTCCTTTCCTAGGAGCTTCTCTAAGCAGCAATTCACCCTCTCAGAAATTCTGCCCTTCCCCTCTTCACCTAGGGCTTGCTCTAAAGGAACACTTCCCTGAGCAACCACAGATGCTACAGACTTTCTAGATAACAGGTCAGAAGTAGTCTCCTTCCCTTGGCCATGAACAAGTTCAGGAATCTTTTCCTTCTTGCTACAAGTTGTCAAACTGTCAGTCGGTAACACAATTAAATCACCTTTATGCTCTCCTTGTGCCCTGGCTGGGGTATCACCCTGATCAGACAGAGTTGCTGCACCCTTTTCCAACCACACATTAGCAACTGGCAAACTACAAGCACCAGAATTGTCTGTTCTCTGGGATTTTGCTATGACACTAACTGGATGCAACCTAGTCACAGTGCCATTCTCCCCAGCAGACACAAACTCAGGACTATTCCCTTCCTGGGCTTTAGCTGTATTTACAACCAACTTCGAGACAACTGAATCACCCTCAACCATTACAGGCTGACAGGCACCTTCTGTCTGCTCCACAGACACAGAAGAGCCGGAGACACATCCTCCTTCACCAGACACACAGCTTGGGATCTCATTTCCCTTGTCCCAGCACACAGGGCTGTTCACAGACAACTGCTTGGAGACTGGAGTAGCTTCCTTTATAGGCAAGTCAATACTCCTGACAGACACAGGCACATTCCCTCCACTGTCACATTTCTCCACACAGGAAACAGGTAAGGGATATGGACACTCATCTTCCACTATCCCTCCCTTCCCAAATTGCTGATTAGACAAAGCCATCAGCTCACAAGGCTGCCTAGTCTCCTGCAAACTTTCCCTACCAGGCACATTGCCTCTCCCAACAGATAAGCTGCTGCTCTTTTCACTACACTGAGCTACTTTTAGCAAATCACAGTTACCCATTTCAGGTTTACTTCTACAAGCTGCACTAGCCACCAATCCATTACCCATTACAAATTTACCCTCTCCTTCCTCAGTTAGGGATTTAACCTGACCATCTACTTTAATTTGCTCCTGAGAAACATTTTCCTCACCAATGAGATCTTTCTGCTCTTGATCTAACTCCAGATTCACTTCTGAGACATCAGACAGACATTCAGAAACTTCCTTCCCAGACACACTGCTTCTTGGCACAGACAAACCTTTGGAGCAACCCACCTCAGGCAAATCATTGCCCACAATAGACACAGGTTTAAGATCATTCCTCTCCTGTGACTGGCTACCTGGACTGAACAAATCTTTAACATTTTCCCCAATTAAAAGATCTTTAGGCAATAACTTCCTGACGCCAGCTATCACTTCATGCTGAGCCCCATTCCACTCAAGGTGGATTCTGGCTAAAGGCACACGGACAGTAAACTCACAGAGGATCACAACATTCACACTCTGATTTGGTAAATAATCTTCCTCTTTGACCAGATCTGCTCTAACAAGAGTGATGTTAGAAGCCATAGTTTGCCCTAAACAGCTTTTACCATTGACTTTTACACTCTCATACATAGCACTGGCACCATTTATGGGGCCACCCCCTACTGAACCCACAGTAACAGCATTGACATAAAAGGTGGCATTGTTGGGGTACATGTGGTTACCCCCAGACAACTGCTCAGAGTGATACAACATACCAACATTGTTACAAACTGGACTTTCAAGAGGATACAGTCTCTGCTGTTCTTCCATTGCTTTTTTGACTTGGAGTTGGAGTCTAGCTGTCTCCTGTTGCATCTGTCGAGTTTTCTCCTCAGCAGCCAGCAGCTCCAGACGCCTCTTACGAGCTTTTTCTTCTCTCTTAGCAACTTCTTTCTTTCTCTCATCAGCCTCTTTCTCCATTCGAATTTCTGCCAGTTCTTGCTCATAATCAAACTGCAGGCTGTCTCTCAAGGCTTGCAGTTTCCTTGCTTTTCCTGATGCTCTTTGTCTCATGGTCCCTGATCTTTAACCAACCAAACTCTCAATCCCAAAGTTAAAATTTGGATAGCGTGGGGTTCTGACCCAAAGCTTAATTGACCTGGTTCTGTGGATCCAAGCACGACTACGCCACTGTGACGGAGCGATTCTGGCGGGACCCAACTGAGAGTGCCAAATCAGGACCAATTGCTTAAACAGGGCAGTCACAGCCCTAGGCTGGGGTTTTTCCACCTCTAAGGCAAACCAAACCAGCCAGACAAAAAGGACTTTGGTCTCACCCCACTGGCTAACCACAAGTCACACAAGCAATTTCCTTAGACACTCCAGTCTCCCAGCATCACCACCAGTGCACTCGTCCTGGGGATGAATGGTTATGAAAACCAACACCCCAATAAAAGAAAAAGGTTCCCTCGATCCCAAAGGACCAAGCCCCAGACCCAGGTCAATATACACATCAGATCTTACCCACAAATCACGCTGTTGCCAATCCTTTAGAATCTAAAATCTAAAGGTTTATTTACAAAGGGAAAAAGGTAGAGATGAGAGGTAGAATTGGTTAAATGCAATCAATTACATACAGTAATGGCAAAGTTCTTAGTTCAGGCTTGCAGCAGGGCTGGAGTAAACTGCAGGTTTAAGTCTCTGGAATACATCCCCCACCGGGATGGGTCGTTCAGTCCCCTGTGTACAGCTTCAGTTTGTGGCAAAGTCCCTCCAGAGGTCAGAAGCAGGATTGAAGACAAGATGGAGATGAAGCATCAGGCTTATATAGACTTTTCCAGGTGTAAGAATCCCTTTGTCTTCACTGTGGAATTTTACAGCAAAATGGAGCCTTGAGTCACATGAGCCAGTCCCTGCATACTTTGCTGAGTCACAAGGCGTGTCTGCCTTCTCTCCATGGGTCCATTGTGTCCTTAATGGTCCTTAATGGGCCATCAAACAGGCTAGGCAGAGCTAACACCAGCTTGTCTGGGAGGCTTCCCCCAGAAGCACAGCACAAACTTGAAATATTGACAGCATAGAGCCAACATTCATAACTTCAACTAAAAATGATACAGACATACAGACAGCATAATTATAACCAGCAACCCGGAACCTGGTCTCAGACACCTTATATGACCCCCTTTACTTAGGATTTGGTGCCACTACAGGACCTTGGTTGCAACCCATGTTCTATATGGTCCCCATTTATATCAATAACGTCACAGTGATATACCTTGACTTTAGCAAAGCTTTTGATATGGTCCCCACAGTATTCTTGCCAGCAAGTTAAAGAAGGATAGTATGGATCAGATGAATGGTGGATAGAATGCTGACTAGATCGTTGGGCTGAACAGGTAGTGATCAATGGCTCGATGTCTAGTTGGCAGCCAGTATCAAGTGGAATGCCACAGGGATCTGTCTTGGGGCTGTTTTTTTCCCAACATCTTCATTAATGATCTGGACAATGGGCTAGATTGCACCCTCAGCAAGTTCACAGATGACACTAAACTGGGGGGAGAGGTTGATATGCTGGAGGGTAGGGATAGGGTCCAGAGTGACTTAGACAAATTGGAGGATTGGGCCAAAAGAAATCTGATGAGGTTCAACAAGAACAAGTGCATAGTCCTGCACTTAGGATGGAAGAATCCCATGCACTGCTACAGGCTGGGGACTGATAGGCTAAGCGGCAATTCTGCAGAAAAGGACCTGGGGATTACAGTGGATGAGAAGCTGGTTATGAGTCGACAGTGTGCCCTTGTTGCCAAGAAGGCTAAGGGCATATTGGGCTGCATTAGTAGGAGCACTGCCAGCAGATTGAGGGAAGTGATTATTCCCCTCTATTCAGCACCAGTGAAGCCACATCTGGAGTACTGCATCCAGTTTTGAGCCCCCAACTACATAAGGGATGTGAACAAATTGGAGAGAGTCCAGCGGATGGCAATGAAAATGATTAGGAGGCTGGAGCGCATGACTTATGTGGAGATGCTGAGGGAACTGTGCTTATTTAGTCTGCAGAAGAGAAGAGTGAGGGGAGATTTAATAGCAGACTTCAAATATCTGAAGAGTGTTCCAAAGAGGATGGATCTAGGCTCTTCTCAGTGGTAGCAGATGACAGAACAAGGAGCAATGGTCTCAAGTTGCAGTGGGGAAGGTCTAGGTTGGATATTAGGAAAAACTATTTCACTAGGAGGGTGGTGAAGCCCTGAATGGGTTACCTAGGGAGGTGGTGGAATCTCCATCCTTAGAAATTTTAAAGTCCCAGCTTGACAAAGCCCTAGCTGAGATGATTTAGTTGTGGTTGGTCATGCTTTAAGCACCGGGTTGGTCTAGATGACCTCCTGAGGTCTCTTCCAACCCTAATCTTCTATGATTCTATGATCTCTTAAGTTTACACATAGCACCTACCTCTGTGGTGTCTAAATGACTGTAGTACCTTATTATCCTAGTTTAATAGCTAGTTACAAATGTTATTCACAATATTAAGCCCCTATCTTGTAAGACCTCCAAGGGCAGGAAACTCATGGTACTAAATAAGAGTTCCATGAGCTTGCAGGATTGAACCCTACACTATCAAAACTGGATATATATCACACCAAAGTTGCACAGCCTTGTTTTCTATTTCCTATATTTACATTTTTTGTGTGCCCTATTAATTCCTGGGTTTGTATCTACAATTGCAGTGATCTTTCTGAACACTTAGTTCAATGTACACAGCAATTACAATAATTTCACTTACAATGTTTTCTGAATTAAGTTCACAAAGAGACAGAGGTGTTAGCTATTTTTTTTCCAGTCAGGTATTTGCATGTTAATTGAATCCTTGTCTGGAAGGACACCCTGTTTAGCTCATCAAAAGGAGAAGTGTGAAAGCTAATTTCATAGCTGGGGGCATTGGGGTGTCAGTTACGCACCTGTTCAATTACTAATTTCCTTTATACTAGAATAAAGGCAGGGCCACATCCTCGGTGGCTGTTCATTAGCATAGCTCCTTTGGAAGCAATAGAGCAGGGGTAGGTAACCTATGGCACGCGTGCTGAAGGCGGCACACAAGCTGATTTTCAGCGGCACTCACACTGCCCGGGTCCTGGCCACAGGTCTGAGGGGCTCTGCCTTTTAATTTAATTTTAAGTGAAGCTTCTTAAACATTTAAAAAACCTTATTTACTTTACAGACAACAATAGTTTAGTTCTATATTATAGACTTATAGAAAGAGACCTTCTAAAAACGTTAAAATGTATTACTGGCACGCGAAACCTTAACTTAGAGTGAATAAATTAAGACTCAGCACAGCACTTCTGAAAGGTTGCCGACCCCTGCAATAGAGCCACACTAAATTACGCCAGCTGACAGTTTGGCCCAATGTTGAAAGGGTCACGGAAGATGCTTATTTAAATAATTAAAGGTCAATGAAGGCTTTGAGGTATTGTCTCCAGCATCCAAACTTAAAAAGACAAAAAGGGACGATCCTCTGTATCAGTTAGGCTATGTCTACACTACAGACCTTACAGTGCACATCTGTACCGATGCAGTTGCACTGCTGTAAGATCTCCTATGTAGCCGCTCTATGCCAATGGGCGAGAGCTCTCCTTCCAGCATAATTAAACCAGCCTCAACGAGCAGCAGTAGCTGTGTCAGTGGGAGAGCATCTCCTGCCAACATAGAGCTGTCCACACTGGCGCTTCTGTCAGTGTAATTTATGTCACTCGGGGGTGTTTTTCCCCACACTCCTGAGCGAAATAAGTATACCAACAAAAGTGCTAGCGTAGACATAGCCTTAAATAGCCGTTAGCAAGTCGCCACCTGGATGAGCAGGAAGGAATTCCAAGCCATGCTGGACAGCAGAAAAATATGGGGATTTATCCCTAAACAGGAGATAGGAAATGGTAATACTTTACATTCCAATAGCAATGTGAATCTGGTTCACCAAGTGCCCTACAGCCACTGAAGAATTAAGCCTCTCTGGGTATGTCTACACTGCAATAAAACACCCATGAGTAGCCCACATCAGCTGACTTGGGCTCGCGGGGTTCAGGCAGTGGGGCTATAAAATTGCAGTGTAGATGCTCAGGCTGGAGCCCAGGGTCTGGGACCTCATGAGTGGAGAGGGTCTCTGAGACCAGACTCCAGCCCAAGCCTGAATGTCTACACTGCAATTATTTAGCTCCGCAGCCTGAGCCCCACAAGCCTGGGTCAGCAAACATGGGCCACCCAAGGGTGTTTTATTGCAGTGTAGACATACCCTCACACAGTGGTTTGAGTGTGATTGAGGATACACTGGAAGTCTGGGACGCTGTTGAGAAAGGAACCCATAGCTAACATTTCCTTTTATGATCAAAGATCTCCTGATGGATGACAAGGTGGTATGTAGTGACTAAGTGGTTAACCTAATTTATTTCTACGTGTTCTCAGTTGCATATGCTCCCCTTATTGTTCAGTTTATTGTCAGAGAAACAAGTTATGACTGCTTCATTGTGATATCCGACTTACTGGTCTTGGGTCAGCAGGGGAGACTGCCATCATCTACATTAGGACGAGCCAAGCAGAAACGAGAAACTGAGTGTATTGCGGCAGAACTGCCATGCCAACACAATGCCTCCAGGCTGGATGTGGAATTGCAGCACCTTTTCCCCCAGTTTCTCACACCTTCCTGTGGCATATTCTGGCCATAGGAGTGACTGACTTTCCAGCCAGATCGTTGTACAAAGTCCAGTCCCTTCTGGGGCCACAGAGTCCTTTATCAAAGCCAACAGATAATATGAACACAACTAAACCTCCAGCCCAGCCAAGCTCAGCAGGCCACCTCTTCCTCCCAGGCACATCTTGACTGCTATAACCTTTCCCCATGCCTCATCCTGTTACCTGCACAAAATTCTCTGTTATGCACATTCTAGGGCACCCGCCTTTACCCTTCCATGGGCTTAAGACATAACTCTGTTAATTTAGGCACCTCCACCCTTTCCCTGTTCCTAGGGCTCTAGGTATAAGACACCCAACTTTACCCTAAATTTGTTGCCCGCCCACTCTAGGACATCTCACCTCTACCTAGTTCCTAGGGCTCAAGGCATAACCCAGTTGATTTAGGCACCCCCACTCTTTCCCAGTTCCTAGGGCTCCAGGCGAAAGGAACCTAACTTTACCCCTCCGTGGGCTCTGGGTAAACACCCATTCCCTGTGGACTCAGAGCAAACACCCATTCTCTGTGGAATCAGGGCTTAATCTTTGCAGGTTTACAGGGTCTTTTACCAGTGAAAGAGCCTTTCTCAGTAATATTCTACTTAACCTCTAGTTATTAACAATCACCAAAACAGAATGCACACACTAAGCTTATAATGCTCACCACTCCCAATAAGCAGGGCCGGTGCAAACACTAGGCAAACTAGGCAGTGGCCTAGAGTGGCAAATGGTTGGGGGAGCCCAGGGCTGTCCTTAGGCATAGGCAGCTGGGTAGGGCACCTGAAAATTTGGGGCACCACTGGGTCTTAGTGTCCACCCTTTCTGGATTTTCCTATCCCTGTTCTGACCCTTCCCGCAGGGGATCTAGTAGTTAAAAAAGAAAAAGTCTCCAGCTTGTCAGAGCTATTAGCACAACACTGAAACTGTTAAAGAGCCATTCAAGGGGTAATGAAGCCATTTAACAAACATTTGCCAACCCCCAGGTATATACTGTCAGTTTCTGAACGTACTGACAAAAACAGTTGTGCGTGACTGTAATATTTACTCAGAACATGTCAGTCTACAGGACCTTAGTTTAAAATTTGCTTTAAAAATATTTCATTAGTGAGTTGGTGAAGATTATAAAATCACATCTCTAAAAAAACCCTTGCATAGATTTTTAGATGTACAATCATCTTTAGCCTTAAATGCTTGGATCTTCAGACATATGGTTTTTAAAATGACCACCCTTATCTAAAATACACATTTTAATTACTATAGTAGAAAAAACTTACTTCCAAAGTCTTCCTGTCCTTTCTGTCCATCCATTTCTCCCCCCCACCCCAAATGAAGGAAGCAACAGCCCTTTGCTTCCAGATAGCTGGACAAAGTTTCCCTTTCTTCACTTCTGACTATCTGATGAACTAGTTTTAAGCAAAATCAGTACCTTAGTAAGATATAAAATTCTTAGTTATACCTAAAATCTTTGGAAACATTTTTTTTTAAAGTTAGTGAAATTTCATAAACATGTGTATTGTTATGGAGATCACACACAGTAAATTAGTGTTCCCTTTTTCTAAAAGCAATGAACATTGTTATGAACATACTAAACCTCTGTGACTGATTAATTTAAAATAATGTCTGTTTCAGTGAGTTAAATATGTAGTAATCTGGAATGAGTACATTTAAGAGTATATTTAAAATATAAAATCAGCTTAGAAATACTGATTAAGAAAATGTAAAACAGAGAAGAGCTGCATCATGTATTCCATAATATTTAATGTTGTATTCAGCAAGACAGCTGACTCACCCTTACTACAAAGTTTTTGTAAATAAATGTCTGACAAACTTCAGGGCATATCAAAAAATCAGTGACTGACATTTTTTATTCCCAAGTTTAGTGCTTTTAATTAAGTACCTTCTGCATGTCCATTCTGTGTGAGGGAGAGGGTACAGGGGTCTCTGTGGGGAACTGTGACTCTCCTCCACTGTGAGGTGGCCAGGTGCCTTGTTATTGTTTCTGTTAGGTAAAAAGCAAGTCCTTACTCACCTCTCCAGCACCCGAGTTCGTGCAGAGTTGGTATGGGGCTCACAAGTCTGTCAGAGACCAGACAACAATTCGTTGATCAACGGGCTCACACCATCCTTAGCTTAAAAAAAGCTTCGGAGTAAGTGTGGCAAGTTTATTAGGGGTGAGCATCAATATTTATACACAGAAGTAAACAAAGTGATTAACAGATCATAATGGTCATGCATAATCAATCAAGATTCTACAGGATAAAACAGGTTAAAATGTAGATTAGAAAAGACAAAGGGGGAGATGGCTACTTATCGGGAGGGCGGGGGTGTCATGAGTTGTTCGCAGGTCAGAGCTTTGATTAAAAGTTTCAGACAGAGACATCAAGTCTAGGTTAAGTTTAAACTCATAAAAAGTTCAGACTCAACATTCCTCCATTTGTAGCTTTGGGATAACTATTTACCAAAAGCTGCACCCCATTTTAAGGAGCCAAGGGCCGCTTGGCAATTTCAGCCTGGGCCAACTCGAAGAGAGTAAGGCCTTTGGCTGAAGTAGGAAAAGAATAAACTGACCCACATGAGTTTATGAGGGAGGGGCTACACTGAACATAGTATTATAAGGATTACTATGGCCCCAACAATACCCACCAAGAGTTTTTTAACCCACCCAAATCCAGGCAGCCAATTCCATAAGGCTCCCCACCAATCATAAGGTGGCTGGCCAGAGGAGTAGTTCTTAGCCATTTCCCTTAGATGTTTGGTACGTTGAAAAGTGTCAGGGTAGGTGTCGTTTACAAAAACACAGCATTCTTCATTTATGAGGGTGCAAGTTCCTCCTTGGGCTGCTAACATTATGTCTAAAGCCATTCGGTTTTGCAAAGCTAACTGGCGCAGCTGGGACATTTCCCCGGCCTGATTCTCAAATAGAGTCGCAGTTTCATTGGTTAAAGATTCTAGTAGTCCCTGTAGACGGATGACACCACCCCTCAAGCTAATAAGACCAGCCCACCGCTGCCACGACAAACCATCACGGATATTAATATCTCTGAAGGTTTCACGGATGTTACGAACGTGGGGAAAATGGGGGGGAGTGAGGGAGATGCGAGAAGGCGGTGTTAGCCACACTAAAGAACATGACCCTGCCCAATCAGGGAAGAGGAAGTAATAAGCTTTGGGCCCGCACACCCAGTATGTTCCATACAGTGCGTTTCGG
The DNA here is from genome assembly GCF_016161935.1 of Mauremys reevesii. NCBI lineage: Eukaryota > Metazoa > Chordata > Testudines > Geoemydidae > Mauremys > Mauremys reevesii. The sequence continues at coordinate 179,338,829 of NC_052625.1, read as the reverse complement.
GTATTCCATTTCTCAAAGTAGGAGGTAACCCACCACCCATTGGACCACTGTTCCCCTGGTAACGTAGAGGGGTCGTTGTGCGAACTGCAGAGGCACAATTTGGTAGTGGTGTTTTCAAAGTGCAGTGTAGTACTGCTTGAGCAGTTGTAGAAGGCAATCGTATATCCCTTAACAATTAGTTGGACACCCTCGTGATCTGAGCAGGGTTTCTTAAAAGCTGACTCTGAAGGCTTGTGGGGGATCCACATATGGGATAAGTGGGATGCGCAAGGCTTGAAGCCAAGATTTTTACTAAAGGCGGTGCCATTAAAATACATGTTGCATTTACTTGTTCCCACAAAAGTTGACCCCTTTTCTTTAACAAAACACAGTGATCCTGTCTGATTGGTTACCCTGAGATATCTGTTAATTGGCACTCCTGTTTTGTCCCATGTAAGATTGTGTTGGACTGGATCTTTTATTCTAGCCAGTGGCATCCAAGTCATATTAGCAGTGGTCAGGGGAATGGGTGTGAAGGGGAGTCCCTGTTCTGTATTTACTGGAAATTGAGTACATACCCAGCAATTACTTCTATTTCCTAAAATACGAGTTTTAACCTCATGGGAATATCTAATAAAAGCATTATTTTCATAAGCAGAAAATAAACTAAAAAGGCATGATAAAAAACATACAGTTGTCAGAATAAAAGGTCCTCTCATTTTTTCCGAGTCAATTTAAGTCTGATGTCTGAAAGAGGTAAGCTGGTCCACTGGTCAGAGGCAGTGTCCTCAGTGGTGGCAAGAGCTGCTGGTCCGTCACTGTGGTCCACTACGGCTGGCTTGACGTGGGAGTGGTGGATCCAGGATTTGCGTCCTTCCAGGAACACTGCAGTCTGGGTTGTTAAAAGAACCTGGTGGGGTCCAGTAAACCTCGGCTAGAGGGTGTCGCCACGAACGAACTTTTTGGCCCAGACGAAGTCCCCTGGTTGGAACGGGTGGATCTGTTCTTCTAGTGGCATGGTCTGGGAAAACTGTGAGGCTTTCCAAAGGGTACGGAGGCGAGCCTGTAGGGAGAGAAACTGGCACGCGGTCATATGATCCCCTCCCAATAGTGAAACATCAGCACGTGGTAGCGCCCCGCCTTTGAAAGGGGGGTGTCCATAGAGAAGTTCAAAGGGGGATAATCCCAATACACGGGTTGGGCGAGTATGAAGGTGAAACAGGACCAAGGGAAGTACCTGAGGCCACTTTAACCCTGTTTCCTGACAGTATTTAGCCAATGTAAGCTTAAGCTCCCTATTCATACGCTCAACTTTCCCGCTAGACTGGGGGTGGTAGGGTGTATGAAAGGAGTGTGAAATGCCCAGTCCTTGTTCTAAATGGCCAAGGACATTACCAGTAAAGTGGGGTCCGCGATCTGAATCAAGTATGAGAGGGATGCCAAAACGGGGTACAATGTCTCTAAGGAGGATCTTCGCCACTGTGGCAGCAGTACAATTAGCAGTAGGAAAAGCTTAGACCCATGAAGTCAGAGGGCAAACCGAAACAAGGAGGTGCTTTTTCCCAAAAGCCTTTGGCATATCTGCAAAGTCAATTTGAAGATGTTGAAATGGAGCAGCAGGCGGAGGTCTTGCACCCTTAATTTTGTTAAGAGGCAGAGCAGGTCCATTACGCTGACATGTGCTGCATGCTTTCACTATTGACAGGCAGTAGGGTTGAATGCCTGGAGCATACCAAAAGCGAGCGATGGTGTCCACAAGGGCGTGCGTGCCGTAGTGACCCCCCTTATCATGGTGCCAGCGAGCTGCCACGGGGTATGTGGAGCGAGGGAGGCAGGCTCAGCCATCCGGCATAAGCCAGGTCCCTTTGACCAGAGTGGCTCCGAGGCTCGCCCACGACTGTAGTTCAGCAGCGGGTACTGGTACGGGGTAAAAGCATACTTGCTATCAGTAAAAATGGTAACGGTCTTACCAGCGGCCAACTGGCAAGCTCGGGCCAGGGCATAGAGTTCGGCGGCTTGGGCTCCCCAGTTGCCTGGCAGTGAGGCGGCCTCTTGAATGTCCCATTCAGAGGTGACTGCATAACCGGTGAAACGCTTGCCATCAACATAGAAGGAGCTTCCGTCCGAGAAGAGGATGCAATCAGGGTTGTCCAGTGGCATGTCAAACAGGTTGTTCCTTATCTGTAAGATGCTATAAACTACTTCCACACAGTCGTGCTGATCCTGGAGGACTGGCAGGTCAGGAAGCAAGGTAGCTGGATTAAGGGGCCCACACCTTTCAAAAATTAGGTTAGTGTCTTCTAAGAGTTCGGCCTGTAGCTGTTGCTGACGATGGGCCGAAAAGACCTGGGTTGTGCCCCTACGCAGAAGGGCTGACAAGGCATGAGAGGTCCAAACCGTGGTAAAATGACCCAGGGTCAGGCTCTTTGCCTTTGTGATCAGCAGGGCAGCTGCTGCCAGAGTCCGGGTGCAAGATGGGGTTCCCTGAGCGACAGGGTCGATCTGCTGAGAGTAAAAAGCAAGCGGGAAATGGTGGGGCCCGCTCAGCTGGGTAAGGACGCCACTAGCAATTCCGCCCCTCTCGTGGACAAAAAGGTGAAAGGGTTTGTTGTAATTGGGGGAGCGGAGAGACATGGAGGAGGCCACACTGTCCTTGAGTAACTGAAAGGCTTGGATCGTGTCTGGGGACCACTGCAAAGGTTCAGGAGCAAGGTTAGCAGTGAGTCGGTGGAGCGGTTTGCTCAACTCCCCGCAGGACGGCAACCAGGGGCGACAGAAGCCAATTAATCCTAAGAAACCTCGAAGTTGCTTCTTGGTGTTTGGCAGAGGGCAGTTTTGGATAGTCTTTATGCGGACTGGGTCCATTTGTCTCCCCTCTGGGGTTAACAGGAAGCCCAGATATCGGACCTTCTGTGAGACCCACTGAATCTTGTTAGGGTCTACCTTGTGGCCTCTGGTGTGTAGGTATAATAAAAGTGCCTTACCATCGATGCGGAGGGCGGCTTCTTCGCGGTTACCTAGTAGGATGTCATCTACGTATAGGACTAACGTGGATCCCTGCGGACTGGTGAAGCCTTCCAAGTCGTGGCGGAGGCATTGGCTGAAAATCGTGGGGCTGTCTCTGTAGCCTTGAGGAAGTCGTTGCCAGACATAACTTTGTCCCTCCCAGGTGAAACCAAAGAGATATTGAGAGTCTGGGTGCACAGGAATGCTGAAAAAGGCTGGTTTTAAGTCAATAACAGTGAACCACTCAGCATCCCAGGGGATTTGGCTGATGATAGTAGCTGGATCAGGAACTACTGCATGAAGAGGGACCACATACTGATTAATAACCCGTAGATCCTGTACAAAGCACCAACGAATAGGGTCTCCGTCCTTTTTAGGAGGCTTTTTGACAGGCAGTATAGGGGTATTACAGGGAGTGCGCTGAGGGCGGACTAGCTTTTGTGCAATGAATCCCTCGACAATGGGGCGGATGCCCTCCCGGGCTTCCAGCGACAGGGGGTATTGGGGGACTGACGGGGGGGCTAAGGAGGGCTTCACTTGAATCCTTACTGGCTCTGCCGAAAGGAGCAGGCCAACATCAGTGTCAGAAATTCCCCAGAGGGTTAAAGGCAAGTCAGTGAGGTCAGGGGCGAGAGCGGGGGGGGTTCCCAATTACCCTGAGTTGGGGCCGAATCTCCTAACACTGTCATCAATAATCCTACCCCTTCAGGAGTGCAGGTTAAAGTAGCCTCAAGCTTACAGAGTAAATCCCGGCCCATCAAAGGGATCGGACAAGCTGGGGAAAAAAGAAAACGGTGAGAAAAACATTTATCAGCATAAATAACATTTAGAGGCAAAGTGAGTCCCAGAGACTGTGGGTTGCCTTCCACCCCAGTTGCAGTTTTAACCTCAGAGGATAGCCAGGGAGAGGGGGCATGATTTAAAAGAGAGAAAGTAGCTCCAGTATCAATGAGGAAAGAGACAGGCAGTCCTTGGACTGAAAGGGTTAGACGAGGCTCTTTGCTGGGAGGGGAGAAAGTGAGGAAGGAGCCGGCTAAAGACATTAAGGAAATAAGACCATCACATTGTTTGCCTTCGCCCCCGGGGTACCGTCATTGAGAAGGCTGAGTTTGCTGCAGCTGCTGCTGTTGCCCGTAGTTGATCCAGGCCTGAGGAACGGGCTGAGCTGGTGGTGCAGGGGTGTATTCGTCCCTGGTGTAAGTATCTGCAGATGCGACCGGACCCTCTGGGCGTCCCCAGGAGCATTCACGTTTAAAGTGACCGGGCTGTCCGCACTGAAAACAATGTCCTGGTGGCTGGGGTTGCCAGGACCCTCTTCCCCGAGCACCCTGAAATCCCCTGCCACGGCCACGGCTTCTGCCTCGAATACCACCGCGAAAAGCTAAAGCCCTCAACTTATATTCTTCCTTTTTTCTTTCTTTTTATTACTTTCCCTTTCTTTCTCCCATGCAAAACTCCTCCCGAGGTGTGCCCTTCCATTTCCTCCTTATCCCTCTGCAGAGATTCCAATCTGGAGTCCTGCAGATTCCCCTCTGCGCTCTGGAGAGAGTCCCCCTGCGGAGGAATAGGGGCAGGTGCAGTGGGGACCAACTGACGAGTTAAAACACGCCGTGGTTTACACCCTTCATCGAAATAACATGGAGGGGGTTCACTCTCGGGAGAATACCTGACTGCCATAATTTTTAAAGATTTCCACAGCTCTGCTGCTGTGTCCCAACAAAACCAGTAACATAACTGTCCCGGATGGTCTTTTTCGATCTGGCTCCTTACTCCTCTTAAGGCAGCCTGTTCGAAAGAGCCATACGAAGGCCACCTCATCTCCGGGTCGGCCAATACCGCGGTATACCCAGTCCAATTCCTTACACACAGTGTGTACAACTTCCTCCTAGACATTCCTGTCTGTACTGGGAGTTTCCCTTCGTTCCATAACTTATTTACAATCCCCAGCGGACTCTCAAGAGGCACGCTAGTCCCTTGACCCATGGTGTCTGACAGGAGCCCTTCCAACTGGCGTTTATCCTGCTGTCCAGTACACGACCCCTCAATATTGAATTGGCTGGGAGAAATCTCCCGTGGCGCCTGCCAATTCGTATATGAGTGGTCTGGCCACTGGACAGAGGCACCGCACCAGAAGAAAATCCCGGACGAGCCCCCAAATTGTTAGGTAAAAAGCAAGTCCTTACTCACCTCTCCAGCACCCGAGTTCGTGCGGAGTTGGTATGGGGCTCACAAGTCTGTCAGAGACCAGACAACAATTCATTGATCAACGGGCTCACACCATCCTTAGCTTAAAAAAAGCTTCGGAGTAAGTGTGGCAAGTTTATTAGGGGTGAGCATCAATATTTATACACAGAAGTAAACAAAGTGATTAACAGATCATAATGGTCATGCATAATCAATCAAGATTCTACAGGATAAAACAGGTTAAAATGTAGATTAGAAAAGACAAAGAGGGAGATGGCTACTTATCGGGGGGAGGGGGGGGTGTCATGAGTTGTTCTCAGGTCAGAGCTTTGATTAAAAGTTTCAGACAGAGACATCAAGTCTAGGTTAAGTTTAAACTCATAAAAAGTTCAGACTCAACATTTCTACCTTGTCTCTCCGGCCCTGCCCCCTCCCCCGCCGGGCTGCAAGCCCAGGCTGCCATTGGGGCACCAGTTTAATAATACTGCATAGGGCCCCATAAATCCTAAGTATGGCCCTGGGGGCGCCAAAAACCAGTGCCCTGGTTCGGCAGGGAGAAGCCACCTTCTGGAGGCACCGGAGAGCCAGAGTGTCCTGCTTGCGGCAGCGGCAAGCCCCAGCCATGGAGGAGCCGGCGCGGTGCAGGGGGGGCAGGAAACCTGCAAAGGTGGCAGCACTGTTAGTGGGGAGCAGCCACACCCCCCGCCCCTCCTGCCCAGGCTGTGGCCTGGCACCTCCCCGGGGGGCTCCTGCAGGCTGCAGCAGATGCATGTGGGCAGAGGCCCCTGTGTGCCACCCAGCTCCCCCCTCACCACACTCGGGCTTTGCGGCTCCTGGGCATGTGAGCCACCACTGGGCGCAGGGCCCTGAGCCTGCTCCGGGAGGGGCGGCGGCGGCTCACAATCCCAGGAGCTGCAGAACCCGAGCGTGGTAAAGGGGGAGCTGGGGGGCTTCTGCCCACATACATCTGCTGCAGGAGCCCCCAGAAGGCAGCTCCTTCCTGCCAAGCTGCTGCAGCAGCCCAAGTCTGGCAAAGCCAGTGAGTGGACTCGGGGCAGGGGTCGCCGGGGTAGAGTGAGGAGGGCTCACGGGGGGTGGGGGGGAGGGCTGTGTACCCTCCACGGGAGTTCAGGGGGTGGGGAGGGGGGAACCTGGTCTGGGGAGCAGCCCCTGGGCAGGCTGGCCCCTGGGGTCTATAAAGGCTTGTTGGGATTTGCCCCTCAATGAACCGATGTTTCGGGGGAGAGGGAGGTGCAAGGTGGAAGTTTCGCCTAGGGCGCAAAATATCCTTGCACCGGCCCTGCCAATAAGGCAAATGAACTTTTACTAATGGCCAGTCAGGATCAGTTCATCTGGGGACCCCAGCTGCTGCACGGTTATGACTGGCAGGGTGTTGAGGGCTGGCAGCTCTGATTTTGGAGCTGTGCCCTGGAGTTGGTTCCAAAGAACTTCCTTTTGGACTTTAGTTTATATAGTGAAACTAGAGTCTTGCTTAGCTGTACTTTAACCAATCCTTTTCCTAAAATATTACTAAACAATCCTAACATATTGTAAAACAATTCTTTAACCTATCATACCCCACCCACCATAGTTGATTTACATCTAGCAAAATTAGTTATGCAACAGACAGAAACAATCAAAGAACGAGACAGAGACCATACAGATAAATAATAGAGAAGTGGGGACCATAAAGATAAATCAATAAAGTAGGGATTTCATGACCACAACTTGCCAGACAAGATGCTGTCAAACAAAGTTTTCTTTAACCATTTTAAGATCTGTTTATTTATCTGGTCATGGTGGGTGCTATTAGGACAGGATTGCCTTCTTAATAGCCCAATGTTACATTGTTTTAACGTAATTTAGATGGAATGTGAGGATGTGACTTTTTTGCTTCTTGGCACATGGCTGCTGCTCCCCTAAGATGGCTGCAGGAAAAAAGGCCTAAGATCTTACAATATGGCTGCAGGAAAAGACCTCCACTTTACAATCCCAGACTCCTGTGCTCCAACAACCACGCTGCACAAACCTGCACTCGCTTAGGGGGTCAAGTAGGGTGACCAAATGTCCTGATTTTATAGGGACAGTCACGATTTTGGGGTCTATTTCTTATATAGGCTCCTTTTACTCCCAACCCCGTCCCGATTTTTCACATTTGCTGTCTGGTCACCCTAGGCAGACTGCTGCTCATCAGTGATCCTGCCTCTAATCAGGATACCGCTCACCCTGGGGGTAGCATGTCTGCTTTTCTCCCCTTCCCAGCCTTCTTTCAGTCAGCTTCCCAAAGGGAGCAGGCACTTCCCACCTCCTTTCCTCTGGCTCTTTCCTTTCCAACTGAGCTCACCCAGCTCTTTATGGAAATCCCCAGGTATCCCCCAGCCCAGCTGGGTTGGGTTGGATAGCTAAGCACTACCTTGTGCGGGCCAGACAAATTCTACATATTTTAATAGGATTTAAAGTCATCTGTATTGATTTATATTTTATATGCATTTAGATAGGTTGTGTACATTAAAATGATGTAAACATGAAAACAAAACACGAATGAATTGGACGTTAGTATATTGTGTTGAAGCAGGCTGTGGGCCTTCTCAAATGCTCTGGTGGGCTGTGTACAGCTGTAGGTTGGGCACCTCTGAGTCCTTCGCAATATATATATGCTACTCTGTGGGTTGGCTCCTGAGAGGTGCTGAGCACTTGAAGAGTCCACTGACGTCAACAAACATTGCAGTCACTCAGCACTCAGCTCCATTTTATTTTCATCTGTACAATTTGTGCCCATACATTATATGGAAATCGTACTGACTTGTTTGAACTAGAAATGTGGTAAGCTGTGAAGCAGAGCCAGATCCTCTCGAGTACATCAGCATCCCCTTTTTTTAGTGGCACAATGCTGACTTACACTAGCTGAGGCCGCATAGGCCCATAAACTTTACAGTCAAAATCCATGTACATGGAGACAAACACATGCTGAATAGTACTAAAAGACAGTTAAGAAATACACATGCTCTACAATCACCATTTTTTCACTAAGACATGAGCCATTTCATGCCTCAGTGAATCTGCTTTACTCTCTGAGCTTATTAAAGGGATTTTCAAAGATGACTTTTTGAGGGGAACAAAATAATTAAAAATGTCTTTTTTCCTAGCCATGCATTGGTTGAAAGACTGTGGGTGATATACAGCTTGTCATTTAAGCATATCTGTGAGTCATTCAATTTTGCACTCCAAGGAGTGTGAAGGATGAATGGGATTTGTTGGGATTCAGTATAATTTCCAAATCCCCAAAAGATTCATATCAAAACTCTCCACTTTCTCCTATGATTTATTTGCAATCTTCATGAGTCACAGCATTTCCGTAGAGGAATACAGCACTATTCAGACATGAGTGCATGTTTAAGATACGAGTTGTAATCCTAACAGACACCTTTTGTCATATTAACTTGACAGGTACATTTCTTAATGGATTTTTCTCCATGCAATCACCACACTGGTTTCTAGGGATGATAATCCAGCATAGAGCATCATTCTGGCAGCATCAAAAAAATGAATAGGAGATACTGTTAATGTAGAAGTGGGATTTCCATTCATTCCTGTTTAATCCATTTATTTCCTGGATACTATGTTTAGACATTTGGATTACTAGCATTTTGATATCAAGAACCAATCCAAATATTCAACGATTCATTGACTTTAAGGACAGAAGGGACTGTCATGATCATTTAGTCTGACCTCCTGTACATCTCAGGCCACAACCTCACCCACCTACTCCTATAATAGACCTATAACCCCTGGCTGAGTTACTGAAGTCCTCAAGTCTTCATTTAAAGCCTTCAAGTTAGAGAAATCTCCAGGGTCTCTGCCAATCTGATCTGGGGGGAGGGGGGAATTCCTTCCCAACCCCAAATATGGCAATTAGTTAGATGCTGAGCATGTGGGTGAGACCCAGCAGCCAGACACTTGGGAAAGAATTCTCTATAGTAACTCAGACCCTTCCCCATCTAGTGTTCCAGCTCCAGCCACTGGAGATATCTGCTAATAACAGTTGCAGATGGGCCATATGCCACTATAGGCAACCTCATCAGATCACCTCCTCCATAAACTTATCAAGCTTAGTCTTGAAACAAGTTCATTTTTTTGTCCCCACAGCTTGGAAGGCTGTTCCAGAACTTTATTCTGATAGTTAGAAACCTCTGTCTAATTTCAAGCCTAAACTTGTCGATGGCCAGTTTATATCCATTTGTTCTTGTCTAACATTGGCCTTTAACTTAAATAACTCCTCTCCCTCCCTGGTGTGCTTATAAAGAGCAATCATATCTCCCCTCAGCTTTCATTTAGTTAGACTAAACAAGCCAAGGTCTTTTAGTCTTCCCTTGTGAAATAGATTCTCCATTCCACTGATCATCCTAGTCGCCTTCCTCTGCACCTGTTCCAGTATGAATTCATCTTTCTTAAACATGTGCAATTCTGTTCTCTCATAGTATTCCAGATGAGGTCTCACCAGTGCCTTGTATAATGGTAATAACACTTCCCTATCTCTACTGGAAACACCTCACCTGATGCATCCTAGGATTGCATTCGCCTTTTTCACATTGGCAGCTCAGAGTCATCCTGTGATCAACCATTACGCCCAAGTCTTTCTCCTCCTCTGTCACTTCCAATTGATAAATTCTCAGGTAATGGCAAAAATTCTTCTTGTTAGTCCCTACTACTGTATTATTAAATTGTATCCCATTTCTATTACTCAGTTTTTCAAAGTCATCCAAATCTTCTTGTACGATATTTTGGTCCTCCTTCATATTGGCAATACCTGTTTGTATCATCTGAAAAATTTATTAGCACACTCCCACTTTTTGTGCCAAGGTTAAATAAGATTCATCCCAAGCATGGGCACCAAAGCTCTGGGGCTGAAGCACCCATGGGGAAAAAATAGTGGGTGCTCAGCACCCACCGGCAGCCCCGCTGATCAGTGCCTCCCCCTCCCTCTCCGTGTCTCCCACCTGCTGCGATCAGCTGTTCAGTGGCATGCAGGAGGCGCTGGGGGGAAGGGGGAGGAGAGAGGGCAGGAAGAGGCAGGGACAGGGGTAGTGGCTTGGGGAAAGGGTGGAGTGGGGGTGGGGCCTGGGGCAGAACAAGGATTGAGCAGCCCTGGGAACAGAGGAAGTTGGTGCCTATGGTCCCTGAAGAACTCCACTAGGAATCTCCCTCCATCCTGACAGTTCACCTTTCAGCATGACCCACTGTAGTCTGCCCTTTAACCAGTTCCCTACCCACCTTCCCCACTCAATTTATCATTGCGAGTATCTAAAACAGTTTTTGGTCATACAAAACTCAGGTAAATGATAAGTGGCTGCATCAATCTTGTGAAGGATTTCATTGCATCTCAAATTAATGGAAAGGAATGTCAGCATGTGTATTTAGAATGGGAACTCTGAGATTTGGCTGCAAGTCTATATGCACAAGTTATTTAAATTTCCTATGTTGCTGAAATGTACAAGGTGTGTAACAGGGTGACAGATTCTTACTAAAAGTGGGTGGCCACAAGGCCCCGTCTCCTCCATGGCCCCACACCTGTCCCTCCTCTTCCCCCACCCCCTGACCAAACTGGAAGCTGGAGCCAGACCAGGGAGCCTGGGCCCCTGGCTGGGGTGGAGGGCCCGAGAGCAGTCCCCGGCCCTGCCCCCCGAGCCTCCTGCCCAGGGCAGGTGGAGGATCTGTGGCTCCCCACAGCTCTTACCCCGACCTGGCTCCAGCTTTTGGTCTGGCCTGGGGGCAGGGCCTCGGGGGCAAAGAGCTGCAGCCAGGCCATGGTAAGAGCTGTCTGGGCAGCTGTGGGTAGCAGCAGACCCTCCGCTTGCCCTGGGAAGAGGGGCTAGGGGGTGGGGAAACAGGTTGAGGGCTGCTCTTGGGCCTCCCTACCCCAGGCAGGTGGAAGGTCTGTGGCTCCCCAGGCCACTCTTACCCGGGCCAGGTTCCAGCTTCCAGCCTGGCCGGGGGGCGAGGCCTCAGGGGGACAAGGAGGGGTGGGGGGCTGGGCCGGGCCTGTGGCAAAAAGTAGACAGGACGGGCCCATCTGCTTTCAAAAGTGGGAGGGCCATGGTCTATTGTCCCTTCCCCCCAGTTCTGGTACCCTGGTGTGTAAAAGTCAGGAGACTAAATTTTTCCTTTTGACCTTCCTAGCCATCCACATTGACTTCTACTCAGTCACACACAGGTAAAGACCAGAACAGAATTCGTCCCCGGGGATCCAGTCCAGCAAGAATTATTATTAATTTGCATCTTTACAAAGAGTGAATGCTATTTCTAAATATTAAATCAGCAAAAGCTAGTACATAAGAATTCTTAGCTGTAGAGATGCAAGTGTTCCTGGAAGTCTGATGAGATTCTTTTATTTTTTTCCCCCAAGTATTTCTACTGAACACTTGGATCAGATACCAGACTGGCATCCCTGGAGAGTGAAGCTTTCTGTCCACAGCAGCTGTACCCCATGGACAAGGGTAACAAAAACCGTCCCGCCAATGCACATCAACCGCTAAGTGCAAAAGCATGTCCAGCATTGCTGGGTATGAAAGAGTAGCAGCATGAATGCAAATGGGATAGACCAAAGAGAGGTGTGAAGGAGAAAGGCACAAGCTGAGGGGGGTGAGTAGGTGAGAGAAAATACCTAGCGTGATGAGGAGTTGCAGAGAGGAAGAATGTCTTCTCTCTACATTTATTGATTTTTCTGGGTTAAAAATACTGCTTTAATATAATTGTAAGCCCTAGCTGTCACATAGTACTTTTCACCCATAAATATCAAACTGCTTTACAAAGGAGGTTAGTAGCATTACCCCCATTTTACAGATGGTAAAACCAAGGCACACAGAGGTTAGGTGACTTGCTCAAGGTCACCCAGCAAGCCAGCAGCAGATCAAGAATAGACCCCAGCTCTCTTAAGTCCCACTTTTGTGCTCTAGCCACTAGGCCACACAGAATTACAAGCATGTGCTCTCTAAAAAGTATTAGTTCTAGACAGCTCCTAGCACAGTGGCTCTATGTGCTTTTGCACTTTTTTCGAGCTCATACAATCTTAGGGGGGAAACCATATAAAAAATGAATGGCTTCATTCCAACCCAAAAGCATAAGTCACCAATAATGCAGTAAAAACAAACTACCCTCCAACTACCCCTTCCCAAAAGCCTCAGAAAACAGATGAGCTTTGCAATATGCCCTGAAGGATAATTCCAGTGAGTCTACATTGGTTAAAAGATACCCTGGATATCCAGAGGTGATAGGGGATCTAAAATTCCCCCTACATTTAAAACCTGCAAAATACTGCCTCAGATAGGAAGGCTGATATAATCCCTACTATTCTTCCCCACACACTAACTGTATCTTAGTCTGTTCTGGATTAAGCTTCAGTCAGCAACTGCCACAATTCAATAGAGACACCATGTCATTAGTTCCACCACGCCAGCTGGGTCATATGTCACCTGCACAGTATGTACACACTGAATGGGAGGATAACACCTTAGAACACTGTGGTACCCCACATCAGAGACTGCTGGGAACAGATAAGCAATTGCCCAGTACTGGGACATGTCATAAAGAAAAGAATGGAGCCCCTCACAAATGACATCATCGGTTTTGCTGGGGACAGGTGGTGTGTCAACAGTATGTATGGTCATGACCAAGAGTACTGAAAGTAGGTTGACAGATTGAAAAGAATCAGGCACACAATCTTCATCCACTACTTGGAGGAAGTCACTGACCAACATGATTAGTTCAGTTTCTGACTCAGATCCCAAACCAGATGAATTGTAGTACAGAAAATCTGAGGACTGCACATACCCCCAGGATTGCCAGGCCAAAACCTTCTCAATGAATACACTCTTCCCAAAACTGGAGATTTCATACTACTCGGCAAAATTGTACAGATCAAATGTTGGCTTTTAGAGCAGCAGCCTCATCAGTGCCTCCTTGCAGTGACCTGACATCTTGCCTTCCTTAAGGGAGATATTGAGAATATCAAGAGCAGACCCAGTGTTTTCCCACTGGCTTTCACATATCCAGGATGCTTGGGTTTACCTCAGAAGTCATGATCCAAAGCTCCCCCAATGCCTCCATAGCCTCCATGGAACAACACTGGCTAAAGTCCAAGCAAAAAAGGTATAACATTTGTCCCCATGAGATATTGTTTTGCTGCTATGGAGACAGATATTGGAGTGTGAATCTGAGCAATCTGGTCTGTAGAACAGCATGAAAATTCTGTGAAGCAAGAAAATCTTCACCCAAACCGAGTGGAGGCAACTCATATTACCCACGCTATCCACCACTTGGAACAGCCCAACTGTTAGTGATTTTGTGGATGATGTGATGAAGAAGATGCTTTTCTACACCTCCTGCATTGTCATGACCTAAGACTTCAAAAACCCGTTATGTATCAATCAAGCAGACTTAGCCACTGGTCCTCTGCTTGTCTTTAGTCTTACTTTAAACACATCCACCAGGCCTTTAAGTCATTTCACTGGCTCCCCATTGTGCTGTACATCACATTCAAACTTGCTGTCATCTTTCACGTCTCTTCTTCATTAAGGTCCTGCCTATACTTTTGACCTGATCTCCTTTTGTCCCATCCGCTTCAGTGACGTCAGTTTCGATATCTCTTTCAGAGTATTTCAGAAACATCTCCATGCCTCCTTCCATTTTGCCCTGATGTAAGGAGACTTTCCAAAATCTTTGTCAACCCTCCACCCTCACCTATTTCAGCTCACTTTTTTTTGTAGTTGATGCAAAAGAAAGTGTTTTCATTAACATACAAGACACTGTTGAGCCCTCAAGCTGTATGTACACCCAGAGTGATTGCATCATCATATCTATGTCATACTCATGTCCTCCTTCCCTTCTCCCCTTCCCCGGTACATTTTATCATCATTTGCTGTCTAATCCATCATTAAGATTGTAAACTCTTCACAGAAAATACCTAAAACCCAGGTACCTGCCCTGACATGCTCAGCACGCTTGTGAGTGCTATAAAATAACAATTAGTTAAAACTGCTACCTCCAAAGAACTACCACTATGTGATTGTGAAGGCACCAACAGAAACTGAAGGGGACCAGTAAGGCAGTGATGAGATACAAGTGAGCGTGTGGTTCACAGAACTCAGAGGACAAAGCAGGAGGAGGATGCATGTGGAGTGCTCAGATTTATAAATAAAATAGGAGCTATGGAACGTAGAGACCTTTTACAAGCTGCGAGCGCTTGGAGCCTAGGTGAAGTGTTTTGAGCAATCCAACTCAGAGCAGGCAGCAGAAGAAGAGCAGGAGGACTCGTGAGCAAACAGCACCTAAGGCATGAGGTAGTGGAAGGAAAATGACAGGCAGCTTTGATGGGAGCCTTTGGGAGCAGCCAGATGCTCGTGATGCCATTCTGAAGGCAATCAAGTCAGCAGTTCACACAAATAGCCTCATGATCACAAGCCTCCGCGCAAAACTAAAACAATCAACTCGTTGAATTGCTGCAAACCAGACCCTGGAGTTAGGCAACCCAATTAGCTTTCATTTTAGAAAAATGATCTTAAAGGCAGGAAACTGACAAACTGAACAGGGATGTTCCCCTCTGAAAACCCTCCTGGATGTACTGCTGATGGCAGTGGATGCACTTTAAGTAATTGCTAAGGAACTGACCGCTGCTCTGAAGGAGTAAAAACAACCAACACCAAAGGTTATAAGAAAAACAAAGTTTTGAATCAGGATTCTGTTTGGATGAGAGGCCATTAAAGTTGCTACCAGCTGCTGGTACAGGAATAGTGAGAGTTGATATGTTGCCAGTGGGAATGTTCCCATCTTTGAAAGTTTTTCAAGAAGTCACGACAATCCCAGCTACTAGCTGTTGTTGCAAATGGACAGTCAGTTCCCCATCTTCAAACTTGTCTCAGCATGGTATAAGACAGGCTAGCAGACCTGACTGTTCTTTGTACTGCAGAATCAGTTTGAGTGGATTCCCGCTGACAGCATATTTAATAGGTTGCCAACAAATGTGGAATCATCCCTATGAGCGATGCTCTCAAAGCCTCATTTGAATCCAAAAATGTGCTTCATTCCAGTAACAACACTGACAAGAACAGTAATTATTTTAAGTCAGTAAAGTATTGAACACTTGCAGATAACATTCACATAGCACCTCTCCTCCTGGAGATACCAGTGCCTTTTACAAAACACAAAATGTGTGTGCTCTGAGCCAGATTCTGCCTCCATTACTCACGCTGAGGAATAGCCTGCTGTTTGTACAGTCCCACTTAAGTCAAATGAACAAATATGGAAGTTGATTCTCCACTCCCTAACCAGTCCTTAGCCTCTCTACAATTACAAATAATTACACCTCTACCCTGATATAACCCTGTCCTCTGGAGCCAAAAAAATCTTACCGCGTTATAGGTGAAACCGCGTTATACTGAACTTGCTTTGATCCGCTGGAGTGCGCAGCCCCGCCCCCCGGAGCGCTGCTTTACCGCATTATATCTGAATTCGTGTTATATTGGGTCACGTTATATCGGGGTAGAGGTGTATTAGTAGTGTTGTGGTAGCTCTTAGACGTGCCAGCCAAGATTGGGGGCCCATTGTACTAAGTGCTACACATACATAGGGAAAGTCCTTGCCTTCAAAGAACTAACTCAATAGACAAGACAAACAAATGGAGGGAGAAAGGAGGCATTTTTATCTACATTTCACAAATGAGGATTCAAAGCTCTGAGAGTTTAAGGGATTTGTAGGAAATCTGTGGCATGACCTGAGAGTATAATCCAGGTCTCTCAAATTCCATCCCAATGCCTTAACCATAAGGCCATCCTTCAGTGGAGTTACACCTGCATGAAACAATCAAACTGCAGCTGAACTGGAAGAGCTCAAGATTTCAGCCTCTAATCAGTTCACTCACCGCCAGAAGAGAACTCTGCAATTCTTTAGGACCTGAAGTTAAAAATTAATATCAAATCCAACAGAAACTGCATTGGAGAGCCCAGTCAGTTCTTTTACTCGAAAGGCCATATTAGGCATCAAAAGACAACACCCTGACCTCTTAAATCTGCGTGATTGCATCATTTACCTGGCAGGATTAGCTGCCTTCTGGATAGAACTGAGTTTTGTGCCCATTAAAAAAAGAGACCTATACTTGGTGGATCAGATATACTGATTAAATCACACAGCATACGATAGGTCCAAAGCGATAAAAAACATAAAACTAGATCATGTTACCAAGAGAGACTACCACCAGTCTCTGATCCTAAAGTGTTTACATCGCCATCATGTACATTACTGATACCTGCAGAATCTCTCATGTTAGCTAGAATTAACAAGTGGATCCTTTAAGAAAGCTCAACTGTACAGAGCCCTGTGGATGGAAGTTCCTGCTTTCCTTGAAGCAACTCTTCAGAGCTTAGTTAATATTCAGGGAAACTCCATTGTTCCTCACAACAGCCACCAATTCAGCAACAAAAATAAAATCATCTATTTTCTAAACTGGATAAATGAAACCGCTCACAAGTAAATTGGAAAATGTAATCAATATGCTCTGAAACATGTGTTTAAATTAGCATACATGACTACTAATTGGATTGCAAGTTAATCCATTAGAGCACTGCTCTGCTCTGAAAGCCAAAGTGTTTGTTTGCATTATTAAACAATAAAAAAAGTAGTACAAATTCCTGTCCTCAAGACCCATGTAATCTCACATAGAACTATCCACCCTCTGGTAGGATACCCTTTGTCATTTTATTATTAGATTTCATATTGTGAATTCAGCACTTGTGAAAAGTGCGGTATTGACAGCAGAGGAGACTCCATTATTTTTCTACAGAATGCGTACAACCTGGGAAGAAGCAGTGCAAGCTTCCTCAAAGATCCTATTCATGAATTTCAACACTACTCCAAAGCTATCTCTTTGCAAGGGAGAGGGAATAGTTAGCAGCACCCGGATACCAAGGTGCTTGATGCTTTACAAATACCAGAGAGACATCCCACTGAGGAGAAAAGCTTGGAATCAGAAGCAGAGTCATTGCCAGGTGTGTTCTAGTGCACAATGGAGCTTCTGGAAAAGATGACAAGAGGGTTCTAGCAAGGAGGGGAGTTATGGAATGATGCTGTTAAGGGGGATACAGTGGGGGGTGGGGAGACGATGAAGAGGGGCCATTCCAAGAAGTTGTCAGGAGTTTCAGTGGGGAAGGGAGTGGAGGCAGAAGCCATCAAGAGAAGTTGCCAGAGGATTCACATGGGAAAGGAAGCCAAAGGCAAGGAGTACGTCTACTGGGGAAAGATGTCGAGAGGCTCTAGAGAGAGGGAAGCTACCATCTAACACAGCAGTTCCAGAGTTTGCCAGACCATACTTCCAGCTCATGGGGACTGTATAAAAGTCACTGTCAATCACAGCAGCAGAGAGGGATCAAGTAATTCCTAGTCCATTAGCTAACCAGACAAGACCAAGACAAGAACAGTTTACATTCAACTTTGGGGAGAAGACTGAAGTGTTTTACACCTGCTAGGCTAGAAACAGTCAATAACCATGTGTCATCCCGTTTAAGTAAGTAGCTTTGCTGAGTGAGTGCAGTCTGGTATGAATAAAGGTGCCCAGCATTTAAGCATAGTTAGAAGAACTGTGGTAGAAACTAGGTCATTTCTATTAACTTAGGACCTCCCACCCATCATTAGAAAAGAGCATGCTCTATTAAGCCATTCATTCCGAATGAAAACCATCTTATCAAAAAAATAGCTGAGAATTCTCCATGGTTCGCTGGAGCTAGCAAAATAAAACCAGGATCATAAAATCAGCTAAGTGCTAAAATCAACAATTATGTTGACGTGGAAACCCATCCATGTCAGTCTTGGGGATCTTTGATACAGCACGCCTACATTAAATATACTATTATACTTTACTTCTCAACTTAATTAAGGCTCTTTTATGAGACAGGCTGTATTTGTAGCTACTTTCCCTCTAAAATGAGCCATTTTGTCTGGTACAGTAATTGTAACAACATCATTAAATCTGCATTCACAACCTGTTTTTAAATAATTCCTATTGATGTTAATAAGACATCTTTATGGTTATATACAACTCAGTACTTATTAAAGCATACACCGTGAGTTCCATATAGAGAAAACTATTTTAACTCACCATTAAAAGGAACATCCACACTTTGCACTCACGGTACATGGACCCAGATCCTGAAAAGGAATTGTAAATGGGGAATCATAATTGAGTGGGTCTATTTCCAGAAGGGTCCCTCCAGGATCACTTCTTGGCTCCAAGCCATTGAACATTTTTATCAATGACCTGGAAGAAAATATAAAATCATCACTGATAAAGTTTGCAGATGACACAAAAATCTGGAAAGCGGTAAATAATGAAGAGGACAGGTCACTGATCAAGAGTGATCTGGATTACTTAGTAAACTGGGTGTAAGCAAACAATATGCTTTTAATATGACTAAATGCAAATGTATACATCTACACACAAAGAAAGTAGGTCATACTTACCAGATGGGGGGCCGTATCCTGGAAAGAAGTGACTGAAAAAGATTTGGAGCTCCTTGTAGGTAATCAGCTGAAAATGAGCTCCAAGTGTGATGCTGTGGCCAAAAGAGCTAATGTAAGCCTTGGATACTGAAACGGGAATCTTGAGTAAGAGTAGAGAGGTTTTTTTGCCTCTATATTTGGCACTGGTGCGACCACTGCTGGAATTGCGTGTCCAGTTCTGGTGCCCACAATTCAAGAAGGATGTTGATTAATTGGAGAGAGTTCAAAGAGCCACAAGAATGATGAAAGGGTTAGAAAACATGCCTTACAGTGATTGAGCTTCTTAAGTCTATCTATTTAATTTAAAGAGAAAGTTAAGGGGTGACTTGACTGCAGTCTATAAGTACCTACATGGGGAACAAATATTTAGTAATGGGCTCTTCAATCTAGAGAGGACAGTGTAATATGATCCAGTGGCTTGAAATTGAAGATAGACAAATTCAGCCTGGAAATAAGGCGTACATCTTTTAACGGGGAGAATAATTAACCATTGGAACAATTTACCAAGGGTCATGGTGGATTCTCCATCAGTGACAATTTTAAAATCAAGATTGGTGTTTTTCTAAAAGATCTGCTCTAGGGATTATTTTCTGGCATTTCTATGGGTTGTATTATACAGGAGGTCAAACTAGATGCTCACAATGATCCCTTTTGGCCTTGTAATCTATGAATCTGTTTAGATGCCTAACTCCCATTGATTTCCTAAAGGTACCTAAATACCTTTGAATATCTGGCCGTCAACTCTGTGCTCAAAAAAGAAAAACTATCTCAAGCAGCCTTTTTGGGTGTAGTCCCACTCCCAGCCTCTATTTCTTGTCTTTGATCTGAGTCTCTATGCAGACTCAAAGGAAGTCTCAATCAAAACTGGAAGTTTCAGCGATGAGAACAAATTGTCTATCATGATCTGGTGAACAGGGCCTTAGAGTGGGACTCTGAAGACCTGCATGCTATCCTCAGCTCTGCCACTGACCAGCTTCATGAGCTTGGGCCAGCCACTTTGCTGCTCTGTCCCCTGCTTCCCCTCCAGTCATTGTCTGTTTTGTCTATTTATACTGAAACTTTCAGGGCAGGAAAGTGTCCTGTTATGTGTTTTTATAGTGCCAAGCACAACAGAGCACTGCTCATGAGGTGATAATGCCCATCTCACTTGTCATTCTATGGCTCTATGTCCTGCTTATCCACACACCCCTGTAGCCAATTCTTGGTAATCTATGTTCTTTGTGTGCGTCTCCTGAACGTAAACTCCTGGCTTTTTGTAGCCCATCACACCTACACCTAGAACAGACTTCTTTCCACCATGTACCAAATGTAACCCTTCTGCCTGGCGAAGCCAGCAGCAACCAGGGCTGGGTTCAATATCTAAGGGTTCCTTTCCCTCGGTACAACACAGAGCTGGCTAGAGCACCCAACCAGTAACCTGGGCAAAATTACACACCACCCCTGGGTGCCTCTGAATGGCAATACCTCCCCACTCGCAAACACAGAGTCTGAGTATAGGAAACAAACTTTTAATAAAAGGAGGGAAGTAACTCAGTGTTAATTTGGCAAAACGCCACAAACAGGGTTCATAAACATAAACCATGAGCAAAAGACCCACCCCAAGTAGGTTGGGCAGTGTCCTTTTTCCCTTCAGGTTCTTAAGTCTAGCAACCCAAAAGACCCTTTGGCATGCTCGTCCCGTCTCTACATCCCACTCACAGTTGCTGTCCTTGGTCAGTGCAGACCCAGAGTTCAGAGGTGTAGCTGCAGAGTTCACCTCCCACCCTGTGAGGTGGCGGGGGGAAGGGGTAAAGAGGCACCTTACTCACTCCACTGCTCGAGCCCTCGTTCTCCGCCCCTCTCTGTGGGGCTCTGCTCTGGCCCTCTCTGCCAGCCGGACTCCTGGCCAGTTGTTACATCTCTCTGCCAGCTGCCCGCACGCCATGCCTCTCCATCAGCCAGGGCCGCCCAGAGGATTCCGGGGGCCCGGGGTCTTTGGCGTGCAGCCCGGTCTTCAGCGGTAATTCGGCGGCAGGGGGCCCCCCCGCCGCGGGTCTTCGGGGCACTTCGGCGGCGGGTCCCGGAACGGAAGGGCCCCCCGCCGCCGAATTACCGCCGAAGACCCAGCTGCACGTCGGCGGCGGATCCCGCTTCGGCGGTAATTCGCCAGTGGGGGGGTCCTTCCGCCCCGGAGCAGAAGGACCCCCCGCCGGCGGAGACTGGGAGCGAAGAAGCTCCTGCGCCCTCTTGCCCCGCCCCCTCTGGGCGGCCCTGACCCTATCCAGCCCCCCCCAGAACACCCACAATCCAACCCCCCCCATTCTCTGCCCCCTCCCCCAACCTCTGCCCTGACTGTCTCCAGGGCTCCCTGCCCTTTAGCCAACCCCCCCCGGCCCCAGCCTCTTACCCCCGGCTCCCGGCTCCCTCCTCATGCGCAGCCTCAGCGCCTCGCCGAAACAGCCGCAGCGTGTCTCCGGCGGGGCCTGAACTCCGTCCCGCTCAGAGCCGCGTGGTGAGGGGGCGGGGCTGGGAACTCCGGGCCCAGCGGAGGGAGCTGAGCTCAGGCCGAAGCTTCCAGCCCCGCCCCCTCCCCACGCGGCGCGGGGCGGGGCTCAGGGGCCCCGGCTGAGACACGCCGCTTGATGCGCTAAGGCTCCAGGAGCGGGGCGGAGGCGGGAGCCTCCGCTGTTCTCTTGGGGGCCCCTGCGGAGCCCGGGGCCCGGGGCAAATTGCCCCCTTTGCCCTCCCCCGGGTGGCCCTGCCATCAGCAGCCCTGGTGGCCATGTGCTGCGCATCTCCATCTCACCAACCACTCATTCGCCAGCCGACTCTCAGTCACCTTCTGCTGCCACCTGCCTCTCTGCTGTGACCTCTGCAGATCAGTCTTTTAGTAATTTTCAGCTCTTTGCAGGCTGGGCAGAAACACTGCCCCATCGCAAGTGATTCCAGCTCTCAGTGATTTTTTGATTTCTAGCTTTTAGCAGGCAGGGCAGAAACATGGTCCTGCCACAAGTGATTTCAGCTCTGATTGAGCATTTAAAACAACAAAGAGGCTCCTACTGAAGCCTATTTAGCTCTATTCTTTGAACAGTGGGATGGAACAGGTTAAACCAGTCTAAGGAGGACCCTTGGGTAGGGTTTGCAGCCTTCTTTCTGGGATATCTATCCCCACCTCTGTTATTTTCACAGGGCTCTGGCATTCGAGCCCCTGGCTTAATGAGGTTCTTTCAACTGTGTGGCCCCCTCATTTGGGACAAGTTAAGCACAGTCCTGCTTTCCTATATTCCTACAATAATTACAACATTGGTTACCATAGTTCACTTCCCTGCATTCAGTAGTGAGGTGATTCGTAACCCAGCACCAGCCAAAGTTGGTCACTCTGACACCGTTCTATCTGCTGAATATCTAAGCAGAGCAGGAGCAAACTGTATTTACATAAACACACCTAAAGCCTCTCCCCCACCCAGCTAGCTGTCAAGGGAGCATTAATTCAGACCCTGCTTACATAAGCGATAGTCGTCTGCTTCAAATCACTCCTTAAAACTCACTTATTTCAGTCAGCTTCCCATCACTGACCTTCACTCCAGTACCACCAATTACTTGCTTGACCATTAATCATGGCACTGACGTCTAATTTAGGCTTTTTTTCCTCTACTACAGTATAGAACTGTTGCTTGACCAAAAAAATATATAATTGACTCAACCACTTCCTGCTTCAGTTCACTCCCAGTCATTTTTCTATGAAGCCTATAGTACCTTTTAAAATAAATAAATGTTTGTTCACATTAAAAACAAAGTCCAATACTGCCCACTGCAATTGCATGAAATTATGCAGGATTCATCCACCTGATTCTAATAGCTGACTCATGCTAAAAGCTCCAGAAGAAGGATAGTAAGGCTCAAGATCCTTGCCAATATGCTGTGAAGGGAGATTTATTCCTTAATCCATGTTTGGTGATCTATTTTACCCTCTGCATGTGAAGCAAATGTCTCAACAGTTAAATATCCCATCCCCATTTATAGACCAAATGAGACTTGTCTTGCTTTAGTATATGATGATTTACGTTATTCCAACATCTTTTTACCCTTTTTCTCCCTTTACACCTTTATTCTGTGTGAACTATAAAATTTGTCTTTGTTTTACAGCTGCTCTCTTTACGTGAATTATTTACATGGAAAGAAATGGAAAGATTCCAAGTATTGAGTCTTGTGGGATCATGTTTAGAAAATAAGCAAAAACATCTTTTCTTTGATTTGGCATAGCTACATTGTTACCCGGAGTCCTCCAGCTCTTAATTGTCCCAGCCACTTGATATTCCCACTTTTATCTTGTATTCTAACATAACCAGATAAAATGTTATGCTCTCCTTGTATGTTAAACCAGCCACTGCTACATAGTCAGGATGGGAAGATAATGACCTGACCTCTTGGGCACGTGTCTATTTTTGGAAGGATTTTCCTTTTTGAAAAGGCTACATACATAAGAACATAAGAATGGCCCTACTGGGTCAGACCAAAGGTCCATCTAGCCCAGTATCCTGTCTTCTGACAGTGGCCAGTGCCAGGTGCTCCAGAGGGAATGAACAGAACAGGTCATCATCAAGTGATCCACACCTCTAGGTGATTTTCTGGATAGGAACTGAAGCACAGAGAGCTTGACTGACTCAATGTTACACAGGAAAACTGTGGCAGAGCTTGGAACTGAACAGTGCTTCAACCACAAGACCATCCTTCCTCCCTAATATGGACCTGTACCTAAGTAAGCAAGCAGTATTTATCTCTAAAGGTGTCTTCAAAGCTTTTACCTCTGGAAGGAAACAAATATCCCTGGACCTCAGAAGTTTAATAACAAATTCAAACATATTAGAGTAATAAAACAAAAATGTTGGATGAGTTTGAGAAAGTAACATATTTCTTTCTGCCATCTATTTTTCCTGAAGTTTTTATTGCTGTTTACCTCAGTAGTTATTTGTTGTGGCAGCAGTAAAGGAACATGTCTCTTCCTCTTATTCCAGAAACAGAAAACTATACAGTGACTATGACATAAACAGACCCTGAGATGTACATAAAACTACCTACAGCCTAACAAATAAATGGGTCAGTTAAATCAGATCAGGTTTTATAAAACTTCATTGCTTCCCAAGATACTTTTTATTAGACATTTGATATGATATGAAACAAAAGGAATCCCTACAGCAAACTAAGATTTCCTCTAAACTTAATAACTAGAAGGAATATCAAGTTTCATACCTGACACATTATTTCAACTTGGTGTGTAACAATTTCAGTGATAACATTTAAAGCTTCTGCAAAGGTAACTTGAAAGTTGCCAAAGGCTATGTAATAGAGAAATGGTGCTTCTGCTCCATTTAGGCAGCCACATTGCAACAACTTGTGAAGGGAGCCTACTTTTCCCCACTGAGCCTTAGTAGCTACAGAACTATTTAGAACTTCTTAGTAGTGGTCTGGCTTCTGAGGCTGTTGTATTGAATTTATTTCTTCGACATAAATAGCAAAAGAATCTCGATTTCCAGGCTCTGATTTCTTAAAGGCCAGTATTTTAAATCTAAAATCTGACAGTGTGGGGAGGTATATCTTCCAGAGTCAACATGTGATTTTCTTTCAAGATATCTGTATTTTGTGGCTGAGAACATTTTTATTTTAACTCCTCCTCTGTTTTTAATATGGGAGTTCACAAGGGGGTGCCAGATTTTCATGATGTGGACTGTGTGACTGCACAAGTAGTTCTGCATCCAAGTTTTGCACATCACTTGCAAGTGACAATTTATATATGCAAAACCCCATTTACACATGTAAGTGGAGTGCAGATAAGTTTTGTGTATGTAAGTTTGTATTTGTGGCTAGCGGTTATGCTTAAAATAAAAAGTGTGTGTGCGTGTGTGTGTATAGACCCAAAAGGAAGAAGGGTTGGCAAGGTGTGAGACACTCTATACCTCAAAATAGTAGTGCGGAAGCCCTATACTCACCACTGTCACATGACTATGAGGTGTTTTGTACAAAGTATGCCTTGTGAGGTATCACTTAAAGTCTTGACCTGTTGAACATTGCTATCCTGTTGGATTGTATGTGCTATCATTGTATGTGAAGTTATGAAGTAGTGCTGTATGGTTGGTACTGAAATGTGGTTAGTGGGAGATGCCCACAGCCAACCTTTCAGTGAGCAACTAACACTGGCCAGACATGTGTTGATAGCCCAGTAAGGGGGAATCCACTCTTTCAAAGGCCATCCCAGAGACGCTTCAGAGGGCACATACATGATGGAGGCAGCCTAACTCATATGACAGAGCAAGGCTCTTTCTAGCAGCTGGAAGAAAGTATAAAAGAGGGACAGTAACATCATCACTTGGCCTCTCTCCTCCCCCATCTCAACACCTGGAAGAGCATCTGGAAGACAAAGGTTTTAAACTGGAGAGATTGGTCCCAGGCTGAAAGGGAATACAACCTGTGTATTAAGGACTGTGAGCTACTTGTAACATCTATTAGGATGAGAAAAGATGTTTGATTCAAATCTTGCTCAGGCTGTCGACACTACCACTTATGTCAGCAAAACTTATGTTGCTCCTGCGGTGTGAATAAACCATCCCCCCGAGTGACATAAGTTCCACCGACATAAGTGCTCATGTGCACAGCGCTATGTCGGCAGGAGAGCTTCTCCCACCGACATGGCCTCTGCCACTTGCAGAGGTGCTTTTATTATGCAAATAGAAGAGCTCTCTCCCATTGGCATAGAGCGTCTTCACCACGTGCACTGCAGCAGCACAACTGTATTGGTACAGCCGTGCCACTGCAGTGCTGTATGTGTAGACATGGCCTTAGTCTGTTAAAGTTAGAATTTAAATTGCATTTCTATTTTTAGTTGTAATGTAACCAAGTTTGATTTCTATGTCTGCTACTTATCACTTAAAATCTATCTTTCTGTAGTTAATAAATCTGTTTTATATTTTACCTAAAACAGTGTGTTTTTAGTTGAAGTGCTTGGGGAATCTCAGCTCAGGTTAACAAGGGCTGTTGCATGTCCACTACCCTTTGCTGGAGTGACTAACCAATTAATGAGCTCGCACTGGCCAAGGGAGTCTTGAGCAGTGTGAAATGGTATATTTCTGGAGTGCAAGGCTGGGGTGATTGGCTGGTGCCTCGCTCTGTATGATTCATGAGTGGCTTAAAGAGCATTCATGCAATTTAGCTGGGTGTGAGTCTCCACATGCTGTGTTATCACACCACCTGGAGGGGTTTGCTGTTTGTCACTAGCATAGCATTGTAATAGACACCCCAGGATGGAAGGTTAAGGGGGCACAGCGGTCCCACAGTTCCAGGGTGTACCCCAGGGATCCCATCACAGAAGGAAAGATGGTCTTATAGTTAGGTAATAGGTAATAAGGTAATAATTGGAGATATACCAATCTCCTAGAACTGGAAGGGACCTTGAAAGGTCATTGAGTCCAGCCCCCTGCCTTCACTAGCAGGACCAATTTCTGCCCCTGATCCCTAAGTGGCCCCCTCAAGGATTGAACTCACAACCCTAGGTTTAGCAGGCCAATGCTCAAACCACTGAGCTATCCCTCCCCTCTCCCTTAGGGCACTGAACTGTCTCTCTAGAAATCTTGGTTCAGTTCTGCCATACACCTCCTGTGTGACTTGGGCCAGGTCATTCAGGGCAGTGTTTTGAAAGCACCTGTTAGAATCTGCAAGGCTGGAACCAGGGAGTTCTGGGCCACTGACACGTCCACATTGCCACAGGATGCTTAGGCTAGGCTCCCCCAGGAGGACTATGTGAGACAGGGCTCAGCAGGAAGTACCACCCAGCAGGCCTGAGTGTTGGCCTCTTCAACCCCCTGACTGTCTGATACCAGTACTTAAACCAGGAAGCCATGAAGGGGAGATGTCTGAGCAATAACACAGACTGTCTGCCTGTCTCTGCTCCAGACCCTGTTTGCAACAGATCCTAGATTTCAACTTCCAACCCTGGTTTTCCCTCAACTTCACTGTTCAATTGCTGCCTGTATTCTGGTACCTGACCCCCATCTCCTGGTAGCCGGACTCTCAGTTCGCCATATGGCCGGTCTTGTTTGTTAAGTAACAAAACTTGTATGCCTCACAGGAGGTATGGCAAGCATAAATGTCAGTGTTTGTGTGGAGTTCAGCTGCTAAAATGATTTGGACCACAAAGCATGTTTTAGCCCCTTTTGTGATGTGTTGTTACAGATGCACCCAGCCACTGACGCATGGTAGCTCTTCAGACAGGACTACATTAATGCAAACTAAGTACCTTTTAGTTCACACCAGCTGTAGGGTGACTTTGTGGTCTCCATTTAGTTTACTGCTAAGTTGTGGTTTGTCCTTCATGATGTACCCCTTCTTGTAGCCCCTCAGTAAAATGTCTGCCTACTAACAGCTAAATTGGCAGGAAACTTTGGCACCCTTGAACAGGCTTGGGCAGGAAATGGTCATGTGGTTTGGAGCGTTCTGCCCAGCAACCCAAGCCTATAAAAGACTGCAGCACCCTGAGACAGATGCTGTCCATCACAGTGGCAGCCCAGTGTCCACAATTAATCCCAGCCAAGATGACATGGCAAGAATAGAAGAAGATCAGAAGACGGACTTACCTGTTCCTGGTTCCTGTGTCTCGCCGTTCCTCATTGCATCTTGAGTTCCTGTGGTTCCATTGGTGTCCTTGGTCCTTCAGTTCCTGTGATTTCTGCCCTGTATGTCCTGTGCCCTGTGTCAACGAGAATGGTGATGTGTTTACCCTTTTAATTTATATTACCCACCCCTGATATTGTTGTGGTTTTAGGACCTGGGCTTAAAGCCTGCTGGTTTGGTTAACAGCCAAGTGATTTTACTTATCCGTTACTGATTTTGGGGGTCCTTGTTAATAAACTGTTATGTTTTCATTTATTCCTGCCTCCTTGATTCTTTATCCAATAAATCATAACAAGCAGTGATAGATGTGGGAGGGAGTCAAACTTAACCATGCAGGGGTATGGATGTAATTTGGGTTTCCAGCTCCCACTTCAAATTAACACTTCAAGCATCCACACAAAGCAGTTAAAACACAACATTTTGGTGCACTCTGCAATTCACACCTGCATGTGGGGCAGTATAGACAAGCTCTAAAGCACACTATGGTAAACCTACAGTGTTTCTAGACATCGACACTACAGCATGGGCAAGTGTTCCATAGGACACATACACAGGAAGGAAGGGAAATTTTTGACAACTGAAAAAGGACCAACTTGTCTCTTTCACCAAAAGAAGTTGGTCCAATAAAAGATATTATCTCACCCACCTCGTCTCTCTAATATCCTGGGACCGACATGGCGACAAGAACATTGCTAAGGGCACTGCTGCAGCTTTGCAGCGCGCTGCAGCAGTGTGAAAACACACCTCTGCAGCGCAACAAATTGGCCTTGGTAAGCGTGTAATCAGCTGCAGCGCCAGCGGGCGCGCCAGCAGCGCTATTCACTTATTCCCCACAGGGAGCTGAGGACAGGACTGCGCTTTTTCTCCTGGCGCGCTGCTGCGCACGCTACACGCTCAGCGCGCGCAGCGCGCCAGCGCTGCCGCGGCAGCGCTTTGAAGTTTAAGTGTAGCCATAGCCTAACAACTATTGCTATTCAATATCTTCATTAACGATCTGGAGGATGGTGTGGACTGCACCCTTAGCAAGTTTGCAGATAACACTAAACTGGGAGGAGTGGTTGATATGCTGGAGGGTAGGGATAGGATACAGAGGGACCTAGACAAATTAGAGGATTGGGCCAAAAGAAATATGATGAGGTTCAACAAGGACAAGTGCAGAGTCCTGCACTTAGGACGGAAGAATCCCATGCACTGTTACAGACTAGGGACCGAATGGCTGGGCAGCAGTTCTGCAGAAAAGGACCTAGGTGTTACGGTGGACGAAAAGCTGAATATGAGTCAACAGTGTGCCCTTGTTGCCAAGAAGGCTAATGGCATTTTGGGTTGTATAAGTAGGGGCATTTCATGACTTATGAGAAGATCTGATCTGATCTGGAGATATATATTGTCATAAAATTTGAAATAGTTGTGTATGACAATATATATCTCCAGATCAGTGGCACCGCTATGGGCACCCGCATGGCCCCACAATATGCCAATATTTTTATGGCCGACCTGGAACAACGCTTCCTCAGCTCCCGTCCACTCACGCCCCTTCTCTACCTACGCTACATTGATGACATCTTCATCATCTGGACCCATGGGAAGGAGACTCTGGAAAAATTCCACCATGATTTCAACAGCTTCCACCCCTCCATCAACCTCAGCCTGGACCTATCTACACGGGAGGTCCACTTCCTAGACACCACGGTGCAAATAAGTGGTGGTCACATTAACACCACCCTATACCGAAAACCTACCGACCGCTATGCCTACCTTCATGCCTCCAGCTTCCATCCCGGGCACACCACAAGATCCATTGTCTACAGCCAAGCACTGAGGTACAACCGTATCTGCTCTAACCCCGCAGACAGAGACCAACACCTAGAAAATCTCCACCAAGCATTCTCAAGACTACAGTACCCACACGAGGAAATAAGGAAACAGATCAACAGAGCCAGATGTGTACCCAGAAGCCTCCTACTGCAAGACAAACCCAAGAAAGAAACCAACAGGACTCCACTGGCCATCACATACAGACCCCAGCTCAAACCCCTCCAACGCATCATCAGGGATCTACAACCCATCCTGGACAATGATCCCACACTTTCACAGGCCTTGGGTGGCAGGCCAGTCCTCGCCCATAGACAACCTGCCAACCTGAAGCATATTCTCACCAGCAACTGCACACCGCACCATAGTAACTCTAGCTCAGGAACCAACCCATGCAACAAACCTCGATGCCAACTCTGCCCACATATCTACACCAGCAACACCATCACAGGACCTAACCAGATCAGCCACACCATCACCGGTTCATTCACCTGCACGTCCACCAATGTAATATATGCCATCATATGCCCCTCTGCTATGTACATCGGCCAAACTGGACAGTCTCTAAGGAAAAGGATAAATGGACACAAATCAGACATTAGGAATGGCAATATACAAAAACCTGTAGGAGAACACTTCAACCTCCCTGGCCACACAATAGCAGATTTTAAGGTGGCCATCCTACAGCAAAAAAACTTTAGGACCAGACTTCAAAGAGAAACTGCTGAGCTCCAGTTCATCTGCAAATTTAACACCATAGCTCAGGACTAAACAAAGACTGTGAATGGCTTGCCAATTACAGAACCAGTTTCTCCTCCCTTGGTTTTCACACCTCAGCTGCTGGAACAGGGCCTCATCCTCCCTGATTGATCTAACCTCATTATCTCTAGCTTGCTTCTTGCTTGCTTATATATACACACCTGCCCCTGGAAATTTCCACTGCTTGCATCCGAAGAAGTGGGTATTCACCCACGAAAGCTCATGCTGCAAAACGTCTGTTAGTCTATAAGGTGCCACAGGATTCTTTGCTGCTTCTACAGAACCAGACTAACACAGCTACCCCTCTGATACATGACTTATGAGGAGAGGCTGAGGGAACTGGGATTGTTTAGTCTGCAGAAGAGAAGAATGAGGGGGGATTTCATAGCTGCTTTCAACTACCTGAAAGGGGGTTCCAAAGAGGATGGATCTAGACTGTTCTCAGTGGTAGATGACAGAACAAGGAGTAAAGTCTCAAGTTGCAGAGGGGGAGGTTTAGGTTGGACATTAGGAAAAACTTTTTCACTAGTAGGGTGGTGAAGCACTGGAATGGGTTACCTAGGGAGGTGGTGGAATCTCCTTCCTTAGAGGTTTTTAAGGTCAGGCTTGACAAAGCCCTGGCTGGGATGATTTAGTTGGGTTTGGTCCTGCTTTGAGCAGGGGGTTGGACTAGATGACCTCCTGAGGTCCCTTCCAACCCTGAGATTCTATGATTCTATGAACACTTGTAAGGAATATTCAGTTTGGCCCTGATTTTGAGAAGGGTCTTGACTCAGCCTCCAGTTACTTGCAAACACAAACAATTGCAAACACAATGTATAATAGTGATAAGACTGTGTTTGCAGGTAGATAGCTATTCAAAGTGCGCACACACTGCAGATTTTAAAATTAATGTACAAAATAAGAGTCTGCTTTTGAAAGCCAGAGCTTTCCATTCCATGCTTTTTAAAAGGACAAAGAATGGATGCAAAAATAAGTCAAAAACTAAATGAAAAGTTCTAGGGAGAAGCCCTTTTGACTATTCATTCCTGTTAGGCACATTTAAATCGGATTCTTTCAATAATGCTTCAGTTTTAGGCTGGTTGCAAAGAACTCATGATTTCCAGGACACCGAAAGAAAAATAAATTACAACTTCAAGAAATAATTGGTCTCTGCTAGTCTCATCCAATCCAAATACATGCACAATTACCATGTTCAAGTGATGTGCAGAAAAATGAACAGCCAAAACTTGGAGGAAGAGTTTCTCTTTAAAGCGTGACTATACATCATTTAGGTGCTCACTGTATTTATTTTCCTTAGAGTTTCTTCTATGTCTGCAATTACTGAATAGAATCTTGCAGACCATACATCATCTGTAATTGGTTCACCTATAGTACCAGCACACTTACCCACTAGTTCACAGCCACATCTCTTCCTCTGTATATCAAACTTTTTTGCCTCTTTACCTGAGCAGTGAGGACCAGGAAACAGCTCTCTAAACCAGCTCTCGTGTTCACTTTACTTTTATGAAGATGAGAAGGAAAAACAAGTCCAAGAGGAGGCAGTGGAGGTGTAAGGTGTAGCAGAGCTGGTGTGATGTTTATGCCAAGCTGTACTGTCATTGTGTTGAAACAGAGTGTCATGCTGGGAAGAAATTTCATATAAGTCCTTTTTTGAACTTTTCTAGTAGGACAGAATGACACAATTAAACCAACCTAACACCCTGTGTAGACAGTGCTAGGTTGACGAGAGAATTCTCTCAGGCCTGGTCTACACTGCTGCTTAAGTCGATGCAAGTTACATCGCTCAGGGGTGTGATCCCCGAGCGACATAGCTTATATCGACCTAACGCAGTGTTTACACTGTGCTGTGGCAATGGGAGATGCTCTCCCATCGACTTACCTTCTGCCTCTTGGGGAGGTGGAGTACTAAAGTTGCTGGGAGAGTGCTCTGCCATCGACTTATCACGTCTTCACCAGACCCACTAAATCAACACTGGTGCATCAATTGTAGTGACGCCGATTTAGTGTGCCAGTATAGACAAGCCCTCATTGACGTAGCCTACTGCCTCTTGGGGAGGTGGTTACCTAGGCACATGGAAGAACCCCTCCCACCGGCAAAGGGAGTGTCTTCACTGAAGAACTACAGTGGTACAGCACTGCTGTGTTTTAAGTGTAGACAAGCCCTAAACCTAAACCTAAATCTCAGCCCAATTCCTAAACCACTGCAGCTTCCTATTATGAATCTGGATGTTCTTCTGCATCCCTTTTTGTTTTGTTCTAAGGCTCAGATTTCTTTGCTTCTCAAGGTCAATGACTGCTTTGGAAGGCGCTAACTAAGACAGCCAAGTAATTTTGTATCAGGCAATTGCCTCTTTCCTCAGCATAGTAAGATAACAGGGCACTATAGAACCATTTTATTTTAGAAGAGCTTCTTGGGCTTCTGTTTTGGACTGCGCTGATTAAGCCATTGTTACTGTGAGTGAAGCAAGGAATCTTGAGAAACACCAGCTATTCAAAATCCCAGTTCAAGCTTTTGAAACAGAAGTAACAGACAGTTCCCAGTTTTTGTCATGGGAAAATTAATATACTTTTTCCCTCTTCTCTTCCTGGTAGGTAGACATATACATATCACATAGTTTCGGAATCCTTGTAGGACAGGAGAGCAGGATGACTGTCACCTCAATTACTAGCAGCCAAGCATTTCTCCTCACAGGAAAAAAGCTTTTGTTCCAGGGATGAAATCCTGGCCCCACTGAAGTAAATGCGAGTTTTGCCGCCAGACGCTGACATCTCTGTCAGCAAAGAAGAGTCAAAGTCCACCTTGACTGAGCTGTGTCTATCTACTTAGCCAAACAAAAGGGAATTAACACAGCTACTCAGGTGGTAGTGGGACATGATAAAAACATTGGCAAAAATGAGTCAGTGTGAAGTACAACACAGAGAGTGGAAAAGTCTTGTTTAAAGGACACCAGGAGTACAGTACCCAAGGCCCCGATAGAAGAATCCCAAATAGTGCAAGAAGCAACCAGAATAAAGAAGGAGCAATTAGGAGCTGTTGTCATAACAAGCAGTTTATATTCTGCTCTTGACTTACTCACAAGGGAGGTATTACACTGCCCATTTAAATTAAGGAGAGCTGCAGTTGGCCCATTTTTTATTAGACTAAGGTTTTGTCTTCATTGACTCCTGTTCACACTGTTAGATAGTAATTTAAACTTGAGCTAGCAGACCTAAATGGAGGCTTGAAAATGCAGGTGGCTTTATGCATGAGAGGTGGAATCCTGGCCCTATTGAAGACAGTGACATCGGGATTCAAACACAAGGGGGACTAAAAATCAAAATCCCATAAAACTCTCTCTCATTCTCTACATATTTGCCCCTGTGAAAAGTTACCTCAGGTTTTTCCTTATAGCTTTGAAAATATATCCAGACTGAACAGTTAATGTCAAACACCTGCCAGGGCCTCTTAGCTTCCTCCAAATGCATTGAGATAAAGGATTCACTGTGAAGTTAGAGGAAGAAGCCCAAAATACAAAAAACTACATAGCCCAAATTCAGTTTTTCCTTGGAATTTACTCATTCCTATAATACTAACAAAGAAGAATGTTCTACAATAGTCCCACATCTGTTTCCCTTTCTAAAATAATTGAAATTGTCTTGTGTATCTGAACCTACTTTCTGATGGAAAACTGACTTTCCTTGGGGCATACTCACTCTTCCTTTATGAAAAGGCTATGCAGTTGCTTTCAACTGTTTAGGATTTAGCTAGCTCCCTAAATATGCTGCTCATTGAAATAACACAATCTGTATCTTGTTAATGTGTTACAAGAAGAGCAAGAGAGAAATAGTAGACAGGTGCAGAGGCACAAGTGTATTATTAGAGAGTAAAACTGCTACTAATCTAATACAAACTCAGAATTCTCGCCCCGCAATGTAATAATGCCTTTGAATTTATAGCTGTTTGGGATAACTTATTTCATTGTGAAAAAAGAAATATCAGAATATTTTGACATATTATGAAGAGCTTTTACATTATTTACCACCCTGAGAATGTACAAACAACTGCGAACACTGCAGACTTCCACAGTATATTCTCCTTAGGGGTTCTGCTTGATTGCTTAGATCTGTCATCTCCTCCAGTCTTTCAGATCTCCTCCTATCCATAGCATTTATTCCATACACTGTATTGGAATGCATGTCTCCTAGGTTTAGTTCATTATAATCTCATCTCTTTCTCTAATGCTCTTTCATGTGACTGTCTAGACACTGGCATACACATTTGACATGGGAGCAGGTGATTTGGCTCAGCAAAGCAATTTTTTATAAATATTAAAAAGGGTCAGGTAGAAATATTTGCCTTCCAAGTTCTTCTGCATGTAAATTACATCCCTTCTGAGATAGGTTGCAGAATGGATCATTAACTTTGTGGTGTACAAGATAAATAGAAATCTCCTTTGCTTATAGGGTTATGTTGAATAATGTTCACATTACTTAATTGATTAATCTAATTACACTAGTCCCACTATAGCATGCATAATGTGAGAGTGTTAAACAGCAGATTGCACCTGAAATAACTAAATCTTTTTAGCAACTGTACTTTAGGGACTAATAAATCCTTTCTGCCTTAAAAACACAGTGCAAACATTAGCTAATTAATGATTAGTGAGTAGGGCCCAGATCCTCAATAGGAGTTATGTGCCTAAATACTTTTGAGATTCTGGGCCCAAGTGACCCAAGTAATCTCAGGGGAAGAACAAAGCAGTGGAGTGGAGATGAACAACTGCCTATTCTGCAGGGGAAAACCAGCAGCACAATGGCAACTTTAATGCCATTAGTATGCCAATACTCCCACCACAGGCAGTGCCTGCATGTTACAGGTGTGCCTCCCACATGAGAAGGTGAAGATATATGATTGTGAAGGGAATGACAATAGTTCAGTGGGATACTTGTGCAGCCGTTGTACACTAGGATATCTAAACTGAATGATACCTTTAAGAGGAATTTAAGGAAGTATGGGTTTGTAAGCTCTTCGGAGCAGGAATCATCTTATTGTTCTGCATTTGTACAGCGCCTGGCACAATGAGGTCCTGGTCTACACTACAGCTCCAAGATGCTACTGCAATACAAATAAATAGCAATACCTCTGAACATTTATTATTGTTCAGCCACATGCTGTTACTCAGGCAAAAATATCAATGAATTCAAGGAGAGTTTTGCCTGAGTGAGAACCCAGTCAGAAGTGAATAAAGACCCCAAGTTTTGGCTAATTATTAACTGAGTGCAGGTAGTGGGAATATCATTAAGGTTAGGAAGTCCCTTTTTTACTTTGCCAATCTTAGTTCGGACTTTCAAGGTGATATGGCAGCGGTGGTGGGGGGCAATTCTGCATTGCAATCAGGGAAAACTTTATTTTTATTTTAAAATTGCATTGACTTTGCCAGCTCCTCCAGATTTTGTGTGAATTAACTTCCCTGCTGTGGGATCAGACTCAGCTCTCAGATGTCTGTTTCACAGTGAAGATGTGTGTTTTGGCACGTATGCTGAAAACCTGCATCTGCTGGCAGTTCCTTACTGTAATGCACAATTTTAAATTCATCCCCAGGTTACTCCAAAGCTTTGTCTGGAAAGATTAGGAAGCCAGCACTGAAGGAATATTGCTGCATTCAGTTTATGTGGGCTGTACAACCCTGATCCCACAGAGTCCACTCACACAGATGGGCAGCAAACTAACCTCTGCTCATTTGTTGGAATCGGAATCCCCTCTTCTCTACTTACCATTGTTCTCTTTAGAGGGATGATGCTGGTCTGACCTCTCTGATATGTGGCTGGGTGGTCACCTGCCCAGGGTCTTTAAGGGCCATCATATGTCTGCACTCTCAGTGGAT
Source organism: Mauremys reevesii (assembly GCF_016161935.1). NCBI lineage: Eukaryota > Metazoa > Chordata > Testudines > Geoemydidae > Mauremys > Mauremys reevesii. Next base: position 179,303,040 of record NC_052625.1, on the reverse strand, counting down.
TCTCTTAAGCATTGTACTAAGCCTTAGTAGGTGCTATTCACCCTGGCCAGGTAGCATAGCAGCAGCACTGACAGTAGAAGGGTCTCCCCTTTCATCTTACTCTGTGAGGGGATGTCACTCCTCCTCCGGCACCCTAAAGATCCCTGGAGGGCATTGATTCCTTAGAAACACCCAAGACAGAAAGCTAGATAGTGAAGTTGGGGGAAATCAGTAGCCTTCTCTGATCTATTGAGGGGAAGAGGGCATAAGACAGGAGAATGGCAACCCAGCTTGTCCGAAAGCCCCAGATGGAGGGCAGCTGGGATCCCAAGTCAGCAACGATAAGCTTGTTGATGAGTCAAATAGGCAGCAGTGCAGTGCAAGCTGAGTCAGTGTGCAGGCATGTGACTCACAGCTTTGGACAGAACTCATACCTACCCTGGTTTGAGGTAGTCCTGCTTGGAACATTTCCACAGCCCTGTTACATACAAAATCTTTTTTAGTTGTAAGGATAGATACCGATTTTTTTAATAAACACACAGAGAGAAGAGTGGGAACTAATTCTTAATACAAGGAGCCGGCATGTGGGACCCACAGAGTTTATGGCTCTGGAGTGCTAAACTTCTAGCACTCCAGAAACAACAAGGCTAATCCCAAGCACATTCTGCAATTAAAAGGGCCAGCAGATAGCCTCGATTACATAAGTCAGGTGGTAGAGCTGGGTTCCACTTCTCCTGAAATAGAGGGCAGCTGTGATTGGTGGCCCACAGATTTCTCCTCCCCACCCCCACTTCTTTGTGGGATTATGTCAGGTTTACCATATTTAATGTTTGGACTGGAGGCTATCATAACATTTAAGAAACTTAAAATCAGGTGAAGTTAATCAAAATAATCCACCCTGTCATTATCGTGAAGCGGGGAGTTAGTCAAAAGAAGTTCTTGTGTTTTCCAGCCAAGGACCTCTTGAAGAACTCCCACTTCACTTGCTGGAGTTTAAGGAGCAAGCTAATTAATGTGTGGCCTGTGAAAAACCCAAGGGCTTATATAATGTTTAAATACTTTTAAAATGATTTAAGACGCTTGTGAAAAATACTACATTGTCAGCCCTGGCAACCGAAGACATGTCTTTATTCACAGGGCATGGATAGCAGCAGTTTGTTTCTCTATACCAGTGGTTTTCAACCCCTTTTCATTTGCAGACCCCTAAAAATTTTCATATGGACATGTGGCCCCCTTGGGAAATCTTAGATATAGTCTGAGAGGACCCACAGGGGTCTGTGGACCACAGGTTGAAAACCACTGTTCTATGGTAACAACCACCCTTTGCAGACCCCTTAGATACAGTCTGCAGACCCAATGGACCACTGTCCTACACCACTAAGGCAGCATGCCTCAGACCAGTTAAACTGGGGTAGAGGGCAAGTGTGCATCCCATTCAGGCCCTGAGTCATAAAAGCACTTAAGCATGTGCTTATCTCTAATTTTTATTGAGTTTAGTTGGAGTTAGTCTTTTTCTGTGGAGTTAAGTGTGTTCTGTGCACATACCAGATTGGACCCCACAGGTGGATAGGCAGGGAATGGCTATCCTCACCTGGTTTGAGGATGGCTCTGGACCTTAAGGTGTCCACCTGAGTCACCCTAGGGTGAAGCAGCAATGCACATGCCCAGAGGCAGAAACTCAGGCATCTAGGGAGATTTTACAGTGGAAATTTAGGCATTGCATGAGTTTAGGCACCAGTTGAGCAGGAGTTTTGTGAATTATGGAAATGCTGAAATCCAGGGTTTAGGCACCTAAATCCCTTCATGGATCTGGGCCTTTGTTACTACTGATTCTAGATAGTGACCCAAGTGTGAAAAGCTCCTGTACAATTACCAAATCTATTAATTTGCCCAGTCCCCTTAATGATTACTCAAACAACATATTTAAAAAAAAATTAAGATACACAGTATATCAACATGACACCAGACCGTACAGCAGTCTGGGAATTATTTTTAAATGAAATTTTGATGAAACGTAACAAAGAATTGCTGAATATTTTTTCCATAGAAATGATACTCATTTTTACAACCTGTTCTTTTATTGCACTTCAATTATATTTAAAGGTTAATAGTTATAACAGTTTTGAGAGGATAACCTAAAATCATTTTACACATACTAAAGTGTTCTCACTAATAAATTAATTACTATAAGTAGCTTTAAGGGGGAGATTTTGAAAGGCACTGTGACAGAAACACCTTATCCTCTCAGTAACTGCTGCATGTGCCTCACTTTCCTCACTCTAGTTCACTCACTGTCTCCCCTGTTGGTCCTCCATTGCTAAGTTTTTCAATCTCTTGCTTTTGGATGAGCTGATTCCAGTGCTTCTGAATCATTTAGTCCTCTGGCCAAACCATAAGCCTCCCCCACTTCCAGAGAAGAAAACAAAAAGTTCAGTGAAACAAAAACTAAAAAGCCCAGCAACTTTGCACTGGGCCTTCAGCTCAACTCCAGGCTCCATCTCTGTCCCTCCTGTCAAGGGGTTTTCACCCCACCTTCCTTTGTGTTCTTGCAGTGGAGCCCAGGCCCTCCTTTGACTCTGAGTTCTGGTCCCAGGACCCTGTATCAAGCAGCAAAGGTTCAACTGCTTGGACTCCTTGGTGCATGTCCTTGGGCCACTTGCTAGCTTGGTCTGTTTCTAAGCCTTTCAGGGGCTGTATGTGTCTTGGTCTCTCTCTAGGCATCTTCCCTAGGTCTTCTGCAGAGACCCACTTAACGCTTTCTACCATCTATCTGGTTCTACTGTAGCCTTCCTACAGTTCTCTCTGAGCCTGAATCTCCTGCGGAGTTCCTGAATCTTCCTTCTCCCAGCAGGTCTCTCTTCCCTAATGAGCAGAGCAGGTCCCTTCTTTCTGCCTCAAAGCACATTGCCAAGGGAGGTAGCTAATGGGACTGACCCCAACTCCCATAAAGGGCAGCCCACCCTGTGAAAGGCACAAATGAGAATCAAGTGCTTACCTCCCACTGACGTTTAGTGGGAAGCAGAAACCTAAGTGCACCTGGAAAAACCTCCCATAAATGCTTGGTAAGCACTTAAATACATATGATGTTCTTCTCTCCTGTATTGCATGGTATTTTATGTCTCACTATTGCATATCATATGCAACACTGAGTACAGAGAGAAAAACCAGCAGAGCATATTAGTAAAGAAAGATCAAAAGCAGAACTTGTGTCTCTATACTACAATTTAGTGGCCTAGAAACATCAACAAAATATAAAGCTTTGGACTTATTCAGCTGCATGAGTAAATTTGAATTGCATTGAATTATTTATATTATCTGCTTCATCTCACTCAGATATTCACTCAAAAGTGCAGCTCATGAACAATGAACTCAGCACTGAGTTAACATCGCATACTCAAACCTTTACTATCCTAATCTCAAAGGTCAAGAAAGACACAAAGAAATATGACTTCTCCTAATCAGAAGGTGCTGAGTAAGCACAGCACAATTAAGCTTGTGTTGAGAAGGAACTCACTGTATTATATTGTTTCATCAAATTCTGTAACTATTTACTTAAAGAACAATACTATAGAAGCTTGGAAAATTACATTTCCCTCCAGGAAATATTTCTAGAGAAACAAAGTTTTAGTTCTGATCAGCATTTTCTTTAAATTGAACACCCCCAAAATTTTAAAGAAATGTGAAAACTTATGGCAAAAATAATTTTTTGTGAACGTTTCCATTTTGTCAAAACACCATTTTCTTCCACACACCCCCCATTTTGACTGAAAGTTTTTGATCAGCTCTAATTGATATGCAGTAATTAATATTAAAGATACAAGACTAGCACCTCAGTTTTTGTAACTGAACATAGCCTTGCTGCAGTCATAGGTGTTCCCCACCCAGGAATTCCAAAATCCAGCCAGGCAGTAACAGCATCAACAGAGCTGAACAAGGTGTGAATCAGGGCAGAATTTGCACTCTATGCACTTTGCCAGCACTGCTCACCCTTACTCTCTCCAGCACAGCCAACTCATTTATAGCTGCCCACTGCATGGTTTCATTCAGGGGAAGGAACTCTTTGTGCCCACTTCCCCTCTAGTGCACTCAAGATGGAGCATGGCCCTCTCATTTTGTGTTATCAGACAAGTCCATGCCCTAAGCACAGCTCAGAGCTGTCTCTAAGGACAGCTGATTGCAGCGGGCGGGAGGCACGGGGAGGGAAATGGAGGCACTGATCGGTGGGGCCCACCAGTGGGCAGGAGGTGCTGCAGGGAGAGGAAGGTGCTGATAGGTGGGCTGCTGGTGAGTGCTCTGCACCCACCATTTTTTTTCCCCCATGGGTGCTCCAGCCCTGGAGCACCCACGGAGCTGGCACCTATGGTTATTCATGAACATGACATGTTATATGGAAAACAGGTGCTTTTGTAGTTAAGTTTGTATTCTAAAGGCTCCTTTGATGTTGCATCATCTCTGTAGGATGCAGTAACTATCTTCATGTGCCGTGTCATCCCAGTAGTACAAACTATGGGCCTGATGGTGCCAACCTTACTCACACAAGAATGTGGGATTGCCTCTCTCCTTCGTTATGAGAAAGAGTTTGTTAAAACTGGTGGGGATGGGGCATGGAAATGCATAGGCTTCCTCCTCTCTCTTCTTACATGCATCCCTGGTGCCCATCCTTTTTGGTGTGGAACTCTTCCTTTGCAGCAGGCTGGCACCCCAGCTCTGCACTTCACACCCTAATGCATTTACCCTGCCACACCTGGTCTGTTTGAGGAGTCTGTCTCCCTTCCCACACATACACTGTTCTGAGGGCTAGGTCTCCTTTCCATTTTGGGGCATTGCCTCCGACGAGGCCTCTGCTGCACAATCTCTCACCTATTCCCCTGAGTCTGCATTGTGTTATCTCCTGCCTTTTTGCCACAGAGACTGTGTAGCACCACCTAGGAGATACAGGGCCAGCAGCAAGTGATGGGGGAAGGATTGGGCAGAGGTGAGTGCGCTATGAATGAGCCCCCAAGGATGAGAATCCCTGGAAACTCCTTGGTAAAGTTTTTTCAGGAAATCATTGCAGAAAAAGCAATTGGAATTTATTTTGGTCATTAAGCTGGGTGGATATACATAACAAAGAGACGGGTGCCATCTGAACATAGTAACCTTTATAGCAGAACGGCACTCAAAGTCCATTACTTCTAGATCTCTCCTCATTGATTAATGACAATAATTGATCCTTGCCCTCTTTACAACATCCTGTTATGTTTCTGTAGAGTCATCATGTCTCCTCCCAGCCCTTTTTGTTTTAAATCTCAGAATCTGGTCTGAGTATTTTAGTCCTCTTAACATTTCCTCACAGTTCTTATTTCAAAACCTTTTACGGATTTTATTGCTCTCTGAACTCCCTCCAATTTTTCTAGGCTTTTTGACAATTTAGTGCACAACACAGAGCTCTGTGCTTGAGCAGAGCAAAACAATTACCTTGCTTGTGTTACGGGTGACACTTCTAATACAAGCCATGGTAGCTCAGTAAATAATTAATAAAAATGGTGTAAATAGCTCCACCCTAATAGGGTTGCTGGAGGACACCCAAACATATGGCTCAAATGAAAGGATTATTTTCAAGGGCTGGAAGAAAGGAATAGTGGGAATGATGTAGGTACAATGGCTTAGTGTAGTGGCTCTCAACCTTTCCAGACTACTGTACCCCTTCGAGGAGTCTTGCATACTCCCAATTTTACGTCACTTAAAAACTACTTGGTTACAAAAATCAGACATAAAAATACAGAAGTGTCACAACACACTATTACTGATAAATTGCTTACTTTGTCATATCTACCATATAATTATGAAATAAATCCATTAGAATATAAATATTGTACTTACATCTCAGTGTATAGTATATAGAGCAGTATAAACAAGTCATTATTTGTATAAAATTTTAGTTTTTACTGACTTCTAGTGCATTTTACGTAGCCTGTTGAAAAACTAGGCAAATATCTAGACGAGTTGATGTACTGCCTGGAAGACCTTTGCGTCCCCTCAAGGGTACACATACGCCTGGTTGAGAACCATTGGCTTAGTACTACAAAGATAAACAAAACATTTTCTATCTTAGCCCCTATGGGGCAGTCCAATAGAGGCGAACTTTATCCCATGGGTCTCCTCCAACCTAGCACCTGGGATGCCGCGCATAGTCCATCCCATTATCAGAGGGCAATTCACTATTGGGGTGGAGGTCTCATGGACCAAGGTTCAGACCCATGATCTGTTGTCTTGCTGAGGTTCTCTCTGCATTGTCCTCCTGTCAGCTAGAGCAGTGGTTCTCAAACTAGGGCAGCCACTTGTTCAGAGAAAGCCCCTGGCAGGCTGGGCCAGTTTGTGTACCTGGTGTGTCTGCAGGTTCGGCCGATCACAGCTCCCACTGGCCGCGGTTCGCTGCTCCGGGCCAATGGGGGCTGCGGGAAGCAGCGCAGGCCAAGGGACGTGCTGGCCGCTCTTCCTGCAGCCCCCATTGGTCTGGAGCGGTGAACTGTGGCCAGTGGGAGCTGCGATCGGCCGAACCTGCAGACACACCAGGTACACAAACTGGCCCAGCCTGCCAGGGGCTTTCTCTGAACAAGTGGCTGCCCTAGTTTGAGAACCACTGAGCTAGAGGCAAGAGTGGCCTCACATCACCAACTTGTATGCTGCTCCCCCTCTGAGCAACTACTAGGCCACAAACTCCAGGTTTTAATTTTTTTTGTTGGGGTGGGGGTGTTTATGTGTTGTTTTTTTTTTATCATCAGTTCTCATTTGTTGGCTAAATATCATATTTGGGATTTTCAAAGTCAAAATGTTTCTACTTTGAAATAAAAAAAGGCATTTAGAAATGGCTGATACCTAAATAGAGGGGGAAACATTGATAAATCCCCCTGAAAAATTGAAAACCAGTTCATTTAAAAAACTAGCACAATGAAACTCTCAGACAGTTCTCTAAAATTAGTTTTGACCTATTCCAGTAAAACTTGTAAAGAAGGCATTTCCTGTTGCTCTTTCAACAGGTCCAAAGGTTTGGAACTCAATATCAGAACAGGATAGAATGAGCATAAATCTCACTGCCTCCAAACCACTGTGTAAATCTCACTTCTCTACCTTTCCCACATCCATAATAAAAACACCAGCAAAGAAAGGAAGATCTGTCACAATTGTCTTGGGGATAATAATCAGAGGAAGGAAAAATAAACCACTGGCCCATTACATATATGATCTCTTTGCAAAGATATGTGGTGATGAGCATGGTATCAAAACCTAGATGAGGTAGACACTAATTGCCTTTTTGGTAAACTTATGTTTTGGCATTAGAGGATTTAGATTGTTTCCCACTGAACTATAAATTTCTATTCTTCACACACCTGAAGCATTATTGATCATTACAGATTCCTACCAGGGAAGGGGGCTTTTAAAAGTGAAGTGGACTTACAATATCTTGTTGAAGTTACACTAAGGGCAAGTTTACACTACAAAATTAAGTCAAGCTAAGCTATCTCAATTTACAGCCACCTCAGTAATTACACTGTGCATGTCGACAGTGCACATTCTCACCAGGAGCGCTTGCCCCAATTTCACTGTCAGTGTGGGGCATTGTGGGATGGCTTCTGAAAGGCAGCAACAGTCGATGTAAGCAACACAGTGTCTACACTGACACTGCGTCAACGTAACTACATTGACTTAAGCACTACACTTCTCAGAGTGTTCTTTGAAGAGGTCAAACGTGGACAAGGGGGGATCCAGTGGACATAGTATACTTAGATTTTCAGAAAGCCTTTGACGAGGTCCCTCGCCAAAGGCTCTTATGTAAATTAAGTTGTCATGGGGATAAGAGGAAAGAGCCTTTCATGGATTGAGAACTGGTTAAAAGACAGGGAACAAAGGGTAGGAATAAATGGTAAATTTTCATAATGGGGAACATCACTAGTTACCCCTCTCCAAGGGCCAGTCCTAGGACCAATCCTATTCAACTTACTCATAAATGATCTGGAGAAAGGGGTAAAAAGTGAGATGGCAAAGTTTGCAGATGATACTAAACTGCTAGTTAAGACCAAAGCAGACTGTGAAGAACTTCAAAAAGATCTCACAAAACTAAGTGATTGGGCAACAAAATGGCAAATGAAATTTAATGTGGATATTTGGTTATTTTCCCCACAGTAATGCACATTGGGGAAAATAACCCCAACTATACATACAATATGATGGGGGCTAATTTAGCGACAACTAATCAGGAAAAAAAATCTTGGAGTCATTGTGGATAGGTCTCTGAAGATGTTCATGCAGTGTGCAGCGGCAGTCAAAAAAGCAAACAGGATGTTAGGAATCATTAAAAAGGGGATAGAGAATAAGATGGAGAATCTTATTTCCCTTATATAAATCCATGATACGCCCACATCTTGAATACTGCGAACAGATGTGGTCTCCTCATCTCAAAAAAGATATACTGGAATTAGAAAAGGTTCAGAGAAGGGCAACTAAAATGATTAGGGGTTTGGAACAGGTCCCATATGAGGAGAGATTAAAGAGGCTAGGACTTTTCAGCTTGGAAAAGAGGAGACTAAGGGGAGATATGATAGAGGTATATAAAATCATGAGTGATGTGGAGAAAGTGAATAAGGAAAAGTTATTTACTTGTTCCCATAATATAAGAACTAGGGGTCACCAAATGAAATTAATAGGCAGCAGGTTTAAAACAAATAAAATAAAGTTCTTCTTCACACAGCACACAGTCAACTTGTGGAACTCCTTGCCTGAGGAGGTTGTGAAGGCTAGGACTATAACAGGGTTTAAAAGAGAACTGGATAAATTCATGGAGGTTAAGTCCATTAATGGCTATTAGCCAGGATGGGTAAGGAATGGTGTCCCTGGCCTCTGTTTGTCAGAGGGTGGTGATGGATGGCAGGAGAGAGATCGCTTGATCATTACCTGTTACAATCACTCCCTCTGGGGCACCTGGCATTGGCCACTGTTGGTAGACAGGATACTGGGCTGGATGGACCTTTGGTCTGACCCAGTACGGCCATTCTTATGTTCTTATGAGTTAAGCCGGTGTAGTAGGCAAGTTACATTGGTGGGAGCTGCATTATAGGGCAGATGCTTACAGAATTAAGGCAACTTACATTGACCTATCTCTGTAGTGTAGACCAAATCCAAGTGATTTAACCCAGCAGAAGTAAGGAAAATCAGAACAAAGGGCACTCAGTTGCTAACTCCTGTTGTAGTAAAGCACAGCAGTACTTATGAGGTCACATTCCGACACCATGTGTTTTATAGGCACTAGCCGTATACCTTGTTCTAAGCATGGAGTAAAATGGCCCAATTTCATACTGGCTCTCCACACAGCTTGAAGAGCAGTGGTGGGCAACCTATGTCCCGTGGGCCATGCGCAGCCTTCCAGAAAATTTGTTTATATTTGCATGTCTGCTAGCTGCTCCCAGCAGCGCCACTTCCCGCATCTCCCATTGGCCAGGAATGGCGAACCATGGCCACTGTTAGCTGCGGGCAGCCATGCAAACGTAAACAAACTGTCCAGGGACCCGCCAGCGGATTACCCTGATGGACTGCATGTGGCCTGCAGGCTGCCCACTACTGGCTTAGGGCCTGCAGGGTCAATTCAGACCATACAAAATTCTGCCAATAAACTCATCGCCCTTGCCTGTCGGTTTGATCACATAACTCCCCTTTTGAAATGCCTTCCCCTGGCTTCCTAGATGCTAACATATTCATGTTAACCATGTCACCACTTTAAAACTCTACACGACTCTGTCCTCCACTTCCTCTCTCTAGTCAGACTTTGTTGCCCCCTGCCTCTTCCACTCCACCAATACTTCCATCTTGTCCACCCATTTGTCAGATTTTCACAACCATCTCCAAGCCTTTCTCCTTGCAGCCCTCTCTGCATGGTACGACCTCCTTGAGCTCATATGCAAGGCCCCTACCCCATCCACATTTAAGTTTCATTTAAAGCTCACTTCTGCCAAGCTGGTTTGTTGTTTTGTATACAAGTTGTGCATAAATTGCCTATTATTCCCCTTCCCTTGACTTCTGATCTTGGACTGAGAGTGTCTTGGAGAAGGAACTGTTCTCTTTACATATTTGTAAATTGCCTAGTGCCCACTATGTACTACCGCAAATAAATATTCATAATGATTACTACAGTGCTTGTGTTTATACAAATATACCTATGGCCTAGCAGTGGTCCCTTGAAACAGCTGATAGCTGTCTCACACACACACATATCAAGCTTGTTGACAACCAGAATAGGAGCACATGGGGGCACGGCTTTGGCAGCCAGGCACCTGTTGGGGGGCAGAGCTTTTTTGCATGTTGAAACTTGAATTTTCCCCATAAGTAAAATAATCTAGTGTAACTCCTGCAATAAGGTCACAGCAAGGTCAGTTAAAAAAAATAGAGCAATTGTCTGAATGTTTTTCATTTGTCAGTTGAACTCAGGCTCTGTATACAATACTTACAAGTGTGTCTTTGTTCTGAGTTCTCACCATTTGGATCAGAAATGTAGGAACTTTACACTTTTTAAGCACTAAGAGGGTAGGAAGACCGCCCTCGAATTTAGAGCGGCTGAAGTGGTTCCCACCCCCCCACACTCGGTCAGGAGACACACTGATTAAGCGCCGACCAGGTGTTTACCACTGGAACACGCAGTGCATAAAGCACCAATCAGGAGAAGGGGCGAGAAGTTGGACTGAGTTAGTACCTGCGCATAAAAGGATGATTTATGTAACCGATTATAATAAAACCCCCGTTCGGGGCGCTCCACTGGAACAGACTGACGGACTTGGCTTCATTTATTGCTACAAGAAAGAGCATTCAAAGGGATGTAATCTTGATATAACAAATAGGTGCTCTGTGTAAACTGGAATGGATCAAGCTGTTGAACAAGGAACTTCAAGCCATGGCTATAATGCAACCTCTATCTAATTGCAGGTAATCTTGATAGAGCTTTATGCTTTAGAGATGGAGAATTTTGCCTGACATTTTTTAAAAAGGAAGAGACTTCCTACTGTTTTCATTGATCACTGCATGATGCTTTGGCTCACTATTAAACTTGCAGCCCCAGCAAGATCTTTCCAACTCCCCCAGCAATTACAAGTCCCAGAATTTAAAGTGTCACATGTTTCACTTGAAGGGATGTTTTCTTGGATATTCAGAAAGAAAACCCCCAGGAGGATGTAGAATTTCCCACCGTGGTGTTGGCAATGGTGACAGTGTATTTGTATAGCACCCTTCAGTGAAATGGATCCCATAGCATTTTACAAACAGATTATGCAAACTAGAGAGACAAGGTGGGTGAAGTAATAGAATAACTTTTATTGGACCAACTTCTATTGGTGAAAGGAACAAGCTTTTGAGCTTACACAGAGCAAGATGTGAAGCCATTCTCAGTTTTGTCTGGGTTAAGGAATACACTGGATCCTAAAGAGGCATCACTTTGCCCAATATTGAGAGAGTTTGTTCAGTCCCTGGACAGCTCCCAAAAGGATTTTATGGTGAGTGCCAATGGCCCATACCTGTCAAGCTGGAATCCCAATGGGATCCCCCTGCTTAGACTTTCTTAAAATACTGTCATTTGACACACTGTGGTAGTGCATTATACTGACCCCAACTATTTCTTTGGAGACAACCTTCAAAGGACCTTTCTGAAAAAATAATTTGACTAACTTCTAAATTGTGCTTATTTTTTTCTATCGTGTATATTTGACATGAATACAGATAACGGAGGGCTTAAACAAATTATGAATCATGACATTTATCTCCACAGTTCTTCCAAATCCCCTTTATTGAACGGATTTACCCAATTTATCATCATTCGTGTATATATAGATATGAAAAAAGACTGGGCATGCTCATCAGAAGCAGAGTTTGAAAATCTAGCTAAATGTTTTCAACAAAAAGGTCTTTCATCAAAGGCAGCAGGGAAGGCTCAATAGACCAATTGGACTCCTTCCAACTGGTACCATACTGGTGAACTACCCTCCAGGGAAATGTTTCAGGATAATCTTTACATAATCCAGCAAATTGGGGATATTCATCTCGTGTTATTTAATGTAGTGGTACAGATGGCAAACTCGGTGTGATAAGAGATGGGTTCATATCACTGTATACTTTGTATCTGTTCCCACTGGTGTGGTGCTATATTAAAAAACAAAAACAAAACAGGGTTAAACTGATTAATTAGTTGGCTAAGAATCACACTTGTGAAAAAAATGAAGGGTTGTTCTTCTTTATTTTGTATTCTTAGAATGATTTCCCTAAAACAGAAATTGTTGAAGAGGTGAATAAATGAAGGTTTTAAGAGAGGTTTGAATGGTATGTTCTCTGATTAGGTAAGTCAATATTTGGCTGATTAGAACATAAGAAATTGCTAATGACTACTAATTGAAATTAAGAAATTTGTGCCTGAAAAGAGGGGGTAGGGAATCCTACAATCTAAACTTTTCGATATTAAGAACTGTGTTTGTTCTGTTTGATGATCCTATGAGGCGGGAGGCAACCCCTTTATAATGAGTAGCCATATGGTTAACAGGCGCCCATATTATGATCACAGCTGTGGCCAAATCAAAATATCCCCCCAACTTTGGAAAACTTCAGATACAGATCAGAACTCCAGCTAACTTCCAACTGTGATGTCAGTTTCTTAGTATCACATCACAGAACTGCTCCATGCTGTTTTATGGTAGAACGGACTGTCCTTAAACTCTGTGCTTTTTCCATTTGCATGTGCATATCATTATTTTACTCATGATGCTATGATTCCAGTAGCTTCATGTAGTTGCAGTTTATGTTTTTATTCTGTTGTATATTTCAAAACTGAACGAAATAGAGGAGAAAATAGAGGAGGTGATCATTATCAAACACCTTTCTCAATAGAGAATTACAGTTCCATCCAAATAAGGGTTCTATATTAGGCAGATTGAAAACGTGTTCTAGAAGTTTTGCTTGATGTGCCAAGAATTACACTACTACACAGTGTTGTCTGACAGACTTTTCCCCGTATGCTTAGAATAGGAGGTAACTGCAGTATCTCAGATACCACCGTGTGGCAACAGTTGATGAAGGCTAACTTTAAGTGTTTTCTAGAGCTGGTAATGAGATGGACCATTAATCACATAGTTGCAATGTTTCAGAGTAGCAGCCGTGTTAGTCTGTATCCGCAAAAAAAACAGGAGTACTTGTGGCACCTTAAAGACTAACAAATTTATTTAAGCATGAGCTTTCGTGAGCTACAGCTCACTTCTTCGGATGCATAGAATGGAACACACAGACAGGGGATATTTATACATACAGAGAACATGAAAAGGTGGAAGTATGCAATCTCTCTTAGAAACAATGGCTCTGGGTCACTGATAGCTCAGGCTGAGGTCTCAGTCCTTATCTTCAAGGTGCTCCATGGCCTGGGCCCATGGTATCTAAAAGATCATCAAAAGCTCTGGAATGAAGACCAGGGTTAACAACTTCACTCCTCTGGCACAGTGGAATTCTCTATAAGGGTGAAGCTCCTCTGAGGGTCAGATAGAGGTTTCTATGGGGCGGGGCCAGGCCAAGCCTCTGGAATGAACTGTCACAGGAACAAAGGACCATCACAAACCTTGTCACCTTTAGCTCCAAGTGCTTTGACCTACCTTCTCGAACATAAATATACAGCAACAGGTATATTAAAAAAAAAGACTTACTTCCTGGCACACACTTCTCCCCCTGGGGAGAAGATGAGAGACTAAGCAACGCATGACAGACGTTACTCCTATTGCTTAATGCACGCATACAATGTGCTCAGACACTATGGTGATGAGCTCAGTATAAAAGCATATGGAGCATAGACTCTGCAGTGATGAGTGCAGTATAAACCCATAGCTAGTAAGACTCCTTATTTTGAATGTATGAGACATGGTGTCACTTATATCCCTGAAGTTATTGCTTCTGAAACTGGTTGGAAGTTTGACTTAAAATTTGACCAAGTTTATTTTTCCTGAGTTTTGACCAGCTAATAGAATGGTTGAAATTTTTCAGAAACGAAAAGTTGAATAAAAATTCATTGATGAAAATTTTGCTCCATTTTTCAACCACCTCTATGTGCTTTAGTAGCAGCTCTGGGATGGAAACAGCTTGGCCTTGTTAAGGAGAAGAAATAAAGGTAATCTCTTCTTCCTGCTTTATGTTCTAGTTCTTTGTTGGATATACTGCCATCCTTGAACATTACTGTAGTGCAAACTGAAAAATGTAAAGAAAACTGGGATCTGGAGTGAAAAAAAGCAAACTAATGTCATGAGAAAGGGATAAATCCCATAATTGTGAGGACTTTAGTTATGAAAGTGAAGTGAGGGTGGTGCAGGAAAAAAATAGTTATGACCCAGATCCTGCTAGATTCTGAGGCAGAAGGAACTATTGTGACCATGCACTCTGACCTCTTGTACAACACATGCCATACCACTTCCTCAAAATAATTCCAGTTTGAACTAGAGATCATCTTTTAGAAAAGCAGCGAGTCTTGATTTTTAAAATTGGTAGTGATGGAGAATCCACCACAATCCTTGGTAAATTTAACATTGTGTGAGCACAGGAGTGTTCCTGGGTAGTTCTCAATATAGGAACTGGGCCTGTATAATGAAATAGGATACCAAGGATTTTGGTTTTTAAGTTACAGGATAGAATGCGAATGAAAACAGCAGGGTGAGTGTTCGGCAAGTCGGAAAGGAAAAGTTAAATGAAAATACAGTCGCAATGAGTGGTGGTGGGAAGTGTAGATCTGGAGAACTGCCAGCTAGATTTTGCCTCTATTTTCCAAGCACTGAACCTAACTGCAATTAACAAATAAAGAGATGAATTGTGATGGAAACAAATGATATACAGTAACTGCGCCCACACAGTTTCAACATGTATCCGTTCACATTGCAACTCGCTGATCTGTAAATAACTGCTGAAGTCAGCACTAAGCGAGCATTCAGAGATGTGAGCCAAAGAGAATATTATTGCTTAATATATTTTGAGCTTCCCGTACAAACTTTAATTTCATCTGTGTTTATCTGAGAGCTGCACAGAGAATTATCCTCACAAAAACCAATCAAGGACACAACCCTGTGAGGTACTGAGTGCATGTAACTCCCTATTGATTAAAATGTGAGCACTCAGCACACTATCAGGATCAACCCTTCAGTGAGTTAGTAGCAATACCAGAGTTACTATTTTGGAGGGAGGGGCATACAACGACCTGTTGCCTTATTTTCCCCATCTAAGCCAACGATCAGTATCTAGGTGTTTGTTTCATATAATGGACTAATCTAATCCTCCCCACAAAAAACCCCAAATTACTGTGAGCTTTCTTTCCGTTTATAGATTAGCAAGCAACATTACTGATTTTTGACAGCATGCATTTCAGCATTCAAATCCCTAGTAAATGAGTTCATAGCAATAGAAATAGCAACACAGTTGTAAGTACCTAGGCTTAGCTAGCTGGTAGCTTAGTATTCTTAATGCATCCCTTTTTAGTACATTGACCCTCAGCTTTACAGGTCTGGAGAATTTGAGTCCGACAGACATTCCTACTCACACAATGAGACTGTGGTAACTTGCTGTTGCTTAACTGCAATGACATGAGGGCAATCTTGCTTTGTGAGTGGGAAACTGTTTCCCTCCAGTGGAATGTGAGGTACAGTTTAAACTGTTCAGTCTACTATACACTTGCACTACTAATCAGCCATCAACAAGGCACAGGTGTCACCGAAGAGAACCCGCACTTCCCTTTCCTAGTGTGGTATATTTCTCTGCATGTCCCTGAAGGGAGGATGAGTTTCAAACATAGAAAACAGAGGTAAAAAGAAATACCCTATTAAACTAAGCAGTTTTCATGGAAATATTTTGACAACACAGAGTGGGAGCTTTGTAAGGAGTTTACTTGCTTATTCTCTTTCCCTTTTTCCATTTCCAGGGAAGGAACCTCTCAAGAAACTTTCTTGGCAAAGAATGGGAATTTCTTGCCATCCCGTTTTTTGTTTGTTCAGGGACCCCTGAAGCAGGATCCTCCATTCCTTACCCTCTGCACATCTTTATTCTACAGTTCCTTCATTACATGGGGGAATCCTCGCTCATGTGAGGTGCTGTCTGTATGTGTGTGATACCGAGGGTATATGCATGATTTAACGATACTGTTCCCCCTCCCATCTTCTAAATAGTTTCAGAATTCCCCAGCTGCAAGAGGAAGCCATCTCTTTCTGTCTCCACTCCCTCAGTTCTTTCTATTGTCCATGAGAATTGCAGATGCTCAGAACCTCTCAGGCCTGGTCTACACTAGGCGTTTAAATCGGTTTTAGGAGCGTAAAACCGATTTAACGCCAAAACCGTCCACACTAGGAGGCACCTTATATCAATTTTAATGGCTCTTTAAACCGGTTTCTGTACTCCTCCCTAACGAGAGGAGTAACGCTAGTATTGGTATTAACATATCGGATTAGGGTTAGTGTGGACGCTGATCGATGGTATTGGCCTCCGGGAGCTATCCCACAGTGCACCAGTGACCGCTCTGGACCGCAATCTGAACTCTGATGCAGTGGTCAGGTAAACAGGAAAAGCCCCGCGAACTTTTGAATATTTCCTGTTTGCCCAGCGTGGAGCTCCGATCAGCACGGGTGGCGATGCAGTCCGAAATCAAAATAAAAAAAGAGCTCCCGCATGGACCATGCGGATGTGATCGCTGTAAGGGCAGGCAAATCCGTTCCATCAGCGCTCCGTTACAGAAGATGAAATTCAGAATCCTTTTTTTAAAATCTCCAGACAGACGCCATAGCAGGGACTCAGCGCACTGCAGCATGACAAGCGTAACGGAAAGCCAAAGAATCAAATGGACGCTCATGGACTGGAGGACTGAAGCTATCCCACAGTTCCTGCAGCCTCCGAAAAGTATTTGCATTCTTGGCTGAGCTCCAAATGCTTCTAGGGTCAAACACAGTGTCCGCGGGTCAGGGCATAGCTTGGCAATCTACTCACCCACCCCCCACCCACCCCCAGAAGCGAAAGGTAAAACAATCCTCTGACTTTTTTACATGTCACCCTATCTTTACTGAATGCTGCAGATAGACACGATGCTGCAGCCGTCAACACCAACATCCTTGCTCCCCCTCCCCGCCATGGGTGGCTGATGGTACAATACGATGGCAATCCATCCTCGTCATCAGCATCAGCTGATCGTACAAAAAGATGGAAATCCATCCTCATCATCAGCCTCAGCTGATGGTACAAAAGGACTGGTAACCATCCTTGTCATCAGCCTATTGGCCCTAATTTTTTCTGGTGGATGGATGGTGCAATATGGCTGGTAACCATCCTCATCATAGCAACAGGGGGCTGAGCTCCATCAGCCCCCACCCTTCATGTGTAAAGAAAAGATTCAGTTGCCCCTGGACTAGCAGTGAGATGCTGGGCTTCTCTCCTACACACTGCTTTATGTCCTGTCTGGACTATCATAGCAGCTGGAGGCTGCCTTCCACTCATTTCTCACTAACAAGTCAGTGTGTCTTATTCCTGCATTCTTTATTAATTCATCACACAAGTGGGGGGACAATGCTACGGTAGCCAAGAAAGGCTGGGGGAAGAACAGAATCAACAGGTGGGGTTGTTACAGGAGCACCCCCTGTGAATAGCATACAGATAATAATTTCTGCAGGCTCTGACACAGAGCAGCTGTGCTCTCTGGTTCTATGATACGGTGGTTCTCTAGCACACTTGCCTATATTAGGCAGCACTGATTCTATTTTTAGATACCAAAAAGGAGGGATTGACTCAGGGAGTCATTCCCAATTTTTGCTTTTGCGCCCCTGGCTGATTGGCCAGGGGCACTAGCAGCAAATGGTACAAAAGGACTGGTAGCCATGATCATCCTCAGTTCCAATTTATGGAAGGGTTTGGATGGTGCAATATGGCTAGTAACCATCTCTGCTGTCATGCAAAAGCAAAAGCATGCTTCTGTGTAGCGCTGCTGAATCGCCTCTGTGAGCGGCATCTAGTACACATACGGTGAGAGTCACAAACGGCAAAACAAGCTCCATGATTGCCATGCTATGGCATCTGCCAGGGCAATCCAGGGGAAAAAGTCGCGAAATGCTTGTCTGCCGTTGCTTTCCCAGACGAAGGAGTGACTGACGACATTTACCCAGAACCACCCGCGACAATGATTTTTGCCCCATCAGGCACTGGGATCTCAACCCGGAAGTTCCAAGGGGCGGGGGAGGCTGCGGGAACTATGGGATAGCTAGGGAATAGCTACCCACAGTGCAACGCTCCAGAAATCGACGCTAGCCATGGACCATGGACGCACACCACCGATTTAATGTGTTTAGTGTGGCTGCGCGCACTCGATTTTATAAAATCTGTTTTACAAAACCGGTTTATGCAAATTCGGAATAGTCCCGTAGTGTAGACGTACCCTCAGAAACAGACAGTGAAGAGGATAATTGAGAGGAACTTGACTGCAGCTTGGCAAAAGTTGGGAGGAAAGACAAGTTTTTCTCCATGAAACTGGAAAGCTTTAGTTTAGTTTGAATTGTTTTCCCCTATTTTCAATCAAGCTCTGTTTACCTGATGAGAAAATAATAGTTTTCCCCTCTTCCCAGCTTGATCCAGAGACAGCGGATCTGGCAGACAATCAATCATTCCCTCAGAATAGTTGCCATTAAGCCCCAATCGAGCTCAACTCTAGCTAGTTGAAAGGGTCTCAGTAAGCAGACAACAGGAACAGAGGCAGTGTGGTTAATTCTGCCGTTTAAGAGACCTGCAGTAGAAATCTAGCATTCTTTCCAGGTAAGAGCAACAGTGAAACAAAGCTGTTTACGGAAACAGCTCGTCAAGCCTCAGGAGCAGAAATGATAGAAAATAAACATTGATAGAACATAGAGGTACATAAGTGTTTTGTTCTGTGTCTCTCCTCTCCTTTTCTTCTTTGCAAGCCTACCACAGTCAGTGGGCTGGAGACATGCAATGAAATATACATGGCTTGAGTCCCTGGCATAGCTGATTATCACCACTGCAATCCCCACTTCTGCACCAGCAGAATTTTTGGGAAAAGTTAATTTCTGCATCTGAACTTTCAGGCTAAAAATCATTTGCTTATTTTTGTCCTGAGGATTCTCTGCAGGAGACTCTAGATTCCATTCTTATCTGTTCTTTCCTACAGCGATGTAACATCTCCAAATAAGTTGTTTGTTTGTTTTTTAAAAGCATATAGAAAATCCAGTAATCTAAAACTTTGTGTACATTTTCTTTTGCGTATTCTCCATTTCTTTATTCCCTTTTCCTCTGCTTTCATGTTTGATCCATTCTATCCATCTTTATACCATTTTCTTGTTTCTCTGCTGGTTTCTCGTCCGTACTATCATTATTTATTGTCTCTCTCTGAAAAGCAGCAGCTCTTTTCCCCCTTGTTCTGTCATTCACACCCACTCTCTCATCCACCCCCTTGCTGTTTCCCCTGTTAAGTGTCTCTTCCTCATCATTTTGTTAGCTCTGTTCTTTTTGCTACCCACAGGCTAATCTCTATCACCCTCAGTGGTTAAAGTCAATTGAAACAGAATACTGCTTGCCCAAGCCAGGAAGAGAAGATGAAGCTCTTCTTCTGCTTTTAGCAGCTTTGCTCTTACCATTTAACCCTGATTGTACTTACTGCCTTTTGTTTTACATTATCTTTTCAAGGACAGCCTTCTCTCACTATATACTGCTCTACAAACATTAGCCCCATCATCCTGATGACACAGAGCAGGTAGGCATTATATCCATTATACAGGTGGGGAAACTGAGGCTAAGTGTGTTGGCCAAGGCAGAAAGGAACTCAGTGTTGGAGTTAAGATTACAGTGCAGTGGATTTCCAAGCACTATTCACACAAGAGTTCAAAAACTCCAAAAATCAAATACTAACCTCTCCAGTTCCCACCAAATCACCTCAGAATTCTCTCTTATCGCCAACAATTTAATGTCAATGTAGACCCAACTGTGTACGTTATACCACATGGCTGGAACCCAGCAGCCACATTGAGTCCCACCAACACAGTGACTGCTGCACTGGGGTGAGGGGGGTAAAACAGGGCCCAGCCAGGTACACCCCTCCTCCCAGCACCCAGAACTATGCAGAAGAGATGCCCCACCCACCCACTGTGGAGGCACTAGGACTCAGGCTCTGCCTCCCCTCTCCCTGACCCTGCCATGTGGCCTTGGGGGAGAACTGCAAAGAGCAGCCAGCCAGAGGCTCCAGCTGGTTGAACCAGAAGCAGCCAAAGCTGGACATTCCAGCCTAAACTATAAGTCAGGGGTCGGCAACCTCTGGCACGCAGCTTGCCAGGGTAAGCACCCTGGCAGGCTGGGCCAGTTTACCTGCCACGTCGGCAGATTTGGCAGACCACAGCTCCCACTGGCCGCGGTTCACCATCCCAGGCCAATGCAAGGGGCGGGAAGCCCCGGGCAGCACATCCCTCGTCCCGTGGCGCTTCCTGCCACCTCCATTGGCCTGGGACGGCAAACCATGGCCAGTGGGATCCGCAGTCCACCAAACCTGTGGACGCAGCAGGTAAACAAACTGGCCTGGCCCACCAGGGTGCTTACCCTCGCAAGCCAGGTGCCAGAGGTTGCCGAGGCCTGCTATAAATTGTTCTGACTTTCTCCGCCCTGTGTTTATAGCATGTTTGCTTCAAGTTCCCAGCTTCACGCCACAACTGCCCCTCCTACTTTTTCCTCCCTGTAACAGGATTCACCCTCCTCCTGGCTACTCTGGGGATTAGCTCCTCCAGGTCTCATTGCACACTTAGCAGTCTCTCTCTCTCTGTGAGAGTCATGGTGCTCTCCCTTCATGGCTTAGCCTTCTGTCTAGGCCACTGGGTGTTGTCTCCTTCCAGGTGATCCAAGTCCCACTGGATGACTGTCCTAGGCAGTCTTCTGCTCCTTTGCCTGGTCTGTGCCATTTCCCCAGTGGCTGGTAGGGGAACCTAGGCCTACCCACTACTCCAAGTTCCAGCCCAGAGACCCTACAACCAGCACCCAAGGTCTGCACTGTCCCACACCTTGCTACTGTTTCCTTGGGAGGCTGCTCCTACTTAGCCTGACAGAGGCATAGAATCTGAGAGAGGTGTTCTTCAGCCTCCTCTGGGTACACCTCTCTCTCAGGGCCAGGACCCCAGGGCTTCAGTTCTTCCCCTGTTTTCCTCTTCTCCCACTCTACAGCTAGAGGGTGACTTCAGCCTCCTTCTGCTGCCAACTTTCTGGCATTATCATGGCTCTGCCTGTTCCTTCTCAGTTGGGCTCTATTCCCAGTCAGGGGTTGCTTACTCCTCAGGTGTGGCCTAGCATGTTAATTACCCCCACCCCCTCAGCCTCATTAACACTTCTAAGGGTGGTATGGGGTGAACACCCTGTCACATTCTCCTGTCCTTCCCCCTCACTCTGTTCCCTTCCCCTTTAGCTGATCGCCTCCTAAGATTGTGGAACTAAAATGAGATTTGCCACCATCACATTGTTCACTCTGCTTGTATGTTCTACCCGTTCCTCCATCTGTCTTGGCTGTTTAGACAATATTGTCCCATTGTTTCCTCGTACTCCTGCATCTGTCTATGACCATCTGTTGTCTCTTACCCCAAGTAAGAAACATGCCTACAATGGAGCTGTAAATTCCTACTCAGGTAGACACACCCATGCTAGCTCCAATGAAGCTAGTGGGTAAAAATAGCAATGTAGCCACTGCAGCACAAATATTGGGATGGGCTAACTGCTCAAGTACGTATCTAGGGTTTCAAATAGGATTGTACGCGGAGGCTAACCTGCCCTACCACTCACACTACCATGTCAACACTTCTATTTTCAGCACGTGAGCTCAACCAAAGCTAGTGCATGTATGTCTACACGAGCTGGAAATTACACTTCCAGCTCCACTGTAGACAGACCCTGAGATCGTAAGCTCTTTGGGGTTGGGTTCATCTCTTGTCTGTACAGCACCTAGCACAGTTGAGTCCTGGTCTATGACCAGCGCTTCTGGCTACTATGATAATACATATAAACAACAACAATGCAGGATCAGGCCTTGGAAATAGTAATAAACATCCAGCCTCAAGAAACTATGTCTTATTTAAACAGAATTGTTCCTTGTGCTTGGATAAGTGAGTGCCTCCACTGCACGGTGAGACATGAGATGACACCAAGTTCATTCAGTGATCCATGAAGTACCATTATTCCAGCAACACATACAATCATATTGGAGTGTCTGAAGTGGCTAACGAATAGCTCCTCCATTCACGGCTTTCTTTAAAAAAAGGTTTACAGAAAACTTGTTACTCCTTTAACTAATTTATTTAAATAATTATTTCTAATCCTCCATACCTAATGGCATTTTCACTGCACTACTTCTCACTACAGAAGCATCTCTAGACATTGGATTTGGGAATCTTTTGCTCTATGCTGGAGGTTCTCAAACTGTGCTCCACTGATCACCTTCCCTTGCTGGCTGATCACATGAAGATGGCTCTCTCTCCTTATTTACAGCTGCTAAATGTCATTAAAAAGCAGCTAAATGTATATTAAAAGCTTCCCTAATATTACTTCTTCATGTAAGCAATGATGGTAGTGCCAACTGGGGCGTGAAATGCTCTTACATGGGTTAAGTGGTGGTCTTTCTTATTGGATTTTCAGTAAGAGGGCAGATGGCCCATGACACAGATTTCTGTACTAGAATTACATTATGTAAAGAAGTCTGAGAAGTCCTGTTCTAAGCGAAGGAAGTGCTGTATAGAAAAAGCTCTCTATAAGGCTGCTTCTAGAATACAATGATTGTGGTTGTTTTGATTAGGGCAAATAAAAATCCATAAAAAATGTCTTTTTGCAAAGAATTAAAATGTCAGGCACCATGGAAGTCTGTGGTGTTCAGTTTTAGTACAAGCTGATTAAGGCCTGTAACAGGGTTCACGACCTGCCCCTCTTCCTGGGGCCTGCCTGCTCTCCCCAGTAAGGCTCAGAGAGGCTTCAGGGTTGTGCAAACCTAAGGTTGTCCCACCACCAGTGTCCATCTATATACAAGCTTTACAGGCAGTCAGCCTTCAGCTAGGACAGCTCCCTCCCTGACTAGCTTCTCCCTTGGTGCCCCCTGCCTTTGGCTCCCTCCCAGCCTTTGTAGCCCTGGGCTTGTCAGGCCAGCAGGTGTTGCCAATCCTCAGGCCAGCATCAGGCCTTTTCCATCAGCCCCAATCTTCTTCCCTTGATTGGAGCTGACCAGGCAGGCGCTAATTAGATGCTTTTGCACCAGCACCCTGCTATAAGGTCTTAGCCAAGTTATAAAACAAGCATAAGTTTTCATCTACACTACAAACTCCAAGTGAGAGGAACAGTATGATACAATTAGCTCTGGAGTGTTAATCATCTCATAAATAAAGCCAAAAGGACAAAGGAAAACAAACTCTGAAGATTAAGTAGCATGAAAGAAGAGAGTTGGGATTTAAAAACAGTTGGGAAGCAAGAAAATGTTGTTACTAACTAATTTCAGAGAGGGAGAAAAATGGGGAGATTTAGCAATGGGAGAATAGGAAGGTGGGTAATATTTAGCATCATTCTCAAGCTAAAGTGAATAATGTAAGTGGCTGAGGAGTGGGTGGGGAAGAGTTAGAATAATAGAATATCAGGGTTGGAAGAGACCTCAGGAGGCCAACTAGTCTACCCCCCTGCTCAAAGTAGGACCAACACCAACTAAATCATCCCAGCCAGGGTTTTGTCAAGCCTGACCTTAAAAACCTCTAAGGAAGGAGATTCCACTACCTCCCTAGGTAACCCATTCCAGTCCTTCACCATCCTCCTAGTGAATTTTTTTTCCCTAATATCAAACCTAAACCTCTCCCACTGCAACTTGAGACCATTACTCCTTGTTCTGTCATCTGGTACCACTGAGAACAGTGTAGATCCATCCTCTTTGGAACCCCCTTTCAGGTAGTTGAAAGCAGCCAGCAAATTCCCCCCTCATCTTCTCTTCTGCAGACTAAATAATCCCAGTTCCCTCAGCCTCTCCTCATAAGTCATGTGCTCCAGCCCCCTAATCATTTTTGTTGCCCTCTGCTGGACTCTTTCCAATTTTTCAACATCCTTCTTGTAGTGTGGACACAACTGGACACAATACTCCAGATGAGGCCTCAGCGATGCTGAATAGAGGGGAATGATCACGTCCCTCGCTCTGCTGGCAATGCCCCTACTTATTCAGCACAAAATGCCGTTAGCCTTCTTGGCAACAAGGGTACACTGTTGACTCAGCAGGACAATATGAGTGAAAAGAACAAGCAATTTCTAGCTCGGGGGAGGCAGAGGGAAGGCCAAGATTAGAGAAGCAAAGAGAGTAAGTAGGAGAGTGGTAGCTATTAGGCCAGAGAAGTCTTATGGTGAGTTTTGAAAATTATAAAGAATACTGGAATTGTATTCTGAGGTGGCTAGAAAACCAATGAAGATCTGAGTTGACAAGGGATGGAGCTGATGTGGTTCTTCCACTTCTTGTGGACAAAAAGGGCCTGATTCTTATCTCACATTGGATTTACACTCAAATGACTCCACTGACTTCAGGGAAGTTATTCCTGATTTAAACTGACATCAGTGAGATCAGAATCAGGCTCAAAAAGGAGCCAAGTCGCAGTATCCTAAATTTCAAGATGTGTACAGAACAGGAATTTAGGAAGATCATAAAAAAAGAGAAGCACAATAACCAAGATGGCATGAGGATCGAGGAATACAATGACAGCAGAGGTATAGTCAGTGAATGCTGGCAATGTCTGAAGACAGTGATAAGCAGATTTACTCATCAGGAAAGAATACATTTGGAGTCCACAGTGATTAATATTTCTGCCCTGGGGAAAAAAGAAAGGACGTGATTCTGTTCCCATTTACAATTTTACATCAGTGTAAGTGAGAGGAGAATCAGGTGAAGTCAGAGACATGGGTAGACAGGATTATTTTTTTAAACTTAGAAGAAAGATGTCAGGCTTTGAAGCACTCAATAGTAGGAAGTTCTGCAGCACAGACACAAACAAACAATATATCTTGGCGTGGAACAAAAGGAATTGAAATCAACTCAGATTAAAGAAGTTGCTTGGAATCTGATTATGCCAGTGTATAAGAGAGTTTCCGTTAGACAATAGTGGATAGAGGAAAAGGATATAAAAATAGCAGTTTAACTTAAAACTAGTAGCAAAAATTAGGAAGCATGTAACTGGAATGAGCAAGTTAATAGGGGGAAATATTTCTACACTATCTTAATTGTAAAATGGAAATATTGATCCGTAGAGAGGGAATTTTATAAATATAGCTGCAGCCAGAATAAGAGTGTTTCTTTAAGGTAAATTTTAGCTCCATCTGTGGCCCACACATGCTCTTGTAATGGCAGAAGAGGGATAATCACATATCTGTAAAACAGGAAACTAGGATTAAAACCACACTGATACCTTGTTATTAAATTTTCTTACTATAGCTAAGTAGTTATAGTTAGTGCCGAAGGTCTTTCATAGACATCTAGGAAGATAATTAAAATGAGAGTGAATTTAGAATACATACCAAAAAAGACATGCATCCAATGAAGTGGGTATTCACCCACGAAAGCTCATGCTCCAAAACATCTGTTAGTCTATAAGGTGCCACAGGACTCTGCTGCTCATACCAAAAGAGTAATTCATGAGGCCGCAATTCAGCAAAGCATTTAAGCACATGTAAGTCTACCCCTCATGAGCAATGTTTTAAGCAGGTGCTTAACTTTAAGCATGTGTTTAAGCCACATGTTATGCCTCAAGGAACTTGTAGAGACATGTGCAGAGATGAGCATGCTGCCCACAATCAATAACAGTAATAATTCTAGGCTCCAAACAGAGCACCTATTTTTTTTTAAGGCTGACAATTGATTCTAAAATTTAAAATGCTGTGGCTGGTAGGAAGATTCTGAACAGACTTGAAAGGCTTTCAGTGCTCTAATGAATGTTTGTTTAAACTCTGCTTCCTTTTCTCTTGTCCTTCTTTAAAACTTATTCTTTAGAGGGGGAAGAGTTGTACGTTCAGACAGTCTTTCTGTGACACCAAACGTAATGGTTCACAGAAGACATCTTTCCAGTTAGATTTTTTACTGATAGTTCCCTGCTCCCACCCAAACAGATCCCAGAGGCTAGCCCCATTTTCTTCACGGTAGGACACTTTTGAAGAAAACTTTAGGGGGAATATCATATTTTTTGTCTAAGAAAAAAAGAGAAAGGTAAGCTGCGCTGTTAAATCTTACAGAGAATCATAAGGGACTAGATAAGAAGCATGCTAATACTGCAGAATAGGAATTATTATAATAGTTCATATGAATGGAGTATGAACAGAATCCACATCTGAACGCAGAGTTTGCATTTCAGAGATTCAATCAGGGGTTTTCATCTCTGCTCCTTCTTTACATTCTGTTGCTAGTACAGCAGGGTGGCGAAGGTTAACTTGCAAAGCTATTCTGCTTTTTATCGTCCCAGCTTGCTTCTCTCCTCTTTCCATCCAATTCCTGAAAGTAACATGGCAAAAATGCAGACTTCTCATATTTCTCCCTAGACTCTCTTCTGCCACTATCCTGTCTCCATTATGGTGGACTCCACTATCCCCTCATCATTCAGCCTCATGTCTTTGGGGTTACCTGAATCCTCCCTTTTCTTCTCTCCTCTGCCTGAAGAATTATGGGTGAAATCCTGGCCCCATAGAAGTCAATGGAATTTTTGCCATTAATTTTACTGAGGCCAGGATATCACCCCTTGTCACTTCTCCTTTGATAACATTTCTAAAATCTACCCCAGCCCCGCTCCCTCCAATGGCAAACCTCTGAATCACACCATGGTTGCCTGTCATTTGTCCTATTCCTCTAGTTCCTCTCCAGCTCCCTGGATTCTTCCTTCTCCGCTATTTAATTAATACAACATTTAAAATCTAAAATATTCCTCTCTGCCATTCTGGCCATGTCATTTTGCTGGCTCCCTGTCTCTTTCCACAGAAAGTTCAAACTTGAACCTCTCCATAACTCATTTCTCTTTCTTAGCTAATAAATCTTTAGTTAGTTTACCAGAGAATTGGCTACCAGTATTGTTTTGGTATAAAATCCAGAGTATCAATTGATTTGGGGTAACTGACTGATCCTTTGGAATTGGGAATAACCTAATGTGATGTGATTTTTGGTTTATACAGTAACTCCCCACTTAACGTCCTCTCACTTAACGGTGTTTCGATCTTACATCCCTGCTCAATTACAGAACATGCTCCATTTAAATTTGTATAATGCTTTGCTATAACATCATTTGGCTGCCTGCTTTGTCCACAGCTGGCAGCCCCCCCCCCCCCATCAGCTCCCCTACACCCCCCCTCCATGCCTCCCGCTGGCAAACCCCGTGGATCAGCACCTTCCCCCTCGTTCCCCGCCTGCCCCCGGCAATCAGCTGGCTTGCGACGTTCAGGAGGGAGGGGGCAGGAGCGAGGACTTGCTGCGCAGGCTCTCCCCTCCCTCCCCTGCCTCCTGCCTGCAGCAATCAGCTGGCTTGCGACGTTCAGGAGGCAGGAGGAGCCTGCGCACCAAGTCCTCACTCCTCCCCCTTCCCTCCTGCCCCCTGAAAACTGCAAGCCAGCCGATTGCCATGGGCAGGAGGGAGGGGAAGGAGAGAGGAGTCGGCGTGCGGAGTAAAGGGGGAGGGAGGAGAGAAGAGGCAGTTTAAGGGTGGGGGCTTGGGGGAAGGGGTGATGTGGGAGGGCTGAGGGTTGAGCCCCCCCGCCTCTGGTGCTTGCAGAGTAGGGGAAGCTGCCACTGCGCAACGTGCTTCTCCTAGGCTACAGCACCTTCAGCCTCCTTGCCTGCCTCATTGTCTCCAGTGCCAGTGGGCGGTGCCTGTGTGGGGTAAGGCGGGGGCACCTCCCAACTATAGTACTGTACTGTAAGGCCAAAAAAATTTCCCTGGAACCTAACCTCCCCTCCCCACAATTTACATTAATTCTTATGGGGAAATTGGGTTCGCTTAACATCGTTTCACTTAAAGTCGCATTTTTCAGGAACATAACTAAACATTAAGTGAGGAATAATTGTATAATCTTTTTATCACAAAGTGCAGTTTGTCTGGGTAGCAAGATAGGCTGGAGAGCCCAAGGGGATAGTCTGACTCCATCATAATACTGCTTTAGTGGTCCATTTGTCACTGGCTTGGTGAAATCTAATTATAGAAATAGCACCAGATTGGGGTGTCCGCCCTGTTTTCTGATAGTTTGAGCTGAGATTGACGCACTTAGTTGTGAGCCACTCCAGATAGTGTGACAAACTGCTTTTGGTTGAAACTTGGCATACAAAACACAAGGCTCAGAATACAATTATGGGCCTGATTCTCCACTCCCTTGTGTGGTTACTTATCCTTGTGTAAAGCGGGCATGAATTGCTCCCACACTGATTTTGCAGCATTTACACAGATGTGAGTGCCTACACAAGGTGTAAAGCACTGTAGAATCAGGCCCTATATTTTCCCCTTTATTTTTAAAGTTGAAAATATCGGTGACGTTCTTTATTGAAAGGTGGGTAGGTGGAGACAATGGCTTTAAGGTTCTTTCAAAAGCTCATCTAAAAATTGGTTGCTTTAGCAATCTGGACTCTGACAACAACAACAAGAGCGTTTATTTTGTTTGGTTTTATTTTATTACAAAATGTGTTCTAAATGGCCTGAAACCAAGTACAGCAGCAGTACATGGACAGGTCTTCACTTAAAATTTAGGTCAACTTAGCTATATTGCTCAGGGGTGTGACAAATTCACACTCCTAAGCAATGCAGGTAAGCCGACTTAACTCCCAGGGCAGATACTGCTAGGTTGACAGATGAATTCTTCTATCAAGCTAGGTACCACCTCTTGGAGAGATGGATTAACTACACAGATGGTAGGAAGCGGCTACACTATGATGCTACACTGGCCCAGCTGCAGCCCTGTAGCTGTGCCACTGTAGCACCTATATTGTAGATGTAGTCTATATGTAGCTACGCCTGAACCTCAGCTGGGGAAAATCAGCCTACATACATTAAAGTCAATAAAGCTGTATCCATAGACACCAGCTGAGGATCTGTCCCAAAATATTTTCATGTAGTTCTTTTCTAATTAAATGAAGACGGATTATATTTCCTTGTATTTTCCTAAACCAAGGCCACTTTGTGAGAGTTGAAGAAAGCCTGAAGGAAAAGTTGACCAAAAGCAAAACAAAACTGACAATTAGAAGCAGAAGAAAATCTGAGCTGGTGTAAATGGGTCGGACTCACCCCTGCGGCGCCTACTGCTGGTGACTCTGGGAATTAGCTCTGTCCAGCGTTCGGAGCGCCCTCTGCAGGCCGGTGATCCACCTGTTTGCTACTGGCCCCGTGTCCCTCCCAGGACTCCGATGCCCCTTTAACCTTTAACCCCTTCCCAGGGGAACCCCCATCCTACTATCCCCACTTCGCCTCAGTAGTGGCTACTGCCCAGTCTCTATCTAGCCCCCGTTCACTGGGGCAGACTGCAGTAGCCAGTACTCATCATCGGCAAAGGGGGTTTTGGACCTGCTGCCTTGGCCTACCCCTAGGTTGCCCCGTGCAACCCCCAGTACCTTTTGCCCTGTGCTAGGCCACAGCCTGGTGTTTTCTAGGCTGGAGCTTCCCCAGCTCCTCAGCCTTTCCCCAGCCCTGCTTCACCCTAGGTACCTTGTCTCAGTTCCCCACAGCCAGGCCCATCTCCCTCTAGAAGCAGAAAGAGACTGTCTGGCTTCTGGCTTCCCTGCCTTCTTATAAGGCCCTGTTGCTCAGTTTGGGGCGTGGCTCCAGCTGCAGCCACTTCCCTAATCAGCCCAGCTTTGAGAGCAGCAGCTCTCAAGCCCTGCCAGGCCACTTTTTAAACCCCTTCAAACCAGGAGCAGAGGTCCACCCTGCTACAGCTGGTCAATTTGATTTTGGGAAGAAATTTTAAAAAGAAAAAGTAAAAAAACCCAAAACAAATCCCTACAAAATATTTTTGGTTTTGTTAACAAAAGCCAAAAGTCTGAATGTATTCGGTTTTCAAAAGCCATTTTGGGTAAAGATTTTTGGTTTTCAAAAAACAAAATTCAAAAAAATTTTACCACAAATTTTGGTTTTCAGTTTCTGTTGTGTTTGTTGGGGGTTTTTTTGTTTGTTTATTTTTGTTTTTGTTTTTAAACT
Organism: Mauremys reevesii; assembly: GCF_016161935.1. Classification (NCBI taxonomy): domain Eukaryota; kingdom Metazoa; phylum Chordata; order Testudines; family Geoemydidae; genus Mauremys; species Mauremys reevesii. The sequence goes on along the minus strand of NC_052625.1, from coordinate 179,272,858 downwards.
AGAAAATTCAACCAAGATGAAAAATTCTAAAAAATTTTAGTTTTCTTTAAAGAGACATATTTTGTCCAAAAACTTTTGGTGAACAAATTTCAACCAGTTCTATTAAAAAGACATAGATAGCATTTTTAATAGGTAAATCCATTCCAAAATTCTTGACAAAATTAATGTCATCTTGTGGCTAGAGCAAGGATTCATTGATTCTATTGTCAGCTCAGCCACTGACCTGCTGTGTGATCCTGAGCAGCTCACTTAACCTTGCTTCAGGTGCTCTAGAACTACTTTTATAGTCGGGGGTGCTGAAAGCCATTGAACCAAACTGTAGACCTTGACGGATGGAAGCCATGCATTCGGTAGCTAGTATTACTTCAAGTACACTCCTAGCTCCAGGGACTGTCTCTCTTTAGTGGATGGGTAACTTGAAACAAAGTGAAATAATCCTGCTTCCCTATTGTGTCTCACACAGGTATTGTAAAGCTTAATAATTGATGTTTGTTATGGGCTTTGAAGTCTTGAGATGAAAGGTGCATAGAGTGCAAAGACTTAACTTGAATAACATGCTATATGGGAAGTAAGCCGCACGAATGAGGATAGGTAAATTGGCCCTTTAAAAAAAAAAAAAGATTTTAAACAGAGTATTGTCTTTGAGAAGAGAGGTACAGAAAAGAGTTATTAAATAGCAGGTTGGCCCTGAGAGTGTCTTCGAATTATGTTTTTCAGGCAAGGGAGTCTATCCTGGAATTTGATACACAGTGTTTGAGAGCCTGGGGTTTGATGAAAGTCTAGGGCCCTCAGCAGGAATGGATTTTAACATGAGTGAAACAATATGATCATTATTATTTGATTATAGCATTTTAACAAGTCTTTCTACATGGAACAGAATCTACAAGTGCCTGCCACCTCAGCGGTGCCCTTCATCCAGTTTTGTTGTCTGGATCCCACCACGTTGTTAGAATCTGAATCTTGTACAAAAAAAAAAAAAAAAGTATCTATTTGTTTCATGGTTCCAGGCTTTTAAGTGCAATGACCTCTACCTTTCCTGTCCCAGAGGCAGCGCAGACACAAACTCAATTTTTCCCATTCAAGAGTAAGTATATTGCCTTGATTTCTAACACGGATGGAAAAGCTGTCCCCCAATCTTCCAGCCAGTATTTATTTTTAACTTTAGCTATGTCTGCACGAGCTGAAGTCACACCGTGTAATTGCACTGGAGACATACCCTAAGTCTCAAAATATGGCACAAACCTCCAAAGATTTGGCCCTTACACTCATTCAATGTCATATAAGGCTTCTAGGACAAAGCCAGTATCAGAACCGCAACTTCCTACCTCTGAGGCTTGTGCTGTAACCACAAGACCATCCTTCCTCTCTAAGTATTTATAGAGCACTTCAGAACACTTTACAGACATTAATGAGTTTAGCCGTACAACATTATTGTGAGGTAAGTTAATTATTATCCCCATTTTATATATGGGGAAATTGAGGCAGAGATATGAAGTGATTTACCCCAGGCCACAAAGGGAATCAGTGTCAGAGCCAGGTCAAGAATTGCCTTTTTCATCTGGGTGTTTATAGTCTGCTTATTAGTTCCTTGTTTCCAGATTTGCATACAGATCTTTTTATTTTTTTCAAGTATCATCAAGTGGGTTTTTTTTGTCTGCATCAGGGTCTTAGAACAGTTTAGGGAAGATTTAAGATCTTTAATGGGACCACTCAAGTTGGAGCCCAATGTCAGGAAGCTGTAAACCTATTGTTTCCTTAATTGACTCTTTGTGATGAGTGCTGTCAATTATAGGTGTTGAAAAAGGAGCCTAAAGATAGCTGGAGCCACATGACTTTGCCACAGTTTGATAATACACTCCAGAATTCTGAAAATCCTCATCTCGAAAACTACATCTGAAGTAAATGATTATTGCTGCAGGATTGTATCCCAGAGGGAATATTAAACCTCTGCATGGGCAAGTATGTCTTATTTCAATTCCTTCATTTTGTCTAAAACTAACTGTTGATATAGTTTCTGGTTGAAAGTCAAATGCGCTTTAAAAGAAACTTCCTACCCATGAATTCTGAAACACAAGGTCAGTCAGGACCCCCATTATTTTCACAGTAGGATGAGCTGGCTCAACAGTGAATAAACTTGCGTAGTTGATACATTACTCATGACGATGTCCAAGCCCATTTTCCTTCAGGAAAGTAAATCTGATATGTTGGAAACAATAGCTAAGGCTTTTGCACAATAATTATAGTGAACCTTGACCAAAGTTGTTTTTTTTTTTAAATGAAAATGCTGGGATGTATATTATGGGATGAATGGCAACAGAGATGATTTAGGCCCTTTATACTGCTAATGACATGAATAAATAGGAGCCTCATTATCTACACTTAAATATATGCCTGAGATTGCTCATTATCCTAGCACGCTATGAATTGGTACTTCGGCATCTATGTGATCCTAATGGTATTATATAAAGAGCTTCAAGCTTTGTTTAGTAAATGGTGTTTTAATCATTACAGTTTGCTTAGCGGTATAGTACCTGGCTGTGTTCCATTGGCATACGGTGCCTAATGGGCTGAAGCATCTGAAAAGATGACTTTACAAAAGCTGGACTTTGAAAAATCACATCATTCAGATGAACACTTTTTTAATCATGTGATAATTAGCATTTTCAAACTTTTCACAGCACAGCATTAGGAAAATGAGAGGTTCCAAAACTCTGAATATCTTGCATCCATAATGTTTGTCTCTAACAAAGAGCAGGAGGCCACTTCTCTTGACCACTTATTGCTGTTGGAAAAATATAATACTGTATAAGATGATGCCTCAACCACATGTCATTTAAGACTGCATCTTACCCAGAAATTAGCAGCTAAGTTTCTTACCAGGACTCGCCCAAGCCAATATATCAGCTGTGTCCTGAAGACTTAGTGCTGGCTTTTGGTAAGAGCACATACTGATTTCATGTAACCTGCTTCCAGTTAAGACATAAACAAGGAGAGTTAATGCATATATTTTGGAGCGGCTTGCCATATCTAATACACCATGCTCCTTATAGTGAGAGAAAGGAGAACCAGTTTAGATAAAAGACTAATTGAGCTGAACCTTCATCCAAACCAAATCTGAACAGAACTTTCAATGTTTGAGCAGGTCTAGTTAAGAATGTTTCCCCTATAACTGCACACTTCTGACCTCCTAGGTTCTGGCTCCGATCAGAACTTGAACAGTTTTTTAAAAGGAAAGCTGTTGTGGGATTGCAGACCCAGCTGGAAACAGGAAGTAGCAGAAGCCCATTCTGGGCAAAACAGATGATTTCTAATGCTCACCTTGTTTACTAGAAGACACAAACCCATCCACTTAAAATGGACCGAAATCCTAGGTGGTTGATTGAAATCATAGCCCCATTAAAGTCAATGCACATTTTGCCATTTACTTCAATGGAGACAGGATTTCTCCCTCTCTGTAGATTGGTCAGGAGTTACTAACATTCACACATTTTTAAAAAAATCCACATGGCAAGCAAAATTTCCTAGAACACAGGAGAGACTAAGAGCAGAATCTGCCATGATGTCCTCTGTGATTAAAGCTGTGCCAGTCTAAACTAGTCGTTAGATACTGCGGTTGCTCTATTGATTAGATAGCCACTTTGCTCCGATAGGCCTTCTCAGATATTCCATACTTCTCAGCTGTAGAAACAGTAGCTAATGATCGCTCAGACACCTGGGACCCAATCACTGAATTGCTTCTGGGGAGACTGTAGGTCGGGGTTAGCAACCTTTCAGAAGTGGTGTGCCGAGTCTTCATTTATTCACTCTGATTTAAGGTTTCGCGTGCCAGTAATACATTTTAACGTTTTTAGAAGGTCTCTTTCTATAAGTCAATAATATAGAACTAAACTATTGTTGTATGTAAAGTAAATAAGGTTTTTAAAATGTTTAAGAAGCTTCATTTAAAATTAAATTGAAATGCAGAGCCCCCTGGACTGGTGGCCAGGACCCAGGCGGTGTGAGTGCCACTGAAAATCAGCTTGCGTGCTGCCTTTGGCACCTGTGCCATAGGTTGCCTACCCCTGTGCTAGGTCAATACCTCTTGGCTCAATGACAGATTTTGGAAATTTGACCCTAGATTAAAAAAATGTTTCTGCAGGCTTCCCTGTTGCTGGTTGCATATGGATGAAATGCTCTCATTTCTTAGCTCTGTGGCAAAGTGCTTTACTCACTTAACAGCTTGTTTCTCTTCTACTTCTTATACATATTGAACTTTATACTAAGGGTTATTGTTTTTATTTTCTTTTTTAGTATTTCATTATTCCTACCGAATATTTTCTGACACCACTTTCATAATTTTCTTATGACAAAATACTGTCTTGATCATCAATTTGATCTTGCTTCATCCTCTAGGATATTCTTGCTATTTGAAGGGGTTACAAGTTGTACTGTGATACTTTGGCATTATTAAAACAGAAAGAGAAATGAAGGAAGAAAGTTTATTCTCATGCACCTTCCAGCTCATTTTTCCAGATTCATGAGGTTTGGAAGCATCCAGACTCTTGGAGGTTGAACTGAACCAAAACTCTAAACTTGGGATTTTAAAAAAATGCTCGGCCTTGCCCTAATTCTATTTCCACTGAAATCAACCAGAGTTTTACCACTGACTTTAATGAAAGCACAGTTAAGTTAATACTGAAGAGTGGGCCAGATTTTTAAAGATATTTAAATGCCTAAAGGTACTTTTGGTGCATCACCTATTACTACTGACAATCCTCCAAGAAGAGGATTTCTGTTCCATTGTTTCATGAATCCTAAGGATCCTGTGTTTATAGAAGTGACCACACGCATAAGAAACTGATTGCCTCTCACTCTTTAAAGTCCGAATTAATGGCTTATCTTTCCAATCAGCTGCTTGGTTAGTGTACATTTACTTTGTTGATTTATTCTTCTTGTATACAACTCAAGTTGATGTCTATATATTTTTATGGCATGACCTGTTATAAACTTCTATTGTATTCTATTATCGTACTATATTAATCTTTATAGATGACAGACTCTTGGCAACAGCAAACAAACTGGAAGGGAAAAGATTATATCAGGGTCCCTAAAATCTAGATTTATAGACCCTGATGAAGTCCTTGCAATATGTAATAAAAAGAGAATGTCATAATTCATAGATTCAAACCAACATCCAATTGATTTGTTATTGCTGTTCACCTATGAACATACAAGAATTCCATTGCAATTCTGTTTTAGGTCAGTGATAGTTAGTGCACCCCGTACAAAAAAATCCCACTGTGATGATTTATACGTCTTGGAAAATGAGTTAACATTTTATTTTGATTATAGTGTTACTAAATGCATCTTTTGATAAAAGTTTACTTACACTACATCAGTGTTTCTCAAACTGGGGTCGCCACTTGTGTAAGGAAAGCCCCTGGAGGGTCGGGCCGGTTTGTTTACCTGCCCCGTCCGCAGGTCTGGCCGATCGTGGCTCCCATGGACCGCAGTTCACTGCTCTGGGCCAATGGGAGCGGCTGGAAGTAGTGCGGGCCGAGGAACATACTGGCCACCACTTCCAGCAGCTCCCATTGGCCTGCACAGGCAAACCGCAGCCAGTGGGAGGCATGATTGGCCGGACCTGCAGACGGGACTGGCAAACAATCTGGCCCGGCCCGGCAGGGGCTTTCCCTACACAAGCGGCAACCCCAGTTTGAGAAACACTGCATTATATTAATAAACATTTATATTATGCTACCACCCAAAGGTTCCAGTGAGATTTGGGATTCCATGCTACTGAATGTGTCTGCTGTAGGAATCACTGCAGCTTATAACTCATCTTTACTGATGTTATTATTAGGGCTGGTTGAATATTTTCCTTGGGAACAGTTTCTTGAGAGAAAATTGGGTTTCACCTAAATAAAATTTGTTGTGAAAATAGTGTTTCCTTTTCATGGAATGCTTGGAGTTTTCAATCAAAATACTGGAAACCTGAAAGCCAAAATTTTTCACTTTTCAGCCAAAAACTTGGTTTGCAGTGTTTTAATGAAAAGTTTGAACTTATTGCAGAAAAGCACCCCATTTTGTGACTAGAATTAATTATAACTAAGGCTACATTTTAGTCACAGGTATTTTTAGTAAAAATCATCGATAGGTCATGGCCAGTAAAAAAAATTCACAGTCTGTGACCTGTCCATGACTTTTACTATATACCCCTGACTAAATCTGTGTGTGGGAGGGGGGAGTGGCCTGGGGGCACCACAGGTGCTGGGGGGCAGGTGGTGGCATATGGCATGGGAACCCCACTGGTGCTGGGGCAGGGGGGCTGCCAGGGCTGGCAGGCTCCACACCTCCTCAAAAACAGCGACACCCCCCTCCCTCTGCTCCTAGGCAGAGGCGTGGCCAGGTAGCTCTATGCACTGCCTCTGCCCTGAGCACCAGCTCTGCTGCTTCCATTGGCCAGGCACTGTAGCCAATGGGAGCTGCCGGGGTGTTGCCTGCAGGCGGAGGCAGCATGCAAAGCCCTCTGGCTCCTCTGCCTAGAAGCCGAGGGATGTTGCAGCTTCCAGGGAGTCCCCTCGAGGTAAGCGCTGCCCTGAGCCCTCACCCCCACCTGTGACCCAACCTCCTCCCACACCCAAACTCCTGCTGCTGCTGCTGAGAGAGGGGGATGTGGTGGCCTGAGACTGCCCCAGCAGCAGCCAGCACGACTGACCCAGGGTTCTGCTCAGATGGCCCCAGGGCCAGGCACGCCGGCTGTTGCAGAAGTCACAAAGCTCATGGAAAGTCATGGAATCTGTGACTTCCGTGATCTCTGTGACAAACTCACAGCCTTAGTTATAACTGTTAACAAAAGGAGCTAACATTATACAAGTTAATGTGATAGCAATGCTTAGTAGTTATCTCCAGAATATTTTACAAATACTAACTAATGACTCCTTAGGAGGTGGGGTTAGGCAAGTATTACAACCCCATGTTTTACAGATGGGAAAAAAAAATGAGGCAAAAAGCTCTTATCCAGAGAAAGAAGGCACTTCCTCCACCGGCTTTGTTGCCATTTGCACTTCATTGCCTAAGAGCAGGGTGACAGAAATGTCACTTGGCAGCATGCTAATGAGGAATGGATGGCAGCCACATGATACACGATATTACACTCAGTCTTTACATGTTAATTGCCATGATGGATCAGACTAATGAGTCATCTAGTCTAGTACTCTGTCTCCAACAGTGGCCAGATGCTACAGAGAAAGGTGAAAACACCACTGCAGGAGGTAGGCAATAATAACCAGAACACAGGGAGAGTTTCTTCCTTAAATCCATTACTCAGAGGTTGGCTTATGCCCTGAGGCATAAAGGATCTCTCTTCCTTCCAAAACTCTAGGGGAGAGTTTTTGGTTTTGTTTTCTAAACCTTTTGTCATTCTGGATGTCCTCAATTTATGACCTCAATACATAAATGTCCAAATGTTTTGCTGAATCCTGCTAAGCTCTTAGCCTCATGACACTTTGTGGCAATGAATTCCATGGGATAACTGTGCATTGTGTGAAAAAGTATTTCCTTTTATACATTTTCCACAGCCAGGGATTCCCATGATGCTTCACTCCCCTCATTAAGAAGGGAGACCATGGTGCAGCGTGAGAAATGCAATGAGAAATCCTCACCTGGGAACCCAACATGTAGAGGAAAATGGGAGCATGAGGCACCACAGTGGCATTCTGAAGGAAACATATTTTGGTTTTTCAGGTTGATTTTTCACCAGAAACTTGAACCATTCCTATCGGCTCAAGTTACTCCCCACAGTTAGAACCACTGGCCAAGATGCTGTGGAGATGTCTTTCAGTAGAGACTAACACCTGACAGCTTTATGATTATTTCATCATACACAATTCAACCCCCTTTTTACCCATTACAGCCCCTGCATCATCCCCTGGAACCTAGTTACCAAAAAAACAAACAACCCCAAAACAAAACGCATCCATCATAGCGGAGAAGAGATTTATTTTGATAGGCAGGGGATTAATGATGGAGAAGGTAAATCCTGCCTTTCCCTGAAGCCACTGATGAAACAGACAGCTGCGTATTAAACATTCTGAGCCTGCATTTCTTCAGAAAGGTGCATACTGGGATATCAGACCATGTAGTGCAAGGGTTGCCATGGTACTTTTCATTGACCACTACAGTAAATAATGCCATTAAGTCCTATATAATTAGCTAAAGACTGACAGCTCTGAATTAGAAGCAGGTCCTTTAGGTTTTAATTCTTTTAATTAAATATAGGCTAGTTGCACATATGAACTCAAATTTAATTTCTCTTCACTGCTTTATTGCTAATGATTTATGTTTCTTGTTTAAAATCAGCATCTACTCTGAGATGATGGTGGCGTGGGGCCGAGAATGTCAAAGCATAAACTGAAACTGGGACTGACCCAGACATAAGCAGCCAAAGGGCAAAGAAAGGGAAGATGAATTCAGATAAAGAGCAGATAACAATGAAGATGCAAAACCAGTCACCGATTTATTGAATCATACAGAAAAGCCCAAGTTCTAAAGATGGCAATTATGAGCCTGTAGAGGATACCAAGGGATGCAGTTCCACAGAGGGAATCCTTGGTGCCATAATATAATATTTTTCACTTCTGTACATCATCCAATAGGGGCTCTAAAAGTGCTTTTCAAGCATTCATTGACCCTCACATCCTATTGGGGTAGGAAAGTGCTAGGCCTATTTTACAGATGGGGAAGCTCAGATTAGAAGAGATTTGCACTAGGCTGCATAGCAAATCTGAGAGAGAAATAGGAACAGAATCCATATCTTGAAGTCCCTGTCATGTGCTTTAAACCCAAGATCATCTTGCACTGCATGCAGCATGGCTTCCTCCTCTGGAAGAGAGCTGGGAATAGTAGGTGTGTGTGAAGTTCTGGGGTGCAATCCAGATCAGCAAAGAGTTGCATCACCATTTAAACCTGTAACCTGGAGTGTCTTACAATGCCTTGCATCTGTGGCTTTCTGCCTGGGATGCCCACAGGCAGCAACAAGTATCACTTAATGTCTATGTATTAGACAGCCCTGGTTCCACATTTTTGATTCAGGAACCTGCCTGCAATGCCACAGACTTCTGCTGGTCCCCTGTATCATGCTGTTAAGGGATAACTTGCTTCTGGTGAAAACTTCCTCCTAACTCTTAAGGTACAGAGTGCCTTAAACTGTTAAAGAATTTAAATTTTAAGAAAATAAATTATTTAGTAAAAGTGTCAAAAAGAAGTAAAGGAAAGAAAAAAAATACAAATAAAAATAAATAAACTAGGACAAAGAATGAATTTTAAGGTTTAAAATCCTCACTGCTAAAATGCTTAACTGCAAGTAAAAAAACCAAATTCTCAGGTCAGAATCAAAGCCCAACAAAACCTGGTTCCTTTTAGGTGATTTTTAGGGATGAGGGTTGGCATCCTTCCTCTCCAACCCCAACTTTGTCATCCTTGATCTGTATATTTTCGACCTACCTCCCTTTATATCATAAGCAATAATGTAAAAAAAACACAGTCTAAAAAGAAAAGTAACCAATCCAAACAGAAAGATAAATGTGTTCGTTAATGATTAAATCAAAGTCAATTTGCACAAATTTTAAAGATCCAAAAATTAATTATGTGGATTACAAGGTATTTGATCAGCAGGATGTTGCAGGATGTAATGGGTGGTTGCATTTTGATTTTTTGATTTTATTGAATCAGCAATTTGACAATTCATGGGTTTCAAATTTGAATGACAACATTGATTCATTTCAATTAACACCATTGACAAACATTCAGACATCCCAGACCATTGCTCTGGATATCATACAACATCATTTGTTATACAAACATCAATGGACCAGACCATTCAGATGTAACATGAAACCACAGACATCAGTTGTTGAACAGATATGTCACAAGCTTGTGGGAGTATGGAACTGAGAACATGTCTCACCAGCCTTGTGAGAACTTCTAGATATCACCAACCATCCACCATGGAGGGGGCGAGGGCTTTGCAGCAGACTGTTGCGGGAATGTGGCTATGGTTGTGTTTGTTGTTTTGCTGCTTCTCTAGAAAATTGTTTGTTTTTGAGTTGCTATGAATGAAAGGAATGGCTGTTTGTTTGTTCTAGCCACATTCACACATTTCACACATGTAGAGCCCCTGTGACACAAAAATTTGTATCCTCATCTACACAGACCCCTGTCCATAGATATAAAGATATAAATCCACAGATATATCACAGAAGGGCTCTACAAATGTGAACAAGGGTGTCACTCTGTCTGGAATGGCTCACAAACATGAGTACCAACCTCAGGCCAGACTGTTACAATCCAGGGCACAAACCCCAAACTGGTTGTAGGTAACCCCCAAAGATTTGACCCACCAATTCAAAATTGACTACTCAAGCTAACATTGTGAACTCCTTCAGCACATCAGACAGTTCACATGGCATCATCAGTCTCAACATCTAGGCAAGTGTTTCGCTGTGATAGATGAACTCCAACACCAAAACATCAACAACAATACCAGTCCCAAAGGACCAATCCCTCCACCTCTCACCCCCCAAGGAAAGGATAGATGCTAGATTAAAGAAAATGCCTAATGCAAAGACAATGCTTGTATAAAAATAAACATTAAAAAAACTATAAAAGACATGGATTTATTTTATTCATAGAATCACAAAGACGAAGAATAACTGAATAGTCAAGACTGGAAGTCCCCCTCAGTAGTCTGCCCTCTCCTCTGTGGCTACCTGGATCCCTTATTGACCATCCCTGATCTATGATGTTTGGACCACCCAGATTGGTGAAGGTGACTAGATGTCATAATTGTGTCTGTGTTTAACTGTCCATATGCGATCAGGACTCCCCATGTCCCGATCATCATTAAGAGGAGGCATTTGAGGGGAGAAGAGGAAGAGAGGGAGAGGCAGCCAATGGATGGTGGGTGAGGGGGGAGATGGAGCACCCTCCTACAAAATTCTCTCCAAGCTCCCCCCCTCCCCACCACCCCACTCATCCCTCACCCCCCTTCCCTCCTCTCCCTCCCCTCCAGCTGCTTCTGCATGCCGGCGCCAGCGCTTTTCAAGAGGAAGGGGAGGAAGGGGAGGAGGGGGAGAGAGAAAGAAGGGTGGGGAAGAGGGGGAGGGGGTGGAATGTGGGGGCAGGGGGGGGCAGATGCTGGGGGGTGGGGAGGCGAGCAGAGGGTGGGGAGGGAGGGTGGGGGGGGGGGGGGGGAGCCAGCAGGGGCCAGGCAGCCAGGAGATGAGGAGGAGGGAAGGAAGGGTGGTGGGGGCTGCGGGGGGGAGGGGGAGGGGGGGGTGGGGGGTGGGGTGTGGGGCGGGGGGGGGTGGACCCCAATATGTCCCAATAAATTTTAGTGTTGCTGACAGTCTGAATCTGATCCCCTCTAAAAAAAAAATCTCCAAAGATGGAGATTCCACAACCTCAATTAATTCTTAATTTTTAATTCCCTGATAACTAAACTTTTCCTCCAACTCCAACCTAAACTGCCTAAACTGCTTTGCTGCCATTGCTTGTCCCATTGCTTGCAGCTCAGCAGTTAAAATTTACATCCTCCTTGTAACAATCTTAATTGTATACTAATTTAAACTTGAATGTGTTGTGTCTTCAGTCAGACTAAACAACCCCAATTTTTCAATCATCCCTCATCCATCATCATTTCTAGACTTTTTTTTTTTTTTTGTATCACAATAAAACCTGGTTTTCTTTTTTGTTTTTAAGCGGTTAGGACATACAGGACAAAACTCTTGAACAACAATTGTCTTGAACAATTCACCAGACACTGACACGTGGGGACTGTTCGGACGTCAACAATAAAGACCTCTATGGCGATTTGGACAACATCCAACACATTTTGCAACATGATAAGCACTCGCCACTCCAAGTTCTCCAATTCATTCATGATGCAGAGCTGAAGGACACTTTTACTAATATTTGAATAATTTTGAGTATTCTACTCACGCTGCAGGTCACAGTCACAAGTGGTAAGTGCAGGGTTTTGGTTTTTTTTGGAAGATCAGGCAAATTTAAACACATGTTCAATAGATGATGGTTGACAAGAGACTGACATCACTTACTATTGGATCACTTGAAAATGCCATTGGCCAGTCTTTGGATCTCTCTGATGCTGTGCAAGGGCAGAGGTGAGAAAAGCGACCTTTTGAACTAAAGGATGAGGATTAACATTCTAAGGCTGTCACCTACTGTAACTATATTTAAGACTGGTCCACCCATTCAATTCTTGATGTTAGTACATTTTAGTTATTCTTAAGATTAAAAAGTTTCTATAAGCTTAGAGGAAATGTATTTGTATATGTTTAAATATGGCATGAATAAATACAGATTTACAGATCCTCACATGCAAATTTATCGTCTTATATGATAGGATAAATAATTCATGCAAATCATGTATCAAACTCGTGAAATGGGATACAAAAGCAATAAAAAATAAAGTATTCAAAAAGTTTAACAAATGCATGGGGCGTCGAAGATGCTCCACACCTAGGGTGCCACTTGGTCTAGGGGTGGCCCTGCCAGGGATTCTTATTTCTACTAGAGCAAGACAAGGGATAGAGATAGATTTGAGGAAAGTTATTGCAGCCTGGATTAATATGTCCTGTTTTCTTACTGACATTCACAACTACTTGTAGTAAGTATACAAAAATAAACATCACTGTACGGTCTTTAATGTTCAGCTCTGGTTATCTCAATGAAATCCAATGGCTAAAAGGGTTTTATGCAATCTCAAAACCCTTATTCCAAACAGTGCAATAAACCACTAAAACATTGAAAAAAATTACACTTTTCTCACCTACTATGCATGACAGTATAAAGTGATTACACCAGATGGATGCCATTGCTAAGCAGTGCACTTAAGCTCTGCCCTGCAGGACAGAACGGAATGCAAAACAAAACATCATGTTATTCATTTGATTGTTAATTTGAGAGTCAAAAGATGGAAGACCTGGTCAATTTATTATACAAACAATTTTAACCAAACTCTTTGCCTGCCCTTTGAAATGCTAGCATGTTAGCAAGGTCACAGCCTGAAGTCCTACTGATACTTTGCCACAACACTGGTATGGCCAGAGTCCTCCTAGATCTTACTGAATTAAAAACTTTAACTCATTAGTAATTCTCATTTCTCAGCTCCTACAAGAGTCTGTCATTTCACTTTAATGAATTCACTGCATATTATATAATGATGTATTTATGAATATGAAATTTGCTTCTGATTACTGTAGCAGGTGGAGAGAGAGGACTTTTAAAGGTGCCACAGTGCATTTTTATGCCTTTGCTGAGGTCCAGTTCTCACTCTTCACTCATTACTTTCAGTCATATGTTTATTCACATTCTGCTCTGTTAGCTTTAAATGTTCACCCGATCAACTATTTCTAAAGCTACTGATATATTAATGCCTACATCGTGAGAGACACACAAATGCACCATGCAATGAATCATTTCCATACCAGTGACTCAGGGAAGTAAAGAGTGAAGGTAGGAAAGAATGTACAGTATGGGTGTGCCATGCAGGCAAGGGGATGGGTAAATAAGATAAGTTTCCTTGTAGCATTTGTTCCCATGCACATTGATGAGAATCTCTCTCACACACACACAAATTTATATTCTGTGTGCGCGCACGATAGAGAATACCAGGAGAAACCTCTGCCTGTGTTCAGCTGTTGTGGCTGGCTATTGGATGTGTGATTCTAATGCGTAAGGAAGGGAAGTCTCCTTGTGAGCAAGAACCAAGAGCCAGCCACAATCTGGCCCATGATATTTAAAGGTGTCATTCATTCAAGCAGGGAGTGAAACAAATCTTCAGCTTCTGATTTTTTTTTTTTTAAAAAAGCCTGCGCTGTAAAATAAATTGATGGTACTTTCATAAATCCATAATCTTGCATAGGCCTCCTTATTCAGAATATCAGATTATGGTTCCTCCTTATATTTGCACTAGGTAGATGCTTACAGTATCTGAGCAATTATGTTACGCTGGCACAACAACAACTTTGATAGAATGGAACTGCTTATACACAAGTTTAGTGCATGTGATTACCTTGCTAAAAAAAGCTAACCCTAACAGGGCTCGCATTCTTCTTCTAATGACTCACTTTAGGAGAGGTAGATCTGCAGGAAGTGTGAGTCATCATGGGACACTTACAGTACATTGTCTTGGAGTATATTTGCTCACAGCCCTCTCCCACCTCACTCATCAGACCAGGGTAAGCAAGAATCTAAGGATTTTTGTATCTGGAAGAGGAGGGAAAACTGATTACAAGTCAATGCTGGCAGTGCAGTGTACTCATGTCGAATGATATGTAGCAATACCAACAAGTTTACATGGACCTTACACTATTAGCATCAGGTGTTGCATGGTCAGAAGTGCTGATAGACCTTATGGCCTCATCTGAACAGTTATGCACATGACTAATAAAATTACACAAGCACCGAGAAGATGCACTGGTGAGTCAAATTTTCAGCTATATTCTCCGTCTTCACCTCCAAGCTTTCATCTTGGCAAAGTGAAGCTTCTATTTACAGTTCTATCCCCCAAAGGGCTGAGAGGAAAACATCAATGAAAACAAGAGCACCAGATAAAAGCAATGCAATTCAGTCATAGACTAGATGTGACAAAAGGATAGAAAAAGGAAATTGACACACTGAAGCGCTTTTTGAAACAAGGTCATGAATATAAACTAAACTAGATGACAAGTTGGTTCCAAAGATGATGTGTTAGTGGGCTTGTCAATGCACTAATTCCTCATTCTGGAGAGCAAATTCTAATTCTGGCCTCTGTCACAAGTGATAATGAGTGTGAGGGTGTCAAGATATTTGTGCAGATTACAGCCAATCTGGTTTGCTTTAATTAGGGTCTAGAAAAGCAGGGATGTTGCAGGACAATGGGTTTGATACATGGGGAGACTTGCATAGTTCTTATGATACAGATTGTCAAAAGGCATTTAGTTTCCTAACTTCCACTGAAATCATTGAACCTTTGAGGATCTGGTCTAACATAAGTACTCTTGGCTTGAACCAGAACCAGCAGTTAACTCGTCTACACAACAATTTAGAAGAGTGAGTGAATGATACGGTATTCACTTGAAACTGCAGGGAGGATTTAGACAGCAGAATGTAATACCAAGCTAGATTTTGGCCAGGACACAACATTTAAAACCCCCATGCTTGTGAAGAGTGCCATGGAATCTTTAATGAACACAGTCAGTCAGGACCTTGGTTTTAGATATCCAAAAGACAGACACTCTGGCAGAACAGCGCTGCCTAATACAAATATACATCTATAGAATCACTGTCACCACTTTCTACAGCACTTTTGGTTTACCTAGACTTTCCCCTCCCAGTACTGACCCCACCCGACCCTGTTTAGTTTGTGAGAATTGACCAGCTTGTAGTGGAACAGCAACACAGAAGGCCTGTTCTATGTATCCTCTGGGCTGAACAGTGCATCATCACTGCTGGCAGGTTTACATGCACTCAGTTAAACACAGCAATGCAACTTAGCAGATATTGATTCTCAGCTGTCTAAGGCAGCTTGGAGTCAACAACAGACTAAGAATGACTTGCCTGAAGAATGTGATCAATATTCCATTGCTCCACCTGGACAGGCTTATCTTAAAGATGAGATAATGATTCTAAGAATGGAATGGACTTGCTTCACCTAAATGAAAGCAAATCATTTGGAATTCAAGTCTTAATTAGATAGGCAACTAACCAATCTTGAGCTTTTCAAAATGAGCTGTTGAAAATAGGAGCTGGGGAAAAAAAGGGGGGGGGGGGATTTTTCATAAAAAAAAAAAAACCTCACAAAATTCCCTGTACTCTTTGCGTTTGTCTTTAAACATCTAAGATGTTGAGTAGAGTTCCTTCTTGTTGCTCCTGTGACCGTATAGTCATTGTTCATGTTTCCCCTTCCCTCCCCAACATCTAGCACTTTGTTGTTTTTAATCAGAATAAGGGAGAGCAATTTTTGGTGGCTCCATGAATACAATATTAATGGATTATTTTTCAGACTATGCTAATTGCACACAAACTCTGCCTTTGTATGCTCACTGAAGGACACAACAAAGACTTGCATGCATGCAACATATTCAACAGTGGTTCAGAACAGCTGGGTAAGTAAGCAGGAGATAATTACCAGATAGCCAGGAACACCCACACTGAGGTAGTAGCATTGAGCAGATAGGAATAGGTGCATTCATTAGGAGCCTATATACCTGCATTGGGATCACATGGTTAGACCCTTGCATGTGGATTGGCTGGACCCTTAGGACTCCCAGGTAATTATCTCAAATGACTCATCAGGCTCAGAGCACTGGGGCTCAGGGATGACTCATCAGGCTCTGAAAACACACCACAAATGGCTTTTGAACCATGACCACCTCATTATGCAGCTTCAGTTACGTCTGTCAGGTTTTGGGCCCCTTGAAGTCATGTCAAAGTATGTATGTCTGGAAACAGTATATTCAACACAGCACAGTTGAATAGAATTGCTCCATTAGGCACTCAGACATTAGATTTGTCCATAGCAATGACTTATCTCAGTCAGAAAGGAATTTTGAGAGCTAAAATACACAATTACTGAGTTAGAGGTGTGAAAAAGTCAGTCATTATTTCCATTTGTATTAAGCATTTCAGTCCCTTTCTGAAAATATATCTGGCTTTAGAAACTCATTTTGCATACCTAGCTGCTTATGTGTGTGCTTAATATTCACTAGGGATACAATTGTTCAGAGTGCCTAAGTGACTTTGGAGCCTAAGTCTTATTGAAGTGGATTTAGGCTCTTAAATCACACAGGCATGTTTGACAATTTTACCCTAAGCTTAATTGTCAAGAGCAAGAATACAGGGAATTTCCAAGATGTCTGAATGCCTGGAAGAAATCAGAAGAAGAATAAAGAGTATTTGGCTTAAGTTCAAATAAGTTATGACAGTAGCAGTGACAGTGGGAGAGGGGAAAACTCAGAATTTACTGACCTCTAGTCTCACCAATGACTGAGGGAATCAGACCAGGGCCTGTCGAAGGTTCAAAGCATTGGTGTGTCAGGCAGGACTCCTTACTACTCTGGGACATGCAGATTGCGGCAGTAACAAGGAATGCTTTTTCCCCATCTCTGACTGACCAGGAAACTGTGCTACCTACTCCCAGGCAAGGGCCTAGCTACTGTCTCTGGCCTTCTGGATAGGTTACCTATAAAGTGTTGAGCACCACCACCTCAAGACTAAAGTAGATACAACACAGAGCTGCACACCTCATCACCAGCACGGGCCAACACAAACACATCCTATCTTTGCAAATGTTCCCAGGACAGCTGGGTAAAACCTTTCAACTGGCAAAAAAATATAGATCCAGCAACCCTGAAATGTTTTGTGAATTTGTGTGAGATTCACTCAATTGATTTAGTTTAAAAAAGAAAAGAAAATCCAAATATTTGCCTTTTGTTTAAACATTTTCTAAATGAAATGTGTAAGTATTTTAGTTTGAAATAACTTTGTTTCAAAATTTCCTTTAACTTTTTTTAATAGAAACATTTTTAAAATGATCAAAATTGAAGTTTCATTTAAAAAATGTCAAAATGAAACATTATGATCAACTCAAAATCTTTTTTTTTTAACTTTCAAGTGGCTGAAATTTTTAACATTTCAGTTCACCCAATACGATATTTTTATTATGAATTGTTGAAATTGCCAGTGAACTGAAAAATCAATTATTTGCACAGTTCTAGTTCCCAGTCACTTCAGAATATGATTCAAAGTCCTGGTCTTGATCTATAATACCTTTAAGAGCTTGAGACCTAGCTACCCAAGAAACCACCTCCTCCTCCATGACCTTTCAAGGTAGCTATGCTCAACAGGGACAAAGCAGATAGTGAGAGCAGCTTTAGACCACTTGGCATTGGAGGCAGAATCTTTTAGCTGCAGTAGCCAAGTCACGGAGTTCCTTGCCAGAAGATATGACTGAGCGCAAGCCTGGCTATCTATGTTCATAGCTGCCTTGGAGGTTCTCACTGAGTTGTGGGGCTGAATTACTTGGCAGGATGGATGGAAGGGCTGGACAACCCTGCCACACACTAGATAAAGCCTTTGCAGGTTGTCTTAACCTGTTGTGTAATGTTGCTGTTTGCCATTAAGCAGCTACTGTGCTTCATCTCCATCTCCAGGGCGGCAGTATTCCATTAGTCGGTGAATGTTAGCAATGGGTTACACTCAGGTAGCTCCAGCGATGCCATTGGATGTATTTGGCCCTCTAAACACATTTTCTTTCTGGCTGAGTTTGTAAAGATCTTTGGGATCCATCAGGATGAAAGATTTTACACAAATAAAAGATAACTAACTAATAGTGTGGCAGGAACAATTGTGTCATTATGTTAATCTCTGAAAGGTTAAGTTACCGGTAATTTGATACCAATTATACAGGGTTTGAACATAGAACTTTGTACTTGTGACATTTCTGGAAATCTCTTTTTAATAAGGTAGATTTTGTTCTGAGAGTGAGTCAGGCTGTTTTGTTTTTAATTTGAAATGTTAATTATTAATCCAGTAAAAAAAAAAAAAACCAATACACCATCTCTGGGTACCTAAATCAATGGAGGGAAACCAGAGATTTGCTCATTACTGTATCTTAAAACAAAACTAAAATCATTAAGTAAGTTAATTCCTTAAAGAGCACTCTGAAATAGCTGAAAAGCTGCAGAAAAAGAATGCATATGTGTGCTGAGGAATTGATTAACCACAGGATTTAAGGCTACTTATAAACTTTCAGTGAATCAGAACAAAGAGGCTCTTAGGAAGCCACTCTTCAGGGCCAGCACCACGTTGTCTATGTCTGTGCTATATCTACAATAAAATAACAGGGCCCTAATTCTAATCAGGGCCTCTGGGCTCTGCTGTAATAAAAATATTAAATGACTCATGCAACATAGAGCACTTAGTGTTTTTCAGGTTTGGGTTGAGCTCATCTCTTGCTTGGAATCCCTCCAGAGAATCAAACTAAAGACTATCTAAGGCAATCATCGAAGCACCATCATAATGACTAAAGTGATATCCTCAGGTGAATTGATTCAAGCTATGAATACAATTCAACGCAGTATTTCCGTACAGCGCCTTTTATATAAAGGGTCTCAAACTGCTTCACAGTGAGAGAGAAAATAATGAAAATGCCTTACAGGGCTGAGTATGGCAATTCTCAGACAGGTGGCAAGGTAGACTGATGGTCAGAAATGGACTGGGGTAAAAAGGGAAAAGAGACCTCCCTTAAACTGTCAGCTCTTTGGGGAAGGGACTGTCCTTTTGTTACATTGGTACAGGGCCTAGCACAGTGGGGCCCTGGCTTCTGACTGGAGCCTGTGGGCACTAAGACAGTGTGAATAATAAACAACAAAATGTAACATAAATGTAGGGATAATGGCCCAGCTCCTCAGCGGCATTTGGGTGACTGACTTCCATTGACTCCAAAGGGACTTAGGGCTCTCAATAACTTTGAGGCTCTGGGCCATTGAAAATAACCATCTGTGCCTCCATTTGGAGTTTGCCAGCTCCTGGAACTCTAGACTGAACCTCCTATGGGTTACAATACCGGCTACCGGAGCCCTCTGACACAATTTCCCAGCATGCCTGGAGTCAGGGGGAGGACCGAACAGACTAGAAACTCCTGCTGAGCCCAATGGAGAGGCTTTTGCTTGAGGACAAGCAGATTGGTGGGCTAGGGCTAATGATGAGCCTGGGCTGCTCAGCTCCTCAGTGGGAGGAGACAGCCAGAGACAAAGGTCTAGTTTTAGTTTCAGTTTGGAGCTTGGGAGTTTGTCTAATTAACTCCCCCTCCCCTCAAAGGGTGTCTTTGATGCTGTGGGATCTAGTGCATGGGTCAGGCGGTTCCAGCACTGCAGAGACCTGTGTTGAGAGGCAGAGATATGACCCGGTGCTGGCTACTGAGAGCCAGCCAAGGCCTCCACAGGACTCCAGACAAGGGAGCCTAGTAGGAGCCAGGAGAGGAAGACTTAATAAGGGAACTCTTTTTGTTTAAGCTGGCCAATATTTACAGCTGTGCAGAACTTGTCTCCAGTCTCATCCTCAGTGTACCTAGGGTTGCCAGGTGTCCGCTTTTTGACCAGAACACCGGGTCGAAAAGGGACCCTTGTGGCTCTGGGGAGCACCGCTGACAAGGCCATTAAAAGTCCAGTCAGCAGCACAGCAGGGTTAAGGCAGACCGTCTGCCTGCCCTGGCTCCACACGGCTCCTGCAAGTGGCCAGCGTGTCCAGCTCCTAGGCGCAGGAGCAGCCACACGGGCTCCACGAGCTGCCCACGCACTAAGCGCTGGCTCTGCAGCTCCCATTGGCCGTGGTTCCCGGCCAATAGGAGCTGCAAGGGCAGTGCCTGTGGGCAGCGTGCAGAGCCCCCTGGTCCCTCTACCTAGGAACCAGACATGCCGGCTGCTTCCAGGAGCCACGTGGAGCCTTGGCAGACAGGGAGCCTGCCTTAGCCCTGCTGCACCACCACCTGGGAGCTGCCCGGCTGGAGCCCGCATCCCAACCCCATTCCTGCACCCCAACCCCCGCCCCTGTCAGAACCCCCTCCAGTACCCAAACTCCCTCCCAGAGCACAACCTGTCACACCCGTGTAAGACCAACAGACCCTGGTCGTCAGACCTCTGGAGCTTAATGCATGAGCCTCTGCTGCATGAGCTAAAGCCAACTGGCTGTTAGTTAAGGCTGTACAGCAAACTCATTAATCTGTGTCTCTAAGTGGTCTCAGTGCCACTAGTTGGGACAGAACACTACACCCAGGAGGTGTGTGGGTCACACCCGCACCCCACACCCCAACCCCCTCCCACAGCCCTGAGCCCCCTCCTGCATCCCAAACCCCTGGCCTCACCCCAAAGCCCACACCCCCATCCAGAGCCCGCACCCCCTCCTGCACCGGAACCTCTTGCCCCAGCCTGGTGAAAATGAGTGAGGATGGGGGAGAGTGAGTGACTGAGGGAGGGGGGAGGGGGTGAAGTGGGGACGGGGCCTCAGAGAAGGAGCAGGGCAAGGGGCGGGGCAAGGGTATTTGGTTTTGTGCCATTAGAAAGTTGGCAATCCTAAGCTGTGCCCAGGGAGAGAGCTGGGGGTTGGGAAGAGTTTGAGAGTGCTGGGAGGGAAGGAATTGGTTGATGTATTCATGTTTCATATTTATTAGTTAACCTTAACTCTTCCCTTATCAAGGTCCTATTTTCCTGTTCCCAGTAAAGTCTTCCTTTGTTATATTGTTATTGCTGGGTGTGTTGCTTCATTGCTGGGGTTTGTGCAGATGTACAGTATTGTTTTCTATGTAGCAGGTTTGTACGCCTTGCCAGCAGGGGGCAGCATCATTCATTTTCCCCAGGGACAGAACCCCTTGCGTCTCAGGCACAGTGAGGAGCCCTCTTGGCTGGAGACATCAGGCCTCATAAAACACAACCCAGGCCAAGACCCAGCTCTTGCAAGGAGAGGGGAGGAGCTGCACCTAGTCACAACTCACAAGCACCAGGGAGGACGGAGGCTTGAGCCACACCTTGGGGAGGGGCTACACATCCTTTATACCAGGGGTCTGCAACCTTTCAGGTGTGGTGTGCCAAGTCTTCATTTATTCACTCTGATTTAAGGTTTTGTGTGCCAGTAATATATTTTAATGTTTTTAGAAGGTCTCTCTCTCTATAAGTCTATAATATAGAACTAAACTATTGTTGTATGTAAAGTAAATAAGGTTTTTAAAATGTTTAAGAAGGTTCATTTAAAATTAAATTAAAATGCAGAGCCCCCCGGACCAGTGGCCAGGACCTGGGCAGTGTGAGTGCCACTGAAAATCAGCTCGCGTGCTGCCTTTGGCACATGTGCCATAGGTTGCCTACCTCTGCTTTATACATTGTGACAGTGAGGAGAGGGGGAGGGAGTAGGAAGGCGAGTGTGTGATGCTTGGCAGTAGAAGGGAGAGTAGTTAGGATAAAAATTACAGCAAACAAGGTTTTAAGGTGAGTTTTTAATGGGAGTCTTGTAAAAAAAACAAAAAAGAGTCTTCCCCAACCCATTGGAAAACCATAAGGGTGAAATCCTGGCCCCATTGATGTTCATGGCCAAACTCTCATTGATTTCAACAAGGCCAGGATTTCACACACAAAATCTCTTAATTCCTAGAATTTAAAAAGTATATCTTTACCAGACACTTTAACATGACCCTTGATCCAGTGACATGCATGGGAATACTCAAGTGCTTAAACTTAAGCATGAACCTAAGTGCTTTGCCAAATCAAGGTCCAAAATTGTGAATGAAAACATCTGAGAAAGGAGGAAGATCAGAGGAGGAGAGGGATAGCACTGGAGGTATATTTTACCCCATGTGTGGAGCACTTCAAAGAATACAGGCATGTGCAAACTCTGCACAGCAACTGCAGTGGTGAATGGCAACCAAAGGGTTAAATTGCTAGCATGGGAAGCAGTGACTGGAAAAAAGCTTAGCTGTGCAATCACTGAGTATTTAAAATGTCTGATCAAAGCTGTGATATTCTATAGGTCATTCTTATCTCTATCAGCATTTTATAATCTACTTTCTCTTACAGCCTTGGCCTTTGTAGGAATATTAAGATATCACCTGATATCTATATTCTCCTTAGCTTGGTCTCTTTTGCATCAGTCAATCAGTGAGGGACAAATTCTGCTATTAATATAATTTCAGATTAACTCTCTTGGTTCACATGCAGTTTTTCCCAATTTGTATCTGTATAATGCAGATCAGAATTATGTGGCCATAGCAGACAGAGCATTTAAAGAGTAAAAAGGGATTTTATAAATTCATGGGAGGGGGGAAAGAGGTGCTAGAGAGAAATCTGTCCATTCATAAATGAGGTGGATGAGAAATTGCCAATGATTCAAGAAGCGCTGAGATTATGAAACTTTTAAAAATCTTTCTCCAACAAGAAAAATAAAAAAGCAGTTTGAACAATTAGGAAACAAACAGGACCATAAAAATATCTATTCAAAAGGAGCTGGTAGAGAAATTCTGGGACCATGTGACCGTCAGAGGGCATTCACTGTATTGCAAATAGCTTCTGGGCTACTCACAAATGTTGAGAATACAAAGAGCCCAAGAAAAGGTCTTAAACATGGGTAGAAAATAGCAAAACATAGGGAAATACAACACAGGAGGAGAATAATACAGAACAGATATTAAATGAGATGGAGGTATCTGGAATTTAGAAATGCTGAAAGACGCAAACTTTAGGGGTGAGAATGGAGAGCAAGTTAGGCATCAGTTGGCAGTGCAGTGTGGCAGGAAAGAAAGAGGCCAATGCAATTCTAAGCTGCTTATGCAGACTCATCATGCAATCGTGTGGCTATAGTACATGTATATGGCTATAGTACATCCACACCTAAAATACTGCATTTGCTGTTTAGCACCTTGTTACCAAGAAGATACTGAAGGGAGTTCAGAGAAGAACATCAGAAATGATCTGGAGAATGTGTGAAGAAAGGTGAAAAGTATAAGTAGGTATAAACTTGAGTGAGTAATACCTAGAAAGACAAAGAAGATAGTCTACAAACCCACATTGGTATGAGGGCTACACTAGAGGCTTTAATATGTCTTTCTCCTTCTCTATTTTTTATTATTCTCTGTCATGCAGGTTTTACACTGTAAAATTTTGACCCAGCTCTAATCAAAACCCCAAAGGCAGCCGTGAAGTTAAAAGGAAGGGTAAGGTTGGCTGAGAGACCTGCAGCAGCAACATCTAATAACTAGGTTCTGTATGAAAGGCTGCAAGCCAAAAAGCCTGTCTCCATAGCTTCCTTTCAAATATCTCGTGATGCCTCTCTCTTGAATTATTTATTCCAGCATCCACAGCTACACTAAGCTCATCTTTAGTTCCTCCAGAGCTTATTATCCTCAACCTTTGTCCCTGGAAAGCGAGTCCTTATTCTGTTAACTCATTGCTCAAGAGATACTGCAGCTATGCACAAAGTATCACTGGTGCCATGATGTGTAATTTGCCAAGAGCTCTCGGCTCATAATTGTGCACTGAAGACTCACAAGCAAACGCTTGGATGCCATAGAGGCAGAAGAGAGATTCCAAAGAGTGAGTGATCAAATCAGTAGCCTCTCTCACTTCTAGGCAGTCCTCTCTGGGAATCCTGAAGCCTTCGCTCGTAGGAAAGAGCCACTGAACTCTGACAGGAGTTTTGCCTCAAGTAACATCTGCAGGATCAGGCTGTCTGTATGCTTCTGAGCATATCTCTGACTCCAAACATACAGTTCAAAACTAGAACGTTAGACCCAACGTGTATCACTTTTGAGCTATTCCCAGGAATTCTCGCTAACAGGAACACAGTGGACTCAATTTAACCTATGTCCACACTCCAATACGTTATGCAGAGAATGTCTAGCAATTCTCATGAGTTTAGTTTAGCTTTTGCTACTATTGCTCAGTGGCTGGCATACATTTCTCCCAATATTAGGAAATTTCATGCTACTTTTTGAAGAAAGACAAGTGGATTAGTAAGGAGACATGCTGCAAAGCCTGATTTGTTCCCAGGCTTCTGGGAAGGGAGGCGTGGATTGAAGGCTGGTATTGATGTAGTATTTGCTTTCCTTCCTAGTTTTGGGGAGGGTGGGTTTATTTTTGTTTGTATGGTGTGGAAAATTTGTTTTAATATATGACAAAAGACACCGAGAGGCCAGGATAGCCCCCCAAAAAACTCCTTCCCACGTCCACCCATTCCCCTTTTTATTTTAACTAAATACTATCTTTCCATCACACAAAATCCTAGCACAGAATGTCATCGGGCCTGATCCAAAGCCCACTGAAGTCAACAGAAGTTGTTGAATGAGGCCACAAGCAAATGTAGCTATTGCTTGTATAGTTAATACCAAGCTATCGTGCAAAGTACTAGAATAAGAAATGCAAGCTGAACAAGTGTAGAGATGGCAGAATCATGGTCACCTTTAAACTTAGACTGGGAGATTTAGCAAACAATGAGCTTTGTTAAGACCAGAGCCTCACCACAACTCAGGGAGTTTTAGGCAACCTTGGCCACATTAACTACCATTCAGAGTTCCTGCCTATTTGTCTTGTGAGCTTGTTCATAATTAACAGACTGAGTTATCATAAAGACCAGCTGATTTTCTCATGAGAGACAGTGGATCTTTTGAATGAAGAGACTCAGCTAGGTAGGGAGGAACGTGTTGAATGGAACAGGCACTGATTGTAGCTTCCCAGTGAAAATCTGAGCCCATGACAGGGGATTTGCCATAGCCAAGGACCATTTGCATAAGCTCTAATGGCACCATGCTCCCAGAGACTCTTGTTGTGTGACATTGGGCCCAAAATACCCCCTTATGAACACATTTTCTCACAGTGGATACCACTGAAGGACTCCATTGTGGGAGCTGGACAAATGGCAATATAGTGTTCTCCTGTTGCACAGATTCCTTGTTAGCTGCTGTGGAGGAGGATGAGTCCAGTGCACTGGTAACCCACTGGTCAGTTTGTGTTACATGTCCCTCACTCCCCCCCTGCCCCATGCCTGATCGATAGCGGATCTTGGTGTTACAGCTCTCACTAATAGCGTTTGTTGCTTTAACTCAAGCTTTGCTTTCAGCTCTGAAGGTCCCAGGTTCAGCTCCTGGTGTGTGCCAAGGTGGTGGCTGTTGTACATCCATCTCCCCAGCCTCACTCCTTCTCAAGTACAGCAAGGGGAGATTTGTATGTGGAATCATGAGCAACGATCTTCCATGTTAGAAAAGAGATTAGAAAATAAACATGTAATACTAGTTAGGGAGACCCCTTCAAACAGGGCCTTAAGTAAATGGATTGCAGTCAATACGTGGAAAATAGACATTCCAGAAAGTTTCCCTGGACTTCCTTTTTCTTCTCCCAGGCTATGATTTCTAGGGCTCACATCTGGTATTCAATTTCTTTTTTAAACCTCTTACAAACATTGATGTTTCCTCCCTTGTTTTCTCCATCTCCAAGTCTTAATCATCCACCTTATATGACCAGTCCTTTTCTTCTCTACGGGTTTGCAGTGATTAATTCATAAAGGAAAAAAGCAGGAAAATTCCACACACATCATGTGCTCCCTTTCTTTAAATGTTTAATAGCTTGCCAGCCAGGGAATGCAATTTCCCCTCCTCCTCTTCTCTATTTTTCATCCTTTGCATTATCATTTGCTAAATATATTATGACATACTTTAACTTCAGTCCCCTGGCCTTTCAGTGGCTCCCCCCCGCCCCCCGGAATGGCACAAATAAATCACCGTGGTTGGTAAACTAAAAAAACACCTCATGCAAATGGTGTGTAGATTTATTAACACTTTTGTTTTTCAGCGTACTGTCACAGTAGTAGCATGGAGATTAGTTCCCTTTGCTGGGCTTTCCCGCAGCACAGTGCAACATGACAAGAAAATCCCTGTTCCATGCCGGAAAAAAAACTGGATAAACTGCTGTTGTACAATCACAAGATCCTGAAGAAAGAGGATTATTAAAGTGGAACACAATGTGTAGTACGCCACACGCTTGCTACAACCTAAAATGATGCTAAGATGTAAAGGAATAAAAGCTACTGGATACATAAACTATCATGTGCATTGGCCTGCTAAACCCAGGGTTGTGAGTTCAATCCTTGAGGAGGCCATTTGAGGATTGGTCCTGCTTTGAGCAGGGGGTTGGAGTAGATGATCTCTTGAGGTCCCTTCCAACCCTAATATTCTATGACAATGAATGAGTCTTGCCCAGGTATTGCAAAACACTTGGATACTGGGGAGGGTATTTTTCCTACCACTGTGGGTTTTTGGGGTTGAGGAACATCACAACAACTCTGTCATTGGATAGGTTTTCTCAAGTCAAATCAAAGCTGATGCTGTTTATTAAACTGACAGCATTTTATTACCATTTAGATACAGTAAGATTTGGGATAGGATAATTATTTGTAGCCAGTATCCTTTATAAGAAAATGCCATCATAGCATGCAGCTGAGCTGGTCTCTGCAGTGGCTGTACAGAAGCTCAGATGCTTAGTTGTTTCTCTGGATTAAAAAGCCATTGAAGTTGGGATTGTAGCAGGGGGAAAAAATTCTTTAAACTTTTAGTACAGTAAGAATGTCATTGGATTAAGGGCCTGATTTCATGACATGCTAAGTGCCTGAGTTGCCTTCTGACTTCAGTGTTATTTAGAGGTGCTAAGCAACACACTGGATTGGTGTCTAGAGTGATATGAATCTCTCTTGTGGCTTTTCCAAATTAAACAACCCATTGAAGTCAATGCAAGTTGAGTGGCAGTAAGAGCTGTAGGATTAGGTCCAAAAATATTTGTTCTTTTGTGAATATTAAATATTTTATAGACATTTTTCAAACAGGAAAAAAATCAAGTTACATGATACATCCCCTGTGAAAACATGTGTCTTCTAGGTGGTCTTTAAATCCTTGTCTTTTACATCCTCTCCAAGGCCCTTAATTAAGCATGTGTGTACTTGAACCATGAGATTGAAATCAGTGGGATTGCTAATACACTTAAAGTTATGCATGTGCTCTTAAGCAAAGCTCTTAAACAAACTGGTCTTCCACAAAGCACTTAAACTGGTGCTTAAGTCCCATATAAGTCAGTGGCCATATCACTCTTCAAACCTGACGCTTTGGCACAGTTCACTATTGCCACATAGGTGCTGGAACTAAGAGTGCTGGAGGTGCTGCCGTAACCTCTGGCTTGAAGTGGATACCATCATAGACAGGGTTTACAGTTTGGTTCAATGGCTCTCAGTACCCCCACTATACAAATGGTTCCAGCATCCCTGGCCATGCACCATGTGCAGTCATCTGCACTGATGCCAGGCAAGTGCAAACTGGATGCAAGATGGTATTACTCTGATCTGGTAGTGTTTTATGCCCACTTTGCACTGGTGAAAATGTCTGTACAAGGTACACAGTAATGATGAATTAGTTCCCTTGCGTCAAAAATTCTGCTCTGAACAACACAGGCATAGATCCAGAGTAAGTCCCCTGAGGTCAATGGAGTTACACCGATGCACATCCACAGTAACTGAAGACAGAATTTAACCCTGTTCCTGCCTTTGTTCTTGTCCATAAAGTGCCTAGTGCCCATTCAGTGTTGTAATAAATAATAAATACAAACATTTTTAATTACCCATGTCAGAAAACACCATCTAAATTGACATCCTTGTTGCTGGTAGCGTTATGGGAAAGGCCAGTGATTTATGAAATTTGGAGATTTAACTGCTCTCTGACCCCTCCCTCTCGAACAGAGTTCAGACACACTGGCAGGGTAACGTGGGAATTCAGCACAGCCATTGTCCATACTATACCTCTTCTGTGTCTATACAGAAGGCTTTAGCTGGGCACCTTACATGAGAAAAAGTGAATGGAAAAAAGAGAGATCTTATTTCCGAGAGGATCATATGGTAATGAAAATAGCAGCCAGGGTACACTCCCTAGGCATACGTCTATGTACAAAAATGGGTTATGAGTTGCGTCTCTTGTAGAGGTATCCAAGCACAGCAACTCCACCTCAACAGTCATTGCTAACGGACCAAGCAGTAAGTTACAACACTGCCCGCTGACTAACAAGGTTAGTTTTTAAACATCACCACTGGCTATTGTGCAACGCTACCATGCCAGGAGATTAGCTTTTTCACCAGCTATAGTGTGAAAGAAGAGCGAACAATCCACATCCACTGTCTGTTTGTTTTTTAGAATATTAAATCCTTGTAGTTGCACCATGGGTCTGCTCCAAAGCCCCCTGCAATCCATAAGAAACTTCACGTGATTTTGGGTTAGGACCTAAAGGATGAGCACCACAGGGCCTGATCTGCAGAGATACTGAGCACCTGCTGCTACTACTGAAGTCAGATGGAGCAGTGGGTGCTTAACATCTCCTAAGGGTACATCCCTTATCTGATAAATGGGAATAACAAGGAAAATCAGCCATGTTGTGTTGTATTAGCCACAGCTACCAGTGCTGTCTGTAGTCACTCATGCATTTTCAAGGCTTGTGCATGTATCTGGAATATTGAGTCCAGTAAGAGCGACAAACACCAGGAAGGCATGCCCAGTGATAAGACTCTGTCGGGCAGGCAGGATTTACAGCTATGCTGGTCTCTTCTTCTTGAGAGAACTTTTTCTGCTCCAATGCTCAGTGTTACAGAACTTTCTCAGGACTTGTAGCATCAGTCTTTCATGTCCCAGTTGGTCAAGTTACCAGGCATTGACCCCATGTCAGTATAAATACATGGTGTGTTGTGAGGTGCTGTTGTTATCTTTATAGCACTAAAGTTGTTCATGGCTCTCTAAGCCCAGGGGCCAGATCCTCCACCATGTCTCTCAGGAGGTGCACTGCAAAAGGGGAGCGGGGTGGATTTAAGTTGGATTCGGGACGGCTCTGAGGAACAATATAGCTCCCAGAGGCCGCTCTAACTTACAGCAGTTTCCCCCATCCTGCAGCCCAAAATTTCTAGTGTGCTCTAGCCCTTCCCGCTTCCCTGTCTTGACATGCTGACATTTCTCCTGGAACCAGTGCAGGGCTCTGCGGAGAAGTGCAGCATCAGGGCATTTATGTCATTCCTACACTGCCTGTGTGCTGAGGGAACTCCCCAGGAGGCTGCTGTGTCCTCTTTACCACCCTGTACATCGGCATAAAGAGGCAATACAGAAGCATCCAGCCTAGCCCAAGGAAACTACACTCAGTCAAAATTTCTACAGATGAGTGAAGGACATCATCAAAACTGAGGCCAGGTCTACTTACATCCTGTCCCCACACCCGAGCTACGCAGTTATACCGACCAAATACCTGCTTTAGGCAGCATTATGTCGGTGGTAGGGCTTCTTCCGTTGACATAACTACCACCTCTCGTGGGGGTGGATTAACTGTGGTA
Organism: Mauremys reevesii; assembly: GCF_016161935.1. Lineage (NCBI taxonomy): Eukaryota > Metazoa > Chordata > Testudines > Geoemydidae > Mauremys > Mauremys reevesii. The sequence goes on along the minus strand of NC_052625.1, from coordinate 179,242,933 downwards.
ATGGGAGAAGCTCTCTTGTCGGTGTAGTAGCACCTTCACTAAAATGCTTCAACACTGCAGCTGCGCTGCTGTAGTTTTTTTAAATGTAGATCTGCCCTTAGTTTGTTATTTTCCCAGTGTCGTCATAACTCTGAATTTCCAGACTTTCATAGTTTTGTGAACACTACAACATTCTCTTAAATCATTCACAAACCTAAATGACCCTCGAAGTTTTAGCCTGGGAATTAACAATAACTTAGAATTTTCACCTTGAAAGTGCTTTAATCATCTCCTAAGTAATTTATTCACAACACTCCTATGAGTTAGGTAAGTATGACCCCCATTTTAGACACAAGAAAATGGAGGCTGGGAAGTGGCCTTTAAGTTTTAGTCCCTTTGTTTTTGACTGCTGGGCTGATAGGTGCAGAGTGCCTAGCTGCAGCTTCCACTGACTCCAGGTAAAATGATAAGTGAAAAGCAGGCCCTAATTGCCCAAAGCTGGCCACCCAGAAACTGTGGCCTTACAAAATTGGAGGCCTCTTCTGAAGAATCTGCACTTGGGTTATTTGCAAAAGGTCGGCTGGGGAAATCTGTGTCACCCCAAGGCTTAGAACTCAGGCATTCGTGGCTCCCAGCGTTATACTCAGACTAACAGGCTAGGGCCCGCTGCAGTGCTAGCTGACTGGGCCTAGCATTATAACTGCAGCTGGATGAAAGTTTTTTTGGTCAATAGTATATTTGCTGGAAAATGCATTTTTCCAGGCATTGAAATTATGCAAGAATTCAGGCCCAATCTGGCATATCGTTTTGGATGAAAAAAGCTCGTAAAATAAAAATGTCAGCAGTGTCAAAATGGTTTGTTTAGAAAATCCTTGCCCGAATTGACATTTGACACATTATATTTGACCCAAAAGACATTTTTGGGTGTGGGGAAAACAAAACAAACCATGGGAGGTGAAGGGGGAGTATTCCAGATTTTTTAGTTCAGCCACTGAACTGAAAAATCAATTATTCACTCAGCTCTAATTAAAATGGGTATTGTACTTACACACAGAGACCTGAACCTGACTTGGGTCTTTTGCTTATCGGGTATTGCTGAATTACCTTAGATGTTGTCTTTACTGAATGGTAGGACTGATTCAGCCAATGTAGATGCTGTACTCATTAAAACCATCACGCAACACAAACTGGCTGATGAGATTCCTTTTCCATGTAGGAGTTATGGAACCAAATTCAGCCGTGGTGTAAGTCCTGCTTAAATCAATGACAGTTCCACCCCCACACACCAGGGCTGAATTTGGCCTGATGCAAGTACCAAGGTGCACTTCCCCACTTAAACCATTTAGCATGTCTGTGTGGAAGTTATTACGGGATGTCTATACATCACGGTCTCTGGTTTGGACAACCACCATGCTGCTTCTCCCCACCTCCACATGCACACACAGACACACAGAGAAAGCTATTGAACTCCTACATAATCTGATGTGTCAACAAAGCAACTTCCCTGCCAGCCATCCTATGTCTAGGGACTTGAAATGGTTTCAGCTAGTCCCAGAATATTTCTGAGCAGAGTGCTTCAAAGATGTGAAAAGTATTTCTTGATTTATAGCCAACACCATACTGATTTTTACCTTGCAAGTAAGAAAGTGTTTTCAGTTTTTGTTCTGTTAATGCTTATGGAGGTCAAGTCTGACAGCGCTGTCTTGCTAGGCCTTGATATTCATTTCTCTTTATAGCTGTAAAGCTTCGTATGCATTTAGGTAAAGATGTAACATAAATGAGTTGGGCATCTGAGCATTGTGCATGTGTTGTTTGAAATATCAAAACACAGATAAGAAAGTCTGTCATTCTAGCACTTCTTGGGTGGACTGACCAGTTTCTGCAAAACTTTTGCCATTTACTTCAATAGGCCAGGATTTCACCCTTTTCAAGAAATCAGTTCTTAGCCACATGATTGCAAAGGAAACATTCAGCATGTGAACCAGTGGAGGGCTGTCTTCCTGGTTCTGCAGACAGACTAGAATAAGTGTTGTATCATCTTAAGTGTCTGCCAGTAAGAGGCAGCCGTGTTAGTCTGTATCCGCAAAAAGAACAGGAGTACTTGTGGCACCTTAGAGACTAACAAATTAATTTGTTAGTCTCTAAGGTGCCACAAGTACTCCTGTCCTTTTAGTAAGAGCTTTCTCACACAATAGCATCCAGTACTCTGTATAAGCCACAGGTGCTGACTTTTGTTTTTGCTGGTGGGTGCTCCTCTCTGTCCCTCTCCCCCCATGCAAGTGGCGGGCAGGGCCTTGGGGGAAAGAGACCAAGCGGAGGCATAGTCTTGAGGCAGAGCATGGATGATGCCTTAGGGAGGAAAAGGCCGACCTGGGGCGAGGCCTTGGGGTGGAGTGTGGGTGGGGCCTCGAGGAGAAGAGGCCAAGCGGGGGTGAGGCCACAGTACAGGCGCTGGGGCCCACAAAAGATTAATCGGACACTTAAGGTGCAGAGCACCCCCTATTTTTTTCAATGGGTGCTTGAGCCCCAGAGCACCTGGGGAGTCGGCACCTATGGTATAAGCCACATATTTTAGAGAAAAACTATTATAGAAATGTTTTAGGGCAGTTTGGTGAAAAGTTATTGAACCTGTTTCTCATGTCCCGCCACTTATGGAATAAGAATCCCAACTGTGCCAAGGGTAAACTGTGCTAGCAGCCCCAGTGCAGGATCAGGGCTCACAACAGGAGTCCTGGAGCGCTAACAGCATGTGACCATGTACCAATAGGTTGTATTATACTGCAAACCTGCAAGGGGACAGAGTTAAAGTACAAGCAATCGCAACCTTGTCAGTTCCAGACCTTTAAGTGCTTAGCAATAAAACTTAAAGCTTTGTTAATGCAACTTTAAAAAAGAGAATATAAAGCATACTCCAAATTCACACTATGACCAAGCACACACAGACCAGAGATTCAGTAAAACACTGGCTTCAGGGGAATTATTCATGTGTTTAAGTACTTTGCTGCATTGGAGCTCTCGGCTGGAATTTTCAAAGGAGCCCAAGGGAGATAGGCACCGAAATCCCATTGCATTTCAGTGGGAGTTGACTGCCTATCTCCTTGAAGGCCCTTTGAAAACCCAAGCTTTACTGAGCAGAGCACCCTCCCATGCAGGTCTCTGCTCCCAGCCTTAATCTTGAGGATATTTCAAACTGTCCATGCATTTTAGCACACAGCCCTGCTCCAGCCCCACTAGGTACCTGAATGGGGAGCACCATACTTCTGTGGAGGACTGGCCAGCATTCTCCTGGTGCTCCTTCCTAATTGTCATTCCACCCCAACAGGCACCAATGGCCATTATCCCTTTCGCCATAGCTAGGCCGCCCCACCTCCACAGCCCTTTTGGTCTTTGGCAGCTAAAGAGGTGAGAGGCGGATGGACTGTTTACAGACCAATTAGTGAGAGAGGCTTACAGTGTGCAAGTTGCTGCAAAAACTGTTATTTGAACCTAATTTTACACTGGACAAAGCCCTTGTGCCAACTTGAGTCAGCTATTAATGAAGCAAAACACCGTGCTGAAGGAGATACTCCATATGTGGAAATGATTCATATATTTCTAGGGTCTAAAAAGTGGAAATTCAATAGGATAAGCAAAGTTTCTGTGCTTGGCAACTACTGTTGCTAGCCAAATGTTAAGAAAACATTTCTGCAGCCCACTTAGCAAATGCTTCAGGGTGTCTTGCATTATAAGACAAAATGTAGCAATTATGGACAGCTGCTCTACTATATGCCACTGAACACGGAGGGAAAAAAAAAACTACTGCCCATAAAAATTGGTTCCAGAAATGAAGGGTTACAGCTATTTCTTACAAAGGCAAAATTTAACCTACCGTGATTTTATCATTGCTGATGCAGCAAATTATGGTGCAAGAATGTGATAATTTACTTTCTGAAAATGAAGAAATACTAACAGTTTTGCTCTTCTCTTCCTCCCACCCCTGGTTTGCAGTTAAACATATGAAAAATGTATTTCTCAGTTTCCATGTGCATAATTGCTCTTTGGAAAAAAAAATAGAACTTTAAGTTAGAAATTGTTTTTTTGTTCAAGTGTAGAACCATTTTTGAATGAAAACGAGACTGTTTTAAATTTTTAAAACTGTCTTATTTCCAGGTGCAATTGTGCAAACTTTCACAGCTTCTGCAAAAAAATTCAGACTATTTTCAAGAATTTGAAAGGGAACAAACTTTCCTGTAAATATTTCATGCAGTTCTGCTATCCAATACAGTGGCCTACATTTTCAAAACTAACTGTGACTCTGGGGCCCCTTTTTGTTGGTACCCAACCTGAGGCAGCTTACAGGGAGGGGGGGGGGCTGATTTTAGAAACAACGAGCATTCTTCCTCTGAACATTAGGCTCCTTTAAGGTGTCTCAAGTTCTCAGCATCAAAAATTGAAGCTCTCAAAGCCACTAGTCACTTTTGAAAAATGTAGGCTTCAGAATCTCTATGGCCAGTATCTTTACCAACAAAATATTTGTTACTTTCCCTTGACCTTACCTCAGCTATGCCTGGTATGGTAAAGTCTAGTAGGAGGATTTAAAACTTAGCACTTAATGCTCTGCACCTTCAAAACACCATACAAACATCAACAAATTAAGGTTTCTCTCTGCTAGGAATATCCTGCTGTTCATGCTACACAAAATGGAATATGTTCCTCTAGCCCAGCTCTCTTTAAATTGGTATGGTATGGATATGGTACCAACTATTCAATAATAGGCTGCATATATCTGTGTATATGATGACTCAGTGATCCATGACTACAGAAGCACTCAGAGTAGCGCTCTCACCTGTTGGCATTAGCTATGTACTGTACATAAAATAAATAAGTCAGGAGAAAAGAATCCCAGTAGATCAGAAGTGATGCCACTTACCACTATCCATTAGAAGTGCTATTTGTTAAATCAGTGAGATGCGAGAAGGAAGGAGAACATAGGCACTGAAATTTGTAGCTGCATTGTACACTAGAACAGCAGTTCTGAATCGGGGTATGTGTACTCCTTGGGGTACAAAGAGGTCTTCCAGTGGGTACATCAACTCATCTAGATATTTGCCTAGTTTTACCACAGGCTACATAAAAAGCACTAGCGAAGTCAGTACAAACTAAAATTTCATACAGACAATGACGTGTTTATACTGCTCTATATACTATACCAGGGGTAGGCAACCTATGGCACGTGTGCCGAAGGCAGCACACGAGCTGATTTTCAGTGGCACTCACATTGATGGGGTCCTGGCCACTGCTCTGGGGGGCTCTGCATTTTAATTTAATTTTAAATGAAGCTTCTTAAACATTTTGAAACCTTATTTACTTTACATACAACAATAGTTTAGTTATATATTATAGACTTATAGAAAGAGACCTTTTAAAAAGGTTAAAATGTATTACTGGCACATGAAACCATAAATTAGAGTGAATAAATGAAGACTCGGCACAGCACTTCTGAAAGGTTGCCGACCCCTGTACTATACACTGAAATGTAAGTACAATATTTATATTCCAATTGATGTATTTTACAATCATATGGTAAAAATGGGAATGTAAGCAATTTTTCAGTGATAGTGTGGCTGTGACACAATTGTATTTTTATGTCTGATTTAGTAAGCAAGTGGTTTTTAAGTGAGGTGAAACTTGGGGGTACGCAAGACCAATCAATCAGACTCCTGGAAGGAATACAGGGGTCTGGAACGGTTGAAAGCCACTGCACTAGAAGAACTTGGAATACTTTACACTTCATAGTGCACCTTAAACTGGTATCTTTCCTATGGAGAGGTGACAGCAGGGGAACTTGCTCATAGAGCCAAACTGCAATAAGCAAATGGTATAGCCTGTGGGGCAACAGAACTTGGTGGGACTATGGCCAGCGTCTGGACTCTCTGAAAAATCTTCCCCAGGACTCATCGTTTGGCATGCTGAAGAACTCATGGAAAGCAAACACAAAGGGGCCTGAACACAGCCCAAGCAAGCTGCTTTAAGAACTCAAATGATTTCTTTAATTATTTTTTTGCACTGTTTGTTCCACTCTAGATGCCGGGGTGACCCTGCAATGGGATGGGGTTCAGTAATGGGGTAATGGCTTCTTCTTCAGGGTAGGAAAAGGTATTTGTAGCAAAGAAAAAAGATATTGAGAATTAACTGCTCTAGATGTCATTATAATTTGGTTGTACAGTGGTAGCACCTAGAGGTCTCAGTCAGGGAACAGGGCCTGATTGCACTGGATACTTTTGACAAACTTAACAAAAAGGTGGTCACTGTCCTGTGGGGTTTCTAATCTAAACAGGGATCACACCCTCCATGATGAGAATGCATATTATTTAAAATTCTGTCCTCAAGAAGCCAATGTTTGCATTAAAAGATTCTGGGTAAAATCCTAGCCCTACTGAAGTCAGTGGGAGTTTTGCCATTGACTTCAATGGGGCCTGGATTCCACTCGGGTTTTGCGCACCCTTGATTCCTTTGAGTTCTGGCTGCAGGAAAAATTTACTTTATATTTAAACATTGGCCACTGGAGACCTGGTTTTCATTTGCAGCAGCTGCTCAGTGAGCATGTACCAGCCATTTCCTTGACTACACTGTTGCACGATCACATTAAAAATGGAAGAAAACCCCACGGGTGGGTTGAGCAAAGCTGCAGTTTTCAGCAGCAGTTCAGCTACAGCTGCAGTTTGGCTGATTAACTTTCTCTTGCTCAAAACATTGCAAAAAATCAATTGTGAAAACACTGTGGCTCTGGGTGATGTACTGTTGAAAGCTGTGACTACACCAAATGTAGGGGGTTCTCAGCATGACAGCAGCTCTGCTGTTCATACTGAGATACACATCATTTTTTCAAGTGTTTCTTCATTCGTCATTCATTGCAACAGGATCTATGATTTACACAATGTAGATCATATCAAGGAGAGGCATCTGATATCTTCCCCCTCTCCCCCTTTGCCAGGGATTTACGCATGGATGGGACATGTTGAGATATTAAAAAAATTGAATTTTGCAGCTGAGGCTCAGCTCTAAACAACAGCTAGGTTAGTTGGTTCTGCAGAGCTGCCAACATGATGCCCTGCAAAAGCCACGTAGGAAACTTTCTTAGTACACATTTGCTGCTGTGACACACTAGTAAAATAAAAGGCGCAGGACAAACTGGCTCTTGCCACTAGCTCCAAATACCACAATATCAGTTCAGAGAAGACAGGCATATTTCCCGGTAATTTCACTTATTTCATGGACAAAGACTCCTGCCCAGCCTTTTTAGAAAGATGATTTTGTGGGAGTCTCAGAAGACGATGGGGCTAATTCCAGACTCTGCCATCAACTTTCTCTGTGACTTTGGGCAAGGCACCGAACCTCCATGCCTCAGTTTCCCCCATGTGCGAAGTGGGGACAATAACACTTTTATAACAAAGGGAAATGTCAGGGTAAATGCATCAGTGTTTGGGAGGTACCTAAATACTATGCTGATGAGGACCATAAAAGGAGATAAAATCTGGCATATGTGGCCTCTCTATCTATGGTAGCTGCTGCTTAAGCTCTAACGATCTGCCTAAAAACAACATATAAAAACTGGGCATTTTTTGTATTTTTCTGACATGAAGTAAGATTTGTGAATCCAAGACCACATTGTTCTGACCAAAGACACCAAGCTAGTTCTGAAGTATTTCACAGGCCACTCCCAAAGCTACTGTGTTTCCAGATCTTTTCCCTCTCACTTCAGTTCCTGCATCAGTGCCTTTGCAGTTGTTTCATTCTGTTTGTCACTTGTGATCACTGTCACTGACATAGCAATGCAGAAAGAGCCAGATTTTGTATCCACAGCTATTTTGCCACCTTCCTTTGAGACAGATAAATGGAGTGTGTTCATCACCATTCCTGGTTCAACTCTGTGGAGAGAAGAGCCTAGGCATTACTAGAAATTAGTTACAACAGAACAAAGAACCTAGAAAATGAGACTATGAGAGGAGAGTGGGGGAAAACTTGCATGTAAAGTGTAGACAACTACGGCATTTGAGAAGTTTTACATACCCTAAAAAATACAGTACCACACTCCCTCGCACATTTCTATCCCTAACTCCTGTGTGTCACAAATACCTCCTAATACCCACTGCAGATGGTGATGCAGCTCAAAGGATCTTTGCAGAACACTCAGGAATAAGTCCATAGGGCCACAGTCTGCTTTCAGTTACGAAATGTGCATCATTGAAATGAATAGGACTGCAACCAGTATTAGAGCCAGAGCCTCAGCTGGTGTAAATCAACCTAACTTCATTTAAGTCAATGGAGGTGCACGGATTTACAGCAGTGGAGGATCTGCCTCAATTTAACAGGGAGCCTCACATCCGTTGACCATAGCCTTGCCTGATGGATGCCTCCTCAGCTGCTCACTTTGGCCCCTTGGCTACCCTATTGTGCCCCCAGATAATTTTAGCCCATTCCTTGGCAAATGGGGGATGGAATCTATACACTCAATCACTGGTTGGCTTGCTCAGGCAGCGAGGAACTTCGCGTTTATTTAATAATCTCTGTCAGGATTCCTCGATTTAGCTTTGTCTCTTCCCTTAAAGGTTAAATGGGCTAAAGGGAAGAGAGGCAACTAAAGAAGCAGCACCAGAGAAAGCTGATAAGAGGCAAATGCCAAGACAGACTGGTGGGGTGCAGAGGGGAAAGATCCATGAAGCTGAAAAGAAGCTAGTGGGTCTGTGGTAGAGCTGCTGTCCACATTGCAGCAAGGTGGTGAGTACCATTAGAAAGGAAATAGACTAAGGATCTGAGGCATGGGGAGCTAAGGTGCTAGAGCTGTGGGAAGCTTGTGCGGCTTCGAATTAGGCGCTCGCTGGACCAGGCCACCACGTTAGGCGCCGGCTAGATAGCATGGACAGCACTCTGAGCTTGCCAGCCACACCCAGCCACACCACGCTCTTGAAGCAGCCATTTTAGAGGTCTGGGTGGTGTTTCTCTGACTTGGCTGGCGGCGGCGAAATTGGGCCTACATCTTCCTGCCCGCCATTTGCTCTCGCCAGCAGAGTCTCTGCAATCCTCCAATAGAGAGAGATAGCAGCAGCCCGCAGCCCAGGGATCCCCAGCAGCTGTCCCGGTGGGGGCGAGAGCTGGCTCATGAGGGGCGCTCCAGCTGAGCGAGCTGTGCTCGGGAGCAGAGTGTACTGTCGGAGTCGAGAGTCTGGGGGGGATAGAGGGAAAGAAGCAGCGCAGGATGCGCCGCAGTGCAAAGACAAAGGTCAGAAAGTGAAGGAGGTATCGTGAAAGTCGCAGCCGCAAGAGAAAGCCGATACAAGGCACCCCAGAGAAGGTAAAGGTATCAATGAAATGCAACCAAGCGTGGGCCAGTGACGGACCAGTCGCGGCCCCACAAGACAGGACCTGGGTCTGTCACAGTGATTGTTGGCCAGACAACTCCTCTTGTGCATGGAAGATGCGCCAGGGTCCAGGCAGGCCCACTCGTACCGCCTCATGCTTCCACCTCTTTTCCACACCTCACAGAGATCTCTCGAACGAACCGGCCCCCCCGACCCATCCCCCCCCCATTCTTCAGGATCGAGCGGACAAGGAAAAATCAGACAGCCACATTTATTTTTCCAGATACAGGGATAGGAGGGATATAAATAAAAATAAATAACAATCTACAAACATTTTAAAGAAAAAACTTAAACAGGTAAAAAAATACAAATAGGAAAAAAATAATTAAATATGATATAAAAAAAGCTCAAAGAGAGCACAAAAAAAATATCAGGAGGAGGTTAATGGAAGAGGTAATTTTGTTCGGTGGAGCTCAGCTGAAGCAGCCTCAGCAGGTGGGTTCCGTGGTAGAGGAGGAGCATGGCAGCCCTCGGCGAGCATGCACTCTGAAGTGGTGAGTCTCAGCAGCCGCTTGATCTCAGTCTCTCTGACTCGCTGTGAGGTGCCGGCCTGGGTGTGTCCTGTGGAAGTGCTGCATCTAATTAGTGGAATTAGTGTACTGTTACTTTTGTTGCATAGGGTGATGTACTTTTGCCTAGTGCTGCATCTTTAACAGAGTTTTACTTTGCATAAGAATGACTGCATGTTAGACTTTTTTTACTTTATGAATGAATGACGTGCCCTTTTTGCCATTGCAAATGACCTGCAGAACAGTACAGGGATCTTTCCTTACCTTTTCCCTGTTCACTGGCGGTTGTTGCAGGCCACAGAGGAAAAGCCAGACTTTTGCTGAGCACAGCTAGGAGGTGCCGCAGCAAGCATCTTTTCTGCTTGTGCTTAAGCCAGCAGAGTCAGCATCTTAAAGCTTTGCACTGATAAGCATAAGCACTCCACAGGCTTACCAGACTTTGTGCAGAGAGCGTATTCGTAGCTCTCTCCACTACTTGAGAAGAACTCTGACTTGGTGCTTCCCTGTTCTCTTCTATTAGTTCAGCTACTTCCGAGATCTCCTTATTTGTTTATTCCCTGTTCGCACTTTTTTGAGACTGACTACTCTCAATCTTTTCGTGTACACACACACTGATTTGGTCTTCCCTGCTCCCCCTGCTCACGATCACTCAGACTTCAAGAAACATGTCCCAAAACGACGATTGGCTCAGCAGAGGCCTGCCTCAGGCAGCCCAGGCCAGCAGCAGAGAGGACAGGCAGGCAGAAGAGCTGAGGCAGCAGAGCAGCAGCAACGGGAGACAGGCGGGTCCAGGGAGAGCCTGTGTCAGCGCAGCAACACCAAGGAGGCGGGAAGGAGGGAGCGGCCAGCACCGCCGCGCGCGGAAGCTAGGGCTGCATGACTGCACACGCAGAGAGCCAGGGCCCAGGTGCTGCCCTGCAACTGCAAGCGCCACCGCCGCAAGTCCCCTCACCCCCCCTCCCCAAAGTGACAAGACGGAGGACACCCGGGGGCCGAAGAAGAAGTCTGTGCACCCGCCAGTGACAAGACGGAGGGGCCGACAGGCCACGAGAACTGTCAAGCTGTACAGCTACAAGATAATGTTTTACAGCATCAACCAGTCTCAACCCTGTGTACCACCCCACTTTAAACACACCCAACCCAACTAGTTGTTTGTACAACTAGTTTGGTTTCGTGTGTTTTGATCTGTTTGTGTGTGTGTGTGGGTGTGTTCTGTTTCAGCATGTAGCCCACAGCAGTGTTGTGGGAATTGTGTGTGCAGTGCAGGTCACACAACACACACACACACTGTGGCTGCAGGCAGACTGGGCTGTGCACACACTGCCCAGCTGCTTGTCACCTTTCCTTGAGGTGTGGGGTTGTGTGGTGGCTGGTGCCTGCAGAGGTCGGCCAGGTGAGGCTCCTTGTGGCTGCCTGGGTCGTGATCACGATCCTCCCGGTGCCCTGAGCCCCAAAACAAAAGGACTCCCCACGATCCACCCCCCACCCCCCCCCCCCACCACCCTCAGACCCATACCCCCCCACCCTCCCACCCCACCCCTCCCCCAACCCACACGGCCCCCCACCCCCCCTGCAAACACACCACCTCCCAGCCCACCTTAACCAGCACAGAATGCTTCCATGTTTCAACGAAGAGAAAGAAAAAGATTTCGAAAGAGAAATTATTATGCACTAAAACATGTCCTTAGTTTTATTAATTACTAAAACATGTCCTAAGTTTTAAAATCTGGGAAACAGTCTTTATGAACAGGCTCATCACAAATCAAGTGGACCCTCACAGGTTACCTCGCTCCTGCCTCTCTGCTTTGCGCTCTGCGCTCTGGGATATTGCATATCGCCTCCCGCTGTTATATTTCTCAGCACGCTGATCGTGAAGCAGCAGCCAGGAAAACCTGCCGGGTCGGCCAAGCTGCTCCAAGGTCTTCGCCCTTGCTTGTCTCAGCCTCCCAAGCACACAAAGCAGAGCAATAACTTCGGGGATATTCTATTGCTGATGTCAGAATTGAGAGTTCGCCATCTCGCCTCCACGCTCCCACCCCCACCACTCCTCTCCCCACTCCGGCTTGCACTCAGTTCCAAGTTGAAGAAGTTCCTTTTCACTGTGGCCGGCGCCTGTAGAGGCTTCATGGGCTGTGGGTATCCGTAGTAGGGCGGGTCCAGATCATCACAGGCACATTGTGGTCCGGGAAGAATTATTAAGTTTCTGCCTGGAAGAAAGTGCCTGCCTGGTCTGAGTTCTGAACACACGCGCCATGAAAACACCCAGCCCCATGAACCTTGCACCCCGCGTTGATGTTGGTCCACCGTCAAAACGTCCACCACCCTCCACCACAGCTTGCAGCACTTGCTGCTTAGGTGGCTTGCGGTTAATGTACTTGGCTGCCTGTTGATGTGGCCCAGTGAGTCAGGTCATAGCCATCTTCCCAGCCCCCATAATCCCACCGGTATGGGCCGCCATCTGGGCGAAGCCATCACACTGAGTTGGACCAGTTGCTCCTTTGAGAGCAGTTGTGGTTGTTGCTCAGCTTTGAATTGAGTGGTCCCCCACACGCCAAAGTGCCACCAAAGTGGTTGAGCTTCCTCACTCTGACCGTGGGGCGCTGGGCTGGAGCTAGGCCCACTCGCTGTGCACACTGCTTGCACTCGCAGGCATCCGTGTCCTGCGTGCTTCAGGGCAGGGCAGGGCACAAGCACAGTTCAGTGCCCAAACGCTACATCCTCTGAAGTTGCGCAGCCACTCTGTGTCATCCCAGATCCTGCTGCACAGCGCGCTCCCCCTTGTCTGCTGCTTGTTCCCGGGCCCCCCCACGACCGTTCCACACCCCATGCCCCCCCATTCCCCACCCCTGCCCGCCCACTGCTGCTTTCTGGCTTCTCTCCTGACTCCTCTCCTCCTCTCGCCGGAGCCTCCTCGCCCGGTTTCTCAGCATCTCAGCATCTGACTGTGGAAGATAACGCGATAGGAGTTTGAAGAGCAGACCATATCGCATGATGAATGCATGGGCGCAGTGCTGCTTGCAGTGCTGTGCGTGCTCGCAGCGACACCCGCACACAGCGCAAACAGATTTTCCCAGCGAAGCCAGGAGGGGAGGGTGATTGGCTGAGTGCAATGTTCACATTTTTCCCCAGCATGCATTGGGGGAAATCCCACAATTCCAAATGGGGAGGGGGTGGAACTGTGGAACTGTGGGACACAGTGCACCGGCTCCAAAGTCGGCCTGGGCCCCGTGAATGTGGACTCAGAAGTTCGAATTTGTGTATTTAGTATGGCTTATTAAGGTCGAATCCACAAATTCGACTTAAGTAGATTCGAAATAGTCCTGTAGTGTAGACAAGCCCTGAGTCAAAGCTCATAAAAGGGTAAATCTACACTGCAGTGTAAGTCCAGGCTCAGACTCAGGCCCAAACTCCATCTTTCCATCTGCACACAATTCTGTCTCTGACTCAGGCTTGGGTCACAGGACCACTTGGGGATTAAGGGTTTGAGCCCAGGTCCTGTGGGGACTCAGGCCCAAACTCCATTGTTTTGCAGTGTAGACGCAGCTTAGGCCTGATCCCCCAAGAGTCAGGCCCGAGAGTCTGCCGATGCTATCCCACAATCCCATGTGCCGGTGTTCTTTGTCCTCTCTAGCCCAAGAATATCCAATCATCTCCCAGGAAATGGAAGTAACCCTCCTTAGTCAAGTACAGTAGCGTGGTGTTTAAACCTTCCTGAGCTGCAAAACACATTGAACCTTCTGCATTTGCAATGGCCACCAACCAGAAGTCGTCCTTGGCCAAGTGCACTGCTTCCTGGTCAAGTGAGCACAGCCAGATTTTGGTGAGTCTCTGGTGAGAGGCAAGCAAAAAGTTCAATTTTGATTGCCCCATGAATTTTGACTCAATCCCAGGTGCTGATAGCTGCTAACTTTCCCCAGAGCAGGAAGTCCAGATAGGTAGTCACATTTCAGGGAACATATTTTGAGTGATCACTGCAGTATGTGATCAGCCTACTCCACCCATAGTTGTGCTATTCCGTGACAATTAAGTTTGAAAACTTCTGCAGCATACACAGCTAGCTTGCCTTGCATCTTGAAATAAGATATCCCTTTGCCATTCTGGAACCAAAAGAATTGTTACATCCTCCAAAATGTGAAATGCCTGAAATGATAGAAAGGTGTGACAGCGTGAGAGCAGCCTAAAGCTGAGTCACCACTCTGTGCACTTCGCAAGTATCCCCACATGAACCAAAGTGATGAGATAATTGATTAAGTACCAGGTGATTAACCAATTAATGAGGAGATCCCACTCATCAGCTGAGGATTATTAACAGGGGCAGCGGAAGAGACAGGAGGGAAGCCCAAAGGAAGGCTGGAAGGAAGAGCAAAGGAGCCCAAAATCTCCAAGGTGAGCTCTCTCTCTCCCTCCTGCCCTGTGCATTGGTATTAGATACAGGCTTGGGGAAAAGCCTTATACAGGAGGGAACAAACACTTGGAAAGCACATTGTAACTAAAGCACATGGTGTTGAACCAGTGAAGGAGTGTGTGAGGACTATTTGCAGTAAGGAATCCAGTGTGAAGGAACTCTGCCTTGCGGGAAAAGGGTTTATGAAGTAAGCCGTGGTCCATCCATTGCCCCAGAGGGAAAGGTGGCCTGCAATTTCTATACATAACCAATTGTGACTTAACTCACCATTCTCTGCACTCTTTTCACTGCAATTACCCTGGTTGTGTCCATAGAGCTTCTGGGATCTGAAGTGTTTCTCTCACAACATATTGAAGTTCAGTTTTATGAAGGATTATTTTTTGGCCTTGAGATTCCACAAGGATTTTTCCTGTGTTCAGGCACTGAACCATCTGTGAATTACTGAGACAACAGCATACTGTTCTGTTTGCCTCTCCGCAGGTACGGAACAGCACAGGGCAGTTGCAGAGTTTGAAAACAGAATTGCAGCACTGGAGCATTGCAGCTTGCATTGGAGCTCCTGGAACAGGAATGTTGGCTGAAGGAGGATGACAGACCTGTCTGACCGACTGCTTTAGCTAATGGCCACTAGAATGCAGGCTCCTTCTGCACCCGCTCCACAGCATAAGGTCCCCTCCACAGTACCATGCCAGCAGACCAGGAACACTTTGGACAATTCCATGGGTGGGTGACCCACACCACTTGGACTTAGCAGCAGCTGGGCAGGAAAAATCTACCCCCTGCAGTCCTCCACCCTGGTCTAGGAACCCCACCCAATGCATACTTCCACCCCTGTGATGACCATCTTCCCCCAGCAGGCCTCCACACCCAGACAGCAGCACCAAGTGTGTGCTAAATGCACAAGAAAGGGAAAGGAAAAGGTGCCAGCAGCTCCCATTGGCCTGGAGCAGTGAACCCCAGCCAGTGGGAGCCGCGATCGGCCGGACCTGCGGACGGGGCAGGTAAACAAACTGGCCCGGCCCGCCAGGGGCTTTCCCTATACAAGTGGCATCCCAAGTTTGGGAAACACTGTTCTAATGGAAGCTGGCGTGCCTGGCAGTGCTTTAATATTTTATTTATATATTATATTTGTAACGCATCCATTATCACAAATAAAGGCATTTATTTAATTAGGAAAGTTTATTGCCATCACTGCATCACATGCTACAATGTATTTTTTGAAAAATAAAAATAAACACATGGTAAGGCACAATGAGGAAGTTATATCCAAATGTAATCTCTCAATACATCTATGTACAGCAATCCATGATGTGAATGCCCAACCCCCCAACCACTTCATAAATTGTCATCTCATCCCTAAGAAAAATTAGGGTGATGTGCACAGGCAGGTCAGGCATGCTGTGAAAATATCATGCTCTTTGATAATGGAAGGGGCCCAAATTTTCCAGTTTCCTGAGCCATTCAGCATTCGTGCATTTGGAATAGTGGGGTGTAGCAAAATCTAGGTACCATACCCCACTATGACAGCTGCCTTTTAAACATGCCTGAGGCTGAACATTCAGAGAGTTTCAAAGTAACTAAGCAGCTAGAGCAATGGATCCTGGGTCACCTCTCCTCCCACTGCTTTGAACAGCCCCTCCAATTTTCAGTGCCCAGAACAAGTACTCCCAGTCCCTGCTGCATGACCAATAGCCACCTTTGAAAACTATGCTACTCATATTTCTATTTTGTACCTATCTTGATGAAAGCTGAAATTTACAAAGACTACAAAAGCCGTTTTTTCCCCGAATAAACTTGGGAAAAATATATAATTGCCACTGTCGGTTGAGGTTCTCATGCAAGGACGAATACATTCATGGCTTTCTAGCCTCATTTACTGACTCAGTACATAAATAATTCAGACTTCTGTTAGAGGATTTGCATGGCTTTTTTCCCCTCTTCATTATTCTACAGTAGACAGTGTATTCACTGGAGTTCAACCCAAACTCTACTCTTTCACATTTGGTACTTAACTAAAGAAATTGTTCAGTTCTGATCAAAGAGGTCCCTTAAAATTGAGCTGCTCAGCACAGAGAGCAGAGCCAGTGATGTCAAAATGAATCTTTAAGAGTCTTTCTGAACAGTAAGGAGTATTTACTGCCACTGGTCCCTGGCAAAACTTGTATTCATGTAGCAAGGATAATATATAGCCTGACATTTATACACACACACTCTTTTTAAAGAGTCCTTATTGCAAGTCATTCCAGAGCTGAAAGCTAAGATCCAGGCCTGGAGTGCTAACGTGGACATATTTCTTTCTGATCAGTATCCTGATCAGTGTGAAACCCTGGTAACACTGACGTAAACGCCAAAACTTCCATTGACTTCAGTGGGGAGATGGCTTCATCCCAAATGTTTAATGCCTTTGGAATTATCAGACTCCCACCTACCAATCCTATATCAATCTCTCCATTATTGTGATGGGGAGTCTACCCCACACCAAGCTTGTTAATGAGGCCAATTAACCTTATAGGCTGTACCTGGAGGAGAGCCAGGGCCTGATAAGGCCTAACTGGTGATCAAGACCAGTTGGGTAGGGGTAGGCTGAGCTTGTATAAAGCCGGCAAAGTGAAAGCAGGAAGAGGCTGCAGCCACCTTCTGAGCCTAGTGAGGAAAGAAGCGGGGAACCCAGGTAGGGAGGCAGAAACCCTGGGATCCTGAGCCTGAGGGAAGGAGTTTACCCAGACAGGTGGTGGAGAAGGAAACCTGCAGAGGCTGAAGTAGGAAGAAACCTATGGAAATGGCTGCAAGGGTTGAGATGGTACAGGTATTAGCTGTTGAGTGTAGGTTCTCTGGGTTGGAACTCAGAGTAGGGGACAGGCCTGGGTTCCCCTACCAGCCACTGGGAAAGTGGCAAAGACTTGAATCAGAAGGCTAACTGGAATGGCACCTGGAAGGGGAAAACTGTATAGTGACCTCACCGGAGGGCCAACCCACAAAGAGGAAGCATTGTGACTCCTAGAGATCATGAGCGGCCATGGTGCGAAGGAAGGAGGCATCAAAGTGTGAGGAGATCAGGGAGCTAATCCCCAGATACAGCCATGAGGAGACGCTCCAACAGGGATGAGAAACCCTGTTATAATTATATATATGCAGATGTCTACAGAAATGTTTTTAGCTTTTTTTTTTTTTAACTTTAAAATTAGATTTTCCTGACATCTAAACCATTCTGACAGTGGTTCCAATGGAAAGCTCTTATCTTGGGGAATCCATTGTTGTATTATATTTAATGTAATATAGTTTCTTGGGCTGCAAAGATTTTTTTTTTAAATAGTTGCTAGTCCAAATGATCATTTGTGGAGTTCCAGCTTTAATGTTGTTGCTGCATAGAATCATAGAATATCAGGGTTGGAAGAGACCTCAGGAGGTCATCTAGTCCAACCCCCTGCTCAAAGCAGGACCAATCCCCAACTAAATCACCCCAGACAGGGCTTTGTCAAGCCTGGCCTTAAAAACCTCTAAGGATGGAGATTCCACCATGTCCCTAGGTAACCCATTCCAGTGCTTCACCACTCTCTGAGTGAAAAAGCTTTTCCTAATATCCAACCTAAACCTCCCCCACTGCATCTTGAGACCATTGCTCTTTGTTCTGTCATCTGGTACCACTGAGAACAGCCTAGATCCATCCTCTTTGGAACCCCCTTTCAGGTAGTTGAAAGCAGCTATCAAATCCCCCCTCATTCTTCTCTTCTGCAGACTAAATAGTCCCAGTTCCCTCAGCCTCTCCTCATAAGTCATGTGCTCGAGCTCCCTAATTATTTTTGTTGCCCTCCGCTGGACTCTTTCCAATTTTTCCACATCCTTTTTGTAGTTTGGGGCCCAAAACTGGACACACTACTCCAGATGAGGCCTCACCAATGTCGACTAGAGGGGAATGATCATGTCCCTCGATCTGCTGGCAATGCCCCTACTTATACAGCCCAAAATGCCGTTAGCCTTCTTGTCAACAAGAGCACACTGTTGACTCATATCCAGCTTCTTGTTCACTGTAACCCCTAGGTCCTTTTCTGTAGAACTGCTGCCCAGCCATTCGGTCCCTAGTCTGTAACAGTGAATGGGATTCTTCCATCCTAAGTGCAGGACTCTGCACTTGTCCTTGTTGAACCTCATCAGATTTCTTTTGGCCCAATCCCCTAATTTGTCTAGGTCCCTCTGTATCCTATCCCTACCCTCCAGCATATCTACCACTCCTCCCAGTTTAGTGTCATCTGCAAACTTGCTGAGAGTGCAATCCATGCCATCCTCCAGATCATTAATGAAGATATTGAACAAAACTGGCCCCAGAACTGACCCTTGGGGCACTCTGCTTGATACCAGCTGCCAACTAGACATGGAGCCATTGATCACTACTCGTTGAGCCCGACAATCTAGCCAGCTTTCTATCCACCTTATAGTCTATTCATCCAGCCCATACTTCTTTAACTTGCCGGCAAGAATACTGTGGGAACTTTGCTAAAGTCAAGGAACAACACGTCCTCTGCTTTCCCCTCATCCACAGAGCCGGTTATCTCATCATAGAAGGCAATCAGGTTAGTCAGGCATGACTTGCCCTTGGTGAATCCATGCTGACCCTGATCACTTTCCTCTCCTCTAAGTGTTTTAGAATTGATTCCTTGAGGACCTGCTCCATAATTTTTCCAGGGATTGAGGTGAGGCTGACTGGGCTGTAGTTCCCCAGATCCTCCTTCTTCCCTTTTTTAAAGATGAGCCCTACATTTGCCTTTTTCCAGTCATCCAGGACCTCCCCCGATCACCATGAGTTTTAATGGCCACTGGCTCTACAATCACATCTGCCAACTCCTTTAGCACCCTTGGATGCAGTGCATCCAGCCAGCCTCATGGATTTGTGCTCATCCAGCTTTTCTAAATAGTCCTGAACCACTTCTTTCTCCACAGAGGGCTGCTCACCTCCTCCCCATGGTTCGCTGCCCAGTGCGGCAGTCTGGGAGCTGACCTTGTTCGTGAAGACAGAGGCAAAAAAAGCATTGAGTACATTAGCTTTTTCCACATCCTCTGTCACTACGTTGCCTCCCTCATGCATGCTCAGTTGTGTCTGTAATTATTTTTCTACATATACGTAGGGAGGATATGTAAGGTGGAATTCAGCCCAGCTGCCTGCATCATCATCTTAGTTGCAGAAATAAAGCTTTATTTTGGATGTCCTTTGGAATACGTGGATGCACTCAGAGAGTGACTAAATAAAAGAACATTAGAACTCACTGTAGAGAGCTCCTGTCCTGAAATGTAGGTTAAACCCCTTTCAGTACATACAGGTCCCAGGTCTGGAACCCACAAGACCTCAAAACCTATATGCAAATGGAACTTACAATTTATAACCCGTTCTCCCCACCCCCCTGAGTTGTACGTCCAGTGGGGGATTGCCAGTGGGAAGGAACACACAGGTGACACAAAAGAGAGTTAATCTTGTCTATATTTTAAAGTGGAGGGTTACAAATACCTTGTTTTCTCTGGGGCAACCCTTGGGCACTATCCAGAAGCTTCACCATGGGACCAAATACAATAGGCCTTCTCCTGAGAGGAAGAGAGCTACTACAACTGCCTGATCCAAAGCCACTTGAAGTTAATGGAAAGACTTCAGTTAATGTCTGTGGGCTTTGGATCAAAGTCTTGACTGCACAATAAATAAATCAATTCTTTGTGCCAGCTTCCAGATGCAATTCATAGTATGATCAACTTGGTTCTCTTGAAGCCACCTCGCACCTTACACCCATCCCGACAGGTAAGATCAGCTGGGATGCTCTGGGAGTCAGTTCCTGTGACAGGGCTTCCTCAGTTGGGGGCTGCTGCCTTTGGAATTCTCAAACCTTGACAAACAGCCAAAGATCAGACTTGATGATTTCCAGGTCATGATCTAAGGCCTAGCTGTTTGAGATAGGAATGTAGGATAGTTATAACTAGTGGCCCATTGGTTATATGATTAACCAAAGAGAATTCTCTCTCAAAAAAATACAGATTTTCTGCACTTCATAGCTGCATAATATAATGTACAAACTGTCTAAAAGCTAGAATAATATACAGTTTTGACCAAAATGAGCTCAAGCTCCAAAAATTCTGATCCCCCTCCAAGTTCGTGGGTGCTTTGATTGGTGCATTCGGTGACAGAGTACTGTGCACCAGTATGGAGTTGATCGTCACACACCAAACTGGTGGATATGCAGTTACATGTCGCCATGTGCATCATCTCCGGCGCCCTGCGTCTGACTCCACTCCCATGGCTTCCAGTTCTGAGCAATATTGCTCCTCCTCCTATCAGATGAGAGGTTGCCACTGACAAGTTACTGGAGAAAGTATGCGTCAACCCAAGCCTGCCGCTGCACAATGACCTTTTTAAACCACCAGCTGCACGTTTGCCGTCATGTCGCCCATTATGGTCTCATCCGCCACTCTAGGAAGTTAAGGAGGAAACACTCTGGCGATAGAAATGGGTATCTGTTATAATCCCCAACCAGTCCCTCATCACTGACCCCACAATTTGCCCGCCTGGTTTTGACCTGCTCCGTTACCAATGGTCCCTGTTGAACAGGTTCTGGACCGGGCAAGGTCTCTGTGCAGCTAACCAGTATTGCTGGGGCCTTCGTGACAGCTCTTTGTGCAGCTGCGGCGCAACACGGACGATGCCGCACATTGTCGATGAATGGCTGTTGATTAGGTTCAGCAGTGGCCTAGAAGACCTGCATCACACCTCTGAAGATGCCATCTCTTGGCTAGACGACTAAGCACATGCTAAATAATAAATAATTGGTGTATAACAAAGATGAGTGCTATTTATAAAATTCACATCTAGGTTTCGACTATTAACAGGTTTGGGGTGCTTACATCCAGGGATTTAATTTGTATTTATCTCCTGCACTGTGAGTGCTGGGGTGTGCCACTTGCAGTCAACTGCAGATGTAAGGCCAGAGTATCTACCGTCTGGTTTAAAAAATAATGGGCAGCATCCTCAGCTATTGTAAATCAGCACAGCTCCTTTGATCAGGCCCAACATATCATTCAGTAGCCATGGTCCTGTATTACTAGCAGTAAAAATTCATGATATCAAGTAGTACATCTGACTTTTCCAGTCCCTCCCTGAAGCAGCATTGCTAAAATTGTCTGCCTGGGCCAATGGAATATCACTTCCAGCATTTAATGGCGAGGCTTTTACATTATAAACTTTTACATATTTTGTAGTGAGCTGCAGAAACACACCACTTTAACAGTACTTTTCCTTCCAGCACTCTGCTGAAGTGGCCTGCATTGCACTGCTTTTCCCCATCTTCATTTACAAGTACAGCAATGTTGTCTGATTAGTTGAGATTCCATTTCATCCTCTGTTCCTTCCAAGTTCTTATTGAAGTCTGCACTTGATAACATTTGCAGGTGCTGCTTTGAATCTAAACAGGCTAGGAAATAATCTCTTTTTTTTAAAAAAACATGGAAATGCTTTAATTTTACTTGGTTTCCTCTTGAATCATAATAAGAGAAGGAGAAAAAGAATGCACAGAGATTTCTCTACTGTCAGTAAGCAATCCAAGAGTCATTAACAAGGCAAGCTTCTGGCACAGTGTCCAATTCCCTAGATCTCAAACTTGCATATGATTATATCCATAGTTGCAATCTGGTTTTTAAATTTTAAATTCAGTGCACCTTTCCCATAGGAAGCAAAACATGAATCTTTTATATTGCATTTAAATTCAAGTGCATAAAATGACCAACAGCCTGTGATCAGCTTTAAGTCATAATAGCACAAGTAGCCCATTTAATAAAGATGAACCTTTAGAGTGGGTAGACACACAGCAACAAATACACAATGGAGCTACAAAAGCATCTTTTGCTTTGGTATCTCACAGAATGTTTGCTATAGTGTTGACTAGGTTGCCAGTGTTTAGAGGTGGGCTACCAAAGTTTAATCCAATGGGCTACCAGAGCCACTCAACGTCTACAGTAACTCCTCACTTAACATTGTGGTTATGTTCCTGAAAAATGCAACTTTAAGCGAAATGATGTTAAGCAAATCCAATTTCCCCATAAGAATTAATGTGAATAGGGTGGATTAGGTTCCACGGAAATTTTTTTTCACCAGACAAAAAACTATATATATATAAAATACACACACACACACACAGAGTATACGTTTTAAACAAAACAATTTAATACTGTTCAAAGCTATGATGATTGTGAAGTTTGGTTGAGGTGGTGAAGTTAGAGGGTGGAAGACGGTGGGATATTTCCCAGGGAATGCCTTGCTGCTAAATCAGTAGTTCTCAAACTTTCCTACTGGTAACCCCTTTCACATAGCAAGCCTCTGACTGCGACCCCCCCCCAATATAAATTAAAAATACTTTTTTTATATATTTACCACCATTCTAAATGCTGGAGGCAAAGCAGGGTTTGGGGTGGAGGCTGACAGCTCATGACCCCCCACCATGTAATAACCTCATGACCCCCTGAGGGGTCCCCACCCCCAGTTTGAGAACCCCTGTGCTAAATGATGAACTAGCACTCGGCTGAGCTCTCAAGGGTTAACACATTGTTGTTAATGTAGCCTCTCACACAAGGCAGCACAAACAGGAGTGGGGGAAACAGCATAGCAGACAGAGACAGACACACACCTTGTGTGTGGGAGAGAGAGAGAGAGAAATGCACACTGCCCCTTTAAGTAAGCTGACCCACTCTTAAGTGCATTGTCTTTTTAAGTGGATCAGGAAGTTGAGACCAGCAGCTGCTGCCCCAGGCTCTCGCTGTGTCCCCACCCTGCTCTATATGAAGAAGGAGGGGTAAGCCAGGTGTAGGAGCAGGGGGGAGGGGGACACCCTGACATTAGCCCCGGCCCCCCAGCAAGCAGGAGTCTCAGGAGCAGCACATGGCAGTGAGGGGGAGGGACAGCTACAATTGCTAGCCTGCTGGGCAGCTGCTGTACAGGGAACTTAGGGGAGTGGGGAGCTGATGGCGAGGCTGCCGGTCCACCCTGGTTCCAAGCCCCACCAGCTAGCTGCAGGGGCGGCTCTACACATTTCCCGCACGCCTGCGGGAGGTCCACCGGAGCCACAGGACCAGTGGACCCTCCGCAGGCACGCCGCCGAAGGCACTCTGCCGGCCGCCCCCCTCCCCCCCCGGCGACCGGCAGAGCGCCCCCCGCGGCATGCCGCCCCAAGCACGCACTTGGTGTGCTGGGGCCTGGAGCCGCCCCTGGCTAGCTGCAACGGGCTGCTCTTCCTGCAAGCAGTGGACAAAGCAGGTGGCTGCCAAACGACTTTAGAAGGGAGCATTGCACAACTTTAAACGAGCACGTTCCCTAATTGATCAGCAAGGTAGCAATAAAACAATGTTAACCGGGATGACTTTAAGTGAGGAGTTACTGTATTTTTTTCATGCTGCTATTATGCTGCATTTTAAAAAAAATAAGATTGTTACGGCTGTCAGCTGTTTTGATCTCTATTCACATCCCCCCCCTACACACACACACACACACACAATTCCTTCTCTGTCTTCCACTGGCTACTCAGTTGTCTAACTAGGAGTCAGTCGGTGCTGTATGTGTTGGAATGAGACACTGAAATAGACAATTTGCGTTGCAATTTCTCAAAGGGGCACAACAGAGCTAGGTGTCCAATACCCATAGAAAAAGTTAATGGGATTTTGACTCTAATCCTGTTAGGGTCCTTTGAAAATCCCAGCTTTACATTTTACTGAAAGCATTAGAACTGATCAAGAATGTTTTTTTCCCCCATGAAAAAAAAGTTTTTGTCAAAATACCTGAAACCCCAAACAAACAAGCAAACACTATTGATTTTCAGCAACTGAAAAGTGAAAGTTTTCTAACTGAAACCAAACACTAGGTTTTTGGCAATTGACACCTTCATTTGTAAGCTGTTTTTTTCCCCCCAGTTTTCAACCAAAAATAATTGGTTTTCAGTTACTGAAAGCCAAGAACTCTTCAGTTTTCAAATTGTTGATGCAATCCCAAATATTTCCCATGACAACAATTTTTTTTTCCACGAGATGAAAAAGGAAATATAAACTCCCTTTTTTCAATGGGGGAATAAAAAGAAGAAGAAAAAAACCTTTTTCTTTTAAAGCACTGCTCTATGAAATAGGTCTTCCCATAACAGTGAATCCTCTAGTCTGGAAGTCAAGACTGATGGATTGATTATTTAATAAAACCCAGCTTAACACAGAAGCATGAAAAGATGACAGCAGAAAATGCAGTGCCAAAACCTTTTACTCTGTCGTCTCTCTCCTTCAGATTTCATAGACGGAGCCATTTGATATTTTTCCTGTAATGTTCATTGTCAGTGACAGCCTCCTTTACTTCCCAGCCCTCAGTAAAGTGTTATTACTAGTTATTGCTGTAATTATTTGCTGGGCTGAATCCCAAGGCACCATGTAAGTGAATGGGCTGCCAGTGGCCTTTACATAATAATCAGGGTTCACCCAGTGAAATTAATAGGCAGCAGGTTTAAAACAATCATATGGAAGTACTTCTTCACATAACACAGTCAACCTGTGGAACTCATTGCCAGGGGATGTTGTGAAGGCCAGAAGTATAACTGGCTTCAGAAAGGAATTAGATTTGTGCATGGAGGATAGGTCCACCAACAGCTATTAGCCAAGATGATCAGGGATGCAACCCATGCTCTGAGTGTCCCTAAACCTCTGACTACCAGAAGCTGGAACTGGACAAGGGATGGATCACTCAATAATTACATCCTGTTCTGTTCATTCTCTCTGAAGCATCTGGCATTGGCAACTGTCCGAGACAGGACACTGGACCATTAGTCATAGTGGGTCAGACCATTCTTGCGTTCCCAGGGCTTTCTGGTGTTTCCTTATATGATATATTAGAATTGGGTGGAAAGGGATGCAGAACACGGAGGAACCAAGGGCATAACTGTGCTGCAGAACCTTATTACTAGTTGCTATTGGCAAGAGGGAAAGTACACAGCTTGGATTTGCACAGCTGAAATTGAGGCTGCAGGACTGGTTTTACTTGAGCATGTTTGACTTGGAAGCCACTGCAGCTCAGACAAAAACCTTCCTCCCCTGATTCCCATGTCACTTTTATAATCACTTTTCAGATAAGAACTGCACCTGGACGCAGCTTCACGAATACTTCATTGAAAATAATTATGAATAAATAATATTTTATGTGCATAAGATCATTATGTAATCTTTCAGTAATATTTTGCCATGTATAATTTATCATTTCTATTTATTAAAAAATGATTCCATTTCTTCTACCCAAAGTCAATTTTCAGATGCATTAAAATATTTAATAAACTAACAGTTGTTTCGTGGCATCTTTCATTATTTGATACTTCCTCTTCATTCCTCCCAAGAATATGCCCCTCCCTACACATTGTCTGCTCCTATCCAGAGGCTGTGTCCCCTTTTTATGCACAAAATCTTGTCAAAACCCCCACCCCCCACCAAATCATGAGATCCACTACAAAATCATGGGATCTTTTAAAATAGTAAGTTTCAGGATTCCTCTTTTTTTTGAGTCATTAGGATTCAAATCTTCAAGCTTTTCTTCACAACCATGAGGGCTAGACACTCACTCTTTTTTAATAAAAGCTGAGATTTTCATGTAATAACATGATTCCAGGAGCTAGGGCTTTAATAAAAACACTAAATATATCATGAGACTCAATAAAACCAGGACTGTGTCTGGTCCCTCTGCAGAATCACAACCTTCCTTATGCACTTCTTCACTGCAAACACCCTGGGCATTTGTGACTCAAGGGCTCACTCCTGACTGCAGTGGGAGGGGAGAGCATTCAGCAACTCACATGAAATGTTTTGTTTTGGGGCAAGGACTGTCTCTTTTGATATGTTTGTACAATACCTAACAATGGGGCCCTGAGGGGACCCTCCTGGTACAACCACAATTCAAATAATACATTTTCACATTTGTTTTCTCTTTTTACTCTCAATCTTTTTTCCCCTACACAATATTCCCTGTTGATGTCTAGTTGCATCCCTTTCTCTCTCAGCTGTTGCACATTTACCTCCCCTCCTATTACCTGGCAAGGCCGGCCTTAGGGCTGGGCAAACAGGGCCCTCGCCCAGGGCACCATAGCCAGGGGGGTGCCACAAAGGGCTTGGGCTGCCCCGGCTGGCGGTGGCCGGACTCCTCTCTTCTCCAGCCCCTCCCCTGCGCTGGGACAGCAGGCTTCTCCCTCTCCCGCCCCGCCCCGCCCCCCTGACCTCCCTCACTCGCTCCTCAGCCGTCTGGGGCCGGTCACTGGCGGCACGTGCCACCGTTCGCTGCCTGGAGCGGAGCCGAATCCCTCCCTGCCTGCGGCCCTGTGCTGCTTGGTCTCCGGTGGGGGCTGGCCGGGCCAGACCCAGGAGGAGCAAAACTTCCATGTGAGTGAGGGGGGCCGAGCACGGGGGAAGGGGGAGCTTAAAGTGACAGTGCGCTCACTGTCTCTCAAACTTCCCTAACACACACACACACACACACACACACACAAACAGGCTCTCATACGCATACACTCTGTCACACAATCCCCCAACACACAGTCACACACACACACTGCTCTCACTCTCTCTCTCTCACACACTCACACTCACACACACACACACTATTATTATTGTTATTACTGCTTGATACTTCCTGTCAAAATGCTCGTGGTGAGCCAGGAGTGGCGAGAGGCTGCAGGAGGGCCATGGGCTCTGGCTAGATGCAGCCCCCTTGTGACAGCACGAAGCCCGCCTTGAGCCACAGGCCAACCGCCAGGCACCACAAGCCACCACAGAAGTAAGTGTGGCAATACGCCATATACCATGCCATCCTTACTTCTGCGCTTCTGCTAACAGTGGCCTAGGAATTTACTAGTTGTAGCAGTTACTCATTGTGACATTATCTGATTAAAACATGACCCTGTAGATCATTGTTGCACCCACTGTTATATATTTGCAACAAATCTCATACAAAATGTGGCATGTAAGATGTCTATGAAAAGGTTATGACTTGTGGAATAGGTTTATGCTATTTGTATGCATGTATTATTTTTGTATTTGAAGTTATGAGTATTGACTCTATACCTGTATTTCAAATGTTTGCTCCTGGAGTACCTCCCACAAGGTAGTTAGCCAGCACATCTTGAAAGGACTAGTCAAAGTAAGTGGCTCATCAAGGGACACTTAACTCACAGTGGACCATGGGAGATGCCCATCTACATTGAAAGGACTTTCCTGTCGACATTCCAGTATAGGAAATGGCCTGGAGGTGATGGCGGGGGAGAGGGGAGCCCAGGGAGCCCATAGGAGCCAGGGGTGATGGTGGGAGGGGAGGGGAGGCGCCAAAATACAAGTTGACCCAGGGCACCATTTTCACTAAGGCTGGCCCTGTATTACCCTGTTGTTTCCCAAGCCTTTTACTCAACTATCATTCCGTGCCCATTTTCATCTGCCCACCCACCAGTTCAGGGCTTTCAGCTGAAAAAGCTCCAAGCAAAGAAGCAATGTGAAATTCCTAAGAATAAGATCTCTGTCACTACCACTACTGTGACAAAGAGCTTGTTTATTTTAGTTTCCTGCTTGGAATGCCAGGGAGCAGAGTGGAGGATTAAAGAAGTGCTGGTACAATTGTAAACAAGTATTAGCTCAGTCCAAACCCTGAACATGGAACAGCGAGACAATTGTTCCTGCTTCCTCTCTGTCTGACAAGAAGAAGAAAAATCTATGCAGTACAGTAGCTCTGATCCTGGGCTGCATTTGAGCTGCCCTTTGTACAGCTCAGGTGATGTGGGGGCAAAAAGCAGCTAGCTTTGTTGTCTCTCCTCCCAATCCTGAGTCCAGCTGGGGATCAGGCAAGTCCCTAGCATGGTCATAGATTTTAAGGCTAGACAGGATCATTCTGATGATCTAGTCCAGGAGTGGGCAAACTATGGCCCGAAGGCTGGATCCGGCCCACCAGCCGTTTTAATCTGGCCCTCGAGTTCCCACTGCAGAGAGGGGTCTGGGGCTTGCCCTAGTCCAGCGCTCCAGCTGGGGAGCAGGGTAGGGAGCCACTCCTAGAAGCAGTGGCATGGCCCCCCTCCGTCTCCTATGCATAGGGGTAGCCAGGGGGCTCTCCTCTGCACACTG
The DNA here is from genome assembly GCF_016161935.1 of Mauremys reevesii. Lineage (NCBI taxonomy): Eukaryota > Metazoa > Chordata > Testudines > Geoemydidae > Mauremys > Mauremys reevesii. The sequence continues at coordinate 179,214,506 of NC_052625.1, read as the reverse complement.
TCCCTGCCCCAAGTGCCACCCCCGCAGCTCCCATTGGTCAGGAACTGAGGCCAATGGGAGCTGCAGGAGCAGCGCCTGCAGGTGGGGCAGCACTCAGCAGAGCCACCTGGCCGCGCCTCAGAGGAGGGACATGCCACTGCTTTTGAGAGCCACTTGTGGTAAGCGCCGCCCGGAGCCTGCACCCCTGAGCCACCCTCCCGTGTCCCAATCCCCTGTCCCAGCCCTGATCCCCCTCCCACTCTCTGAACCCCTCAGTCTCAACCTGGAGCACCTTCTTACACCCTAAACCCCTTATCCCTAGCCCCACCCCAGAGCCTGTACCCCCTGCTGGAGCCCTTCCCCCCCACCTTCCCTGCCTCAGCCTGGAGCCCCCTCCCGCAGTCCCCTCCCGCATCCTGAGCTCCTCATTTCTGGCCCCACCCCAGAGCCTGAACCCCCAGCCAGAGCCCTCACCTTGTCCCAAACCCGACCCCAATTGCGTGAGCATTCATGGCCTACCATACAATTTCTATACCCAGATGTGGGCCTCGTGCCAAAAAGTTTGCCCACCCCTGACCTAGTCTGACCTCCTTCAGGGCTGCTTGAATTTTTCTTCAACTTCTCCAAGTCCCAAATGGTCATCTCAGCATCCAGAGAATATCAGGACCTAGGGATGCTGCAGTTTCTCTACTGTACTGGAGGCTAGACTGTTGGCTCAGAAGCCCTATTCAACTCTGGGATTGCCCCAGGAAGATGCAATCTGTCATCAGCCTGCCAAGTCAGCCAGAGTTGGGTAAACTAAGTCATATATTCTGGCTCTGTGTGATTAGGTCTGGAAATATCAGTATCTGCTCTAGCTCAACCAGAAGGGATTGGGCTTGATGTAGGACTCATTTGGTGATATTCCATGGCTTGTGTTATACAGCAGGTTAGACTAGATGACAAGAAGTAATAGACTTAAATTGCAGCAAGAGAGATTTAGGTTAGGCATTAGGAAAAGCTTCCTAACTGTGAGGGTAGTTAAGCACTGAAGAAAGTTACCTAGGGAGGTTGTGGAAACCTCATCATTGGAGGTTTTTAAGAACAGGTTAGACAAATACCTGCCACTGACAGTCTAGATCAGTGATTCTCAAAGGCGGTCTGCCGCTTGTTCAGGGAAAGCCCCTGGCAGGCCGGGCCGGTTTGTTTACCTGCTATGTCTGCAGGTTTGGCCAATCACAGCTCCCACTGGCTGCGGTTCACCGCTCCAGGCAGCAGGAAGGGCGGCCAGCACATCCCTCGGCCCGCGCCGCTTCCCGCAGTCCCCATTGGCCTGGAGTGGCGAACCGCGGCCAGTGGGAGCCACAATAGGCCGAACCTGTGGACGTGGCAGGTAAACAAACCAGTCTGGCCTGCTAGGGGCTTTCCCTGAACAAGCGGCGGACCGGTTTTGAGAACCACTGGTCTAGATAATATTCAGTCCTGCCTCGGTGTGGGTGACTAGACTAGATGACCATTCCAGTCCTACATTTCTATGATTCTATATTAATGGTCCATTCTGGCCTTTAAAAAAAATAATCTATGAATACCCAAGAAAGATGTTAACAAATTGGAAGCAATTTAAAAATAAGCAACAAACATGATTTGTGGGGCTGAAGGGAGTTAAGAAAAGATGAAACCAATTAAATATGCACAGCTTAGCTAACGGATAATGGCAGGGGATATACACGCCTCCAAGAATTTGGATGGGTTAGTCACCAAGAGAGGAGGAATTGTCTGGGAAAGCACAGCGGTGTGAATAACTAGGGATGGCACTGAGCAAAGAAAACTGGAAGAAATTGCCAGCATTGAAGCCTGTTAGACTGTGGAATGTTCTCCCAAAAGAAGCAGTGAAAGCCCCAAACACTTGAGTCATTTAAATTGGACTGGATAATGTATTTGAAAACACGTGGGCAGGGGGAAATAGACTAGACAACTTTTCCATCTCTAATTTCTATGAGAAATGGAAAAAATAGCAGGTTGTGTCTGAGAAAATGGAGTATAGCAGAAAAGGTGAGTATGGTAACCAGGGAAAATGGATGTTTGTTCCAATACTTAATTGGTTAGCATCACCACATCTCCCTACTGCTGTTTCAGCCCCCACAGAGATTGGTGTTTAAACTGACAGCAGAATTTTTTTTCTTAAAGACATGGAAATTGGGTTAGATGTGTTGAGAGCTGGGAACGTAAATGTGACAGCTGGATAAAAACCTACCAGTGACAAATCCAATGGGTGTTGAACATACTGGATGCGGGGGGCCAATACACATCTCTCTGCTTTTGTGACAGCACCAGTTTATGAGCTTGTCTATGCACAGGTTTTGTGTCCATTTAATTATATCAGTTTGGAAACTGATCTAGTTAAATCAGTGGAACTCCTTAGTATGGCTGCAGTAATATTGATATAGAAATGCTTAGTAGTAGTAGGCATCAGTCTCAAGAGACCATGGATATGCGCCACTGACAGGTAAAGAATTTACTCAGTTGATTTTATGGCAGCCATGACTGTGGGTGAAGAGACACACTTGAAAGAGACAATCTCTGCCACATCTGTCACATTTAAAGGTAGTGTTTTGACTCTTTGGGCTCTGCCTTCTGCGAGCTCTTTTCTTCTCTGCTAAGCTGGACTGCTTCCTCTCATAACTCCAGAGACCTTTGTTAAGCTCTTGTTTCCAAAGGCTGCAGTCCTGAGTGTGATCTTCCCAATTATCCACATCCATGTCCATTTCTTTGCAGTCTTGCACACATCCTTGAAATGCAATTTTGGGCATCCTTTGGGCCTTTTTCTAGATACCAATTTGCCACAGAGGATGTTTAGAAGCATTTACATTTACCAAAATAAGCTATTCTGATACAAACACTTTCATAGCAGTACAACTAAATCCCCACACTGGGGATTGCACTGATTTTATTATATATCAGTTTCTGAGGGCTAGTCTACACTAGACGTGCTACAGTGGCACAGCTGCACTGAAGTTCTCCTGACGACATAGCTCTGTCCACACCAGCAGCGCTTAGGTTGGTGTAACTCATGTCACTTAGGGGTTCGCTTATTCACACACAAGTGACATAAGTGGTAGTGTGAACAAGCCCTAAATGGATATAGTTACACTGGTTGAAAAGCAGTGTGTACACAGCCCTAAGTGGCACTAATCCAATTGAATGTCTACACTGCTCTCTTGCAACACCTAAAGTTTTGATCTAAAATTTTGCTTCTTTTAACAAAAAGTATATGCAGCTGCTGCAAAATCCCTACTTTCTATTCCTAGGTACAGCCTCATTGTCCCACTGTTCTTGGCCCTTACACCTGAAGTACTCTCATAGGCTTCAGATAGACACATGAGTTGTCCATCACAGTAATGCTAATGACACTAGCCCTCTTCCTAGGAGGCCTGTATAAGAAGGGAGGTTCTGCATTCATCCTTCCTATAGGCTTATCTGAATTAGAAAATCATATGTTAGGGCATGTAGACAAGGACCTGTCATATTTATCATCATATTCCTGGACATGCTTAACCCTAGGCAGGATCAATGGAAAACAGTGAAAAATTTCCCCTGAGAGTTTAACATTGTCATTAAGCACATTTTCTACCCAATCAGCATGTCTACACTGGGGAAAATGGTCTTTTCAATGTGTTAGCTAAGTACCTTAAATGTTTAAAGAACATGATTTGCCCTCTTTCTACTGGCTGTAAAGTCCTGCTTAAAAAATCATGTTAGCTAACATGCTTTAAGAACACCACTCTTTCCCCTAGTCCAGCCAAACTCTGGATGTAATTTCCGTTGTCCCTATTCCATCAGTCTCTTCTATTCCTTCTCTAGTGTTGCTGACTCATGCAGTCTGGTGTTTTTGCTTAAAGCCCAAGCTCCAGGAATCATGGGAATTTCAGATTTCATTAAAAAAAAAAGTGTCCAGCCCTCATTATTGCAGAGAAAAGCTGGAAAACATGACCTAAGATTCAAAAACAAGAAGGCAAAGAGACACAAAATGTCCTCTCTGAAGCTGTAATGATTTTTGCACTTCAGTAGTTTCTCAGTGTTTTCTCCCAGTGTATTGATGTTGCCATATATTTTCATAGCTTTGACCCAACAGTGACCTCTTGACTTGAGTCATATACTTCACATTTGTGCTGCATGTGAACTGAATTGCAAAATCAGAATTTCCTGAGGTAACAGAAATTCAGATGGCACCATCCTCAAAGGTCTGTGAAAAGTGAATTATTTACTTGCGTCAGAAGAAGTAATATCTGTAAGAAAACTTGGTATAAATGGGACTGTAAATTAGTCAAGTTAGACCTTCTAAAAATGCAACACCAGGGAGTCAAACTGATAATTAATATGGTACATTAGCATCTTGTAGCAAATAGCTCTAAGTGTGGGTTCCAAACCAGATACAGACTGTTTCCCAGATGGTGAATGTGTGTGTTATGGAGAGTTGTACAGGATGGGTGTGTGGGGGGAGGTATGATATGAAGGAAAGCAAATATAATAAAACTTGTCACAAAATTAAATATTTGAAGAAACACTGTGGCTCAACAACTCATATTAATACATGAATCCTGTTCAGGGCATAAATCTCCTATACTTCCAGCTGGCTTGGAAATATGACTGAAATCTGAAACACTGGCTCTTCTTAGCAGTCATCTTCTAAACCTCAAATCACTGCAGAAGAGGGGAATGTTTAATATCTAGTGCCATGTTAGTAACCCTCTTTGAAATATCAGACCCATATTATTCTCAGGGAGGAAAGAAGAAGCAGAATTTTAAAGTTTGCTTGTGTACTGCCTAGCATACCATTATTGATTCATCCCAGAATGGTAATTACAAGCTACCGATACTCCAAAATTTTCCTGTTGACTTCCAAAACACTGCTAGCACCAAGTAGGAAGGAGTTGTGCAATAGAGATTACAAGGGAGACAACGTTAAGAAGCAATGCATAATGAACACCTGACTATTAATGACAAAAATACTGCACCAGTTCCTAACGTTACAAATGGAAAAGCCATTTAATCTAGGAAGATATTTGATTCTAGGTTGCACTGCTTTGTAGCTTCAGGTCTTTTTCCACTTGCCCAATTTCAACCCCAGCAAAATATAATGGGCCAGAGCTGTTTCTATGCTTGAAACTTCATTTTGATAAGTTCACATCTATTTCATTTCACTGAGAACCAGAAATAATATGTGGCTGGGAAAAGAGAAGAATGATTCTGAGGGAGAACTGAAGTTCAATTCCTTTCTTTCATTTCAATCAACTGAGGTTGACTTTTGAATTGGCAGGTCTGTCAAAGAAGAATTCTGCTGAAAATTGGAGGCACAGACATGGGTTGGTCTTATCAAAGAGATAAAATAAAAATACTTTAAATTTCTGTGGTTCTGTCAGAGAAGCTGGAGTTAGGGGAACACCACAAAAATATTTTCACAAATATTCACTTTGATTTTAAAGTTAATTAATTCCAGCTATGTTTGCTTCCCACAAGTAGGTAAATGATTGCGTTTTACTCACATAAATGTCCATGGAAATCAAAGTTGAAAGTCACACATAAGTATTCACGGAAAGCAAATTTTACATAGACCAGAAAATCAGCCAGACACAAATTTGACTGCACCCTTCAGAACTAGGATTGTGGACATATGTGCAATTGTCTTATGGGACTGTGAGGGAAAATTAAACCGACACTCTGTATCCAGCCAATAAACGTGGGCGTGGGGTATTTTTTGAAGAAATGATGCCTTAGACAAACTGTGGGGGCCCAGAAAGGAAAAGTATACAATTTTCTAATATTCCCATATCCTGTTTTTTCTGCTACTTCTCCCTGAGAGATTCAAAGCCACAGAGGTTTTTTCAAGCCACTCCTCCTGATTATAATTGTTACATTCATTCAGTCAAGGAACAAAAATACCATCTGGTAATTTAAGGGACCAATCACCTCTAAGCACCAAAGTTAGAAAGATTGTTTGTCTAATAAAAGCCAATCCACTGAGTAAGAAAAACTTGCAGAAAAAACATGTCAAATAAATGTAATGAATAAAAGGAAGGAGAAGACTGCAATGCTGTCGTGTCCATTAATACTAGCATAATGAGAAAATAGACCCAGCTCTGAAAAGAAACCTTGAGAATCCATCAGCTTTTCTGAAAGGAATTTCAGGAAAGTGCAAATAAAACAGTTCAGGTGAATGTAAAGAGCTTATTTTCAGAAACATAATTTTTCCTCGGTAATCATTTTCTCACTGCAAGAATTTCAGAACTATACAGTTGGCCAATTCCTGTGTAATCTGGAGTATTTATGACAGTGGGAGCTTAATAAACAATTAAGCAAAGGTTTTATCATCTTTTACCTGGTTCTCCCTTTCTTCTTATTGGCTGTCAAACTCCTTACATGCTAGGTCTGTCTCAAAGTAGGTTTAAGTCTGCACGGCAGGGACTATATCTTCCCCCAATTTTGTACACAATCCAAGACAATGCTGTGCCAGTCCTGTGGTTAAAGGGAGACTGCAAGTCTGTAGATTCTTTCAATCCAGCACTTTTCATAAGGACTAAAATCACTTAATGTTTAAAAAATATTATTTCAAAGGAGATAGTATTATATGCCTATGTAAATAGTTAAAGCCAGTAGCCAAAATTACAATGTATAAAAAGCCTAGGAAAATGAGAAAATAACTTCCAAGTTGATAAAAAACAAACAAAAAAACCCCCAATCATAAGAAAATTGCTGTCTACCCAAGAACTTGGGGAGCAAGTTTCAGCGGGGAGCAAATATAAATCTCAGATTATAAAGCCTATAGTAAGTAACAATGAAAATTATTGACACAATCAATAGCACAATTTAGCACCTTTTCACCCAATGCTACTAGTGAAAACTCAGGGAGATCCTTAACTCTAAAGATGTTGATACTGCTTCCATTGAACTCTGTTCCCAAACAGGTGCGACAGGGAAGCTGGCAAATCACCCATCTCGCTTTGCAGAGACTGTTGATTAGCACCATCCTTCTTGTTCTTTCAAGAAGTCAATAGACTTGTTCAGCTCAGGGGTTTGCCATGCCTGAAGCAACATGCTTATTTAGTTCTTTTCTACAATTGCATTGTCTAATCAGGCAACAGAGAGTCATGCCTGGCAAAGCCATGTTACAAGGCATGTCACAAGTTGATCTGATATAACAACGTAGAACAAAGGCATTGGGTTTTAGAAATAAAACATGCCTACTCCAGAGCTTCAACATCTGTAGCATTCTGATGTGGCTAAGCAAATCTCTCGCTCTCTTTTTTTTTTAAGATGTACTTTTCTAAATATGCTGCCTTGAGGCAAAAGAAATTCCCAGAGTGAACATGAATTTTTCAGGAGGCTGGAATTTATCTATTGCCATTCTCCAAAATATAAAAGAGACAAAGGAGGCAATTTTCTGACTTGCCTTCTTTGAAGAGCAGCCTCTCCATCACAGGCATTTTTAATATAGCTGCAACGTATATACCCTTCATTCACCTCTGTTTCTGCCACCACCCACTGTTAGTTACCACAGAAACCTCTCCTGGGTAACCCATCTTTTTGTTCCTCTGCTGTTAATCATTAACATCAGCCACTTAGGCCGAAAATAAAACACACATTTTTATCAAATCTAGAAGAATAACTGATGACAGGAACAGAAAAAAAGCTATAACCAACTCACTCCCCTCTTTAGCTGAAAGCTCCATTCACACACTGGGTTGCTACCCTTTTCACAGTTACTGCCAGGAAAGAATGCCGAGTTATTAATAATTGGAAGGGTAAGACCGAGGAGTGGAAAGCGATGTATGAGGATCCTAAATGCCATTTATATGTCTCACCATTCCAACAGTTATGAAAGCTCTGCACTTGCACTGCATCTAAAGTGCTAGCCTTATCCTTGTGTAAAGCTTTGAACAAACACTAAATGATTAAGGTCAGAAGTCAAAAAAATAGATGGGGAAAGCATTTAGGCTCTAATCAAAACCCCATTGAAGTCCTATTGACTTGAATGGGCTTTGGATCAGGCCTAACTGGTTATATTGATTCCCATGATTCTTTTTTGTTGCTTGCAGGTTGCCTGCTGTTCTGGCCCAGTGTCAGGGAGCAGCTCAGGGGTAGATTCAGATCAGTGCAAGTGAGAGCTGCCCTGAACTGGGAGACCTCAGATTGCGAGATCTGGGAGTGAGGGTCAGAGGACTACTGAGAAATAGATTATTCTGAAGGTGAGTACAGATTGACATACACCCCTTACTGCTGGGCCAGGTGAGGTGTGTCCTTGAAGGAGGGAGTGATATAGGGTGGAGGGTATAGTTTATAGTGACTTCATTTATTGGCTTAGGCTCTTGGGACTTCTCCAAACTCATGAGAATTCTACCATTGTAACCCTTCTACATGCTGTTGGTAGCAACAAGGGCTGGGTTCAAATAACTTGGGGTCTAACTTAAAACTAGCAAACACCACCAGCTCGAGCTCCCACCCAGAATTTCTGGGATCACCAAATACCTTCCCTGAGCACCTTTACTAGGCAATACTTTCCCCCCTCATGAACACTTACTCTGTGTATGAAACAATAAAAGCATTTATAAGAGGGAAAGGGGGATACCTCATCAACTTGGGAAATACAGCAACAATATATTTATGACTGATAAATAAAATGATCCCCCATGATAGCCCTGGCAGTAGTCTATTAACTCTATTCCCCACCCACCAGTGTGAATGTCCAATAGGCAAATATCTCTTTACCTCATCATTTATCCATTCCCCCCTTTCCCAAACCCTATTCACAGTTTGATGTCAGTGGGTAACATAATCCCAGAGCCCTGAGGCCTTTCTCCAGTTCTTTAGGAAATGCTGCATGGTCCTGGCCTGACACTCCATCACCTAACTCAGCTGTAGTGATTTCAGCTTTATGTACTAGGCAATACCTCTCCAGTGTTCACTTAGCTCTGCTGCTGTCAACTGTGGCTTCAGCAAAGGGTTCTCCCAACATCCTAAGATCCTCAGAAAAAGGGAACCGGCAGCATGTAGGACCTTTGAGAAGAGTCCTTGCTATCAAGGATATACTCCTTGCCCTAAAGTAGGAATTCTTACCTCCACCCCTTTTGAGTTTTACTAACCAACCAATTCTGTGTTTATAATCAGTTGTGGTGACTCCTGAAATGTCACTGGAAGGATTATAGGTAGTTCTATAGCCATACTTCCTCATAGTCACCAATAGATGGAGGCAAAGAACTCATTCCTCTCTGGAGGTTCTATCCATGTAGAATCTGGATAAACAGTGTAAGGTCTATTTCCTGCTCCTAGTATTTTGATAGTTCCAAAGACTGATAGACCCAGAGGGTTTCCAAACATCTTAGAGAGGCTGCATTATTCAGCCACTTCTGCTGATGATATAATGGAGATATAATACTCCATCACATGGCTTAGAAATCCATGGAAATAGGGCCTAGTCTTTCTTTGATGAAGTTAAGCCATGTTGCTCTGTGAGGTGATTAGGAAATGAGATTACTGCATCTGACCACCAGTGAAATAGACATTCGCCCCTCCCAGGAGGCACCAAAGCCATTATTGAGATGGAATTATTAACATTTCCCTTTGGAAAGGTAGGATATCAGCTGCCTTTAAATAGGTGATGCTTGGAAAGCCATCTCTTGGCATTAGCAGTCACAAATTATCCAGATTTAAACCTTCCCTATTTATGAAAAGTTAGAGGATGGCAGCTATCACATTTCGTGTCCATAAATGTCTTTGATCCTGATCAGTCAGGTTTCTGATCTGGGTATGACTCAGAAACAGCCCTGATATCTGACACAACGTTGAGCATAACTTGCTAGTCAATGAAGACCAAAACAAATCACATTTAGCATTGTGTCACCAGATTGGCTGAGTCAGTACAACCTTTCACAACCACATTCAGACACAAAAACATTTTGTGATTTAGACAAGCCCATTGTCCATCAGATCCCAAGCTTAGCAAGCTTCCAATTATACTGCAAAGTTTTTGTGTTCAGTCAGGCTTTTCTGAGTGAGCGTTGTTCTCACTTCTACAGAACTGTATAAACAACGGATAATCCTTTTCTTTTTTGATTGGATGTTGTTGGCTAAATCAGCTGCCATAAGCTTATACAGGACAGCAGTCCTAATTCAGAAAAGCACTTCCGTTAACTTCAAGTGGCTAAGTACTTTCTTGAACCAGAGCCAGGAGGGATGGGACCACTGTGAGTCATTTTGACTTAGGTATCTTTTAATAATTGGACTGCATGGAGCCTACTCCCTTGTTATTGGTCCAATATCAAATAAATAACTTGTCACTTTTGTAAGCAGAACAGAAATGAAACAAGATTTATAGCACTGCTATTTAGAAATGCTTGTTATTTGTTTGTTTTCCTTCTCCTCAGGTGGTTAGGTTGAAATTTCACAACATCTTGACAGGCAGAGACTGCAGGTACTGAGGAAGCAACAATATATATAAAATAGAGACTGGGGAGGGGGATTTAAATGAGCATATTTTATCAAGTTATTTCAACAATTTTTAAATCTCAGGTGAGGAGCCAGTTGCTAGAGCTCACGTGGTTTTTTGGTGCTGATCCGTAATTGTTATCAGATTAGAGTAAAAACACAAAGGGGGGGCAGGAAGAACAGGACAGAATGGATGATTGATTGATTGATTAAAACATGAAGGAAGGAAGGAGGTATGTGACTGTCCAGGTCCAATGTTTCTGGCAAACTGTGTGGAATAGTATTGTGGCACTCTCCCTTGCGCACTCCCACCCACACGCATGTCAACAACATCTGAACGCAAGCTGATTTATGGCATCTCTCAGAGATGGCTCTTGGTCTGCCCTGGGCACATTTAGTTGTAGCTCCACGTGGAAGCTAGTCCTTTTGCAGCTGCCTGTGCTGCTATTGGAGGGTTTGCTGATGGCCAGATCTTTTACTGCACCTGACTACAGAGCACACCTAGGACAGTGAGTTTAATCTACCTCATGTTTTATCTCCTGCTGTCGGGCCAACACGTGTGCTTTAGGACTGAGCAGAGGGGGAAAACCATCTTTGTCTGGCAAACAGCCATTTTCAGTGGAGCACAGCCCCTTGGTGCACACTCCCTCTGGCACTACGGCTTTTTGGTGACCAGACTTGTTCCTGGCAGCACCAGGAAATGCTGTTTGGTGGGCTGATCACCAGCAATACCAATTGGCTATTGAAAACATTTGCTGTTACTTGTGGGGTATATTTAACCTGCTAACACAATGGATTTATTTTTTATGAATTGAATGTACTGACAGAAATCTTTTCTGTCCAATTTCAGATGAGTGAAATTATGCATCGGAAAGTTCAAAAACATGAGCACAACTTTGAAAATAAATGTTTAGGCCTCACCCTGTAATCTCGAGGCGTCTTCCATCCTGTAGCATCAGTCATGTTATAGGACATCTGATTTTACAGTATCATATATTGAGAGGCAGGGTTAAAAGCTAAAATCTTAAGAAATAGGGAGGCTTGTGTGTGTTATTTAGCGACTTACACAACACAAAGAGCAGCAAAGTGTATTAAATATCAAAGTACTCTATAAATTTGATCAGAAGGTACAAGAGCAAAAGAAGTAATGATATCAATTACCAATCAAAAGTCATTTTAAAGTGTGTCCGTTTTTAAGCATGTTTTATAGCAAGAAATGTCTACCAAAAGCATGTACATTCTGTACTGTAGAATAAAACAAAAAGGGAATTATTAATAAAGAAATTATCACTCAAACATATCTGAAATTGTATTAACTCTGACAGCAACTTCTGGATCAGGATGAAAAATTACTACCAAGAAAATCAGCAACACCAGTTGAATTTTCAAGACTTTTATATCACATTTTCACCCTTTTGAGGGAGTCTGGATTAAAGATTTGTATCACAAATTAAGACAAGTACTCACAAAACTAGTCTATTTGGATGCCTCATGCAAAACACAAGCCTGTTCAAGCAAATATGGCATCTAGAGGAGTTTAAATTATTCAGTGATTGCCACCATTTACTGAAAAATGCTACATTTTTCATTTTATGACTCATCTTAGAAATGCAAGGGACATAAAATGTACAATGAAGCTCAATGAAAAACTGAAAATATTAGATCCAGAAAGAAAAGGATAATCGCCTGTGCATGATAACAGTTGGACACTGGCTAATATGCACAATGACAGCACACTTAGGGGTTGTCTACCCTATGAAGACTATACTAGCATAGCTAGGTTGCCATAGTTACGCTGACATAACATGGTAGACACAGTCTACACCAACAGAAGGGGTATTTTCATCAATTTAGGAACATCAGCTCCTTGAATGATGGTAGTTACATCAACGGAAGCATTCTTCTGTTGACATAGCTGCATTTACACTGGGGATTAGGTTAACATAGGTATGTCGGTCACACAGATGTGGATTTTTCACACTCCCTGACCAATATAGCTATGTTGACCTAACTTTTAAATGTAGATCAAGCCCTAGCTACTGTACATGAAAATTGAGGGTTGGGAGGGACGGGGACAGAAAAAGAATCACAAGCTGATCTCTGCTGTAGAGGGACTGTTTTCTAAACACTTTTGAGGAACATGATACTTGTCACTGTTTCAGCGATGCTGGTCTGGTCTGAAGGAGTGCTGCCATTTTATTGATACATCCCAAGAGGAGGTCCATAATATAATTAAATTTTACATCTCTGTGGCAGGGAAAACACCACAGCGGCCAATACTGTAACATTTAATTTCAGAAAGGGGAACTACACAAAAATGAGGAGGTTAGTTAAACAGAAATTAAAAGGTACTGCACCAAAAGTAAAATCCCTGCAAGCTGCATGGAAACTTTTTAAAGACACCATAATAGAGGCTCAACTTAAATGTATACCCCAAATTAAAAAACATAGTAAGAGAACCAAAAAAAAAGCCACCATGGCTAAACAAAGAGGAGCAGTGAGACGCAAAAAGGCATCCTTTAAAAAGTAAAAGTTAAATCCTAGTGAGGAAAATAGAAAGGTGCATAAACTCTGGCAAATGAGGTGTAAAAATATAATTAGGAAGGCCAAAAAAGAATTTGAAGAACAGCTAGCCAAAGACTGAAAAAGTAATAGCAAAGAAAATGTAAGTACATCAGAAGCAGGAAGCCTGCTAAACAACCAGTGAGGCCAATGAATGATCGAGATGCTAAAGGAGCATTCAAGGATGATAAGGCCATTGCGGAGAAACTAAATGAATTCTTTGCATCAATATTCATGGTTGAGGATGTGAGGGAGATTCCCAAACCCAAGGCATTCTTTTTAGGTGACAAATCTGAGGCACTGTCCCATATTGAGGTGACAGAGGAGGTTTCAGAACAAACTGATAAACTAAACAGTAATAAGTCACCAGGACCAGATGGTATTCACCCAAGAGTTCTGAAGTGTGAAATTGCAGTGCTACTAATTGTAGTCTGTAACCTATTATTTAAATCGGCTTTAATGATTGGAGGATAGCTAATGTGACGCCAATTTTTAAAAAGGGCTCCAGAGGTGATACCAGCAATTACAGGCCAGTCAGCCTGACTTCAGTACTGGGCAAACTGGTTGAAACTATAGTAAAGAACAGAACTGTCAAACACATAAATAAACATAATTTTTTTTAGAAGAGGTCCGCTGAAGCCGCGGGACCAGCGGACCGTCGGCAGGCAAGCCACGGAAGGCAGCCTGCCTGCTGTGCTTGGGGCGGCAAAATTCCTAGAGCCACCCCTGGCAGAGAGCCAATGCTCTACCAGCTCTGTGCTGCCTCTTCATAGAGGTGGCATTCCAGTGCCGAATCAGGAGTCTGAGGGGACATGTCTGCCCCAACCTGCAGTGGCCATTCTGCACCACTGTAGTGATCCGTAATGGCTGTTACGGCAAAGGCACAATTTAGGAAGGACCACAGGGCTGTCCTAGCCTGTTCCTCAGGCTGCACTGGCCCTTGCAGCTGCCGAACAGGAGAGGCACCAAGCTGACTCCCCCTTGGTCCCTGCACTGTACGGGGCCCAAGGACTACAACACAACATTTGGTTACATGACAAAAGCAGGAGATTTTCAGGGCCCAATTCACCACTGTGCTGCACCTCACATGCTCGTTTACACTGCTGCAGAGCACTACCAGTCTGACTTGGTGGCATTCTACACTTCCTTACCACTGGCGTTAGTGGCTGCACAAGGGGGGCGCGCAAAAGTGAATTGAACTCTCAACATTGTAGTCAAGGTAAAAGAAGCCATCTCTCTTGGCTTTCCCCCAGAGCCAGGTAGTGCTTCTCTGGCTTTCTCCTGGATTTCTGACCCTGTCTGCTTCTGACACACATAGAGCTCCACCAACCAGTGCCCCAACCTCTGCATTTACAATCAGCCCTAGGGAAACCCTTCTTATTTTTCCTGAGTTAGTAGTTCTTCAGGCCTTCTCATGTGGTGCAGTACCTTGGATGGTGATGTCTATTTTTTCAGCTAGCACTAAGCAACAGGGAATTTAATGTTGCATCGTTTAACCTGAATGAAAGGTATCTAACATGCCCATCAGCTTCAGTACGGTTTGTGACTGCCAGCAGATGTGTCTTTCATCTGTGGGCAGCAACCATTACCCTCAATAACAGATATATTTAGAAGTGGTTAATTTAACGGCACTTGCCTTATAACAAGTAGGAAAGTGTCCTGTTTTTGTCAGATATTCATTCAAAAGGGAGCAACATTTGCTATGCCGCAATCTACATAATCAGGCTATCAAAATGGCATATACTTAATCCTGTTTTAATTACATTTAAGACATTTAATTAAAGTTATTGTGGTTTAACCTTCTTTGTCATTAATAATAATTCTTATCACATATCTTCAAAGCACTTTATAAGCATCTTCCCAACACCCCTATGATGTAGGAAGGTGGTGTAATTATTATTGCCATTGTTACAGCTGGGGAAGTAGACGAGATTTCAAAAGTAAGTGCCTAAAGTTCAGCTCCAGAATCAGAATTCAGGCACCTGAATAAATGAGCTGGGGTGAAATTTTCAAAAGTGCCTTGGGAGCCTAGCTCCCATTTTCAGAAATGACTTAGGCACTTAACCATTTAAGGTCATGTCTACACTGGCACTTTTGTTAGCAAAACTTTTGTCATTCAGGGGTGTGGAAAAAAACACACACTCCGAGCAACATAAGTTTTGTTGGTGTAAGTGGTAGTGTGCCCAGTGCTATGTTGAGCTGGTTTTATTGTGTCGATGGAAGAGCTCTCTGCTGTTGGTATAACATAGCTACACAAATGCATTTGCAGCAGCACAGCTTGTAAGTGTAGACACAGCATAAATCTCATTGACTTGATCTATTCCTGGCTCTGCCACTGACCTGTTGTGTGACCTTAGGCAAGTTATGTCCTCTCTCTGTGCCTCTGGTTCCTTCCTGCCTTTTGTCAGTCTTATCTTGTCTATTTAGATTGTAAGCTCTTTGAAGCAGAAAGTGTCTATTACTGTGTGAATGCACAGTGCCTAGCACATTGGGACTCTGATCTCTAGCACAATGGGGCCCTGATTGCTAGAACTAGGGGTCAGGGCTCCTCGTTGCTATGGTAATACTATTAATAATATTAATAATCTCATATGGGTCTTCTAGGTGTTACTGCGACACAAACAATAAATAGCAATAAGGAAGAAAAGATGGCTAGACCTGCTGGGGGCATTGGGAAAATGCAGAATCTGATTGCTTCTTTTAAAAGGAAATTGCAAACCCGTCCCCTCAACAAAACCCCTGTGGAACGACTAATGTGCAGCAAATCATTATTCTGTTAATTCTTCTTGTAAACTGCCTCCATTTCTCCCACTCTTTATCTGTCTTGTCTAGCTAGGGATGTTGTAGCCATGTCAGTCCCAGGATATTAGAGAGACAAGTGGGTGAGGTAATATCTTTTATTGGACCAACTTCTGTTGGTGAGAGAGACATGCTAACACAAAGCTCTTCTTTAGGTTTGGGAAACTTACTCAGAGTGTCACAGCTAAACTGCAAGATGGAACAGATTGTTTAGCCTAAGTAGTAATTAGCATGTATTTCAAGGGCCCATTCAAGGTGAAGTGGCACATGAATACCTCTCCAGTTACAGGGAGGAAAGAAGAAGGGGGAAGCAGCTGGGGAGGGGAGGAGGTTGTTGGTTGGTTACAGACTGTTGGAAAGCCATGAATCCAGCACCTCTATTCAATTCATGATTTTTAGAGCCCAGCAAAGTTATGAATTTACTGTTCACAAAGCAATAACTCTATATATGACCTATCGGTCCTCATCCTCAAAGGAAACCTGCACAACATTTTCAAAAGACAAGCCTGGAAGCTTAAATTCATAACTTTGTTAGACACTAAAAATCATGGACTGAATAGAAACACTGGATTTATGGCTTGTTACAACAATCTGTAATCTACTAACAGCCCCCCTCCCCGCCAAACCTTCCAGCTGTTTCCCCCACATTCCTTTCCTCCCTATGACTGGAGGGGTGTTAACAGGCCACTTTGCCTGGAATGGTCCCTTGAAATTTGTGTTAAGTATTTATGCTGAACAATCTGTTCCCCCTTGAATTTAGCTGTGATACTCTGGGCCCTGATTTACACTATGAATTTATGTTGGAAAATCCACACCCCTGAGTGACGCAGTTATACCAACCGAACTCCCGGTGTAGACAATGCTACATTAATGGGCTTCTCCCATCGACCTAGCTACTGCCTCTCAGGGAGTGGCGTCCTTATCGTTTTCACTAGGCGTTTTAAATGTAGACAAGCCCTGGGTAAGTTTTCCAGGCTATATACGCTCGAAAGCTTGTCTCTGTCATCAGCAGGAGTTGGTCCAATGAAAGATATTACCTCAACCACCTTCTTTGTCTATTTAGGCTCAGACTATGGAGGCCTGACTCATTCTGATGAGCGTTTCCTCAGTGAAGTCAAAGGGACTGCTCACATGAGTAAGTGCTCACGAGGGTGAGCATGGGCTCCAGAAGGGTTGTCTGCTATAGCAGGGGACTGAGCTTGATGACTGAGAAGGGTCCTTCCAATCCAATATCCTGTGTTCCTAATCTGCCCTTTACACTGGAAGACCTTTGGGGCAGTGACCATCTATTATATGTTTTTGCAAGTGACTAGCACAATGGGGCCCCACACCTGGCTGAGATCTCTAGACAGGTCATATAAATTAATAAAAAAATACATAATAAATAGTAGGGCTGTCAATTAATCACAGTTAACTCACGCGATTAACAAAAAAATTAATCATGATTTAAAAATTAATCATGATTAATCAGTTTTAATTGCACTGTTAAACAATAGAATACCAATTGAAATTTATTAAATATTTTGGATGTTTTCCTACATTTTCATATATATTGTATTCTGTGTTGTAATTGAAATCAAAGTCTATATTATTTTTATTACAAATATTTGCACTGCAAAAATGATAAACAAAAGAAATAGTATTTTTCAATTCACCTCATACAAGTACTATAGTGCAATCTCTGTCATGAAAGTGCAACTTACAAATGTAGATTTTTTTGTTACATAACTGCACTCAAAAACAAAACATTGTAAAACTTCAGAGCCTACAAGTCCACTCAGTCCTACTTCTTGTTCAGCAAATTGCTAAGACAAACAAGTTTATTTACATTTACAGGAGATAATGCTGCCCGCTTCTTATTTACAATGTCACCTGAAAGTGAGAACAGAAGTTCACATGGCACTTTTGTAGCCAGCATTGCAAGATATTTACATGCCAGATATGCTAAACATTCATATGCCCCTTCATGCTTCAGCCACCATTCCAGAGGACTTGCTTCCATGCTGATGACACTTGTTAAAAAAAAAATGTGTTAATTAAATTTGTGGCTGCACTCCTTGTGGGAGAACTGTATGTCCCCTGCTGTTTTACCACATTCTGCCATATATTTCATGTTATGGCACATGTTGTTCATTTTAAGAACACTTTCACTGCAGATTTAACAAAACACAAAGAAGGTACCAATGTGAGATTTCTAAAGATAGCTACAGCACTTGATCCAAGGTTTAAGAATCTGAAGGGCCTTCCACAATCTGAGAGGGACGAGGTGTGGAGCATGCTTTCAGAAGTCTTAGAAGAGCAACAGTCCGATGCCAAAACTACAGAACCCAAAGCACCAAAAAAGAAAATCAACCTTCTGCTGGTGGCATCCGACTCAGATAATGAAAGTGAATATGCATCGGTCCACACTGCTTTGGATTGTTATCGAGCAGAACCCATCATCAGCAGGGACATTTGTCCCCTGGAATGCTGGTTGAAGCATGAAGGGACATATGAATCTTTAGTGCATCTGGCACGTAAAAAAAAACTTGCGATGCCAGATACAACAGTGCCATGAGAACACCTGTTCTCACTTTCAGGTGACATTGTAAACAAGAAGCAGGCAGCATTATCTCCTGAAAATGTAAACAAACTTGTTTGTCTGAGCGATTGGCTGAACAAGAAGTAGGACTGAGTGGACTTGCAGGCTCTAAAATTTTACATTGTTTTATTTTTGAATGCAGGGGTTTTTTTGTACATAATCTACATTTGTAAGTTCAATTTCATGATAACGAGATTGCACTACAGTATTTGTATTAGGTGAATTGAAAAATACTATTTCTTTTGTTTTTTTAACAGTGCAAATATTTGTAATAAAAAAATAAAGTAAGCACTGTACACTTTGTATTTCATGTTGTAATTGAAATCAATGTATTTGAAAATGTAGAAAACATCCAAAAATGTTAAATAAACGGTATTCTATTATTAACAGTGCGATTAATTTTTTTAATTGCTTGGCTGCCCTAATAAATAGAGATGAGAAAGATAAATTAAATCACCAAGTCTATTTCCCTGCCAGGACAGGACTCTTCCTTATTGAATGTAACAAATGAGTCAACTTTAAATGTCTCAAGCCATGGAGTTTCGAACCTGTCTCTGGACACTTTTGAAAATCTGCCCCCATGCATTTCTGCCTGGAGGCTGCTTCATAAATCATACACTCTGGGGGCCATGTACACAAATTGGCAAGCCACATTCTGCCACCCAGCCATTCCCTTCTAACCAGTGCTTCCCTTGAGTTCTTGACAAAATGCTGCACCCTCATCCCACAGAGTAGAGGAGGGCATTTTGCTAATCTCTCCTAGATTTCCTAGTCACAAAACGCCGTTCTGGGCCGGCTCTAGACCAAATGGCACTCCAGACAAGGAGCGTCTACAGCGCCCCTCCTCCATTTGTTAATCTTCTGAATACCTTATTTTTTATTGCATTCGTAGCCCATTTCATGACTTTGATGCACAATTTGCATCTGTGATTTATCCATCATATAAGACAATAAATTTGCACAGTAGGATCTGTATAACAAAAACAGCATTTCGAGACCAGTACCCCTCAGGCCTGGCACCCCAGGCAGTTGCCTGGGTTGCCTGCCCCTAAATCCAGCCCTGGCACCATCATGGGTGCAGAAAGCAACATTGAAAGTTAAGCTCCTTTTGAGTCATTCATCATCTCAGATGCTAGACAAGAGCCGTTAGAAGATTTTGACAAAAAGTCACTACACAGAGTATGTCCTCTGAACTGATTCTCTGGTTAGAGCACAAGAGATGTGTCAGCCTCAGGCTTGCTCTTTCATTTAGTAAAGCCTCCTGACAAAGTGTGTGTGGGGGGGAGAGCTCTAGATATTAAATTGCACACTTACTCAATGTGCTTGCATTTTTCTAAAAGACTTTGCCTCCAGTTCAAAGTCTCTGTGTTAGTCATTTAAAAACAATAAAGATGAATCATTCACTCGCCTTGAAGATAGCCACTCAGATGCTGCTTCTGTTTCCAGCTCAGCCCTTACCTAAATCCAGGCTTCTTCCCAAGTCTTTGATTTTCTAGTGTGCCAGAGACCTACAGCGTGTCTATGCAGGGACTGAAAGGAACACAGTCTTCGTGACTTTTTATATACTAACTGATTTAACTGCCAAGCAATGTGATAGAACATTGAACATTGTCACTGGGGAAGCTGGGTTTTTAAGAGGACTCTGGTCCCAGCTATCACCTGTGTCTGGTTTCCTAGATACTAGCAGAGGTGCCCTGCTCAGAGGGATACAGGGAAAGGGTGCAGGAGGGGCTCAAGATACCTGGGAAAAGGCTGTAGAGAAGACCTAAAAGAAAGCAGGCAAATGAAGGAAGGTTGGTTTTGATTGGCATGGTTAACCCTGTGGATGAAGTCAGTGGATGCAGCCAAGAGAAAGGACTTAGAGAAGATGCTAGGGGTAGGGGGTCTAGGGTAGGTATAAGGCTTGTCTCTTTGAGCCATCTATCTATGTTCTTTAATCTTTTATTTCCTATAGAACAGAAGGACTTTTTGGTTAGGCCAGAGGGCCAAATCTCCCATCCAGTGCATGAGAAGCCATTTTCAGTAAATCAATGGAGGGAACAGCCATCATCTGACAGCATGGGATAAGCAACCTCTAACTGGCATCCCCTACTGTTATTTGGAATCATCTTCTGGGCATATTTGACAGCAACATCACCAAAAGTAATCTGGCTCAGCTCTCCCATCTGCATTCACACACACGCACAACCCTCCCCTTCCTGGTCTTGCTGGCTTTTCAGTCTCAGCTTTGCTGGGGCAGCCACTGTCAAGTATCCTCTTGAAGGGCCTGGGGAAGAACATGAGCCTTCAACAAAACAGGAAGAGTGACTACATGCAAGGTGTATCAAATGCACCAAGTAAACACACTGAAGGGGAGGGAAAAATACTTGTTCCTTTAATCTCTTTCAGCTATAGTTTATCAGAGGGGTTACTTATAACAATATCAGGTACACGATTTTCAGATAAAAATGGGGTTTTCACATTGAAATTAGAAAATCCCCTTCACGTCTCTTCCAAATATCCATATGGGTTTCCTGAAACTTTCCTAATGATCTGCTTGTCCCTCAAGGCATGACAGACACCCTAAAGCTAAACCTACTTACATGTTGACAGGTATTCTAGTCACTCTATACATCTGTTGCTATAGAGACATACTGCACATTGGTTCTAGCTTATCATGTAATATCCAGGCTGATGAATGAATATATATGTTTTCTTCATATGATGTTAGCATTTTAGTGCAAAAATACATTATTCTTTCTCAGAGTAAGAAAGAAAAATTACAGCACAATAAAGCAAGGAAAACTAAACCAATCTTCTACAAATAGATTAGAACCCTCAAATATTTAACTGCTTTCTACATTAAGTTAAAGATTGAATAATGATCTAAACCACTAAGCACCTGGAAGAACTGGAGAGCCACTTCACCAATGAAGAGTGTTGCAAAGAGTGGCAAGAAGGTCTTGTGGTGAAGGCAGTGGCCTGAGTAGTTTTAGATCATATACATGGTTCTGACACAGACTTCTTGTGTGCCTTTGAGCAAACCACTTACTCCCTTTGTGTCTCAGTTTTCTCTGCTCTTAAATGAACCTAATATCTAACTCTCTTCACAGGAGTGTTGTAAGGTTAAGTTGATTAAATGTTTGTGATGAGCACAGTAGAAAAGCCTATTTTCCCGCTGTGTAAACACATGGAAAGACATCGTTCCAAACCCGAGCATTTTACATCCATCTTGCAAAGATGAAAAATGATTAAATAAGATGCAAGGTAGTAAAAAAAAAAATCAGGCCCAGGACACCCATGTTAGTCAGGCATAGATCTCCTGTATTCCAGGCCTGAGCTTTACACACAAGATCATCCTAAGAACCACCAAAGCCTTTTAAATCAGGAACTTTATGGATAGCCAGCATATAGGCCCCAGGATGAACTTACGGTGAGATGATTGTAGATACCATCCCAATAAGCATGCAAGCTGCTACATTCTTCACTAGCTACAAGTGGTAAAGTAGTACATACTAAGGGCACAATTCTACTCCCTTTACTCATGCTGATTAGTGTCCTACTCCACAAATAGTCCCACTGAAATAAACAGAGCTCTTTGCAATTAGGTGCAGTTCATCGTGAGTTAACCGTATCTGGTCCAATAACAGAAGTACAGTATGGGCCAAATTCTGCTTTCCTTGCACAGTTCTTACTCATGCAAAACTCTCATTGAAGAAATTCCTTTGTGCTCAACAAGAGTTGTGACAGAGCAAGGACAAAGCAGGATTTGACTAGTAAGATAATCATTCAAATAATTAACAATAAAATGTAGTACTAAACAAAATAAAGCACCACAGAACAAACATCCTCTCTTCCACACCAGCAACACACAATGTTGATCATTCTGCCATTGGCTGGGATTCAGAGAAATTCTGCTTTATTGAACCTTTGCTTCAGGTCAGTTCCATACTGCTTTAGTCAGACCGAACAAGCCCCTGTGTGAAATGATCACACTACCAAAAGCTAATGTCCTTTCTACCCTGAGTTTCCAAACTATCTTAATATCCTTAAACTATGTTAAACATCATTCTTCCTGGGAGAGGGCTAAAATGGTTTCAAATCCCAACATAAACAGAACCTAAATGCATTATAAAATGGTTCCCAGAACCATGTTTCAGCTTAAATAGGGACCTAAGACCAAATTCTACTCAGAATTACCAATATAGCTATGGAGTCCCACCTGTGTAGTTGAGAGCAGAATTTTCCCTGGACTATAAAAAGGGGATAGAGAATAAGAAGGAGAATATATTATTGCCCTTATAGAAATTGATGGTACGCCCACATGTTGAATACTGCATACAGATGTGGTCTTCTCATCTCAAAAAAGATATACTGGCACTAGAAAGGGTTCAGAGAAGGGCAACTAAAATGATTAGGGGTTTGGAACGTGTCCCATCTGAGTAGAGATTAAAGAGGCTAGGACTTTTCAGCTTGGAAAAGAGAAGACTAAGGGGGGATATGATAGAGGTATATAAAATCATGAGTGATGTGGAGAAAGTAGATAAGGAAAAATTATTTACTTATTCCCATAATACAAGAACTAGGGGTCACCAAATGAAATTAATAGGCAGCAGGTTTAAAACAAATAAAAAGATGTTCTTCTTCACAGAGCGCACAGTCAACTTGTGGAACTCCTTACGTGAGGAGATTGTGAAGGCTAGGACTATAACAGGGTTTAAAAGAGAACTGGATAAATTCATGGACGTTAAGTCCATTAATGGCTATTAGCCAGGATGGGTAAGGAATGGTGTCTCTACCCTGTTTGTCAGAGGGTGAGGATGGATGGCAGGAGAGAGATCACTTGATCATTACCTGTTCGGTTCACTCCCTCTGGGGCATTGGCCACTGTCGGTAGACAGGATACTGGGCTAGATGGACCTTTGGTTCTTATGTTCTTATGAAAACAGCATAATGGAGACAAATGGGCAGTTGGCATCCATGGGAATTGCACTCACATACAGTATTTCAGTGCAGTAATAACAAATTGTGGGTAGGAGGGAAGCCTATTTGCTTTTGTGAGTTGAAAACAGAACCCTAATGTTATTTAACTATGTTTATAAAATTTGCATCAGCATTTATTTTTGCAAACCTGATATACAAATCAAGCAGTCTGAATAATAGATTTTTGGATTAACTGGCAATATTGAAAAATCAGGGGAAATAACTGTTTTGAGTTGAACCAAAACCAAAATTTTTCAACTGAAACATTGAAACAAACACATTAGAGGTCTAACAAAACTTTTCATTTCCGTTTTACCATTTTTAATTTAAAAAAAAAAATTAAAGGGAATTCTCAAATGAAACATCATTTTGAACCAAAAAAATCAAAATATTTGTTTCAAACATGTCAAAATGAAATATTTTGATTTTCTCAGGATTTTTTAAAGACCAAAACAATACAGCAATACTGGTTCAAATTTGTGAAAATGTTTCAGAGTCTCCAAATCTGCATTTAAAGAAGAAGAAGAAGAAGCAGCAGCAGCTTTAGCCAAAAAAAATGTCACCTAGCTCTGTACAGATGGATCAATAAGAATATCTGACAATAGTGTGATGAAGTCCTGGCTCATTGAGTCCCAAACTCAGTATACTTCCACATACTTTTTAACTGTAAATCACCATGGAAAGGCTAATGAAAATCTGGCGTTAAGATATTGGTGGAATTGCACCTGCTTTACTCCAGGTCTGAACTTGGCCCCTGTCAAGCTATACAAATGTGTGTCATAGTTTCTGTTGGAGTGTCTTTTTAATGAACTAGGTCTTAAACATGCAGTATATATGAGGGAAACTAACCACTTTTGAGCCATCTTTCCAAAATTATTCGCCCTCCGGCAGAAACCAGGTCTTGGAAATTTTAGCCCAGAAAATGCCAGAAAGCTATTAGCAGCTGAAAAAGGAGTTTAGAATGGAAACTCTCAGCCAACTTTAATCGTTGCTGTCACAATTGCTCCAGGTATAATATTCTGCACTGAGCCTAAAGCAGAAAAGAAGTTTCATTACAAATGCAGCTGCATTTATAACTACACAGGATAAAGTAGAAAAAAATAGCTTAGCTAGGAACAATCCTGCATGGGAACTGGATGATCTAACAGCTCTTTTTTATCTCTCAATTCTGTGATGCTGTACTTTAGTTTTCTGTCAACTGACAGGTGACTATTTGTAAAGTCATTAGAAAATGGAGTGCTTAAAGACTTTCTTTGAGAATCACAAAGAAACTGGGATAGACAAAAAGAAAGTGATCCTGATTCTCCATTTCTACTGGTTTTACACCATTTAAACTCCATCAACATAAGTGTTATTCCTGATTTGTACTGGTGTAAATAAAAGAAAAATTGGGTCCCATATGAGATTTTCAATAAGATCTACAAGTTTCAGCTGTGTATAAGTGGCACTTTTATGTTTCCATAGCAACTCAAGCAGCATTTGTCAGTAATTAAAATTAGCACTGTAGTTTATTATAACTCCACAAGTTCCCTTATCAGATGATGATGATCCAAAAGCTACAATATTCTGCAACTGCAACTCAGAAAATATTTGATTTCCATTTGTAGTTCAGTTCCTCCTTCATTGGCTCAACAATATTCAGCCATCATTGCATCTGAACTCCTGAAGTTTATAATATCGTTTCCTCATTGATCTGAACAGTTACTGTCGAATTTTATATGTAGTACTTTTTAACAAGCTCCTTCTACAATCACAGATCCCTGCTAGCAGCAGGAAGAATGGCTGCTACACAACTTCACCTACCCTTGACATCCCAGGTGTCTTTTCAACCCCCACTTCTATCTCTAGTTGGGCAATGAGACACCACCCCTTCTTGTGTACTGAATGTAGAGGGTGGGGAAATTATATCAAAATAATCAAAGTAATCAGAATAAACCAAGCAAAGCAGTAGCTGAATCTTCAACCCACATTCAACTGCAACTCATCAGCCACATGAGATTCTGAACCTCCAGCACCATAGCACTTCTAATAGATTACAAGACAAAAAGGGACCATTGTAATCATCTAGTCTGAACTCCGGACTTCCTTTAATTAATTTCTGTTTGAAGTAGAGCATATCTTTTAGAAACACAGCCCATCCTGATTTTAAAATGTTCAGTGACAGAGAATCCACCACAACCCTGGGTAGATTTCTGCTGATAATACTGCTTGTCCCACAAGTCCTCAATGGCAAGATAGGGAACGGAGGCAGAAGCATTCAGGATAACCCTGCTAACATCTGCAGTGCTTTTTTCACAGGCAGTTTAGCATTACACACACAGGGTACGTCCACACTGCAATAACAGACCTGTGGCATGGCTGCAGTTGGCCTGGGTTAGCTGACTTGGACTCCCGGGGATCAGGCTGTGGGGCTATAAAATTGCAGTGTAGATGTTCGAGCTCAGGCTAGGCTGGAGCCTGGGCTCTGAGACCCCAAGAGAGAGGAAGAGCTCAGAGCCTGGGCTCCAGCCTGAGCCTGAATTTTTAGCCCCATAGCTTGAGCCCCACAAGCCTGAGTCAGCTGACCCGGGCTCTGAGATTCAGAGCCATGGGATTTTTCATCAGTGTAGACATACTCACAAAGGTTCTGTGTTAGCAGCAAGGACAGCTGCTAGCACAGCACTACTGTGATTATAGTTATTTTCTATATCATAATGATGCAAACATATCAAAATTGCATATTTATTATTCCTTTAATTTAATTCCTTGCCTATAGGTGGTACATAGACTCTTAGCGCCCTGCTAACAAAAAAACAGCAAAAATTAGGTTCCAGTTTATTTGTATTGAAGTAGCATCTAGGAGCCTTAGTCATGGAGCAGGACCCCATTGTGCTAGGGGCTGTATGAACACAGAAAAAAGAGTTCCCTCCAATCTATGTAGCAGAATATGTTGCTTCTCAGAGAGATATTGTATTTTCAACTGACTTTGAGCAAGACTGGGCATTTGTCTCTCAGAAACAGTCTACTAGCAGCTAACATGCCCAGCAAAATGTATTCTGATTAGTTGCCCTAAGGTAATAATGAAAGGGGAAAAAAAGAGTTCTACATATAAGATGCAAAACCAATACAGGTCCTCTGAAAAGACAAGGGTTTGAGCCACTTGCAAAAGAAGCAGCAACAGTGCCATGAGATTGTAAAAATGAAGATCTACAGAATTAAAAGTAATAAGTAATTGAGACTACACACACACTTGCAGTGTAATCAAAGTAATAGAATTAATGCTCACAGATTATAGAGAATATTGTTTCTCTGTAGTAAAGGTACTAGCCAGAATTAGAGCGGCTCAAAATTTTTCTACCACAAACATTTTCCTGTCAGCTAATGTTGTTTTGTCAAAATGGAAATTTTCTGCGGGGAAAATATTGATTTTGACAAAAAATCATCTTCCAAATGGAAAATTCTATAATATATATTATATAGTTTCAAACTGACACTATGGAATAGAATAAAATTTTGTTTTGACTTAAAATATTGTTTCAATTTAGTTCATGGAAACAAAAAGGTTTAAGCTTTCCATTCACCCTGTCACCTCTTCTCTCTCTCACTAGCTTTTTTGTTTGTTCATTTGCATGGACTTTGCTGTTCAAAGTAGTTCAAATATTTTCTTCAAACAAAGTTTAGCTCCTGGATCATTCACAAAATGTTCAATGAGTATTCCATTGTTTCTGATTCAATACTTGAACTGTTTGACTGGTCAGCTAAGTCACATAGTACTGTTTGAGTTCACTATTGGATACCCAGAACTAATTATTTTAGGCTGAAATGGAAGTAAGTTTCATGATTTTAAAAAATTCTGATATGGGCCCAAAAATTCATTTTTCTGGAATGTTTGTACAAGCAAAACCACACACAATGTTCAGGAAAAGCAAACAAAAAGGCCACAGATGCATTGGAAGTTAATTTCTGTTTAGAAGTCTCCAAAATGCCCAAGGAGAAGAATTCCCTACTATTCACCTTATCCTGGTGCAGATATATTCAAAATCCTACTGAGACTCATGATATTTCACAGCTTTTTCAAAATTAGATTATTTTGTTCAAGTGCCACTATTATGTTGCCTCCAGCTGGCTCCTTTCCCCTAACGCATGTGACTTGATATGATTATTGTGAGAAATGGTGTATATTATATATAGACAATTGTTTTAGTCAGTGAGAAATGCAAAAAGTGTTAGAGGAAAACCTTATATTTCTTTATAGAAATCTTTTTAAATAATAGTTGAGGTGCACAGAAGGGCACAGTTGCAATTATGGCCCAAATTTTCAAACCCAGGCACCTAAATGCCCATTTTCAACACATATATCCTAATTTAGGCATCTAAATAAGGATTTATGTGCCTAAATATGAATGTAGATTCCAGCCTCTAGGAATTAAAAAAGGGTTTGATCTTGCAAGGTGCTGAGAACTCTGGCTGCCATCTAGCAAAGTACTTAAGCATGTGTTTAAGCAGAGAGGCATTGGGTGGTTGGCTGAGGGGGGGTCCTTGGGGGAGGGAGCAGAGAGGAGAGGGGCCTGGGGCGGAAAGGTGGTGGAGCATGGCTGGGGACTCATGGGGAGGAGGCTAAGCAGGAGCAGGCCTCAGGGCGGAGCAGGGGGCAGGGCCATGGTCCAGGCACCAGTGTCCCCCCCCACACACACACTTTTAGGGAGCTTCCAGCACTCAGGCCCAGCCTCCCCAAATGTTGGGGCCAGTGTGGTTACTTTGGAAATAAGAGTCTGCATTATACCTTGCACTGTGCAATGCAGAGCAGAACACAGGTGGGAGTGAGATAGTAACAGCTGCCCTGTATGCTTCCCCAGTACTCCTTTGTATGTAGGGTGACCAGATGAGAGGGAGAAAATATTGGGACACATGTGGGGGGAGGGGGGTCCGCCAGCAGAGGGGGGGGGGGAAAGGGCGAGTGCTGCCGGCGGAGTGAAATATCAGGACAAATTGCATCCCGACCAAAGATCGGGACGTCTGGTCACTCTAATTGTATGTGGCCTGGATTCCATGGCCTGGAGCAGGATGAAACAAGGCATGAAGAGTTGAGTGAGGAGCCAGGATTCAAGTTCTATATGAAGAATGTTCCCTTTGGGGCTGGCCAGATTTCCTCTTGGAAAGCCACCCAGAAATTGCTGGTTGAACATGCACTAACTTCTCCATCCACACCTGTAAATACCATCTGGGGGAAGGGTAATTAAACAAGCCATCTGGCTCCTAACACTTTGTGAGCTAAAGCCCTTCTGTCATCAAGGAGGAACAGAGCTGGCCTTTCTCAGGGTCCACTTTCCACTCACATGCCAGATCCACAGTGATGGTCCCGTAAGAGCTTACTACACCCAGACGGAACTTGTCTTTTTGCAGAAAGTTAATGAACTCCATGTAATTCACCTTCCAGCTCTTCCAGTGGGGAAGTGCCACTTTGAACTGATCCTTCTTACTCAGATCTCAGCATCTGTTATGAAAGAGTTAAAACATGAATTGTTTGCCTGTATGCCCTATTGGCAGGGTACAACTCTTTCCCTTTCCCTCGTGTTTTCCGTACACTCAGGCATGGTGGCATTTCTGTCAGCAGACACTGCTCCTCTTGGGTTTTATGTATTTTGTCACAGTTGGCTGAGTTTTTCTGAGCTCATTGTTTTTATCTTCATTATATTTTAATGAAAAGGACATTTTAAAAATTGATTGTAGCCTTCAACGTTTCAGGGTTGAAGCACAGTTCTCTTCATATGGGTTAGTTACATCAACAAAGAAAAAGAACAAACCATGCTACAAAATGACTGTGTACACAAATGTGCTGTCAGCAGACAGGATAGCCCAACATAACCACACTCAGTGTGTTGCAGATGTACTCAGATGGGACCAGATTTTCAAGTGCTCAGCACCTAGAAATGGGGCCAGATTTTCCCAATATGTCTACTCACATTCAGGCACATAGCATAAAATTTTCAAAGATGCCTAAGTGACTTAGGAGACCATTTTTTAAAAATGTTACTTAGGCATGTTTGAGAATTTTACCCATCAATAAGAGCCAGATCCTCAGCTGCTGTAAGTCATCACAGCTCCATTAATGTCAATGAAGCTATCACAAGTTACATCAGCTGACGATCTGACCCGCTCCCTAACATGTACTCAGCATGCTGAGCTTTCTTGAACATCTGGCCCCCTACCTACCATCAATGAGGTCAAAACCTTCTCTTTTTCCAGTGGCACCTGTGAGTATTTTGTCCTTTAGCTTTGATACCAAAGCTGAATAATCTTATTTGTAAAGCATTTTGTTGTACTCCCTCTGAAGGGTGCTATATACAATCAAATTGTACTGTTAAACAACTTTTAAAGTTGAAAAGAGAAATGGTAGACTTCCCATGCATACTACATTGACTATTATTTCAAGGGAGCGATCACTTTGTATACTCTGTTCATGGCCATCACCAATATCCCTACAAATAATAAAAAGAAGTTTTTTTTCTATTTATGTTCAGTGAGTAATATAAAAATCTTATTTTTATTGGCAATTGGGAGATTTAACTCTAATTTCCTTTGAGCCAGGCTACTTTTAATGAAGGCATTGTCAATCACTGTAAACAAAGCAAATTCCAAAATGATTCAGCAAAATTAACAAAATCATCCAAAACAGACACAATAACTCAAGACAACAGAAAACAGGAGGAGCTACAGGTTTGAATATTAACCAAACTATAAACAATACATATTATTACATGCAAATAATAATGAAATACCTGCGCTTTAAGAGACATAATTCAGAGGGAAAATAATACAGGACTAAATTCTTGAGTCTGAGAATTTTGGGTGATGTAATTATACAGGCAAAACCCACACTGCTTATTCCAGCCAGGTAAACATGAGTACCATTGTATGCACATACATTTTCTACAGCTGCAGTTTAGGGACTGCGTTTTGAAAATCTGGCCCAAATCAGATTCTGCTTTGCGATTAACATAGCATAGCATAACATAGCATTAACTGAGCATTCCCAATGTAATTTACTGAATAATAGCCATGTCTCCTTTTAAAAATCTCAAATTTGCTAAAGTGCAGTTCTACGCTTTAAAAATGGTATTTTGTTCCTGCACAGATCTCTTTCCCAGGTGTGTACAGAGACAGAGCTGCTGACTTCAGTGCCAAAACTAAATGGTAACTGTTTTTTTTTAAACGCTTGTTAATTCTGCAGGCCCTGGTCACAGAGAGAAAGAGGTAGAGTTTAACGGCTTGACCCAAAGCCCACTGAACTCAAAGGAAAGACTCTTAGGGCTAAACCCACAAATGAGACTAGTAGACTCAGCTGTGCAATGCCTACCATTTAGGCTGCCACTTAGTGGAATCCACGGCCTTTAGTTAGTTGCCCAGGTTCCCTAGACAATGCATGGGGAGAGCTAAGAGCCTAGGAATGGTATTCACAAAAGCCAACAAGCTGAGCAAGGAAATGCCTAAGCTAGCCAATAGGAAATGCTGAGGAGAGGGGTATGATCTAAGCCCTGCCTCTGAGTCCAGACGCCAGAAGGAGGTGCCTGTCACCACTTGGGAGTCAGAGCCGTGATGAACCCTCTCCTGAACTTAGATGGCTTTGCCCTTTGTCACAAAAAACTGAGAAAGAGGAGGTAGTTGCCACCCCATTATAAATTTTAGCCAATCATTACGTTCTCACACCCAGGATGCAGGAGATCCACACTCATTCCCCTTCTGCCTGATTTGGAGCAGTGATCCAAACCCTACATCTCCTACCTGTCAGGTGAGTGCCCTAACCACTAGCCTATGGGATATTCTGAGGCTAGGGGCTCTCAGTCTCATCTGTTGAAACTGTCCCACTCTGTATAAAGAATTAAATATTCATTGGAATAGGGACTTGAATTCCAAAGCTCCACAGGAGTGCCCTAACCCCCAGGCTATAGAGACATGATCACTCACTCTTTAGCCCAATGAGGTGAGAGATGGCAGGTCAACTCTCTGCTCTACATCAGGCACAGGGGAGGGAAATTGAGCCAGGGCCTTCCCCATCCTAGATGAATGGGCCAGTCTGTTAGGCGGACTATGAGAACACTCACCAGATCAGGCCCTGCAGGTAAAATAGGCAGAGGAATGCCTAGGTCTGGTTTATACTATAGACCTGCATCAGTATAACTAAGTTGCTGCAGTGTTTTAAGTGTAGACCTGCTCCTAGTCTGAGGACCCCGCGAGGGGTTAGGCATGAACTAGGGTGCCCAGGGATCAGGACTGAGGTGGTGGTGCCCAGCAGCAGATTTTTATTCACCTAAGATACTTTAATCGGCAGAAATTTAGGGAGTTGAGGCACCTACAGAATTAGATGGCAACTGATGGGGGTTTTGAGGATCTACATTTTGGCCTTCGGTGCCTAAAGTGGCCCTTAGGTGCCTAAATCTCTTTTTTGGACCTACACTTTAGTGGCTTCAGCAAACTTTGGATCAAGGCTTCTACCTTCTTGTGAATCACCAGCTGACAGATTACTAACGCCCCAATGGGTGATACTTGAACAAACCCACTGAAGAGAACAGATTGCACCAGTGACAATTTGGTAAGATTGACAAGTTTGCGAAAGGAATTATATGATGTGGTTGCCTGTTAGCAGAGGGCTGGCCTAGATAACCCAAGAGGTTCCTTCCAGTCCTATGTTCTTAACTGAGGGTGCAATTTCATCAGCAGAACCATTTACCTCCTTTGTAAAGCACTCACGGATCTAAAGGTGAAATAGTCTATATAAGAGCTATTATAGAATATTATTATAAGAATATTATTATTATTAACATAATCATCATCATCACTGTGCATGCAGAGGAAACCACCTTGATTGTCAGAATGATTGCAGGTTTAGTTTGCAGGGCTGGCAGTTGGGTGCAGCGGTGAGGGGGCGGGGGGGGAGGTCTTTTTTCTTGTAAACTGAGCATATTTGGTTTAGAAGCCATTGAAACCCGTTAAACATGGAAAACCACAATGGCATTTTTGACGTCATTTTTCAGAGTACACCCACACCTTACATTGGGAAACAACATTTCTCTACTGCAGTGGTGCCCAAACTTTTCCCATCATACCCCCCATTTCCAGTACTGGGATCTGTCTCTTCCCACCCCTCCCCCGCCCTTTACTGCACTGTTGGCTCAGTAGAGGAGCTTGGGCTCATGGCAGAGCTGGGGGGCAGAACCGGAGATGGGGGAGGAGCTGGGGCTAGAGGCAAAGCTGGGCTGGCGTGAAGGAGGGACCAGAGCTGGGGCTGGGAGTGGAGCTGCGGCTGAGGTCAGGAGTGGAGCCACTGCCAGGGTCAGGAGCCGGGGCCCGGAGCAGAGCCGCAACTAGGAGTGGGGCTGGACCCTGCGGTCCAAGGCCGGGGATGGGACTGGGCCAGAGCAGAGCTGGAGGCAGAGCAGGGCTGGGTGGCGCTCTCTCCCTGCCCCTCATGGAGGCTGGCCCAGGCCCCCCCGCACCTGCCCAGCTGTCCTCTGTGCCCATCTAGGGAAGCACGCCCCACAAGTGGGCAAACTTTGATTTTTGCCCATTTATTTCATACTGCGCAGAAGCCATGATGGCTCGGATTGGCTTACTGCCTGCTTTCTATCCTGCCTCGCAGCTGATTAGACACAAGGGGATCAGGATTCATCTATTAACTTGCGCTCTATCCGCTGCCCTTTTGCCTGAGTGGTAGCAGCACTGCAACCCTCACCATCCTGCTTGAACAGGGTCTGTGGGGTTTTTCAAGGGAAAAAACAATACAGATATTTAAAAAAAAATAGATGTTGGAGAACAGCGTGTCCCTGTCTTAGGTAAATCAAATTAATTTAATTCCAAAACTATATTTGCCAGTGTTCTTTTGGGAAAAACAAAGAGAAATCAACAGAACCTTTCAGTTCTGATGCCATTTACTAAGATGCAACACTCCCATTGCCTGCAAATAGCAGCCAGATGAAACTTGTTAGAAGATTAAGTTTCAATTACAGTTGACATTTTGATAACGCCTCTGTCGTATCCCCAAACCCCGAGAATCGCCTGTTTCTGTACATCAGCTGATCAAAGTGACATCACTGGTGAAAACTACTGAAGAGATACGGTCACTGACATTTCAGTGCTCTGGTGATCATAGGACACAGTGACACTGGAGTCAATGGTGGAGAGAAGTCAACATTATTCCCAACAGGATGCTGGCACATGGAATGCTTTGCTGTTAAGAATGCATTGATGCTAGCATGATTTCATGGGGATTACATGTACTGGGAGTTCTCCGTTGCAGGGGAGTGATATTTACGCTTCTCAGCACTACTCACTGTAAAAGAATGGAGGGGAGGGGAAAGAAGGTGCTTTCGAAACAAAAAGGTGACGGGGGAGAAACACACCAATACTTCCATTAATAGCAATCAGAGGGAAGATGATCTGGCGCTTAGAGTACCAGCTTGGGAGACCTGGATTCAATTCTCTTCTCTGCCACAGACTTCCTGTGTGACCTTGGGCAAAGCACTTTGTCCCTCTGTGCTTCAGGTCCCCATCCATAAAAATGGGAATAATAATCTCTCTCACACAGGGTTACTGTGAAGAGAAATACATTGAAGACTGTGAGGCACTGAATACGATAGTGATGGGGGCCATGCGAGTAGTACAGAAGAAACAATTTTCCTCTCATATTTCAAATATTGTGCTATATACAGGGTGATTTCTGGCGAGGAATAAAAAAATGTTTAAAAATGATCTGCTATTAATACCTATAAAATAACTCAGATTCAGGCTTGAATAAGTGAAGACATTTGTAAATTAATTATATGCATGACATCCTCAAATGTAAACGATCCTAGAGCAAATTCAGATTCAGTGTAAGCAGGCACCCCTGACTTCAGTTTTAAAGCAGCACAGAACCACTGGTCTTGATTTGGCCCATATCCATCTTATCTCAAATTTTGGCTATAACAAATTTCCAGGACATGAGGATTTGGGAAGACAAGAATCTAAATGGGCAAAATCTGAAATAAAATTTTTTTTCCATGGAGCTGTACTCCTGTGCTATTCAAAGCATGGAAGCTGTCTTGGAAAATTAAAAAGGGAATCTATTTAGGGATTAAACGCTGCCCTATTATCCAAAAAATAAAAAGCTCTTGAAAGATGGAGGCTATTAAAATCTTAGCCTGTGGGGTAGTATTTATGCATCTAATATTGTCTTTCCAGCTAAATTATCTCTTAGATTTTACCAATCACTTTTCCTTTCACTTCAAATACTTGGGGAAAAAATCATCTCAGCTTTCTCATGGAAAGAGAGGCGATGAAGAGTGCAATCGTTATGTCAGGCCCTGATCCTGAGCACTGACTGGCCAGACCCGATATCCCTATGAAGCTCTCCTGAAGTTAATAGGGCTCCATACTGGTGCAGGGGTCCAGGTATATGGAGCTCACAGAAGGACCGGGGCCATTGGATTTTCGAAAGAGATCATCATTTTGAAAACTGAGATCTTTTGAATATGTGGCTGTAAATGGGAGCTGCTGGGTGCCAAGTCCTTTTTTTGAGTCCTTCACATTCCTTAAAACTCTCCTTTGCCACAAAGGCTACAAAAACTTGACAACAATTAGGCCACAAGTGTACTAATACCACTGCCTATCATGCAGACTCATATTTTCTCTTTGTTTTCTTATACTCCTTTGTCAGTCTCTCTGTACCCATCTGTTGTCTTGTGTCCTATATTTTGATTATAAGATCTTTGGGATAGGGACCAACTTTTTTGTTCTGTTTGTACAGCACCTAGCACAATGGGGTCCTGCTCCAGGATGGGGGCTTCTAGGTACTGTGGTGGTAAAAAAAAAGGATAAATTTGTTTTTGAAAATTGGGCCCCAACTGTGGGTGCTGAGCACTTGTATATATGGCCCTACTCTCTTTTGAAAATGTGGCCTTTATTTGTCATCTTGCAAAATGTGTCGTGAGTCTCAAATTATCCAGTTTAAAATACTGTCTACTGGCTCTTATTCTGGAGCTAGTTTATAACTTTGAGGGCTGGAAATGAAAAGTAGCCAGCTGGGGACATTACTTACCTATAGTCAAAGGACTTCAGAAAAACAAACTCTACAGTAAGGTACACTTGAGAGTGTAAAGTAGAGTTTATGAAAGTCACGGGAGAAGGAAATCTTTGTTCATACGCCTGGAAAAATTCCAGCATAAAAACTCAAAAGGAAATTTTGTTGGCACACACTCTGCAGTGTACTGAGCACCTTCTAATTCTGTTTACTTAAATGGCTTTGCAAGGCAGGATCCAGGATTAGGCAAAGGCCCAAGCTTCTTCTGATTTGTTTAAGGATTCAAAACATATGCCTGCCTTGGGGCTTGTCTTCACATACAGCACTAGAGCCAAGCTAAACTGTCATCACCATCGGTGATCCCTCAAAGTCGAGGATGATCTCTTTCATAGGTTTTATTTTTCATGGGTCCTTTGGTGACTGAGGAGTCTGATCCTTGAGCCACAGGTCGTTGGCAGATATTGCAGGTGGTGTTGAAAGACAGGATTGGGTCACAACTGCTGCATGACTGTTGTCTTCCCTTTCTTTGGGCATTTTTCTGAGACCAGGGCAAGGCAATTTTCCTCAAAAGTGGACATTCCCTCTCTGACAAGTCTTCACCAGCTACCCATATCCTGGGTTGCTGTCTCCCAGTGTGTGGTGTCAATGCCACATCTCTTGATGTTTATCCTGAGGGTGTCTTTAAAGCGTTTCTTTTGTCCTCCCTGTTTCCTTTCTCCTTTGATGAGTTGGGCATACAGCAGTTGTTTTGGTAAGCATGTATCAGGCATGTGCACACAGTGCCTGCTCCACCTCAGCTGGTGCTAGTTAATCAGGGCCTCAACACTGAAGATGTCAGTGTCCTCGCAGAGTCCAACATTAGTGCGATGATCCTCCCACTTTATGTTGAGGATCTTCCGAAGAAAGTGCTGATGCTGGCGTTCCAGGTTTTTCTGGTGTTTTCTATAGGTCACCCAAGTCTCTCAACCGTACCGGAGAGTTGGGATTACCACCACTTTATAAACTAAAAGTCTAGTACGTGTTCTGACGTTGTGATAATTGAACACCTGGTGAGACAGTCTGCCAAAGGCAAGGCTGGCGCAGAGGATTCTGTGCTGAATCTCGACATCTGTGTCTGCCCTCTGTGAGAGATGGTTGCCAAGATTGGTAAAGTAGTCTACATTTTCCAGTTCTTCTTTGTCAATGTAGATCTTCCTTGCTGTGTCTGATGTTCTCTACTGGGCTTTGTCTGGTCAATCTTTTGTTTTGCCAATGTTCAGAGTTAGCTCTAGACTTTTGTAAGCTTCAGAGAAGCAATTAAGGGCTGTTTGCAGATCCTCCTTTGAGTGTGCAATTATAGCACAATCATCTGTGTATTGGAGTTCAGTTATTGTTGCTGATATTACTTTAGTTCTGGCATGGAGACGAGAAAGGTTAAAGAGGTTGCTGTCAGTCCGATATTGGATGCCAATGCCCCATGGTAGACGGTCTTGGGTTAATGTTTTCATAGCTGCTAAGAAAATGGAGAAAAGGGTGGATGCCAGTACCCACCTTGTTTTACACCAGTTTGGATGACAAAGGGCTCAGCAGTAAAGCCACTGCACAGGACGGAGGCAGTCATCTAGTCATGGAGGAGTCTTACAATGGTGATAAATTTGCTTGGACAGCCAAACTTTGACATGATTTTCCACAAAGCCTCATGATTGACAGAGTCAAAGGCTTTGGTCAGATCGATAAAGATCATATACAGCTCCTGGTGGTGTTCTTGACATTTTTCCTGGATCTGCCTGGCTGTGAAAATCATGGCAGTGGTGCCTCGTGATGTCTGAAGCCGCACTGCGGCTCTGGAAGTACTTCCTCTGCAAGAGGGAGCAGGCAATTCAGTAAGATTCTAGCAAGAATCTTCCCAGTGATGGAGAGGAGGGAAATGCCTTGTTAGTTGCCACAGTCAGTCCTGTCTCCCTTTTGAAAATGGTGCTGATGTTAGCATTACGTAAGCCAGCAGGGATTTCTTTAGTGCACCAGATTTTGAGGATCAGCAAATGAATCTTGTTAGTGTTTCGCCCCCCACTTTCAGTACTTCAGCTGATATGCGATCAGGACCTGGTACTTTATTGTTCTTCATTTGTTTAATTGCTTTACAGATCTCCTCAGGTGTCAGTGGCTTGGCAAGAGTTTCTCTGATTGGGTGCTGAGGAATGGAGTTGATGGTGTTGTCAGTCACAGTTGATTCTCGATTTAGAAGCTTTTGGTAGCATTCCTTCCAGCGCTCTGTGATGGATTTGTAATGAATGAAGCTAAGCTGCAGTGCTTAAGTAAAGATGCTCCTATACCAATGGAAGAGCTTCTCCCAGCAGTGTAGTTAATATACCTCCCTGAGAGGTGGTACACGATCTACATGGGGGGTTAGGTTGGTATAACTACATCACTCAGAGGCGTGGATTTTTCACACTGAGCAACAGAGTTTTACTGATATAGGTCTGTAGCGTAGACCTGGCCTTGGCGTTGCAACAGAACATTTACCAAGATCTTGGGGATGGGGAGTTACAGGATCAGCTGAAAGCAATGCTTTGTGAAGCACACTGTGGCCCTGACCTAGAGCCCATTGAGGTCAATAGAAATACTCCCACTGACTTCCAAGGACTTTGAATCAGGCCCTATATGCCAACAGCAGCTTTGAAATGCAGCCAGCCATCAACATGGCAGACTGTACAACAGTAATAGAGGAATCGGGAACATTCCAGCTAAAGAGAGAGGGGCTGACTCCTTCTCTTACCAAAAACAATATTTAATGCCCAGGCAGAACAGATTAAAAAAATCAAGACCCTAAGGTCTCAGATGAAGGATCAGCTCTGAGTTCCATGAACTCATCAATTCTAAGGCCAGAAGGAACCATTGTGATCATCTAGTCTGACCTACTGTGTAACACAGGCCATAGACCTCCCCCAATATCATTCCTTTTGAACTAGACAAAAATGTAAACCCTCAAGAAGCTGAAGGGCTAAATTGATGCTACTGGTATTTTGAGACTAAAGGTACGTCTACACTGCCAAAAACGCATCATGCCAGTGAGTCTCAGAGCTTGGGGCCAGTAGCTCAGGCATCTGTGGCTCGTGATATAGGACTAAAAATAGCAGTCCAGACATTCCCACTCATGCTGGAACCCAGGCTCTGAGACCTTCTCCATTCACTGGGCTTCAGAGACCGGGCTCCAGTCCAAGTGGGAATGGTTACACTGCTATTTTTAGCCCTGTAGCACAAGCCCAAATGAGTTAACCTGGATTCTGAGACTCTCTGCTGCGGAGGTTTTCTGCAAAGAAGATGTAACTTATGATTCTTGGGACTTAACACATTTCAAACCTGAGGCTTAAAATCACTAAGCCACTATTTTTATCTTCTTTGGTAAAACCCCCAAGACACTTTTTTTTTAAAGTATATTTGAGAAGACAATTCACATGGACAAAGAACATCTTGGTAGTGATGAAGAAGCTGACTGACTGGCATACCTAAGATTACAAGTAGCTCTGGCCTCTCCTGTTACCTGGACCACACTCCCCCAGTGCTGATGTGTGGATGAATAAGCAGAACACCTGCCTAGATTTTGTAAAGAGTCAGCTAAAAGGCATTTGGGGATAATACACTAATACACATTTATAAATGTCCTCTTCCATTCATTTATGTTCGTACCCTGGGCTGACCCTTTGTTTCAGTACCAAGCCATGTACTCAACACTTTCATCTAATGCCATAATTCTCTTCACTGTATAACCAGATGTAACCTCTTGTAAAGAAAACAGTTTAATCAACAACAGGATGCTACCAAAGCAGAGCCTGGGACCAACTGATCTCCTTCAGAGACGCGACATCAGATGATGTGATCAGCTTTTCCCCCATTATAAATAAAGGTCCATGTACAGTATGTGTAATTAGAATATCCAGCAAAGAGTGATGCCAAAAGGTAGGCGTTTTGAAAAGACTCCAGTACCAGCTAAATGAACAACATGAAAAGAATTACTGGTAAATAACATTTTTGTGCAATACTGACATCAGCAATTTATTTGAACAGCCGGGTCTCCTATATCACACAGTACATACATGTAATGTCATATTTACACTTTAAACCATTTTCTAACACATTTACCTGCCTCCCTCCAGCCGAAGATTCTAAAAATGAAAACGCTTTGCATGGTCCTTATGAATATGTAGGAAACATTGAATCATCTCCTTTACCCCTAAAGCCAGCATTTTCCAGACTTAAGAAAACTGAGCCTTCCCTTTAATCCTACCATGTGGTGTTAAAGACCTACTTCTCACTCACCCTCCTCTACCCTCCCCCACAGTTTGTGTTAAATCAAGAATAGGTATTTTATTTCTACTTGGAGGAATTTGGTAAATTAACAGCAGCATAAATGTAAATGATTTCATTGGGTTTTTATACTAAAAACACACAGCCACCTCTTCAGAGAAGTCTGAATACACACCAACCCAATGATGTCAGCTAAAAATATCTTATCAGCATTATCAAATTTATTAGTCTAGCCAGTAAACTGCTGCAAACCCAGTTATAGATTAAATGTCAGAACAAAGTTCATCCTGATTGTTTCCCACTCAAATGAGGAAAGTGAACAATCGCAGGCTTATAAATTTGTCACTACCCACTACCCACATTTAGACAAGGGCAGAAGTGTCAGTTTGTCATGCAACACTGCCTGCCTATGTACCCAACAGATGAACGGAGGGATTGTTTATGGTGTGCAGCTCTAGTGCAAATGACCTTTTCTTAGCTAAACTACGCCAGGGAGGCACAGGACTATACAAATATCACCATTTCAGACAGCCTGCTTTCCTGTCCCTGGATACCCAGCAGCAGCTATGTACGATTATTATTACTACTTGTATTAATATCATGCCTAGGTGTCCATCATTGTACTTGGCATCATCCCCAGCACTGACTCATCCATCTTTGGATCAACTCAGTTATATTTCGGAGGTAACTACTGTTTTTACCTTAGATCCCAATTCTTCAGACATTGTTTATAGGGCTCTTGGCCCCCTCATCTCTTACAGCTCTGTTGTAAGTTCCAGTAGAGACAATGGTCACTGGAATGTCTTTTGCGCTTACATGTCCAAACATAATCTCACCTTGGATTTAGGGATTAAGAAGAAAATTAATGGAGTCATCAATCCAGGCCAGGTCTTTGACAGACCCCGTGCAATAATACTGTGAAGCACAAGCTGCATACCTTAGTCTGCAAGCTAGAGAGAATGTGTGTCTGGGGGTTCCCAGCAC
This sequence comes from Mauremys reevesii, assembly GCF_016161935.1. Taxonomy (NCBI): domain Eukaryota; kingdom Metazoa; phylum Chordata; order Testudines; family Geoemydidae; genus Mauremys; species Mauremys reevesii. The sequence goes on along the minus strand of NC_052625.1, from coordinate 179,173,863 downwards.
CTCAATAAAGAATCCTTTTTGTGTTGACTACATGAGTCCCATCCTTTCCATAGCAATGGACACACCAGAAATATAGCTTTGCTAAAACATTATAAAATTGCCACCCTCCCGGATCAACTAGTAGGGGAAATTGATAAGGCCGGCAGTGAAAGCGGGACAGTCCTAGTACAAGGGAGGGAAACATTTGTCAAAGGACAATAGGTAGGTTCAGCCCTTGGGAGTCTCTGGCACCCATTGGCCAGCTGGAGGTGAGGGGTGCTGATTGGCCAGCATTCCCCAGCTCCCAGGATTTAGCCCCGAGCAGGGGCCATGTGGAGCATCTTTCGGCTCCATTCCAGCAACCCACCCTGCCTACCCAAACTAGGAATGAGAATCCAGTCTGGCAGATGCTGCGAGTATAGGCAATCACCTATATAGAGGAGCAGGAAGGAATTTTCTCTCTCATGGGCTGATTGGCAGAGGACTAGGGAGTTTGCCTTCCTTGCAGCCCCTTCAAGCCACAGTGAGGTAAATAGGAACATGCTTAGTACCTAACTTAGATACTGGGGTAGTGGTGTTTATTCGTCGCAACTCGTGGCTGGTTTCCAATGTGGTTAAGAGAATAAAATGAACAGTTCCCAGATGTAAAAGACCGGACATTTGGTGGTGGGCTTTGAGCTCATGTGATAGGGTGAGAGGTTGTGATCTTTGCAGGCTGAGGTCAGATTTTGTGGCCTCACAGGCCAAGGTCCCCACCCTGCTGCACCTCTCAGCAGGGAGGTTGCTAGGACTCAGAGAGCACTGAGTCGTGTGGGATAGGCTGAGGAGAACCACCTCACATTATGGGTTATATGGTAAGAAGCCCTGTAACCCCCACACTGGAACCAATTAAATGCCTGATACAGGAGAGTATGCGTGATAGGCGGGAGCACCTCTGCCTTGTGTTAAAGATTAATAAAAGTTGCGACCTGCTGCTTAATTCCCTGCATGCGTCAGTCCTCATTTTGCTGCTGTTTCTATATCAATATCAACACAACATTTCAGTTCCCTTTAAGAGTCTTTAAAAACATAAAATCTATTTTCCATACATTCCTCTTAACAAAGCCAAAACTACACACTGAAGTTAAAAGGGAAAGAGAATAAAACACCAGCTTATACCTTCCTTTGGCTTATCAGCCCATCATATCTCCTATGTGTCTAATTGTCAGACTATAGGCACTGCAGGGCAGGGACCGTATTTACTTTGGGGCTGTTGATTGCTCTGAGAATGTGATCAGCACTTACATGCACAAATGATGTTCGTAGTCATCGTGATACTACGCCATTCCTGACAAACACATGGCTTACAGCCATCATGGTTTGTTTATTACTAGAGTTAGTTGAAAATTTTCCATCCACATTTAAAAAAATAATAATAATTTTGATTAAAAAGAAATTTTTGTGAAAAAAAATCCATGTGTCAAAAAATTTCACAGTGAAAATAATAATTGCCCAACCAGCTAACCCTAATATTTATTACACCACAGTCAGAGCAGTCGTTTGATTATCTTCCTCCCTGATGCATTATAAAGAATGTCATCATACACCAGTTTCTTAGCTCTTGAAAATGCAAAACAAAACTGGCAGTGGAATGTTCGTTATGAATGCTAAACATTGCTTTTCCATAAAATACAGATAGCTCAGAATAATTGTGAAACACCTGCCATAATGGTACTGTGCAATTAAATTATTATGCGATGAAGGCAGAACTGTTTAAATTAAGAGCGTATGGAAAATATGACAGTAAATCACTTACATTAAAGATGCACTTAATTAAAACATTGAGGCACAATATTGCTTGATCCTTTAAAATTACCCCCTTTTCGTAAATACTCAAGTGCATGCATTTTCTGACAGATAATGTGTGAACCAGGCAATACCTTCCATGAAACTATGCTAGAATTTTATCATGCACCAAAGTCATGAAATATGACAACATGGACTGGTCAAACCACTCGTTTAAAAGGAAATGAGCAGCAGTTAAATTACAGGAGGTACTGTAAGCATTGCAGGTTTCATGCACCAAATAATATCCTAGATTTCAGACAAAATGAATTCACTGTGGTGCAGAGTGCATGGTTTCTGCACCGCTAAAGCCCTGTGGTGGGGCTTTGTATGGGGGAGGAGAGAAAACACGATTAGTCACACAGATGACCTGTATATACTCTGACCCCTGGGGCGGTGCTGTACTGGTTAAAAGATAGGCTAGGGCAAGACTCACAGAATACATGATTATGCAAATCCAGTGACTCAAAGCATCCCAAAAGGGAATGGAGAGGGGCTGCAGATAGAAATCCAGCCCAGAGACTGGAATAGCAGTCACAGATGGGCTGGCCTGGTATCTGACTGCAGGATCATGTGTGTTTGAATTCCATTTCTCCCACCTCTGCCTGATTCTCTGCTGGCTGATTTAGACTTCGTGCAAGAAGGGCTGGATTTCATCCCATAGAGTGACCTGGGGCTGAGCAATTCAGAATAATGATGGGCCTGAACAGAGGAAAATCAATACTGATTTGTCTGGTTTGGCCTGCAGCCCAGAAGCACTTTATGTGACGGAAGAAGAAAGATAAGCATCTTAAAAACAAAGTTCCACTTCTATCTAGTGATACCTCATTTAGTAATATATTAAGGAAGGGCAGGTTCATTACCTGATTTGATTTTTCACAACCATCTCTTTGGCACCAAATTCTGTTGTAAAAGTGTCTCATGTGCATCAACCAGGTCACTATTTCCCCAACCTTTCCGGGAAACTGTACAAGTTTCCTAGACTGAGACTGTGGTCATATCAACCAGTGCTTGCCAACTCCCACTTAAATGTGTCTGCATTAGCCAGTCATGGAGCTTTGACTGCTCCTGACAACCAATTTGTTGGAGCAGACAAGCTTCACTGTTGGTTGACATTGAAGAGGGCGCCAGTAGCTGGTTAAGGCCCAGCTCTGCGAGTCATTATTAAGGTAGCAAGGGGGAGCACAGAATATCAATAACAGAAGGCTGAAGTACAATTACTGGGGGTGTATAGGAATTTGGTAACATCCCTTTAAATAATATGGGATGCTTCTAGTGGGCCTTCTAGTGTCTTGTGTCGCAGAGGCCAGCAGAACCTAACAGAGCAGCAGCGTATACATTATGTACCTAGGCATTGTATGTTTGTGTAGTTTGTAAATGTGGTTACGTAGAACCCAATTGTGTGTGTGTGGTTGTCTCCTATTCTTAAAGTTATGCACAGAACAAAGACAACAGACAAGTAAATCAGCGAGTGGGGAAGCACTGAAATAGGTCACTAAGGGCTTGTCTTCACTATAGCAGTAAGTCGACCTAAGTTACACTACTCTAGCTATATGAATAACGTAGTTTGGGTCGACATAGCTTAGGTCGACTTACCCCGGTGTCTTCACTGCACTGCATCTATGGGAGATACTCTCCGGTCGACTTCCCTTACTCTTCTCTGGGAGCTGGAGTACTGGACTCAACCGGATAGTGCTCTGCCGTCGATTTAGTGAGCCTTCACTAGTTCTGCTAAATTGATCCCTGCTGCATCAATTGCAGCAGCATCCATCTCCCTGGTAGTGAAGACAAGCCCTATGATGCAGGTTTTCCAGAGTAACAATTTTCCAAACTTTCTATTCCCAATAGCTTTGAGGAGGTGAATGTGGTTAGCTCATTGGGATTGAAGTCAATGAGAACTGTTCCTATCTCTGAGCTGCTGTGTGGCCTCATACAAGTCGCTTGGACCTTGAGGTGATTTCTCCACTTGGACTTTAGAGATAATAGTAGTCATTCCCCACTTTGCCAAGCAATTTGAAATCTTTGGATTGGGAGCATTAAATGCAGAGTATTAATAACCATGAGCTTCTGATTCTTGTGTGGCATGCTCAGGCTGAAATTGTGAAATTCTTTATAGCAAAATAAAAGGCTGGTTCAATCTTTCCAAACAACCTGATATTAATTAGAAAGACACCAGATCTCTTCTTATCCACTCCCACTTCTAACTGGTGAGGAAATGCCACTACCCAGGAATACACAAAAGAACAACTCTGACCCTCTCACTAGGGGCTGTCACCCCATGGACACAATTAGACAATTAGCACAGTGTTACTGGTTATTCTGGGTCAGGCCTCTACTTCTGTTGCTTTCTGCTTTTTCCCACTAGGCGCAGCAATGAAAAGGAGGCAGGTTCTTCATGCTATGGACCAGCTGCTTGTACTCTCATTGGTGTTAATGGGCCCATTTGAGGAGCAGGATGCAACTCAACATGAACAGGGGGATCAGAACTTGTCACTAAAGTTTGTACAGAAGTAGAAGGTGCAGTGGGCGTCATCCTGCATCACATAGGTTACATTTAGTCCCACAAACAGTCCAGGAGCTGCTCATGTAAGTAAGGTATATTCATAGGAATACGGATTTGCAGGATTGGACTCTATATGGAGAATATGAATGGGAAATTTTTGGTGGTACAAAGGGATGGTAGGCACCCAACTTCACTTGACTTTCCTTGTCCTTTGAGTTTTTACAGTCTCCCTTGTAATGTGCTTTACAACCCTTAAATTAGTTCTTTCTCCTGAACTGTTTGGAACTGCTTGTGTCTTATTGTTAGTAACAAAAAGAGTAAGGATATGTCTGTTTTTATGGATATATACATACAAAATAACATCAAATCGCTGTAGGTGTACAGACACACTCTTACCAAACAATACTGTTCATGACGTGTCCCAGCTGGTTCTGCGATTACACAGCATGCACGCCTGTCTACAAGTCATTTTAAAGGATGTTTATGTAACAGCTTGAAAACAAAAATGTGATGTTTAAACCTGAAAACAGGCATTAAGTAGTGATGTGTGATTTGAGCTGTCATCGGGCATGTCTCCTTAGACATGAGATAGAAGGGTTCATTGGTTAAAAAGATACTTTAATTAAATGAAAATATTGAGCAAAATTTCATATCATTATTTATCCCAATAGCATAAAAGGCCAAACTTTTTTTAAAAAATAGACAACCAAGTTTTCCCTTCCAAACATGCTCCTGGAGGCAGGTAGGCAGCTACACCTGCACATGGACAGTGTACATTCGGTTATTAATTTGTGCATTCCAAAATAGGTGCTTTGCATGTGCATTGGCTTATTTGGCTTGTATGTTTTGTAGGCAAATATGAGGTTTGATTAAAAAATATTTAGGTAAAATTTTCAGAAGTGCCAAAGTCCCATTTTCTAAAGTGACAAACACTTAGGAGCCTAAATCCCAATAGGTTCCTAATTGCCTAAGTCATTTTGAAAATAGGTCTTAGACATGTTTGAAAATTCTTCCCTTAGGGATTATTTGTATTGCTGTAGACAGTGTACACAGTGCACACACCCTGACCTAAAGAGTTTAAATTGTATGGCCCTTCTCCTGTAATCACATCAGTGTGGGTGATCTCTTACGCCAGCACAGAACGTAACTGCCTTCAATACTACTTCACACTGCTCTGTATGGTCACGTGCGCCCAATTGTAGTCAGGCCTCAGGAAATGGTACATTTGCAGTGACACTTGCCACAGTATAGCTACTTTCCCAGAGTTTTCTTAGCTGAGATTTTACCCCACAGAGCATGAGAAGCAGTTTGAGAATCAGACAATTCCGAAACAACACAGCTGGAACTTCCTACCATGTAGGAAGAGCAACTTCCTGGCCTTGACGAAAAGACTGACACTTCCTGCTCCCACAATGAGACTAGTGTGTTTTGAACAGCTACTATATATGGTGCATAACACCAGACCCATTTTTAGCAGCAAAAACAATGTAAATTACTCAGGAAAAAAAATAGCTTCTCACCATTTTCCTTGATAGTAGTTGCTGATGCTGAGAGAAAAATTATTGTCATGTGGCTGGGAATCCAAGGCCGGTTTTAAAATGTAGATTACTATGTACGGAAACAGGGAGAGGAAAGATAACTAATAAAGATAGGACCTCTCTGCCCCTTCCATAAGATAATCATGTGTTTCCAATATACATCTGTAGTGAGGCGGCCTGGCTCCCGGCCGCTCCTGAGAGGGAGGAGCCAGAACAGCCGCCACAGTGGGCGGAGCCACTACCGCCTGTCCCCGTCCCCCGGAAGTCAAGGGGCGGGACAGGAAGTATAAGAGCCCCGGCCCAGCGCTCAGTTGCAGCCCGGCGGCCGGAGAGGACAGACGCTCCTGACCAAGCTCCTGCGGGACCGAGCCTTCCCCGAGCCCGGTACCCTGAAGAAGGCTGGCCGAGCCTTCCCCGAGCCCGGTATCCTGAAGTGGACTGGCCGAGCCTTCCCCGAGCACGGTACCCTGAGGAGGACTGGCCGAGCCTTCCCCGAGCCCGGTACCCCGAGGAGCTGCCCGAGTGTAACCCCGACCCGCGTCCTGAGGAGCAGCCCGAGCTAGCTGGCTCTCAGCCCGACGAGGAGCCCATGGTGTGGGACCCAGCGCCGGACACCAGTAATGAGCAGGTACCCATGGAGGGGGAAATGGAAAGTAGCCCGGGGGTAGCTGACCCCAGTCTGGCTACAGCAGACGTTGAGCCAATGTCGGTGTGTTGCGGTCAGGACCCCACCGACCCAGCAGCAGACTAACTGCTGCTGTTAGGGCCCCGGGCTGGGACACAGTGGAGTGGGTGGGCCTGTGTCCCCCCTGCCACCCCTCTCACGGGTGGCAGTCTCCCCCTCACACCAGCGCTCAGACATAGAAGTCTGGACTCACCTATTGTTGTTGCTCAGCTCCTGCTGCCAAGGACCTGAGCCCCTTGAACTATTGCTGTTGCTCAGCTCCTGCTGCCAAGGACCTGAGCCCCTTGAACTATTGCTGTTGCTCAGCTCCTGCTGCCAAGGACCTGAGCCCCTTGAACTATTGCTGTTGCTCAGCTCCTGCTGCCAAGGACCTGAGCCCTGAACTATTGCTGTTGCTCAGCTCCTGCTGCCAAGGACCTGAGCCCTGAACTATTGGTGTAGCTCAGCTCCTGCCTGAGGGTCTGAGCTAGAACTGCTGTTGGTTGCCCTGCCCTGACTGAGGGCCTGGGGCTTAAATTACTGACTCTGTTTATTGTTGCTCAGCCCCTGCCTGAGGGACTGAGCCCGTGGACCTTCGGAGACTGATTTGCGGATTTAGGCCGTGTAGTGAGGCGGCCTGGCTCCCGGCCGCACCTGGGACGGCCGAGCCCCCACACCGGACCCTTACAACATCCCATACATAAACGAGCACAAGTGACAACTACAGACATCCAACATTCAGATCATTGTTGCAGTAAAAAGTGAAACGTTTGTCAGGGACGAATTCAAGTGCCACTCATTGGCACTGAATAGGGAAACTTTAACAAGAGGGGTCAGGACTATGAAGCTGACAGTGATAAGTTTCCAGGAACTTCTAGCAATTCATTTCAATTGTTTGGCAGGTTGGCACATTTATGAGGTGTTAGGAACAAGATGGTACATGAGATGCAAGCACAGAAATCCCATTATCTGTTAAACTTTGCATATACAGGGTTGTTGTAGCCATGTCAGTCTCAGGATATTAGAGAGACAAGGTGGGTGAGGTAATATCTTTTATTGGACCAACTTCTGTCTGAGAAAAAGACAAGCTTTCAAGCTACACAGAGCTCTTCTTCAGGTCTGGGAAAGGTACTCAGTGTCACAGATAAACACAAGATCAAATAGATAGTTCAACATAAGTAGTTCACAACACGGTGGTCCAAGTTCTACCCTCTAAATAACCCATTAGACAACTTGATTCTCCTCCATTACCTCTACCATCATAATCTTTTGTGCACTGGTGGCCAGATTTCTCGTATCTAGTGGCAGGGTAGAGGAACTGATGAAGGGCGACCATTAGTCAGGTATTTTCTGGTTGTGGGATGAAGAGCAGCTGCTGGTTTAAATTATTTTTGTGATTGCATTTTGAATGTACAGCAAAGGCATCCAAAGCCTACAAAAAGCACTTTTAACATGTGCATTATAAATGGGGAAAAAAAGAAAACAATAATAGTACGTTCTGCTACAATGTTCAGTCTGCAAGTGACTGGAGGAAGGATATCAGCAAAGCACTGGTTATCCGTAGAAAGAATAGAAATTATCTAAATTAATGCACAAATCCAAGCTCCCTTCTGCCTATAACATATAAAAAACCCAAACTAACTTAGAAAGAAACCTCCATTTACACACACATTTTTAAATATGCAAGTTTATTTAAAAGCCATGTTCAAAGCCAGCTACTTTTCCCATTGAAATCCAGTGTTGGAATGCTTATTCTTACTCCCAGCTAACCCAGCCCTCGTGACTATGCAAAGCCAGATTTGCAACATCACGAGAACAGCCTCTTTCCTGTATGTTAGTGTTTACAGATTAGGGTGAGACTGGCAAGGCGCACAGGATAGTAAGAGGCAGGCTAAAGGTTAAAGGGACTTTTTTTGGATCTCAAGACCAGTTCAGTTCACAGGGACAGAAAATTTGGGGATAGTTCTTATTCTACTCTAATGGGCTCACCCATTCCAACATGAAAGCTGCAACTGCATTAGGACCTTTACTTAAAAAATGTTCTTCACAGAGTGACAGATGTTCAATACTATGTACAAAAATGGTAAATTAATAATACTTAGCACTCATATAGCAGTGTCCAAGTGTTAACTAAACCTCACAACAGGGATTATACACAGGGAAACTGAGGCACAGAGTGGTTCAACGACTTGCCCAAGGGCATAAGGTGAGTCAGTAGCAAAGCTAGGATTAGCATTGAAGATCTCCTGCTTCAGAGTCTGAGGCTTACATTACCAGATCCTGTGGCCCCTCTCAAACCTACTTTTTCTGCCGACATTACATTGTTGTGGTACTCCTTTTGTTTTCTTCAAACTGCCTTTTATGTTATATGTGGAAAACCATGTAGCATACACAGGACTTGGTTCACCAGGGTGCAATTTACACCTCCCTGAATCAGATAGTAGTGCTTGCGTTTCCACCACCTGTTCTCTTTTAGGGTTTCCTCCAGGGGAAAGCAGCTTTAATTTATGGTTGACACTCACAGGAGTCCCAGTGGCAGAGGCACTAAGGAGATGCATGGAATCAACACATCCCCTGGCTGGCCCTGGCCTGTTTCCAGCCAGTGCGATTCATATGGGGCTGTTAGCCCAATGAGAGCCCTCACAAGGGAGGGGAGCTTTCTTCCCATTGACACAGCCTCCTCACAAGTCAAACTTTCTGTTGCTAGGATCCTTCAGTCTTATCCAGTATAGGCCTGAGAATGACTCGGGGCCTTTGTAGAGTCAATGGCCAAATTCCCACCAGCAGTGCAGGATGGAGCCTGTAGATTTTCAGCTCACAAATTCCATTCAGTCCCATGTATACAGCTGTCTTTTCTGTTTAAATTTTTTCATAATGACATATCTGAATCAAGCCTCTCTCTGCCATTTTAATGACTAGTTTTATTGTAATGAAACGGTGGGTTTGAGGTGGTGAACATGACAGCAAGCCATTGCAACAAGGAAAAACCATAAATTACCTCATTACTGTTTCCCTGCAACTCTGAACACCACCACTGGCAATGCAGTTCCAATTGCCTCCTAATTGCATTATTCCCTAGCATCCTGGGGTGTAACTCAAAGAACCACTACTATTCACCTCTCAACCTTCATTTACCAGTACCAGAACCACCAGCTGTGTGTCGCTCTCCTTCTTAGGCTCCACAGGGTAATTAGCTAGCAACTGTTTTGATTTAAAGTTGTAGGTCAGAATGTAACAGGACTTCATAAACTGCTTGCAAGTGCTGAATTTTTTATAGTGGTATTTTCAAGAGACTAGTCATTAAGTTGCAAAGCGTTTGTTCGGGCAGATGCAGCTGTTTCCATGGCATGCTCACCAGACGAGAAGCTCACCAGAAGGTTTTAAAAAAAACATAGCAATGCAGATAAGCCCATTGTAATACAAGCTCATGCTCCAATACGTCTGTTAGTCTATAAGGTGCCACAAGACTCTTTGCTGCTTTTACAGATCCAGACTAACACGGCTACCCCTCTGATACAAGTCTCCTGTTTCTCCTACAAATGTACTGTGGATTTATTTCTGGTTCTTGGACGGGATGGTTTTGTTGAGCAATCTTTATTTTTTTATTAATGCATTATCCAAAGCTCTAGGCACATACACAACTCTTTAGCATACTTGCAAATGCAAATGGAGGAAAAATTCCAGGAGTTAACAGTGATGCCAAATTCTACGTTGATAAGCCTCTAATGACTGCAATGGGAGAGACGGAGACCCATGTGCATCTAATGGCGGAATCTGACCCTCCAGGAGTTTGTTGTTGTGTGAATAGGGAAAATATTTTGGCAACACACAGGCCTTTTAGAGAAAGGAAGAGGAAACATCAAACAGGAACACCCTACAGTCTATCCTGAGCTTCTGTCAGGAGGCCTGTGATGTGATGATGTGCTCAGTTTTGTTTGTTTTTAATTTTTATTCAATCAGTCAGTCTCAATTAACAACTGTTCAGGCTTAAATCTGTTTTGCAAATTTTTGTGAAGTGAACAGCCGCGGCAGATTTTCCTCATCTGTTTGTTAAGCATGTATGAATGCAAAACAGAGATTTCTGATAGCAGAAAATAAAAAATGGGAGGGCTGATTTTAAGCCCTGGGTGCCTCAATAGGACAGCCAAATTCTGTATTTGTTTGCTCAAATAGCCACAGCCATGTAAGTGGCCATTTCATGGTCATACACACCCAGGAAAGTTGGCTAACTTACTGTAAAGGGGCTCAAGTGCATTTCATATTGGGACAACCACTGAAATTCAAGGAAACTTCCAGCTAAGAGGACATTAATATCCAGACCACCTTTTAACTCACATACTTATCACACACATACACAGCGCCAAACCCTTAGTTCATATAATTGATATCTATGGTGCTTTCACCAGCTAACGTATCCAGCCCACCAAATGCACAACCACACCACCTCTGTCTCAGGTCTAACACAGAACCACCTGTGACTGCGCACATCCAGTTCCACACGCCCATGCTCAAATGTAAACCCTTGTCAGCTGGTTTGTTTCCCCTCTCCTTCAGGGAGGAGAGGGGAAACTGCTTCCCCAAGGCTCCCTGCCTGTAATAAATGAGTAATAAATAAGACACTGTACCCCCCTGAGTAGTGGTAAAAGTTACCTTTTTAGGACAATAGCACATTACAATGATAGTAAAACCCATAGGGTTACATTTGCCTGTGAGTCCTGCCAGTCTTTCCTTGCGGTGCTAACATGGGAATGGGAGACTCAGGAAAGTACAGTCTCTTTTGCAACAATGAATCCAATACAAATAAATAAATAAATAAATAAATCTGTTCTCCAAAGTCTTCTGTTTGAAACTCTGGTTTTGGCTCCAATTGCCATAGCAACAAGAGTCTATCTCTTCAGAAAGCAGCCAACAGACTGAGAAAGGTCACCCAAGACCTTTAGAAGGAATCAGAGGCTGCCTGACAAGTAGGGTGTCTCAGAGGGAGAGACGGAGAGAAAGAGTTGTGCTGACCTGGATCCAGGATGGGGGAAAGAGAACAGCTACACCACATTAGTTTGTGTTTTTTGTTTTGGTATTTTTGAGTTTACTGCTTGTTTAGAATATACATTCTTCCAGGCAGAAAAACTGTCTCTTAATAGGTGTTTGTACAATGTCCAGCAAAATGGGACCCCAATTCTGGTGGGACCCTCTAGGTCGTCCTCCTTCCAATCAGCTCAACAGCACTGATGGGACCAAATGAAGACTGTCCACCACTGTGTCTTGTACCAACTTCATTAATCTATGAACCCTTGTGTTCTGTCATTCTTTATTGTTTCTATCCAATGCATCCTCAGTCTTCCTCAACTGCTAGCTCCATGCATTCTGGGGTGTATCACCATGTGTGGTATCCTTTCCGGGTCCATTTTTGACATGTGTCCAAACTCTCAGAGTTGTCTTTCTTGAATCTTCTGCAACATCTTTATTTCTTGTTCTAGCCATTTTCGTTTCACTTCCTTTTTTATTTTCTGCAATCTTGAAACTCTCAGTATTCTCCTGAGTGAGTTCATTTCTCTTTTTATTGAAAGGGCTTTAGCCTTCCAGAGCTTACTAAGTGTTTTTAATGCAGTGGTGGCTCATCCAGTTCTTTTTACATCATCTTCACAATTCCCATTCTTCAATGCTAGTCCTCCAAAGTTTACAAAATGTTTCCACTTGTTCTAGTATTTTGTCTCTGACTTTGATCTTTACCTCTTCATCTGGTCTCCCTATTACCATAATTTTTGTCTGTTCATGCTGATCTTCAGTCTGAATTTTCTGCTGTCTGGTCTACCCTGTCAGTTATTCTCTGTAAATCCTCATCAGACAATACTATGAGTTCAATATCTTCAGTGAAGCTAAGGCTGTCCTCCCACTTCATCTCTCAGTGCTATAGTCATTGCTGCTTCTAGTGCCAAATTGAACAAATCTGGTGATGGTGATCGCACACATCCTTGTCTGAACCATTCCGTCCGCTCGTCTACTCTCTCCACACTCATCGGCTAGTTGCAGATATTTTCAACTAGCTTCATCAGTTTCTCTGGGGTGCCACAGATTCTCAAAACTTAACCCTTTTGGCCAAAGGCTATGGCATCAAAAGCCTGTTTGAAGTCTATAAAGTGGTTATAACACAACCCAAACCTGTTATATGTACTTCTCCGATTTCTGCCTTATCTCAAATAGTTGATCTCTATATATTATACTTCATCCTGGTCTAAATCTGGCCTGTTTCTGTGCATGCGCCGCATCCACGTACCTCTTCATTCTCCTCTGGAACACCTGGGTGAATGCTTTTCCTGGAATAGTCAATAAGCTGATCTCTCTGTAATTCTTGCACTCAATCTCATCTCCTTTTTCATAGATCAGCACTATTGTTGCATTCCCCCATTCATTCGGCACTTGATCTTGTTTGTAGATCTTGATGAATGTCTTGGACATTGCCTTTACTGTGTGTTTCCGACCTGCTTGCAGGAGCTCTGCAGTTATCACTTCCCAGCACTTTTTTCTTTTTCAAATTTTCTGTTGAGACCTTTACTTGTTCTGGCATCTGACCTCCCTTTTTTATACTGGGAATGGGAAGCTTCTCCACAACCATTTCATACGTATGTATGTGTTCTGCGTGTTGTACAACTCTTCAAAATATTCTTTCCAAAGCTCATTCTTTGCTTGTTCGTTCTTAATTATTTGACTGCACTTGTCTTTCACTGCTGACATCTTCAACTCATATATTCAACTCAGTTCTCTTATCTTGCAATGCAATCCATGTCACCTTTCCCATGTATTCTTCTAATTCTTTACAGTGTTTGCTTTTACTGTTGTTTGTCATTCTCTGCTGTTTTCTCTCTCTGTTCAGTCTATTGTACTGAGCTCTCAGACTTGTGTCTTCTTTTTTATTCTCTTTCACTTCCTATGCTTGTGACTCAACAGTAGCACTTCATTCGTTCTCCAACTTGGTTTCGGTCTTGTGGCCCAATGTTTGTTCAGCTGTTCTCATTATCCCATTATTTACACCGTTCCATGCCTCTTCAATGTTCATTTCTTCTTTCACCAGAAAGCGGATATTTTTCTGCATAGCTACTTTGTATTCTTTCCTGATATCTGGCTCTTCCAATTTGTCCAAGTCATAGATCTTATTTCTTGGCACTTTTTCAATTGCTCTCAGCCTCAGCCTCATTGATGCCAGCACTAATTTTTGATCCAATCGGATACTGGCCTCAAATGGTCTGCACAGCAGCTCACTTGATTTCTATCTACAATTCACCAGTACAAAAAGTCTATCATGTTCTTCACTTACCCATCAGGCGTTATCTAAGGCTTTGTCTATACTGGCAAGTGAAAGATAATTTTTTTGTTGTTCAGTGGTGTTTAAAAAAACAACACACACACACGAAAGACAAAAGTTTTGTCAACGACAAGCGCCGGTGTGAACGGCGCTTTGTGGCAGAGCTCTTTCCTGTCAACAACACTAATACTGCTCATTGGGTGTGGAAGTTTTTTGTCAGCGGGCGAACTCTCTCCTGCCAACAAACAGTGGCTACACTACGCGGCTTTTAGCAGCACGGCTGTAGCGGCACAGCTGTGTCATTAAAAGCTGCATAATGTAGACATAGCCTAAGTTCACTTCCTGTGAGGATTTCTATGTGGAAATAGCAGCTTTGTCATCACCAGTTTCTTGCTTAGGTAGAAATTCAATAACCTGTCTCCTCTTTCATTTTCTTCACGGAGTCCAAATCTGCCTGTTGCTCCAGCCCAGGAATTCCAGTCCTATTCCATTTTCATATTAAAATCTCTCATCACCAGTAATACATCTTGTCTTGCAACTTCTTGTATTACTTCCTGTAGATCGTTACAAAATTTGTCAATTTTTTTCTTTGAGTGCATCTAGCGCCTACTGTAATGCAAATACCTAAATAGCACTAAAGTGGTGAATGAGATGTGTGGGGGTAAACATATGTTAAAAAAAGGTACCATAACTGGGCATTTCCTTGGTTTTAAAGGTGTAAGTCGGCAGGTTTTGCCTTTGAGCCACTTTGACTGATTTTTAACAATTTATTTTTCTAGGTGGAATTCAGAGCAGAATTATTGTCTTAATAACCCCCTCCCTTACCTTCTAGAATTCACATCAGCACATCCATGCATAGCCTTTCCTCCAGTTGTTGTAATACTAGGGCATTGGGTGTCCCCCAAGACACCCTCTACACAGTTCCTGGGGATTTTTAAATTGTACATACAGATTACATGGAAGAGATGCACAAAGACCCTTTGCCCCTCCATTAAGACTGTTATTTACACTTGCATGTAGGATATTGTACACCTAATTTTTTAATATTCTTTTCCAGAAAGAATTGAAAAACCATCTGTGGTAGAAAAATCAACCATGGTTTTAACCCCAGAGAGGTATAAAGGTTCTGTCCAAGGCAAAATCCTACTACAAACTTAATTATGGAGCCACTATCTAGACCTCTATGATAATCCACAGAAAGGTTTAACCTTGAAACAGTGCAGCCCAGCCTTCTAACATAAATGAATGATAACAGTGACTGGCTTGAAACTTCAACGTGAATTCGAGAGGTTAGAGCCAGCTATCGAGAAGCTCCTGTCCCCTAGTTAGCTCCTTGAGACTCCATACAGTGGTGCGATAGCTGTTTTAAAATGCCTGTGTGCTGATGTGGGCACTAAAATGTAGGATCTGCATATCCTATTGGTACCCCAACTAACATTTGAAGAGTAGGCCTACAATAAAAGAGCCAGGACATAAATAACCTTTCCAAAGATACCAGTCTTAGGCCTGGTCTACACTAGGGGTGGGGGTTCGATCTAAGGTACGCAACTTCAGCTACGCGAATAGCGTAGCTGAAGTCAAAGTACCTTAGTTCGAATTACTTACCCGTCCTCACGGCGCAGGATTGACGTCCGCGGCTCCCCCGTTGACTCCGCCACCGCCGTTCGCGGTGGTGGAGTTCCAGAGTCGATGGGAGCGCATTCGGAGTTCGATATATCGCGTCTAGATGAGATGCGATATATCGAACTCCGAGAAATCGATTGCTACCCGCCGATATGGCAGGTAGTGAAGACGTACCCTTAGAGTTCCATTATACATATATCAATAACAGAGCATTAGCAACAATTTTCACTTGGATTTTATTCATTCCCAGAAAATGCTGCCATGGTTGAAAATGGAGCCTTGGCGTCAATGACAAGATGCGACACATACTGCCCAAACTTCAGTGGTTGGCACAAATGCTTTCAAATTCCACCTTACATGGGCACATTTAACCACTTTAAAAATGAAAGACAACCAAGATATCGCCCTGCCTTTTCATCAAGCTGTTTCATCTCCATAGGGGGAATGCATATTTACATGATATATGAGGCTTCTACTAAAGCATAATATATTTATGCTATATCTCAAGCTACCTGCACAGTATCATTCAGGCAAGCTCTGCAGCAGAAAATAAATGCCAAATCTTGGCAGTAAAGAAGTGCCAAAACTAATTGATAAACTGCATATGGACCCCTGAGAATTCAAATGTGAGGAGATTCATACAGCTGAAATTACATCCTGTATCTCTGTAACTTAGAGAGGGATTTAAAATGGGGGCTGATTTTTGTTAATAATGGTTCCTGGAGCCAAGAAACCAAAAGAAAAACCAGCTCCATTATATTATAAAATTATCCATATATAGATACACACACACACACACACACACACACACACACACCTATTTTATATACATATTATCTTTCCATTATGGCAAGGATGTAAGAGAAAGAAATCTTAGATTGATATTATTCCCCTTTGTCTCAACCAGCCAGGCAGGGAATTAATGTATTACTAATGCAGTGAGCATACCAGCAGACTGACCTATTGACTCATCACTCCAGAGCTCAAACCTCAAAGGCAAGGGCTAGAATGAGTTTTGTGTTCTCGGGATGGTTCCCTCCAGACAATATTCAGCCCCGCAAATGTTTCACAAGCCCACGCGTGTATAAAGCAAGTTCCACATGTGTCCAAGGTGAGCCATATACAACAGCTCTGCTGCATGGAGGTGTAAGCATTGTCCTGGCTTAAGCCAGATGGATGTAATTTCAACAACTATTTCCGCTGTCTGCCCGCCAACACGGTGTCTGCTTAGTGGATTAATAGAGTGAATGAAGTAGAGAGTGAGCTAGTTCGCTGCACTTTAAGTTTTCAAATCATCTTTGTATGGAGCCCAGGATCTGACTGTACAGCAGCTCTGAAGGAAAATCGCCACAGTCAGTGCCAGATAACACCACTAGTTATTACTTGTGAATTCAAGATTAAAACATGACTTTGTGAGAGTAAAATGATTCCTCTGCTGCCTAGGGGCAGCTTCAGTCTAGATGACATCCCAGTCTCTCTCTAATTGGATCATCTCCTATTTTTAAAGTTTTGTATTTGCAACCAATATTGAACAGCTAATATCTCTGACACCTACAGTGGCTGGAAGTCCTAATGAGAAATTCAGGGCCAGCACTTGGCCTGTCAGGTAGATTGCTAGCCAATACCTACTGATTAAAGCAAAAAAAGACTGATGGTAAAAATAAAGGTATCAGTCAGGAGGGCAGGATAATTTAGAAAAACAACTTTCTTACTGGGGACGTTTCTGGACTCCATCAACACATTTAATAGGTACTGGAAATAGTAACTTTTCATTTTTGATGGTTGCAGCAAGGTAGTTAAAAAAAAATGACATCCGGTCATGCATAAAAGATGTATGAATTCACATCCACTGTGAAGTGATCATTTTCAAGACTCTTAGAAAGGTCATCTGGATTGACTGGTGCTGCCAAGCTGACAGCCACAGCCCCCTCCACTTTGAAGACAGCCACCCGCTTTTCATTATTGCCTCACGGTGGACAGGCTCACAGGACAGTGTGAGGTTTAGTGCTGCGTGATATGGCATGCAAGCTACTGCATGCAGATTGAAAGTTCTGCAATCAGGATACCTTGAGTTACCTGGCAATGCTGCATCTCACTCCTGAATTGGACACATGTTCACAAACTACAGTGCTAGAGGCCAAGTAAGCTCATCTATAGATGAACACCCTTTCTTCTCTTTAACAGGAAACTACCATGCACTATTCCCTTAACTCTCCCCAGAAACATGCCATTTCTAGAATAATTCCATTGCCTTTCCTACTTCCAGCTGTTATGTCAGTGTTGGTTTGAGACAAGAGGTCAGGAGATGGTTGAATAACGAATTGCGGGCCTTGTGCATGTTGATAGGTGCAGTCAAATGAACTAGCCTTTCTTACGGGGCTGGTGTTTGAGGTTTCATCAGCAAAGCAGTGTCACCAAATGTGAGTAAGACTAGACAGTTTATAACAATTCCATGACCACAGAGCCTTCAGACCTCAACTATTCCCAGATGTCATGGCCACAGGGTCACACATGGTGAGAAAACTCTGGATCTTCAGCTTTAAAAAAAAATTGAGGTCTCTACTGCTTGACCTAAAGGAGAATCCCTGCTAGCTCTGTAATTAGGGCTTCTAGTACAGGAGTGGCCAATGTGTGGCTCTGGAGCCACATGCGGCTCTTCAGAAGTTAATGTGTGGCTCCTTGTATAGGCACCGACTCCGGGGCTGGAGCTACAGGCGCCAACTTTCCAATGTGCCGAGGGATGCTCACTGCTCAACCCCTGGGTCTGCCCCCACTCCACCTCTTCCTGCCCCGTCCCCTGAGCCTGCCAGGCCCTCACTCCTCTCCCTCCCCCCAGAGCCTCCTGCATGCCACGAAACAGCTGATCGGATCGGGAGGTGCGGGGAGGGAGGGGAAGGCGCTGATCAGTGGGGCTGCCGGTGGGTGGGAGGCACTGAGAGTGAGGGGGAGGAGGGAGCTGATGGGGGGCTGCTGATGTATTACTGTGGCTCTTTGGCAATGTACATTGGTAAATTCTGGCTCCTTCTCAGACTCAGGTTGACCACCCCTGTTCTAGTGTCTATAGGCCAGTCATTAGAGGGCAGCAGTTTGCCATTTTCCCGTAGAAAACTGTGGATACAACTAGTTGGTACATTGTAATTTTGGGTCACAATCCTGCAATTCATTGCAAGCAGGAGAATGGCTGCACCCACTGACGTCACACAGGCTCAGTGATCTGCTTACATGCCTCAAATTGCAGGATTTGGGATTGCAGAGATTGGTACATTTCATGGTCAAAAACTGAGCCCCTGGAACTCACAGAATAAGATTATAATTATTATTTCAGTTTAAATGACAACTAAACAAATACCTATCCAAGGCTCTAAGTGCCCTAACGTACCATTAACAATACAATTACATTGCCGCAGCACTAAAATGATCCATTCAACAGGAACTCAGCCAGTCAGCCACCTATAAAAACTCAGACCTCTCCAAAAACCCTACCAAACAGATTGCACAACAGAATGCTCTTCAGATGGGCTATAGCCTTAATTTCCAGCATCTTTGCCTCCATTTATCTATCTTTTAGACTGCAAACTCTTTACTGCACAGATGGGTGCTGCATAGCCCCGAACACATTGTCAGTGCCTAATAAATGATCACCTAAATATGTAGAAAGATACAACAATTCAAATGGGGTATTTTCTACCACTGAAGAATGATTAACATCTTTGACAGATGTGAATGTTGTGGTATGCTAGTAAAACATTTCATGGCAGATACACACACATAAATAATACCCTGTCAGACTACTAATTAGTTTTTTGAATGAAATTCATTAAAAAGACAACATCCCAACTTCCATATGGTTAATGCTATAATTCAAAACACTAGAATAGCTCTCTCTTGAGAAACTGCCTGCAGGCATTTTAAATTCCATAGACAAATGCTATTGTCTAAATGCACAGTAGGACCCAAAAAAAGAGAAAATGAGATGAATACATTTCAGTTCTTCTAGTGTGAAAAAAATAAAGTAGAAGTCCCACCTCAATCTTTACACATACTGCAGAGGAACTTGTATCTGAGTGGGAAACCACATTTACTCAGTGCTTACAATAGATGAGTGATCTCTGAATGCTACCTATACAGTAGAACTAGGTCATGGTTTTGTTTTTTCCATTTAGAAATAGTCCAGAGTGAAGTTTTTCATATTTTCATAATCCAGTAGCATCTAGAGGCCTCATCATGCTCGGGGTAAGAGATCCTCCCTTTCCCAAACAGCTTCCACCCTAAATAGACAAGAGAGACAGAGTAAGATGGAAAAACAAAGGCGGGGGGAGGGAGGTGGAGAGGAAAGGGGAGAGTTGAAGCAACAGCAAATTAGTGACAGAGCTAGGAACAGAACCACCTCCCCAGTCCCAGGCCAGCACACTGTCCACTGGAACTCCTGGCCTCACATGGTAAGGCTTTAAGCGCACAGACTAAGGTGTGAATAGCAGTGCACACCAGAGTGCTGCACTGTAACTCCCGCCATGGGGATGCTGTGGGTGTGAACTTAAATGTCTCTAGTTCACACTAATGTAGTCCTCAGAACAGGACGATATTAGTGCGAACTAGGAATCTTGAAGTTCTTGCCTGGAGTGTCCACGTGGAGGAGTTACAGTGAAGCATTTTGGTGCATGCTGCTCTTCACACACCCCATGCTCCCAACTGCAGGGCAGCCATACAGAAGCCTCAGGCTGCACGTAAGCAAGATACATTAGCCAGGTGTTAACACAGTTTCTCTGGTTTTACTTAGATTTCAAGCTCTTTAGGGCAAGAATCCTCTTTTTATTAGATGTTGCCCAGCACAACGAGGCCCTGATCCCTACTTGAGGCCTCTAGATCAGGGGCGGCTCTAGGTATTTTGCCGCCCCAAGCACGGCAGGCAGGCTGCCTTCGGCGGCTTGCCTGCGGGAGGTCCCCGGTCCCGCGGATTCAGCGGCACACCTGCGGGAGGTCCGCCGAAGCCGCGGGACCAGCAGACCTTCCACAGGCATGTCACCAAAGGCATCCTGCCTGCCACCCTCGCAGTGACCAGCAGAGCGCCCCCTGTGGCTTGTCGCCCCAGGCACGCGCTTGGCGTGCTGGTGCCTGGAGCTGCCCCTGCTCTAAATACTGTTACAATAATAATAAGAAATAATAATTATAATACTGCCTGCAGCAGTGAGTCTAGAGGTCTTAATCGCTGGTTGTGGCGAGGGAGTTAATGGACCGCAGCCATGAAAAGGAATAATTGTTATAGGAAAGGAAGAAGGTGAAGTTAGGCAGAAGAGTGGTAAAGTGCTGCCACTAAGGGTAGACTTTGGAAGGTGTGTAATTTGCTCTGTAACTGTTAACGTTTTAAGATAGTCGTTATATCTCATGGCTGGTAGCACTTTAAAAAATGGTTGAAAATACATGGTTAGATATAGGGATATTTGCAATCAAACTAATTTTTGGTCTGACTCCCATGGAATTAAACCAAGGATGAATTTGTAGCACAGTTTACACAAAAAATTACAACTAATCAAAATAAAGAGCTGACTGCCAACAGTATTACTGATTTCTTCTAATGCGTGTCACTAGAAAGTTTACAACTGGTTATGCTCACTAGACTCCTAATTTATTTGTCTGGCCATTGACAGGCATCATCAGAGTCTAGGAAATCATTTTTAATACTTTGCAGACGATTTGTGAACATTAGTCAAACAGATCACACTTTTCTCATTTACTCATTATTTGAATTTCTTCAGCAAACAGTCCTTTTTTTGCAGATCATTTGTGAATGTTTTGTTGCAGATGTTCACAATTGGCGGATCCCTACTGATTAGTTACAAAAGTCACATGGTTCTGTGTTTTCACTGACTAGATGATTTTTTGTAACTAAATACAGAATTTAAAATTTTACAACCGTCAGATTTGAGCTTGGAATTTAGTTTTAAAAGCTTCAAGCTTTTTTGTAATGCTTTTGCAGAAATCAAAAATACGTTTTAAGTGAAATTAAAATTTTTGAAAAAAACTGTTCATGGAAATGGTTATGCAGTATTCATCCAGCTGTAGTCATAATAGACCTTTTCCAAGCCCATCAGTTGCTTGCCTCTCTCAAATGTATTTAAAGTTAGTTTGTGTCAATGTTAGTTGTAGATAAAATAGATATTAGTGGTTCTACTCTGCTTTTCAAATTCACCCAAGAGTGTCATTGACTTGGCAAGTCACTTGAAATGTGCTGTTAAATCTATTTACATTTGCAACACTTTTAAATCATACACTGTACCTGTCAGCTGAGGTTTTCAATTTGGTGCTAGCGAAAAAGAATTGCTATTGACATGCCATCTGAAACACTGTATTGCTTCAGGATAAAGAATGTCAAAGGTTATCAGCTTAACTCCTTAGTTGGGAATACCTGAGAGTGAGAAAACATTATAAAAAAAAAAAGCTTGGTTGCCAGGGAACCTGCAGGTGCTTCCAAGGGGGAAAAACTACACACACACACACCTACCTGAACTTTGTTGGTGCTCACACCAAATAATTCCAGAATCATGCCTTCGTTAGTCAAGCACTTAAAAAACCTGATTAACAAGTAGGTTTTGTTTGTTCTCAACATGTTTTCCATTAGTCTTTGTAGATTTAATTCTGGACCTTAATTTTGTGCGACTTAAAAGCACATTAAATTTTACATCTGCTCAGCCTGTTTGTTGGAGATGTAAGAAGGGTGTAACTGACATTTAATTAAAGTCAAGTCTTAAGAACCAGAATAAATATTTAACCAATCAGTAAAAACACAGTTTATTGTGATTAGGGTAGACTGTACTTTAAAAAAAAATCCTCCTGCTGAGCCACGAGAAAGGAGATGAAATTGATGCACCAATGTTTTTCCATCAGTCTATGAAAGAATGCTTGTAGATGTCTTGTGATACATGCTTTTATGTTTAGCTGTGTATTCATTTTGCAAACAGATTCATCTGTTAAACACTGAGCTGGCTCTTTGATACACAGATGGTCTAGTACAAACTGTGCAAAACAGCTTCAGAGTCTACAAAAAACTACTTTAAAATCTTATGGAGTCACAGTTAGGCATCCTTAAAAACAATGGCCTGTAGGCAGGATGATAACCATCCTGAACAGGATACTGCGTTTTTGAGCCTGTCAAGAACAAGACACCTTTATGATTGTCTCACTCTTTCTGTGTTGTCAGTCAGTATAAACCTACTGCAAGAGCCCTTGAAGACTGACAACAGAGCTCAAGGATGTCATGGGGAAAGCGCTGAGATGACACAGTACAGACATGGATTCAATAACCCGTGACTGTCTCTCAGTGATCAAATGAAAACCTAAAAGAGCCTAGCACATGTCAATGCTGAAGTCAAGATTTTCAGGATCATCAGTTATTTTCATTATTGTTATGTTGGTTTAAGATCTTGTCCTAGATAGCCTACCAGCATTTTTTTTTAAAGGAGCTCTCTGCTTTGGCAAATTTTTAGGTAGCTCCAAATATGCTCCCTGTGACGCTGGCAGACCAGCTGCCAGCTCTTGCCAAGAGTGTGGGCATCAGCTGAGCACTGGCCAATTCATAGCTGGAAATCAGACCAGCTTGCCTGTATGCAGGGCTGGCTCCAGGCACCAGCAAACGAAGCAGGTGCTTGGGGCGGCCAGTGGGAAGGGGCGGCACGTCCGGGTCTTTGGCGGTGGGTCCCTCAGTCCCTCTCCTCCGCTTCGGGCAGCAAAAAACTGGAGCCATCCCTGCCTGTATGTTAGTATCTCTATTTTACAGATGGGCAACTGAGGCCTGGTCTACACTAGGGGGTGGGGTCGATGTAAGATACGCAACTTCAGCTACGTGAATAGCGTAGCTGAAGTCGAAGTATCTTATTTCGACTTACCTCCCGTCCTCACGGCATGGGATCGACAGCCGCGGCTCCCCCTGTTGACTCCGCTACTGCCGCTCGCTCTGGTGGAGTTCTGGAGTCGACGGGAGCGCGTTTGGGGATCGATATATTGCGTCTAGATGAGATGCGATATATCGATCCCCGATAAACCGATCGCTACCTGCCGATCCGGCGGGTAGTGTAGACATACCCTGAGGCAAAGAGATTAAGGGGTAGATTTCCAAAGGCACAGATGGCACTTAGGCATCTAATTCAAATTCTAATTCAATGGACATTAGGTGCCAAAATACTATTGGTGCCTTTGAAAATCTACCTCAAAGTGACTTGCCCAATGTCACCCAGGAAATGTGTGTCAGAGCCAGGATCTGCACCCCTCTTTAATCACGAGACCCTCGTTTCTGTCTGGTGCCAGGCAGTGCGGAAGAGGCACACAGTGTCCAAGGAGAGTACGCTTTAAAAAAAATGAAAAAAAAAATCCAGTGCGTTTTAGACACAAAAGGCGAAACTCAGTTTGATGGAAACAGACGAACCTGAATGTTCCCTGAATATCAATAAAAATTTCCTGAACAAGGCTGTGAAATAATTTCCCCAAGGAAAGTGGGACTGTCCCATTACTTTCCAAAATGTAATAACTATAGGAGACACAGCACTAGAAAATATACTGTAGGGAACAATTCTGCACTGTCAAGGAGATGGACTGGATGTTCTAATAAATCATCTTCATCTCTAACTTCCATGATTATTAGATTCCTGCCACCCTCCCAACAGAGGTTCTCTCTTAAGTTAACAGCTCCATATTTTTGCACATACCCATTGCTCCCACTCAGCTGCTATAAATCTGTTCTGTTATAAACAGATATATTTCTCTTCCACCTGTATGCCTTATACTCTAATTCACTCTCCGCTGACTTTAAATGAAACATTATGACAATGCTACAAAAAAGAAAAGATTCATCTCAGGAAATTAGCAAAACTTTACTTGGGATTAAAATAAAATCTACATTTTTTTAATAAAAATTTGTTTTTTCCCCTTATAGTAAAGCCTTTTATTTAGTACGATTGCCATTAGCAGCCAAAGGAGTTTGGGGGGAGAATATAAGAATCAGCTCAGAAGGAGTTTAAACAAATGTGGAAAACAGATTGTCTTCTTTGGGTTTATTTATTTAGAGGAAGCATCCAATGGATTTAGTTTAGCGTCTCTTGATGACTAAATTACAGTCAAACATCAATTTTAATGCCTCAAAAATGCAAATGTTAAAGAGTAGGAAGAACTCAGAACTCCCTGTGTGTGGGGCCTATTACACACACACACACAGAGAGAGAAAATGAACCCCGATTAATATTTGTATATGTAGCAGATAATCACTAATGATAAATTATGGTGCTGGGCATTCATTGGTCTCAATGGGAAAAGTGTCAAGATAGAGACTGTATGCCCATTTTTGGATGGTAGCTATGTTAAAGAGCATGGACTCACTCAGACAGATTTTCAAAAGAGCTCAGAATCCTACATGCTGAGCTCTGTTAAAAATCTGGTCAATATTTTGGTGCCTATATGGGAGCTGAGCTCTTTTGGGAATATGGTCTCTAGTGTCAAATCCATCCCTGAACAGTATATGGCTACCACAACACATCCCATCTCAGCCCTTATGGAATTTAAGTAGGGCACAGGATTTATACTGGTTGCCTGCACAGGGCTGAATTTCACCCTTAATTTGTGTGTGAATTATATTGCTCATAAAGAGTGAGTGACAAATAGCAGCATACAGCCTTCCCCAAACAGCTCTGCCAATACCCCTCAGTCCTAATCTGCAATAGCCCAGTTAGTCTGAGTCAACAACTCCATGAAATTGTAATGTGATGTAATGTTACAAATACTGATCTGAGACAACCATCCTCACTTAACTTGCTTTAGAGATCCCTTGAAACAAAACCTGTTTCCAGTCTCACTCTCTCTGTCACACACACACACACACCAGCTTTGCTGAAATCCGTGTCCAAACTTTTTTGATTAATAGATTTTGAGATCAGACACAAGTTATTGAGCTTCATATGGGGGTAACTATGGACTCTGTTATGCTGGAGGCCTAACTACATGACCTAACGGTCCCTTCTGGCCTTGAACTCTATGCAGGGACCATTATGACCATCTAGTCCAGAGGTGAGCAAACTACAGCCCGGTGGGCACATCCGGCCCTCCAGACGTTTTAATCCGGCCCTCAAGCTCCTGCCAGGAAGCAGGGGCTGGGGCTTGCCCACTCCAGCGCCCCAGCCAGGGAGCGGAATTGGGGTCTTTTCCCACTCTGCACGTCCCCCCTCTGGCTCATATGCATAGGGGCAGCCAGGGGCCTCCACACGCTGCCCCCACCCCAAGTGCCGCCCCTGTAGCTCCCATTGGCTGGGAACCATAGCCAAT
Organism: Mauremys reevesii; assembly: GCF_016161935.1. Taxonomy (NCBI): domain Eukaryota; kingdom Metazoa; phylum Chordata; order Testudines; family Geoemydidae; genus Mauremys; species Mauremys reevesii. The sequence continues at coordinate 179,148,133 of NC_052625.1, read as the reverse complement.
GGGAGCTGCAGGATGGGTGCCTGTGCACACAGTGGCACGCAGAGCTGCCTGGCTGTGCCTCCGCATAGAAGCCAGAGGGGAGACATGCCACTGTTTCTGGGAGCTGCTTGAGGTAAGCACTGCGCAAAGCCTGCACACCTGACCCTCTCCCGTGCCCCATCCCCCTGCCCCAGTCCTGATCTCCCTCCTGCCCGCCGAACCCCTCGGTCCCAACCCAGAGCACCCTCCTGCATCCCCAACTCATCGCCAGCCAGAGCCCTCACACCCTCCCGCACCCTCGCCCCCAATTTCATGAGCATTCATGGCCCGCCATACAATTTCCATACCCAGATGTGGCCCTCGGGCCAAAAAGTTTGCGCACCCCTAATCTAGTCTGACCTGTTTGGTCCCCTTTCTAATGTGTATCCCATCATTCACAGAGCTAAGGAAAGGTGTTGTGCCACCCCCTACGTGTGTGAGAACACACTTCTGAAAGCAGTAAGTATACAGTGAGGCAAGCTAGTCTACCACCAAAAACAGAAGTAGGATTATCCAGTAATAAAGAAGTCAGTATAATGAGAAGTTAATTGTGGTGGTTTAAGTATTTACAAGATCGTTTAATTATTTTCTGTGGAGGGAAAAAAAAAGAAACAAGGAGAGAAACTGCATGTGATTGACTTCAACGACCCACACTGTTTCCTTCTGTTCCAAATTACTTAGAAATGCTACACACCTATGTTGCTGCTGCAGATAGGAGAATAACAGATCTGTATCGAGTCTCCCAACAGCAGACAGTGCAAGTAAGCAAACACATAGGAAACAATGACAAGTTGGAAAAGTAAATGGAGGGGGAAAGCATCCATCGTTATGTAACATTTCATATAGAGGATTAATTGGGATAGACTGAGCAGGATAAAGTGAATGTGTGAGAGTTACAGTTTTAATTGAGAAGACTTTCTCCAGGGAAGAGAACTAAGCTAAAACCATCTGTCCAGTTTCAGTGTTTGGTTTGCTAAGGAAATGATTAAAGCATTTGGGGATTAAAATCAAAACTGGGAATCAAGAAGGAAGCCTGGACAAAAATGATATTTTGGTTTTGCTTTCAACACAGTAATTTGAAGTTGGGGTGGGAGGGGAGCAGTTTAAAAACACGTTTCCCACCCCCACTCTCACCTCCAGTGGAGACCTTGACCAGCCACTGAGGGTATGTCTACACTGCAAGAAAACACCCAAGCCTGTCCTGTGTCAGCTGACTCGGGCTGCGGAGATCTAAAATTGCAGTGTAGACGTTCAGGCTTAGGCTAGAGCATGGGTTCTGGGACCCCAAAAGGCTGGAGTGTCCCAGAGCCTGGACTCCAGCCTGAGTCTGAATAATCTACACTGCAATGTTATAGCCCCGCAGCCTGAGCCTCACGAGCCAGAGTCAGCTAATGGGGGCCAGCTGCAGGTGTTTATTGCAGCAGAGACATATCCTGAGAAACTGAGTGACACATTAAAAACAAGAGGGGCATTGTTGAACAAAACATCTGGGTCAGCCAGAGGCCAAAGTGAAACAAGGAAGGAGATGAAACACTAATGAGAAAGGCTGGTGAGGTCATACAGATGGGACTTTGAAGGGCTGGATGTGAGATACTGCAGTGCGGGGGATGCTGTACAGATACGTCTGTAACCACTGTCATGGTGGAGGAGAGAAAACGATCACATTGGCCTTCTCAGGGCATTTGATAAGATACCATGTGAATTTTCAATGCTTCACAAAACCGCATACTACACAACTGTTACTAATAGCTCTGTGCTAATCATAGACTCCTAGAGCAGTAGGGCCACCAAGGACCTCAGGCGACCATCTAGTCCAGCCCCCTGTGCTTAGGAAGGCTGAAGTACACTTCATGAATTATACCTAGTGGAAATATTAATTAAATGCCCTAATGAACTGAGAAAATAATGAACTTCAGGGGGAAAAAAGAGGGGTTACACATAATCCCCACTGTTAATTCACTCCCTGTGTAGTTTTTAATTCTATGATATCCATCTATTCCACATGAGAGGTTGCAAGAAGTTTGCCTCAGCCATCAGTGGCATAAAAGGTGAGAAGGGACATGGCAGAGTGTTCCTGGGATATGGCAGGGCAGCGCTTCACAATGCCTCAGTCATACAGTGCTTAAAGTTAGAGCAGCTCCAGCTTATCCCAGCCCTGGGCAGCTGAGGATTAGGTTTCTGCAACTGGTTCCCAGCACCCTGTCTGTGCCTGAGCCAGGCTTTCTGGGGTAGGGAGTCAGGCTCCCTCAGGTGGGGTAGAGAATCTGCTCCTACATCTTTTGGGGGGGGGCACCACGGGGGGAGACACCTTACAGCTAAAAACCAGTGGCTACTTATTGTGCAGGCACGAGGCTGTTTGCCAAGGGGCTGCCTAGGTTAACCACTCACAACAGTATTAATGTAGATTTGTATAAAAGGTAGCTACAGGGACAATTATAAGACACTTCAGAACATCTTCATTATAACCACTGCAATCATACTGCACAGCATTCAGACACACTCTGTCAGTACCCGGCCCAAGTCGGGGAAGCTAGTGATCCAACCAGCGGACCAAATTCAGTGATGAATCCTATTCACGTGCCACCTGAGGCATGTTTTACATGGGTGGTGGGTATCCTCAGCCTTCCCTGGTGCTGGTGCTGCCGGACGTCTGGTTTCGGGTTTGGCAGGAGTCTTTTTTGCTTTATTATGCCCCATGCAGACTCCGGGGCAGCTGAGGAGGTGGTATGTGCTATTCAGCTTCCTGGGTTCATCATTAGCCAGGGTATTCCCAGGATAACTGGAGAGTCAGGGGCGGGGGCAAATCCACCCAAACTGAAGAGGCACCTGGTGCCTTGGATGGTAATGACCCCTAAGGGGATGGTCTGGTGGGTGACCAGCCCAGAGGCCTGGAACAACCCATCAATGGTTTTCAACAAATTAGGGGAATTCTTATGCACAGCAGATATCCCGTGGGCCTTAGCCACATCCTGGGCCATAAAATTACCTGAGGCCCCTGGGTTGACCAGAACCTCCAGGTGGACTGGTGGGCTCATTGGGAGTAGGAGAGAGAATGGCATTCGGAGATGCATCAAGGATGGATTCACAGTTGCTGCCATCCCCTCTTAACCAGGATGGTTTTGTTATCAGTGTAGTTTTTATTCATGGGTGAAGAATTGTTGCTTTTTTGGGCATCTAGTAAAGTGTTCTTAAATAGTTACCAGTTTTCATTCACATCCATCTCTGAATTTTTCTTCCCAATCAATTTTTTCTAATAAGCATTTTTAATTTGGGGTAATTGGCCCCTTTTAAAGTGTCAAGGATATAAATTACTAGCAGGACTATTTTCTGTTTGTACAAAATTAATGTATTGGAATGAGGTGTAATATTGATTTTCCCCATGTTAGGTACAATTGTGTGTTATAAAATCATCATAACTAATTTGTAGGGACTCTGAGGACTTTCTTTTTTTTTTTTTTCTTTTTAACTTCTGGAAGCAGGAGACCTTTAACATACTCTCCCAGCTGAATAGGGTATTGAGTGAGGAGATTCACATATTGTTGGGGACCACATCTAAGCTAATCAAAACTCATAGCTTGGCTTGTTTGTCAAAGAAAACTCATATCCAAATAGGAGAATTTTCTGAGACAATTTCTAATTTTGTCTTTTTTTAACATTTGTTTTATTCTTAATTTCAGTCTGGAAAACATTCATCTCTTTCCTCATCAACAGCCATTCACCCACTTCATCTTTTCCTCCCTTCATTTCTAACAATATTTTTTATTTCTTTCCCCATTCCTTGATTTAAAGTTATTGAATGGAAAGTAAGTCTGTGCCAGTCACCCCAGTACAATACAACATATAATGAGGAAAGTTCAGATAAAAAACTTCATAAAAATATAGGATTGCGGAAGGGGACCATTGAACAAGGATCTCCATGTCACCTAAATAGGATTAGGGATATTGCTTCTGTTTGCTATGTTATAAATTCTACTCAAGACTAGAGCTAGGATAGCCTAAGATTACATTTTGGCAGAGTTATTTGATGGGGGGGGAATAGTAGAAAAGAGAACAAAGATAAAACAGCTCTAACTTTAATATATTTTTTACCAGTTTCCTATTACTTTTGTCAGAGCACTTTGTTTTCTGAAGATAACAAAAGAATCTCAGCCTCAGAACAACCCTCTAGCCAGATTGTTAGGTCTGATTGCAGGGAGCACATAAGCAAAACCAAAAAACTCTGGTGTACTTCAAATGAGAAGTGAACAGATGTCTATAAAAGGCTTTATGTCAGAACTCAGAATAAAAAGACTGTTTCTTTGGTCCTCAGGCACAAGGACTAAGTGAAACATTCCTTCCATCTCACTGACATTTCTTTAGGAGCCAGATACTTCACTTTTGTACCTATTATGTTTGCTTTAAAAGAACCTATTTGAGCTTAGAGGACAGTTTAAATTGAACTGGACTAAGAGTGGAGGGATTTGGTATACCCCAAACCAAAAGGAACCCAATGTTTTCACCAAAAGAAAATGAAACTTAACTGTTAGAGAACAGGGGTCAGATCCTGACACCACCATCCCAATAGCAGAAGTCGATGGCATACATAGTTATCTTGACTGATTATTTTAATTCACTAACTCCAGCTTCTGAATATAGCTTCAGGCTATAGCTTCTGAAAAGCCTATACATTGCCAGGCCTCAATGGGAGTGTACTGTCAGATAGGAAAAGGACGCTTCCTTTGAGGTGGTGCCACAGTCTAGGCTGCTACATCACCCGTGAGTTACTGATTTCAATCAGGCAAGAAAATCCACCCCCAAGAAAATCAAAGAAGCACTCATTTGTCCAAGACTGAAGGACAAGAGTCCTAATAAATGATTGCATGGGTTTGTTGCTAGTCAGGTTATATCAGAAAAAGCTGAAAGCTTGAATCAGCCATGGCACAGAAGTTAATACAAACAATCCAGTCTGATGTCAGACCATCTAAATATGTGTTGACATACCGCCCACTTTCAAACGCTGTACTAGACAAATTAGATCTTCTCTTCAGGCTAGAGGGACTTCATGACTCTGAAATATGTTACATTGTTATCCTCACTTGTTGCATGTGTTTGATCCAGAGACAAAAAATAGTTCACATCTTGTTTCTATGCAATGCGCATTTGAGGGTTTTAGAATTTGGGCAGACATTTGTTGCAGTAAAGACTAAACAACTGGTGAGACCAGAAATAGAAGAGCTCTGAATTTGTTCACACAAAACAACGGTATTATGAGACACACATTTTAATGTTCTCAACCAGATAGTACCTCCTTTAAGAGAGGCAGTTAGAAGAAAGATACCTTATAGATCACCAAAAGAGCTAGATAGGCAGGCTACACAGTTTCCCTCCATCTAAAAATGTTTCTGCGTTGCCAAGGATTATGACTACTTTAGCTTTGGGGTTGAGAATGTCAAATGCTCTGCCATGGGCTTTTATCCCACAATCTTTGGTTCACCTTCTGACAGGACATAACACGGTAAAGCAGCGCTCTGGGGGGGAGGGGGGGGACTGTGTGCTCTGGCGGATCAAATCAAGTTTGATATAACGCGGTTTCACCTATAATGTGATAAGATTTTTTGGCTCCCGAGGACAGCGTTCTATCGAGGTAGAGGTGTATAAGTGGACCCTAGCCCAAACATCTGGCTCAGCTCTTCCTGCTGTGATGGCCCAAGAATCACTTCCTACCCCACTAGCCTCTCCCTTCCCCCCATACTTATTTCATAACAAATAATAATACCACCTAGCTCTTATATAGTGTTTCCCATCAGTAGATCTCAAAGCACTTAACAAAGGAGGCAATTATCATCACTCCCATTGAGAAAAATGAGGCACAGAGAAAGAAGTGACTTGACCAAGGTCACCCGGCAGGCCAGTGGCAGAGTCAGGAATAGAACCCATGTCTGCTGAGTTCCAGTCCAGTGCTATATAAAGTGTCCGTGTTAAGTTTAAGAGGAAGGCCCTAAAGCATCATCCCAAAACACCATGGGTGAAATCCTATACCCTAGAAGTCAATGGAAGTTTTTTCATTGACTTCAGTGGAGCCTGAATTTCACCCCTAATTCCAGCCTTGATGCTAGGGAAGAGGGAGTTGATCTCTGGATGTTTGGCACAGAGCCACAGACATGGCATCTGTGTGCCCCAATAGCCCATGTTTTACAAACTTGCTTTCTCTTAGCATTTCATGTCTCATAATAACCACTGTCTAAACTACGTGGGGATGTGGTTTGCACCTGGTGTCTCCCGGAAGTGCTTAAAAGGTTAGTCATATTTGAACATTTCAATGTGTTACCGCTCTGCGCTAAAATGTCTGGGAGGTGCTAATTGTTCAGGAGTCTCTAGAGGCCCACTTATAAAATAGTTCATTGCAGCTTTTTCATTTAGCTCTAGGTAACACTTTCAAGAGTGTTTATGTGACATAGGCATTTAAGTACCTTTGATTTTCAATGGGAATTAGGTACCTAAGTCATTTAGGTGTGTGTTACCCCTAGTCTTTGAATTCACACACACCTGATTTTCAAATGTTCAGCTCTATTCTTTGTGGGTTATATTCCCTCTAGAATCTTCATCCAACTGCACCGAACTGCTTAAGAACTCTCAAAGTAGAGCCTAGAACTCTCCTTCAGTTCTTCTAAAGACCTGAGCAGGAAGCCGCAAGTTATTTCCCCCAACCATTACAGTCGCCTGCTGGAAATATCCTTTATCAAACAGTATTTTGAAAAAAAGGGGGGAGGGGAAGAGGAATACATTAAACATTCAGCACTTAGTATTCCATTTTATACAAATGTCCATTTATTATTAAGCTTACGTGACTGATTTAAAACTGAAACAGAGTTCCTCCTTCTCACATCTTGCTGTCAAGCTAACTACAAGATACCAGGACACTTGAAAGTCAAAAATGTAGGTGATCTTGAGTACCAGAGATGCAGTGTCATCATACAGTGCAATAATAGCATTCAGTCAATCAAGGTCTTTTATTTTTGGAGCTGCCCCACATGAATGTGACATTCATTAGCTCAAACCTGCATCATGCTATGGCAATTCAAAAACAAAAAACAAACAAAGTCTTCAGGGAGAGTATTAAAAATTGCATGAAAGCTCTTCCCCTCTGGCAGTTCTTTTCAAGGTCAGAAAGCCTTGCTCTTATTTTTTCTGCTGACATGGAAACATTTGGAGAGATGTAACAAGGTGACTCGCACAGAATCCAGGTTCTTTGATTCTTAAAAACTTTCATCTTCTCTCAGCATTTCAAATGTGTTTTTCTTTAATTTAACAGTGATCAAATGAAGTTATCAACAGCGTGTGCTCTGACGTGCCTGATCTAGAACACATCTGAAGAAAGCCACTCAGTCATGGGCAAACCAGTTCAGAAACTGCAAAATACGAACTGCCCCAAACCTGCACCAAACCAGAAAAGAAACCTTTCTGAAATTTGAAACATTTGGTTAAATTTCCCTGCCGCTCATCTTTTTTTTACTTGCCTCTTTGCTTTTGTCAATTATTTCCATTTATTTACAGAGCCTTCTATTGTACCTCATCCTAATTAAAAACAAATATTTACCCAAAATAGGTCTTTTTAAAAGACTTCCAGTCAAATCCACCCTTCTTGCAATTTCATTCACTTCACAGTGGAGTCACACCTGAGATGATCTGGCCCTGAATAATTAAAGGAAAACTCCAATGTTTGCCACACAAATACTGTCTGGGTAGATAAATATCCCAATACACACTGTGTGATATACATATACACTCACTGTCTGCAAACCCTCCAAATCACATCTCTGCCTTGTTCTGTTGGCATTTCCCTGCATGTGGTTCTGACCACAGCCCCGTGCCTGACATAGCTTCTGGGAAACGACCCCTCTAGTCCACATTCTTTAACCACACACCTTGTCCCAAGGCCTGTTTATTAAATCTCTGGTCAGTGATTCAGTTCATCTCAAAGGTGTTGGTATTCATTAATCATGTCATAGGGAGATGCCACAAAGTACTCCTTGATCAAGTGCACTGTCTGCAACCTCTAACCACTCAGTGACAGACTTGAAGGTGGTGCAAACTAGATACTGTTAACTGTGGCCTAAATGAAAGAATCCCTGTTCTCCCATGCAGTGATTCCTGTCTCTCTCCTGTGAGCCATCTTAATTAGGTCTGGAAGTTTCCCCACCTAACGATAGCTCCAAATCCAGCATTGATTAGACATTGCCTGTTGATGCATACTACACAACTTTTAAAGACTTTTCTGTATGTATAAATATCTCACCATGTGTTCCTAAATTCTATCATCCAAGAAGTGAGCTGTACACAATAGCTTATGCTCAAATAAATTTCAAAAGTACTGAAGTGACTTGGATACCTAGGAACCTAAATCTCACTGAAAGTCAATGGGCCATGGATAGCTTGCAGCATCTAAATACTTTTAAAAATCTGGGCCTTGGGAACCTAAATTCCACTGATTTTCAATGAGACTTGGGTTCCTAAGTGACTTAGTCACTTTTGAAAATAGCACTTAGAATCTTAAGTCACTTAGGCCCAGGGGCAGCTCCAGGCCCCAGCACGCCAAGCGCATGCTTGGGGCAGCATGCCGCGGGGGGCGCTCTGCCGGTCGCCGGGAGGGCGGCAGGCGGCTACAGTGGACCTCCCACAGGCGTCCCTGTGGAGGGTCCGCTGGTCCCGCGGCTCCGGTGGAGCATCCGCAGGCATGCCCGCGGGAGGTCCACTGGATCCGCGGGACCAGCGGACCCTCCGCAGGGACATCTGCAGGAGGTCCACCGGAGCCGCGGGACCGGCGACTGGCAGAGCGCCCCCTGTGGCGTGCCGCCGTGCTTGGGGTGGTGAAACGGCTAGAGCCGCCCCTGCTTAGGCCCTTTTGAAAATGTTACTCAAAATGAAAAACAGGGAAGGAAGGGGGGAAAGGTGCTTCTATTTGAAAGTCTCATAACTCATCTTGTCTGCCTGTTGTTTCCCTAATCTTATTCCCAAAAGAAAAGGAGAACAACAAACAGATTGTTTCTTGTTCTTTTCCTTTGGTCCGTGTCACATTCAGCAGTTCAGTCCAGACCAGTGAGGGGCTATGTCACTGCCTGCCCCACAATTTGGGTGTCTCACAATGTTTTGCTGTTGTAGCTGCCAACCTGGGCTGCTCACAAACAGCCTAACAGCATGCAGGTCACGCCCTGAGTGTCTGTGTAGAGCTGCAGCACTGGCCCAGCAGCTCTGACCCCAGCAGCCTGTCTGCAATGCACCAGTCACACTCCAGCTTCCACCAGCCTGGTTTATTACCTGCAGGGTGACCCCAGCACACTCCCAGTCTCAAATTTCCCCAAAACATGTGTTCTGCCCTGACTATTCCTCTTCTGGATGGTTCAGATATTAGATGTCCATTGCCCTTACGAAGGGTCAATATTCAACTGTTTGCTCGTTTCTCTGGCATTTCCAAACAATTCAATTTAAACACAGCACTGGATTAGTTTAGGTTAAAAATAAAACAAATTTATTTAATGACAGAGATAGATTTTAAGTGAATACAAATATAAAGTATCAAAGTCAGAAAGGGTTACATGAGAACTAAAGATAAAACACTTCCTAATAGCTTAAACTTAACAAGCTAGACTTGGTTCAAGGTAAAATCCTTACCACATGTTCCCAGCAATGGGGCTGACCAAATTCTAAGGTCAGGATCCCTCCCAAAGTCAAAGGGCTGGTTCCTTTGTCTTCTTAGGTGAGGGTGAGAAAGAGATATGAATTGGGGTGTTTTGCCCCTCACTTATAGTTCAGTCAGCCTTTGAAATGCATTTTCTTGAGGGTCACCCCTAGATAATGTTCACTCCTACCGTGACAAAGGAGATGTGGAGTCTCTTGGTGAAAGAGGCTCCAGGCTGTTCTTTGATAAAATTCAGGACAATCTGTTCTTGCACCCTGTTCTTGCCATTTGACAGCTGATTACTAATCAATTTGATGACACTTGGCTAGAGGTGTCAGCTTATCCTTTGTCTTTGAGAAACATCCCCAGACTTGTCTGGTAAACAGATTTTATTAATAATTTCAGTTTATGTTCATAACTTTTCATATGCATTTCATACACACATTGCACATGAGTATTAATGATCAGTGTGATTAGTTTTTAAATGATACCTCACACAACATATTTTACACAAAGATTATTGCAATAATGTGTAGCGTGTGAATACAAGGGTGCTTAGGGTCACAATCTTCAAAAGTTAAGGTGTCTTGGAGAGAGGAATTGGAGGTGACCATGTTAGTTCTAGATGGGGAGACATTACCAGAAAATGAATGTCTGTAAACTCCTTGAAGATGAAATGTGCCAAATATTGTTGTTACCAGTTCTAGTCAGAGCCACAGAAATTTAATGAGAAAAGTTTCTCCTGTGAAACTTTCAACTCAATTTCAGGACTAACAAGAGGGTTGGATTAATTCAGATAATCTTTGGATAAGCATCTGAACTTTGCGGGGCTTATCAAAAGTGAACTTGTGAACCTTCTGTATTTCACTCCTCACTGAAAATCATGCCCTCTGCTACAAGACCTTTCCCAAAAATTATGTTGTGGAGAACTGGAAAATATCTGCATTTTTATAAATATCCTATGCCCCTGAGGTTATCTGTTTTATATTAACTTGCCTGACTGCTAGGACTTAAATCACAGGAGGCTGTTAAGAGAGAAATGCACAGGAAATGAAAATGTCACAGACAAGAATCCTGGAGGAAGCAACAGAAAAGCTGTTTATTGGGTGTAGTGGTTTGGAGGGTTCCTCCCTGTCAGCGTCCAAGGGAGACCACTCCACCTCGCTACACCACCTAGCGGCGGAGAGCCAATCAACAGGAGATTAGCACAGTAAGTCAGTAAAGAGTCTTGGTCCCTGGCCCCTCAGGACAGGGCAATTGGCAGACTTTAGCCCAGCCACCTGCCTGCAGCCGACAACCACCAGTCGGGTTCAAGCCTTCTGGGCAGGGTAGAGCAATAACGGTTTGTAGCCAGCTCTTTGGCTGGAGCAAGCAGTAAGCATGGTCAGGCTCAACCCCCCAGGCAGGGCAGAGCAATAGCAGGCTATGGCCCAGCTCCCTGGCTGGGGCAGACAGCAAACAAACACAGGCCATCCAGCCTAAGGTGGGTTGGCAGCAGGGGGGCCAGGCCCACCCTACTCCACCAGGTCTCCCAGCCCAGGACCCTAACAGTGAAAGGAAATCCTGCCACTGGCTCAGCAGGGATCCTGCGGAAACATGCAGACCACAGTTTCAGCAACACAGCTGAACTAATGTCTGGTTTCCCTGGGCTATTTCCTACCCCTACCTGTTCATAGGGCTACATCTCTTACAGGCCCTCAGGGTCTTTGCCCACCAGCAGTTCCACCAGAGGGAGGGATTGATACAGCTCAGTCCCTGGCTCTGGGGCCAGCAGCAAGGCAGCACCATCTGACTCCTTCCCTGGCTCTCCCTCTATTGAGCTGGAGGCCCCTCCTCTTATACTTCCCCTCCGCTTCTGGTGCAGCGGGCATGCCTGGCTTGGCTCCGCTCACCAGGGGGCAAGGAGTGGTTTCTCCCTGTCAGCATCAGAGAGAGGCCACTCTGCCTCAGTACGTGTGGCCAGTAGTTCTCAACCCAGGGGTCCAGGGCCCCTTGGGGGGCCACGAGCAGGTTTCAGGGGGTCCGCCAAGCAGGACCAGTGTTAGACTCACTGGGGCCCCGGCAGAAAGCCCAAGTCCGACTGCCTGGGGCTAAATTCTGGGGCTCTGAGCAATTTAGCTTCGTCGTGCCCCCTGTGGCATAGGGCCTGGGCAACTGTCCTGCTTGCGACCCCTTAATGCCAGCCCTGGCTTTTATATGCAGAAAACCAATTGCTGTGGCATAGGTGAGCCGTGGAGTTTTTATAGCATGTTGGGGGGCCTCAGAGAGAAAAAGGTTGAGAACCCCTGCATTAGGGAATGCTCCCAACTGGCACCATCCAGGTTAGAAAGATTTATTTGGTCACTAGGCTGAACCGGAGGTCAAAAGGAATCCTAGCCCTCCCAGACCATAGAAAAGGGAGGTTTGGGGGAGCTGGGATAGGCTCTTATGGAGCTACTAATTCATTTCCCCAGGCAGCCTCTGGACACGCTGCCTGCCTGGGCTGTCTCAGGCAGGCAGCATGGCCAGAGTCTGCCTGGGAGAGTGCAGCCACCGTGCAACGCACCAGGCAGCGTGGCCAGAAGAGCAGGCAGGAAGAGGAGAGGCTCTGGCCCCGCCTCTTCCCTTCTGGCTCTGGCCCTGACCCTTCATCTCCGCAGCTGCCAGCTTTGCACCCCCCTCTCCCACCCAGCGTTTTGGGGAGGGTCATATGACCCTTCACCTCTCCCATGGGTCGCCATTGGCTGGGCTTAATACCCAAGTGTGTGTAAACCTTTTATTATTTTTACCTTTTGCTGTCCAAAGGCCTTGTACCTTTTAGGGATGAATAATGCTTTGTTCTGATGATACTGTTTCTGTGTCTATACAAACGTATACTGTCATAGGAACCTAAAGGGAAACTCTTACAAATGTCAAAAGCAAGCTGGACTCGTGCCATTAACACAGTGAGGAAACACAGAGGCTGCCACCCAGAGATCCAGACAGCGTAGCTGGCCCACGTGATTCCACCTAGACTGAGATGCAGGAAGCCATTCAACATTGAGGAGTGTACTCAAGAGGGACTAAAAGGGATCTAACGCACCGCTGGGCCTGTAGATGTAACATACAGATTCCTCTGTGACAATGCAATTGTTAGGGGTCTACCAAATTTGCAGATGTGAAAATCAAGTCACGGACCATGAAAGCTGGTCTCCAGCCACCCAGCTCTGAGGGCAGAGCAGCAGCTACTGGCTGAGTGCCCAGCTCTGAAGGCAGTGCCACTACCAGCAGCAGCGGAGAAGGAAGGGTGGCATGGTATTGCCACCCTTACTTCTGTGCTGCTGCTGGCAGCAGCGATGATTATGTAGGGATATTAAAGAAGGTTTATATTAGACATGGTTTATATGAAAAATAATTTATTGTTGGAAATGATTTATTGTTAATTGATACTTTATAACTGAAGGTTTATATTAAAAGTAAATGTGATTCCCAAGATTTAGCCTCTAACCTGCAAACCACCAGCTGTGTCTGTGTGAAGCCTGGTCAAAGAAATACTTTGTATAAAACTTGTTAAACATTAATTAACTCTAAGTAAGCCAAAACAGTAGCTGTTATAGTATATAAGTAGAGACCCCCCACCCTCTGTAAGTTTTCATCTCACTTTATTTTTAATTGTTAAAAGACAGGGAGTCTCACATAAATTGGTAACACCCCAAAAGGTAAAGAGACAGTGAAATAGATGTGATTAAGATAGAGAATGTATGTGAATGAGTGCCTAGTTTAAATAATGAATGAATGGTTAGGGAGTTACCAGCCTGAAGGATTCAGTGTCAGCCAAAGAAGGTGTCAAGTGGGATCAACCAGATGACCCCCGGAGGGCAAACTGGAATCCACCCCACCACCTCAAAGGAAGGAAAAACAAACATCTGATAACATGAAGCCAGCCACCTGCTAATTGATTTAGCAACAGCAGAATGAAGCAACTCTCATGGACTGACATAGGAATAAATTCCTATAAAACTGGATTCTGAAGACTGAGGACTTTGAGTCTATGGTTCTGCTGCCAGCCTCCAGGAGCATCAGATGCATCTGACACAGACTCAGCTCCATCCTCATGACCAAGATACCTGGCCAGTAACTTGGCATGAGCAACGTCTAGGCTGGTAACTATAACATCTATACAGAACCTGAATGAATGATTGTGTGAGTGTGTGTGTATGTAAGTAATAAGTAGTGATAGAAATAAGTAGTAAAACAATGTTGTTTGCTTTTATCTTTTGCTTTACTATTATATTTACAATAAATGTGGCATCTTTGCCTTATCCCTCTTAATAAGATCCTGCTGGTTTTTATTATATTGGTATAACACCTACGGAACTGGGCATCCAGCCAGCAGCCACCGCTCTCAAGTCACCCAGCTTCAGGCAGCACTGCTGCCACCAGAAATAAGGGTGGCAATGCCATGACCACCTAACAAATAGGCTTGTGACCCCCTTTTGGGGTGGGGTCCCCAGTCTGAGAAATGCTGCAGAGAAATCACATTTTTCATGGATTGGTCACGGCATAAACAGCAAATTTCATGGACATGTTACACATCCATGAAATTTGGTATTTATGCTGTGACCAACCCACAAAAAATATGTAATTTCTCTGCAATTTAAGTAAACGCCTAGTAATAGTTAAGGTAGAATGAACATGATGGTGTTACAGCCCTTCTCATGTTATCTGGAGTAGGCTGCAGAATCAAAAAGAAAAAATATAACATGACAGTGGCTATGTTCAGTAGGGGCAAATACCACATCATTGGGGCAGAAATGAACTGGGGACCACCAAAACCACATGAGCCAAAGGAGAATCCCCTTAATGGGGAACCAGAATCAAGCTGTTCTAGCTGCTGAGCCAGCCACTAGTGTGAGACATTATCAGATGCACTATGCCAGTGCAGTACAAACAACTTAGATATTTGACGACCTACATCCCCAAAATAAGCCTTATTCAAGTATTTATAAGTTCTGCCTATAGGGAATGGAGATAAGAAAATATTGAGCAGACTGGTGAAGAGTCTGATCTGCACCCTTGCTGGATTTCAAAACAGCGTGGCTCCATGCTACACAATTATTTGGCAGTGATCAGAGAGGGATCATAGATTTATAGTTTTACTGAATCCAGTCCAGCAAAGCCATCTGCAACTGTGTTAATTCTTATGTTTTCCTCGTTCTTTTACAAGAAACTTTCTAACAACTATAGCACCTGTGTTTTGCACACCAGAGGCTTCAGTTTTGACCTTTAAAACTAAAAGCTCCATCTACATTAGAGAAACATGCACTGGTATTAGTACCTGGGTGTAAATGCAACTTTACGCTGCTAGGACTCACACCACCACAGTTTACAGATGAACTCACACAGCTTTAAACCTCACTTTAGTGCAGCGCATCTACATTAGGGATTTGGAATCAGTGTAACTCTTGCAATGTAGCTACACCAGTGCTAATTTCCCCTATTGTTCCTAATGCCTTAAGGGCATGTGTTCTGAAAACTTCCAGTAAAACATTAACCCAGTAAAGCTAATAAATGCCATGGACCAAATGGCGACACCATTTGGCATGCTATCCAAAACCCGAGAACAGGGGTCGGCAACCTTTCAGAAGTGGTGTGCTGAGTCTTCATTTATTCACTCTAATTTAAGGTTTCACGTGCCAGTAATACATTTTAACATTTTTAGAAGGGCTCTTTCTATAAGTCTATAATATATAACTAAACTATTGTTGTATGTAAAGTAAATAAGGTTTTTAAAATGTTTAAGAAGCTTCATTTAAAATTAAATTAAAATGCAGAGCCCCCTGGACCGGTGGCCAGGACCCGGGAAGTGTGAGTGCCACTGAAAATCAGCTCGCATGCTGCCTTCAGCACGCGTGCCATAGGTTACCTATCCCTGCCCTAGAATGTTAAATACAGCAAATCACAGAGCTGGCTCGTGTGGACAGACTGAAGAAAGCTGGACTATTTTTACATTAGAAAGAGAGAGGCGGCCAGAGAAAGGTGCTGCAGCAAGTGAAAGGTTTAGGTAACCTGGAATGGTTGAGTCTAGCTCATCCAGTCTCCCACTATCATTGAAATCAATTGGTAGCAATTATAGAACTGAGAAAAGGGGGTGTTTCTTTACACAACCTCTAATCTGTGGAACCCCAGAAGTAATCTCAGCAATTTGTTTAATGACATTTAAGAGGCTTCTGGATCACTACATGTGTAAACAATATAGATGATGACACAAGAAAGACAGTAACACTAAAACAACTGTTAGCACTTCCAAGTATACTCTGACCACCTGTGGGGATCAGGAGGGCAAATCCACTTTGTAATTGGTCTGGTGCTCACACAGCTTTATACCTTTTCCTGAAGTATCAGGGCAGGAGACTGGACTAGGTGTGCTTAGATACTCTACTGATGGACCCAGGCTCTGGTTGCTCAGCAAAGAGGCGTGCGCCGAGCAGCGCCTCCTCCCCCGCGCCGGGTCCGTCCCGCGCCCCCGCCTCATCCGGGGGGGCGGGCAGGCGGGGTGGCGCTCCGCTCCGCCGCGCTATGCCGGCGGGCAGGGAGCCGGGGGGGGGCGGACCGGCCGCAGTCATGCCTGCGGGCTCGAACGGGGGAGAGGGGGAGGCGCGGGACCCGCCGCGCATGCGCATGGGCGCGGTCCGCTTGTCCCTCCCGGTGGACCTGCTGCAGGCATGCCGGGGGGCGGCTCCACGGGCCGCCAAATGCTCCCCCTCCCAGGCCGCCCCCGGGTGTGTTGCCGCTGGTGCCTAGAGCCGCCCCTGTATGGACCCATATAAAAGACCTAAATAGATGGATGTGTTAGTTATTTATAGGTGTGTTCTCACAATGTGCTGCAGGGCACTGTCCAAACATGTACACAGGAACACAGTGCCCCAAAGAGCTTGCAATCTAGAAAGCGCTTTTGGTACATAGGGATAGAATTGAACCACTGGTCTGGCATATGCTGCTCTCTAATGGTCCTAACCCTCTATACTGCACCAACTGTGAGTAAACTAGTTTGGAAGGTTCTGCAAGGAACAGAATCCCTGACCCCTTTCCCTGCCATGGACACAAAACTGAACAGCTGCTCTAGAGCCTCAAACCTGCAGCAGTGTCTATGTATTGTATCTTTTGACCAGCCAACCTGGCTGCCGAGAGCATTACTCAACATCACAAGACATTATACAGCCTCTCCTGATTTCCAGTCTCCTGTAGAGTTGCATGGCGTACTACTGACCTAGCCACCATGTTAGCCTTCATACTGTAATGAACTGGCTAGTATATGTATGAGTTCTACTGCCCTCTACTGAATTAAAAAGAATCACTCAACTGTGTGTCATAGGGTCTACACTGCTGACAGGTAATGGAGATTCTTCACTAGCTCAAGTGATAGGGGGACTAAGCTTCTGAAGCAGGCAAATCTGAGTTCTGCCTCTGAAGTTCTGCAAGTCGAACTGAGGCCACAGATTTGTTACATTATTTTCCCTTGGACCTTGCCACAGCTGTTAGATGACATACTACTTATATGTGAGCTAGAGCTAGACAGGAGAGAAGAAAATGCTGAGCACTTGGATAACAAGGATCAGAAACAGCAAATACTTCATAAGAGAGACACACTGCTGCAGAATCATAGCATTATTCCCTCAACCATGTTCCCATCCGCAGCAACTACGCTCAATATAGCTATTCCCAAATAGTTACTCAGCAGCTTTTGTTGGCTGCAATAAAATATTCACAGTAAGTGCAGCATTTGACTCTATAAATGTGTACTAGTCTGCGTTCTTGTAATATAAGCACACGTAATTAGTTATTAATGAGTATGTGCCAGCTGGGATGCCTAAATTTTAATACAGTTACGTGCCAGCCATTGGAAACACAGGGGTTTTTGGATAAAGGGCAGAATGAAGTCCAGCTGAGACTGATGGAGTTCTACAGTCCGGCTCACAGGTAAAGCACCTTTAGTACCAAATTACAGTTTCTTGAGACTACATCCTGCCTGGCTAGAAGTATGTACCAAGATGCAGCATGGTATTCTTGGTGCTCTCCAGTCACTCAAGCTTAGATCACCTTAATAGTGGGCACTTTCCACAAGATAAAAAACCAGCTCACTGAAATGACGCCTGTTGCAATCAAGGTGACACACAGTTAAGAGACTGATCTTTGCGTTTCCTGACCTCAAGCCAAATGACAGAGTTGCAAGAAGTTATATGCCTGTTCCATGGCAGGGGTAAGTATCCAACAATTCCAGTGCCCATGAGCAAACCCATAGGGACTATCCAGTATAAGGGTGACAGAATGTGGCCTTAAGTATCAAATAATGATACATACTGTACCACTTTTGCTCTTCCAAGTGCTTTACAAATATTAACTAATCTCCAGTACCTTACTGGGCATGGCATGGCATGGCCCTTCCATAGGGTCCAAAAGAATTCTCCCTTTGTGCAAATGCAGGCTAAATCCATTAGTGCAATACTGCAAATTTTCACACTTCAGGCAAGCAATTTTTCTTCTTGTTTAATTGTATGTATTGACTGACACGCACAGGCCCCATGCTGTTCAAAATGTGCCATATTGCTTTTTACTCAGCATAGTGGCATCTATAATTATACAAATTGATACATCCAGTCGATCATCTTTTTGGAAGCATTAGTATTTCCACAAACATGCCCAAAGCCTCTTATTTTCCTTTTTACACTTCTGCTACATTCAGTTTGCAATTTTCCTATATCTTGTCATTGAGATTTCCTCCTCCCGCTTTCTGCTACCCGCAACAGAAAATAGAAGACAAGCTGCCAGCTCTAAAAGCTTTATAAATAAAACACAGTGCACACACAAAGGCTACACTTTTAAAGATTATTTTTGTATCCTGGATGATAGAAGTCATTGCAACCACACAGATGTTGCCATTTATGGGACCTGCATCACACCACCGAAGATGACATCGTTTGGCTAGATGATTATGCACATGCTAAATAAAGATGGGACCTTAACAAGCATTGTCTGACCAGTTCTACATCCCAACAGGTTGGGTCTCTTTGTACTGGCAGAGGCTTCTCAGGGCAGAAAGTGACCTGCCAGTTGTTCCTATGTAGGAGGGACAACATCTGGAACCATAGTAACCGTTATGGATCAAGACTTTGTTTTCTGGGATGAAACTAAAACAATGCTCCATGTTCCCCCTACCCCCGCTCAGCTAAGTAAAAACTAGCTCTGGTTGGAAAACACTATATTTTCTGCAAAAATAATTTCATAATTCGCAATATGTTATGGGCATTTTAGTCTCTTGATGAAACAAAAGAAACATTTTTAAAAAATAAACCGTTTGGGGGTGTTTATTTCTTCCCCTTTTTCTATCTTCCCTTCCCCCCCCACCATAAAAAAATGGGGGGAAGAGGGTGAACAAAATTGAAAGGGTTGGGGGGCACTCATCAACAATTTTCAGAGAAAGGCTTTTCCCCCTCCCCATCAAAAACATTTTTAACAAACAAAAAAAATGACCAGCTTTAATAAAATATTTTGCCTAATTCAGAACCAGTACCCCAGGCAAGCATGTGAAGTGTCAAGTGTAGGAAAATGCATTGGAAAGTCCAAGAGATCAATGAAAACCCAGTGGTCCATAGTGAAATTCAATGCTGTGTTACTTTCCTTTTTTAAAATCATGTAGCCCTTTTAAGAGCTGGATGTTGCCTCTCAGTAGCTGTCAAGTTGACCCAGGCCTTGGGTAATTGCAAAACTGCATGTTAAGTAAGGGCACAAAGTATGTTGCAATGATGCTAGGTGGTAAACATGTTTGGTTTCGAGCCATAGCAGGGATGTCATCTATGTAAGGTTTAGGCTGAACCTCCTAAAGAAGCCTTTAGACAGGCAAAACTCAGCAGAAATTTTTAAACACGATTGGAACTTTGCAAGACTCATTGCAAGAAAACGAATGTGCTTTTGAATCCATATGGCATTCTTCAGTGAAGCCCTGTACAACATAACACAGTGCAGGGATATTTTAATAAACTATCACAAGCAGAGAAGACAAAACTGAAAAATAATTGTCTGATGTCTGTGTAGTGCCATGTGTATGCAGAGGCATATGGGAATTGCCCCACTCAGTCAGATGAGTGGTCCAGTACCTTGTCATTGAGAATGGCCAGAACCGAAATCTTCAGAAAAAAAAGCTCAAGATGCCCTGTAGAAGAGCAGTCTGGAATAGGGATGACCAGTCCGGAATACTCATGAGGGAAGTTTCTAAGTCTCTCCCATTAGTGGTCAATTTATGCCATGAAGCACGAGGGGAAACGTAGACACATAGATCTACCTTACATAAATGTTGCTATCCTGTCTAAAGTAACAGTGGATTTTCTCATCCACATAAATGTTTAATTTTTCTGAAGCCTACTAAGTTCCTGGCCTCAGCAGTATTTTTGTGGCAATGGGTTAAAATGTATCCCCCTTTATCATTTTTAAATTTGCCGTCTTCCATTTTCATTGAACACCCCTGTGGTCTGGTTTTATGAGAAGGATAAAAAGAAGCACTGAATTTCTCTCGTGCGTATATTACTCGTACAGACCTTTCACTTAGTCCCTCTTGTTCACCTCCCCTCTGAACTGATTAGTTGGCAAGAGCAAACGGAACAAATGCCCAATTTTGCCAAAAAAGTTGGGATGTCCGGGACAGGGCTTAAAATGAGGGCTGTCCTGGCCAAAATGGGAGGTATGGTCACCCTAATTTAGATACCTAATATAGCAACTATTGCCCTGGGAATTTAAGTTGAGTACAAGACAGGATGCAGGGGAGGATAGAATAGGCAAGAGAAGAGGAAGGTAGGAAATAAATCAACCCATTATTCTACACATCATTTCATTGATTACAATTATTTTTGAACTAAGTAATTCTAACAAATTAGCTGTGGGGGGTACAAAGACAAGCTTCGTATATATGAGAACTGCAAAATGAGTCTGGTTCTTCTTACTGGGTGAAGAAACACTTGAGACACAGCCTTTAGTAGAGACAGATCAGCTTTCCAGCATTTAACAACAAAAGGACTTGTCAGAAACCTGAGCATTCTCATTCTCTCTTCCCTCATTCTTTCCTTCTGTCACTCCCCCAGCTCCCTACGTGGCCACAGCTGACAATCTGTTAGCAACGAGAAGTGTTTCTAATAGGCATCACTGCATCTATAGGAACATTGGAAAGTAACTTGAGACCAATTAAATACTTTGTCTCTAGGCAGCAACAGATTGAAAAATAGGAAAGGCGGTCATAGCCAATCATAGATAAATGTAGTGCACCAACTTTCATTAAAATGGACTTCTGAAAATAAATCCTGCTGAAATATAGTTAGTACCTCATCATACTTATAGGGCTGTCCCTGCTGGTACAGGTACAGGGCAACAGCAAGTGCATTGCATTAGTGTCTTATTTTGGGCTTGGGAACCTATTGGAGAATGGCCAAAATCACAGCTCTGATTACCCTCACATTTTGTGGCTGCCGTCCATCCCTCCCTTTAATCTGCTCTGATGGGTGACCTCCAACACATTTTGGTATAAGCCTAGAATCAGGTAACAAGATTCCTTCCTGTGATCGGCGCACAGTATCCTAAAGAAAGCAATTGCTACGCCGGAATATCCTTCTGTCCCTCAGTTAGAGGAGTAGGTTTTAAGCCATTTACCTTGTAGCTTGCATGATTTGGCTCAGGGCCGGCTCCAGGGGTTTTGCCACCCCAAGCAGACCAAAAAAAGAGCCGCGATTGCGATTTGCGGCAATTCAGTGGGAGGTCCTTTGCTCCGACCGGGAGTGAGGGACCCGCCACTGAATTGCCACCGAATAGCTGGACGTGCCACCCCTCCCCGGGGTGGCCGCCCCAAGCACCTGCTTGCTACGCTGGTGCCTGGAGCCGGCCCTGATTTGGCTCACTAGAAGACAGAGTAGAAAGTCTGAAGTGGATGTGTCTGAAAGAGAAGCCTGAGGGCAGACAAGATGTTACTCACAACTTTGATAATGCAAGCCTCTAGGGAAATCTCCAGCTCTGAAATGGAGTAAATGTCAGGGGGAAAGTAGAAGACTGGTAGCAGCAGCAGATAAACTTCTCCCTTCTATTCCTTGCCCCCTCATCTGCAGAGATGAAGGTCAAGACAGCTCCCACCCCAAAACATCCTGTGCAACACTGCACATGCCCTCTTGGCTGATTTGTTTTCCATCAGAAGCCCTGAATGCACTGCTGAGATTGGGGGCTACTTGGTCATCTTGTGTATTTCATTACCATGGGGGAAGTGGCTCCGGTGCCTGTTCCGGAGGTTTGTGGGATTGGGAGGCTGGGCCTGTTGCCAGAAACCTCTCTCATTGCTGCTGTAGTCTTCCTAACTTACCAAGTGCCTCTCTTCTACAGATGGGCTGAGGAGGTTGGATCCAGTGACAAAAACTCAGGCCATGTACATAATGAGCTGAAACATTTGAACCTCTCTTGATCCCTGGGGAAACTCCAGTCTGGGGGTGAATTTCACAGCTCAAAACCCATCTCTGCTTTCAAAAGACAGAATTTTTTCCAGTTCCCAGAGAATTTAGTGACCTTCCACACAGTCTTTTCTTCTAACATTTAGTAGGTAACACAGCTCTGAACAATTCTGAACTACTGGGACATGTCATAATAAGAAAATGAAGCCTTGTTTCTAACAGGTTCTGCTTTATCATGTTAAACCCAGGCTACTGCCTTTCTTAGATTTGTCACACGTGGAAAAAATATTTACATGTACATGAGGGAAGCTATTGGTTTAAGGACACGCTTAAGGAAGAGATCCACATCATGTGCTGAATTTTGAGTCTGATTAGCTGAAAGAGGTGTAAAATCAACTGAAGGCTGACAGCTCGCTCTGCTATATATCTGAGAAGGTTCATGTGTTTATTTCAGATGCTATATGAAATATGTAGCGCTCATGAAATGTGTCTCATATACGCTAAGTGTGTTCCACCTGTACCCACTTCCTGTCTCTCATCTTATACTTCATTTGAAGCTTTTTGGGGGTGGAAACCATACTGTTGTTCCATATTAGTACAGCACCTAGCACAATGGGGTTCTGGACCATGACTGGGGCCCCTGGGGGGAACTGCAATAGACAAAATAATTCTAGTTTAAATAATACTATTTAGCACTTTACATATTTCCAGACTTGTACTAATACAGACTAATTAATCCTATAACACTCTTGTGAGGAAGGTAAGGAAATATTAAAATCCTCATTTTATAGACATGAAAACAGAGAGATAGGGGGAGACTTACCCGGGACCTGTAATGATCCAATGGCAAAGTCTGGATTTAGACTCAGGACTTTCTAATTGTCAATCCTCTTGCTCCCTCTTCCAGATCTCACTGCTCCTTTTGTTTCATATAGGCACACACAAATAATTGATAAGCGGCACTGAAACCTTGAACATTTTGATCTCTCCTGGGGATGTTCAAATACATGTACTGTAGACATGCATGGATGTCCTATGGTGCCTGTTGGAGGACTGGAGTGTTATTAAAGTCCAGATGTAACTTTGAGCCAGTGTTCCTGCTAACCACTCAAAAGCATGTGGCATTCTGCTCTTTGGTGCTGTGCAAAGCCAGGTCTGGAATCAGAATTGAACCCCAAGCATGTGTAGATTTAGAAGCAAACATGGTGACATTTGGCTGAGCCATATCCTCTTGGGACCTCCTAATGGATCATAACTCATAATTGGGGAAGTCTCATGTGCAGTAACCACCTTTCTGTGACGGTGCAGGACTTACTTCTGTGGCACCTCCCGCTGGTCACTCCTGGAATTAGCTCAGTCCATGGGGAGCGCCCTCTCCTGGTGGTGTCTCAGCCATCTCTCACCCTCTGTTGGCACCTGGAGCCGTATTGCTCCCCTCTGCTCATGGCATCCCCTTCAGGACACTACTCTCTGGCAGTGCCCTCTAGTCCATTCGCACCCCCTTCTGGCAGAAAACCTGCTGCCCCAAAAAATCCCCCCCCTTCCTTCCGGGCCTTCCCTCAGTCCAATATGGCCACTTCCCACAGCCACTTGCAATATAAGGGGGAGAGGGGGAGGACCCAGGCCTGCCTGCCTGCTACTCTGGGTCCCAACCAAGGGATCCTCTAACGGCAGCCTCCCCGCCCTCCTTCTCTCCCCTCACTTGCTGCCCACTCTCCCTGGGTCACTTCCCCTCTGACCCTTGCACCCTTTAGGACCTTCTATCAGGGCCTGCAGCCTGGCAGCCTCTATCCCAGGTGCTTACCTCCTAGCTCAGGAGAGAGACCTTCCCTGCTGGAAGTCTGGGAGAGACTGCTTGTGTCTCTCCTAGGCAGCCTTTATATAGGGCTGAGCCTGGCCCTGATTGGCAACCACTTGCTCAGCCCTCATTGGCTCTCCCACAGCTGCAACGCGCGGCCGCCGCGCCTGGCCTGCCAATCTCTCTCTCGAGGGTGTGGCAGCTGCACACCACCACACCACCACTTATTATTCTATTATCTGGCAATATGGACGAGACCAAGAGACCTCTCACCTCTTCAAAAGAAGAAAAAGGGCCAGTTGTCATTCATTCTAAGTGAGAGAAATATGAATTTAACTTATTTTGGGGGCTGGAAAAATTTTTTTTTTTGTGGACAAATGTTGAGGTTTGGGTTTTTTTTTTTTTCATTCAATGGGATAAATAAAACTAAGACTTTTTGATTTTTTCAAAAAAAAAAGAGATCCTCCTCCTCCTCCTAGAACAGGCAATAACTCAGTGGTTAGGGCACTCAGGTGGGATGTGAGAGACTCATATTCTACCTCCCGCTCTGGTTCAGACCTGAGGCTCCCATATCCCAGGTGAGGGCCCTAACCACTGAGCTATAGAGTCCATCTCTCTCACTCAGATTAAAGAATTTTGGGGCCCTGTGCACTATGGAAATTTCACCACCACCACCTTCCCCATACATAGCCCACTCCACACCACACACAGGCCTCCAAATATACCTTACACACACAGACCCCCCCAAAACCCTTCATCAGCCCACACTTAACCTGAGGCCCCCACACATCCTAGCAGCCATAACATATATCCTGCCCTACCAGCTCCAACCCCCAACATCCCTCACTGGCTTCAGCTCCTCATCCCGTAGCCCTCCAGAATTCCTCATTCACCCATAGCTCACTCACAACTCACCCCCCAACATCTGACCCACCGCCCCCCAAGACCTTCCTGTCCACTCACCAGCACCTGCCTCACCCCCTTCTCAGCATTCTGCCACTGTCCTAGGCTAGGGTTCCTCCTCCTGATTCCAGCCTCCCAGCTCTGCTTGTTCCCATCACCTATCCCACATTCACACAGCCCCGCACTGCTCAGGTTTGGTCATGACGGAGAGGCGGCCAGGCCCAATCTGAACAAGTAGTGTTGTGACCTGGCTAACAGGGCTGAAGCTCCACTCGGTTTGGTGGTTTTTCAGGTGGTCAGGGCACCCCTGGGAAGAGGACAGAGTGCAAGTGTACAAAGTGCACATTGGTTAATCCACGCCTGCTCTGGCCCAATGAATATTTAATTATTTATAGAAAGGGAAACAGCTCAAACAGAGGAAATTGAGCACATGACTGACTCTATAACCTGGTGGTTAGGGCACTCACTTGGGAGGTGGGCACCCAGTGCATGCCACTGTTCCCCTTGCCCCCGACAGGCTGTGTTTTTGCCATAGATGAAGTCACTGTGCATTATGTAGTAGGCTCTTCCACAAGCAAGATCCTCCCATGAACCCCTTCCATCCAGCCTCGCATGGCTTAATTTTCAGAAGTACAAGCAACCACAAATCCTATTGAAACTAATGTAGCCTGAACATCCACTTCACTAGTCTTTCCTGTATCTTGTTAGCCACAAGCACTGGTTAGTTATACCAGTCTACAGCACCTATCTAGAGCTGTGAGCATTGTATAGTCTGGACCAATAGCAAAAAAGATCTCCAATCCACAGCATACAAAATCCTCCACCTTAAGCTACTCATACCCCTATGTTTACAGACCGCTGCTACATACCTCCCCTTATCTGTCACCGCATCCCAGCTTTCATTAAATATAGATAGCAGAAACAAGCCAAGATGCATCTGAATCATAACTTTCCCAAAATGTGAGTGTTCAGCTGCCTGATTCAGCGAAGCATCCCAATCCCCATGTGCTTAAATGCTTTGCTAAATCAGAGCCTTAATTAGCATTTAAAAAAACACACACCAACACAACAGAAGGTTGAAGGGTTTTCCCCATGACAGTTCTCCCAGCTTTAGGCCAAATTCATGTTTGGGGTCCAAAAATAAACAAACAAACAAACAGGACTGGTTTTTGCTACCTCTGATACTATTACCAAACCCAGAGCTAACATTGTTTGAGAAGTAATTTAATAAGGTGTCACTTTTTTTCCCCCATGCTGCAGATGGGTACTCAAAACTGTAAAATATAAACTTTCTATAGGGCAGAAATTGTTCAGGACTGACAGGGGGTACATTGTGTGCATTAATGACAGGAGAGATTAATGAGACCATCTTTTAGGCTACATTTGCAACTTTCTCCTTTTGCTTATTTATTTTAAGTGAAGTCCTTGATTTCTTGGTACAGTCTCCAGCTTTCACCTCATTTCCTCTAATTGTATTTTATTTCCCTTTTATCACTGTGAAGAAGGATTCTTATCCGGGTGGTTTTTTAATCTCTTGCAGGTTATCTGCCTGCATGGCAAAAGTAAATGTGCCGGGTCTATCAGAACAGTGTTTTAAGAGGTCTGAAAAAAGTGTGTGCTGGGGGTGGGGGGCTATCAAAATCTGGGAGCAGCAGCTTTAATAAGACCATGCTTACAGTGAGCCTGTCAGCTACCTGGCTTGATGGGGTTTTTTTGGCTGGGTCTGTAACCCCTTATGCCCTCTTCCCCAGCCCTCTCCCCCCCACACACACACTTCAAGCACTTGAGTGAACTTTACCTGGATTACTTTTACTGTTAGGGTGGCATAATTTTCTGACATTGGGGAACAAAACATTTTCTGACATAAGGAAAAAAGGCACTTTGCTATAGATTGTTTTGTGTAATTACATAAGGTCAATGCCATACTTTTTGCTGAAGGATAACTTAAGGTAATAAATGACTACAAGGCACCTCCATTCAAGGGCACATGTATATATTTCCAAGCAATCATATCAAAGTCATCGTAAGGGTCCCCCGATCTGGGCAGAAGCACATCCTGGCAGCCCACAGATAGGGCAGTTACCAATGGGCAATTCTGCATCTCAGGCTTGTAAAGGGGTCTGTATTTGTATGTAGATGCACCATGGCTTCCAGCTGTGAAACAAAATAATACACAGAGATGCTTGTGAGTTATATTTCTCTGACATTTAAAGGCCGCATTGGTTGCCCTTTGCTTGTCACAGTCTGTTCAGTTTATCAAAAAGAAGATTGAGAGGTGACTCAGTTACAGGGTAGAAGTACGTTCCTAGGAAGAAAAAACCAGGCTTTTTAATCTAGTGGAGAAAGGCATAAGAGAAACCAATGGCTGGAAGCTAAAACCAGACAAATTCAAAACAGAAGTTAAGCACAACATTTTAACAGTGAGAGTGATTAACCACTGAGACAAATTGCCAAAGGAAGTGGTGGATTCTCAACTCAAGACTGGATGCTTTTTAGAAGAAGTCTTTAGCCAAACGCAAATTATTGGGCTCAGTACAGGGCAACTGGGTGAAAGGTAATGGCCTGTGATGGTCTGACTAAATGATCTAATGGCTTCTCTGGCCTTAAACTCTATAAAACTATGATAATGTTATTGATGCTCCAGGCACTCTCTAAATGTTGGTCCTTCTTCCTTCACAATGCCCCTAACGTGCAACCTTCCCTCTCCACCCATACAACTTAAACCCTGTGCAGCCCCTCACTATTTCGCCTCCTCTTGATTACTGCAACTTGCTCCACTCTGGCCTGAACAAATGCCATCTTGCATTAAATCCACCCAAAACGCTGCTGCAGAGTCATCTTCCTAGCTCCTCATTTTGACCGCGTCGTCCCACTCTGCATCCCTCTGCTGCATCACCCCTTTTCCACTACATCAAGCACCAACTCTTTGTCTTCACTTTTAAGGCCCTTTATGGCCAACCCTTGCTCTACCTATTGTCTCTTTATAAAGACAGAGAAGCCCACCTCCTCTCTGGCAGCAAAGCTGCCCTTGAGTGCTCATTCGTCCCTTTTTGAGAGAATAACCTTGGTACTTTCTATTGTGCTGCCCTTTATACATGATTTGAGTTCCCTGCAAGACTCCACCAGGCCACCACCACACTATCTGTCTTTAAATCTCTCCTTGAAACCCACCTATGCCATAACTCCTACAGGACAAGCCTTGACAGAGGTTAGACAGCTGGTGTGCTGTGACAGATGTGGCAGCTGTTTATTAAATTGTTCATAACTGTATTGCTATTATCTTGGCTCCCTCGTTTGTTTATCACGTGCACCTGTCATTGCTTATCTTAAACTTAGATTGCAAGCTCTTTAGGGCTGGGATCATCTTTGTTACATATCTGTACAGCATCTGCTCACTAGGCACTATCACAATATAAATAGTGATACTCTCTTGGTGGGGGGGCAAGCTTTTTCTTTTTGTGGAAAGACTTTGCGCCCCACAGATGTCGCCTCGATATTCATGAATGAACGCATTTGTCTCAGCTTGGTAATTCGCGGTTTTCTTAACAACTAGTATGAAACCTACATATATAACACAAGTTTCTTTTTAATTCCAACCATCAATATAGCAGGTAATTACGTGGCTGCTGTGCTCAGATAACCTTGCAGCTCTCTCCTTTCATGAGAAAAAAATCTTAGCTATCCCCCATGGATCTGCTGTCATTCTATTGTCCGATTATGTAGGAAGAAACATTCAGCTCTCTGTTGTCTTGAGTTTAAATCCTGGCTGAGAAATCAAATCCACACAAAGATTGCAGTGAGTTTCAAAAATAAATGCATATTACTTTGGGGTGTGCTTATTTTTATGAGGAATGAGAGAAGGGAATTTTAGTCTTGAAGAAGCAGGAGTTTGGATGGAGAAAATGTTACATAAGAACATAAGATCGGCTGTACTGGGTCAGACCAATGGTCCATCTAGCCCAGTATCCTGTCTACCGAAAGTGGCCAATGCCAGGTGCCCCAGAGGGAGTGAACCTAACAGGTAATGATCAAGTGGTCTCTCTCCTGCCATCCATCCGCACCCTCTGACAAACAGAGTCTAGGGACACCATTCCTTACCCATGTTGGCTAATAGCCATTAATGGACTTAACCTCCATGAATTTATCCAGTTCTCGTTTAAACCCTGTTATAGTCCTAGCTTTCACAACCTCCTCAGGCAAGGAGTTCCACAAGTTGACTGTGCTCTCCATGAAGAAGAACTTCCTTTTATTTGTTTTAAACCTGCTGGCCATTAATTTCATTTGGTGGCCCCTAGTTCTTGTATTATGGGAACAAGGAAATAACTTTTTCTTATCTACTTTCTCCACATCACTCATGACTTTATACACCTCTATCATATCCCCCCTTAGTCTCCTCTTTTCCAAGCTGAAAAGTCCTAGCCTCTTTAATCTCTATTATATTAATGTAAGAGACAACGAAATATGCACACACCAAAACATTGGTAAATGGCAGCTGGACTCTTCAACTTGAAATACACTCAAAGATGACAGAAAGGGATCTCACAACTGTTACCTGTGCTATGCGACCCTCAGAAGGAGGTTCTGGGTTCATATAGACATCCGGCTTTCATTTGCTCGTTCAGACACATAGATTTCTTTACTCAATTGAAGGGTCTGGAAATCACCCTAGTTAGGGTCTCTCAAGATTTCTTGTTACTGGATGACAACATCCAAGTTTGAACATTCTTACAGTGATTCCACTTCTGGTTCTACTGAAGTTTGGTAGAAGTTTTGATAAACACAATAATGTAAAGAGAAAGGGGACATGCTTGTAGAAAGAAAGAGGAAAAAAGATAAAGCCATACGAAGGAGGAGGATTCGAAAAATGCTGAAGGCAGAGCTGTGAAGAGTGAGACAAAAAGATGGGTGTTAAGGCTTGTCAACATACAGAGTTGCATCAGTTTTGCTTAAAGTGAGATTTTAAAGTGAAGGAATTAAACTGGCACAAAAGTTGTGTTGGACCAGGCTTGTTTTGGTTTAGCTTAAATCAGTTAGGAACAAGCTTAAAGGCAAATGGAAAAAAAAGTGGCCCCACAAGGGAACAGTTTAACTAAACAAGTACAAATTTGCGTGTAGATAAGGTTTTAGGATATGTCTGGAGAGACTATACCAGCATAGCCAGGCCAGCATAGTCCCAGGTCTTGGACATAGACTATGCCAACAAAGGGTTTTTTCCAGAGGTGTAGGAACACCATCTCCCTGAATGACACTAACTACATCAATGGAGGCACTCTTCTGTTGACATAGCTGTGTCTACACTGGGGGTTATGCTGGCATAGCGAGGTCGGTCGGGGCGTGGTTTTTTCACACCCTGAACAATGTATCTGTGCTGATATCACTTAGTGTAGACCTAGCCTTAGAAAGAGAGAACGAGAATTGGTGCCAATGGAAACAGAGACAAGAACAGGTAGCACAGAAACTTTTTGAACAGAGAGAACGATATCTGGCAGATCCAGACTATGGAGAGCCAAGTCAGAGCATCTATAAGACACACCACCTTTGGAAGAACTGTGCTACCAAGGCAGGAGGGAAGCATTGCTATTTATTTTTAATGGCACAAAATCAACTCATTTCTTTACTTAGAGAATCTTTCCCCCTGTCCATTTCTCATTAGTTCCCTTTTCAAAACATCTGATGAAAAAAGTTACATTTCAAAAAGTGCTTCACGAAAACATCTAGGATTTTTCAAAATGATCTAAAGATTTTTACACGATCTCAGAGTAGTTTTGGATGCTTCTGAAAACCAGTTTTCTAGAAATGATGTGGATTGGGTCCTCGTTGTAGCATAAATGAGAGTTTTGAAAGGAAATTTACATTATATGTGGCATGCAGGTGGGCTCCTGGGCTGCAGGTGAACTTTATGAGGTAAAGGAAATAACACTGTTGGGTATTTTTTTGGTTTTTTAAAAAAGTCACAAGAGTATCAACTTTCAGGAGAACGTTCAGATGTTTCAACCTAATCTGTGCTATATTAGAAAGTTAAACAATTTTTGCATAGGTGTCTCTGACAGAAGTTGGCACAAGTTTAATTTTCCAAATAAATAAAGTATTTAGTGGAATAAGCAATAAAAGTATTTTAAAAAAAAAAGTCAAAACCCTGGGATTTTGTACATTTCAAACATCACAGAAATTGGGTCATTCTCTCTGTAGATAGAAACTTACTGTCTATAGTGCTATGTTAACTGTTGTTTGTTATGTGCCAAAAACACACTCAACGCTGCATGAGACAATGTGTAGGCAGTCCCTTCCCCACAGAGCCTAAAATCTAATAGATGGGATGCACTGGAGGTGATCTGGGTTTCTTAGATGTTCAGTTTGGTTAATTTCTTATGGACTGAGCTTAATCTATTGCTGCATGAACAAGTCTTGGACAAGGAGGGGGATTCAAATCCTTAGACCTCCCAGGAAATTTTGCTGTAGCCCAGTCCAGAACCTGCCCTCTACCATTCTAATAGTGGAACTCCTGTGGAGTAGCATCACTGCATGGTTTGTGGGACATCATGTTTGGGGCATCCAACATCTGCTCCATGCTCCTGTGCCTGGTGCAACTGCCTGTGTAGAGGAACTGCCAGAATCTCGCTCCAGCTGTGTGCCATTATGTAAAATGACAATGTAATACGGAGACTGAATCATGCAGATCATTAAGTTCAGTTACAATATCCATTCATCCCTGATGAAAATGTCCTATAGAATTTCATAGAAAGTTATGCCACCCTCTAGGGTTTTTACCTTCCCCTTCCTTTAGAATTGAAGCGAGAACTATGCATTTTCTATAGATAACCTAAATAAAGGACAAAACTCTGTTAAATTCTATAATTTTATTTAAATTTCCAAGGAACTCCATTGTATTCATCTCTATTAAATCCTCTAGGACTTTGTCAAAAAAAAAATGGAAAGCCTCGAATTTACATACTCATATATAGGTCCCTCATGCCCGTGTGTCATGCTATAGTAGTATAGAGCCATTAAAGAGATGGATCATTTCATAATATAGCTTTAGTAATCTGGATTATTCCATAGACAGTTTTAAAAAAGAGAGAGAAAGACCTCAGAGTCATTCTGTGGGCCTAATCCTGCAAAATGGCTGATTGCTTTGCTACCAGTGGAATTCAATTAGGAGAGCTTGCAAGATCAGACCCTATTCTTGTTAGTACCCGATATGGATCAAGTATGTTGTTACTATACATTGACTGAGCACCTGAAAACGATTGCTGCATACAGAATGAGCTGTATCTGGGTTTTAGAGTTCAGTGACTTGGATGTTTAAAAATAAAGTAACATACTGAAAGGACATGAGCCACATTATAAATTAATAGGATTCAAGTTCTTAAGCAAAACTTTGCCATCGTTATAGGAAAATTTTCAGCCATGACCAGAACAACATTTTGTTTGCCTGCCTCTAATAATAAAAATTAGCTCTACTATCAAGTGTTTTAATAATATATTTTCTCACAGGGATAGAAATTTTATGCCAACTTCAGCGCCAATGTTTATGGCTGACTAAAGAATTCCTGCCATGAAACATTTTCAGTGAATGAATGATGACTGGCTAAGACCTGATCCTGACCCAGTCAAGTCAATGACAAAACTCCCACTGACCTATGGCCATGCCCTAAGTGTGTATGTGTACCTCGGCTTTGTACTTTATGGAATGTTAGACCTGCTCAAGTGACTGTCACTGGCTAGTGGTGGGACTAGAGTGAAGAATTCCTTAAGCAAAGGAGAATCTATATGATCTATATGCATATTTTGGCCTATAAATGTCACCGCAACATGTGTGCTGAAGCACCAGAGTATATGGTTAGACTTTGGCCTTATTTACACTGAACTTTTTGGACAAATTTCCTCAAGATTCACGGCCACTGACGCAGCTCCCCCACTGGTAGCCACGGTGGGAGTGCTAATGCGGGAAAGGCTTTGACCTGATCTGTTTGGACCATGATGTTGTCTAGACCTGATCTAAGCAGTATTACAGGACACAATTGAAAAATGCCAATGCCCTATCCACACTAGCTCTCCAGAAAGAGCTCTTGCTGTTGGAGCTGCACCAGTGGTGCACTTCTCGAAAGAAATCTAGCACACACAGCTCAGAGCACTGAATGCCAAGGTTTACAATATACTGGAGTGTTCTAATGCTGTAGAATTTCAGAATAAGACTCTGAAACAACACTGTCCTGAACTGGTAAGTGATTCACTGTATACCCTTATCTACGCACTCCTTGGGTCAAAGGGAAGATGGATACAAACTCTCACCTGATATCTGAGGGGAAAGGACTTTAAGCCGAAGAATTACAGTGACAAGATTTCCAGGGTTTCTGTGTTTTCTGGGCTATGTGACACCATTGTGTCCACTGCTCCAGCAGTTCATTTGCATGCAGGAGCCGAGAAATTAAGACTAAAGTCATTAGAAAAATGTGCATTATTGTGTCAAAAGCATTTAGCACTCGGAGGAATTGTGCGCTCATCTCATTTTTGACACCAGAGCTAAATGACAGCAGCTATGTCCAATGAGACCAGCGCCTGGAGAAAAATGTAAGGCACAAAGGAGTAATCAAACAAAGATTATCAATATCAGCTACTTGGGCAATACCGACAATGGACAGCAAATGGAAATTATCTTATGGAAATATTAAAGTGGTGGTGTTTGTGTGTCTGCAAGAGGAATAGTCAGACTAAGGCACCAACAAGCAACTGCTACTAATACTTTATAACATTACACCTTCCAGTTGAGAATCAGAGAGCTTTTCAAATGCTCATTACTTCTCACAGCTTCCCAACAAGGAAGGCAAATGATGTCATCTCCATTTTGCTAGAAGGAGAAACTGAGGTAGAAGCAGGCAAAGTAGCCTGCTTGAGATTTAGGGTGACCAGATGTCCTGATTTTATAGGAACAGTCCCGATTTTGGGATCTTTTTCTTATATAGGCTCCTATTACCCCCCACTCCATCCCGATTTTTCACATTTGCTGTCTGGCCACCCTATTGAGATCACACAGCTTGTCAGTGGCTGAGCAGCGAATAGGACGTAGAAGTCCCAGTCCAGTAAGAGGTCCCTTGTGCCTCTCACACTTCTGACAGAACTAGTCAAATACAAACCATCTAAAATCTCTCTCTGACTAATAAAATTACTCATTGAATAAATTGTTCTGTGAAAAATTGTATCATATATTAAACCAGATCTACCTCTGAATCTCAAATATCAACAAAACTCTAAGGCCCATTTTGTCCCGACTAAATCCAGCATAATAGATGTTGGGCCAAATTGGTTTCTGATATTCTAACATTTGTTACTAGTTTATTGTTTTAGTAGGGCAGCATAGTGAACTTGAGGCTCATCAAATATGAGGCAACATTTAAAGCATCTTTCCCCCGCTAGGTGGAATAGCACAGTCAGAGAAGGCAAAGTACTTCTGGATTCTGCAAATACCTATCAATATCCACTAATGTAATCTGCAGAGAGTCCCTGATCTCAGCTGAACAGCCACAGAAATGATGCATGATCCTGAGTTTTGCAATTTGGACAATTCTATAGTCAACACTGAGCCCAAACAAAAAAATACATCACTAGCAAGTGCAACCAGAATTGGATTTGAACTCAGAGGCAAGAGATTAGGCTTTATTGATCATCTGCTCATCTTGAATTCAGTGACTCACTGGGGAGTCTAGAAATCTGAAATTATGAGGTGGATATAAAATTCTTCTCTTCTATTACAGTATTTCCAGACAATGTCCCCTGCAAAGCCAAGTCAACGTACTATTTTAAATTGTGGTGTCTGGCTCGCTGGTTTCTTTAGAAACCTTAGATGAATGATTGATAAATATACAATTAAATTTAAAATGTCACTTTCCAGGTTACCGAAATATCCACTGTGGGTTACATCAGTACCTCATTAAAGGTACCTAAATGTCAAGACAGATTATCTTCCTGTATTTGTTCATTTTACTGTCCAAATTTATTCACAGAGTGGCAGTCAGGAATTTACAGAATTATAAAAGCAATTGTTTAGAGCAGGAAAAAATAAACAGCATTGCTTAGTGAAAGCTGCAATCAATTTGTTCAGCACAGCATCCTGGAAAAAAACAGCACCTTTGTATCAACTGCAAATTGCTTTTCAAATTAATGTATAATTAAAACTTGCATTTCTGAGCCTCCTGCTGGTAGTTCCCATTCTGCTGAAGACTCATGTCATCCTAATACTTACCATTTATATAGCACTTTAATTTTCATTCGACTTCACAACAGTAATTAAGGCTCTCTATCCTGGGGAGGCAGTTGGTATCCATTATATATGAGGAAACTGAGGCAGAGATCAGATCAGTGCATAGGAGTTCCTAGCTCTCTACCCTATGTTAGGCGCCACTAGATTGCATCTAGACATATTACATTTTGGACTTACATGGGGACCTAATATCAGAAACACAAGCTGTTTTCCATGCTGGTCAAACAGTCTGAAGAATGTTATTGTTTAACACATACAGTGTTAAAACATTAAGAGACAATTTCTTTAAAAATAAGGAGGGCTTCTTGCATGTACAATTGCATGTCTGCATTTCCCTATGCAGTTACTGTGATTTCACAAGCAAATCTGCTTTGCAAATAAATCATATTCCATATAATTTCAAAACCTCTCTCTATATATTAGGACATTACTTTTTCAAAGCTTCTGGATGGAGCTGTGTAGCAGGGTGGACCCTGCTCCTGGTTTTAAGGGGTTTAAAAGCAGCTTGGCAGGGCTTGAGAGCTGCTGCTGTCAAAGTTGGGCTGATTGGGGAAGTAGCCGCAGCTGGGCCACACCCCAATCAGGCCACAGCTGGCCCCTATAAAAGGCTATAAGCCAGAAGCCCAGACAGTCTTCCTCTGCCTGAAGAGGAAGAAGGGCCTGGCTGCAGGGACTGAGACAAGGTACCTAGGGTGAAGCAGGGCTGGGGAAAGGCTGGGGAGCTCCAGCCTAGAAAGCCCCAGGCTGCGGCCTAGCAGTGGGCCAACAGGTACTGGGGGTTGCAGAGGGCAGCCCAGGGGTAGGCCAAAGCAGCAGGTCCAAACCCCTTTGCCTGTGATGAGTAGGCTGATACTGCAGTCTGCCCCAGAGTGTGGGGCTAGACGATGACTGGCAGTAGCCAATACTGAGGCAAGGTGGGGATAGAGATGTGGGGGTTCCCCAAGCAGGGGAGACCCTGAAAGAAAGGGGTTACTGCTAGGGGGCAGCACCCCATGTAAAGGGGCACCGGGTCCAAGGAAGGATATGGGGGCCTGAAGACAGGTGGATCACCGGCCTGCAGAGGGCGCTCCAGCGCTTCAGAGAGCTAATTCCTGGAGTCACCAGCAGGAGGCGCCGCAGGGGTGAGTCCAACCCGTCTACAAGCTGTCATGTCAACAGGCCTCTCCCACCTGAAAGGATGATATGTATAAGCTAAGCCTAGAGAGAGACTTTCAGTGGTGACCTCCCCGAGAGAAAAAGCAAACCATTAGAAGTGTTGCAACAAGACCCAAGTTCATGTGGTCACAGCTCTAAAAGCATCTCTTCAGCTCATTTGTTCTTCCCTCACCTTGTTTATGTGTGCAGATGTAGGTAAAAATTGTCTCTTATTGCTTTGTAAATGTTCAAACTATGGCCCAATTCTAGTGTATTTGCATTGCAAATAACTTGTTATTGGGTGTTGTGTTTGGCAAGGCCAAATCACTGCACCAGTCAATGGCTGAACCAAGTGTCCGAAAAGCATAAAGAGAATCTGTTAGAGCCAGGTGCTCAGTAGGACGGGATGTTTTGGCTTGTGCTAATAAATAACCACTGTGTCACTGAAAGAACAGTTTTTGGTACCTAACCCAGATCCCCATTAGACACGTGTTTATCACTACAGAGCATGGCCTTGGAGTCAGTAAAATCCAGGGCTCCACCACCAACATGCTCCATGACCTAAGGCAAATTTACTTAATCTCTGACTTTAATTTACAAATTTAAGATATGGGTAAATTAACAGTGACTAC
Source organism: Mauremys reevesii (assembly GCF_016161935.1). Lineage (NCBI taxonomy): Eukaryota > Metazoa > Chordata > Testudines > Geoemydidae > Mauremys > Mauremys reevesii. The sequence continues at coordinate 179,111,301 of NC_052625.1, read as the reverse complement.
CTCTCACAGGGTGGTGAGAGAATTAGTGTCTGGCCGGTTAGCATCATTACTTATATCTACTGCAGTAGCACCATGGGCGGGGGTATAATAGGCCAGGGGAGGCACTGCTGCCAGACCCCCGGTTGCAGGGTTTGGCAGAGAAGTTTTTGCTTTTATTATGCCCCATGCAGGTTCCAGGGCAGTTGAGGAGGTACATACCACCTCCTCAACCACCCCAGAACCTGCATGGGGCATATCAAAAGTGTCCAGGTGTCCAGTGTCCAGGGTGGGGGGAGGCTGAGCTTGGGACTTTGGCCAGCCTGGCTGGGGCTCCTCCGTTCGGCGGGGCTTGGGGCTTCGGCCAGTTGGGGGCTCTCTGGGTGGGGGGAGGGTGGAAGGGATGGAGCTGGAGGCTACTCTCCCCAGAGGAGGGGCTCCACGCACTGCCCATGAGTAGCACCTACATTGGGGCCCCATTGTGCATATATATAAAGAGACAGTCCCCTGCCCTAATGAATTTACAATCTAAAGTAACTTTAGTCTTGGTTGAAAGGGCTATAGAAGTGCAAATTAATTACCCAGTTTTGTCATTTAACTTTCTGGGTACCTGTAAAGGGGGAGTTATGGTGCTACAAGGTATATTCGATAGAGAGAACTATTTCATGCAACCCTGGAGACGTCTACGGCAATGTCTACACCAGTGAGCTTATAGCAGCACAGCTCTACCGACGCGGCTGTGCCACTGTAAGATCACTCATGTAGCCGCTCTAAGCCGATGCGAGAGAGCTCTCCCATCGACGTAATAAAACCACCTCCACAAGTGGCGGTAGCTCTGTCAGCAGGAAAAGCTCTCCCGCCGACATAGTGTGTCCACACTGGTGCTTCTGTAACTTATGTCGCTTGGGGGGGGGGGGGTTCCACACCCCTGAGTGACATAAGTTATACCAACAAAAGTGGCAATGTAGACAAGGCCTAAATTTCTGAAAGGCATGTAGGTGACATACAAAGGGATAAGCCCTTATTCTTTCCATATATAAAACCATAGCTCTACACTTGTGGTCCATATCCTCCTATCTTGATTGTGTCTTTAATGTAAGAAAAAAAAATTTGACTGAAACAACAGAATCAGCTGAAAGCATCACATCGTTTTTGGATGGGATTGAGTTTGACTAATGTTGTGGTGGCCACTGAAGGTCAATGGGGAAGGAGGTGGAGAGGGTGTTTGTGGAGAAGGCTCTGCCTTGCTGTCTATTTCTTGGTCCACAAAGCTTTTTGCGTGGATTTTGCTGTTGATTAGCTCTGAGGACTCTCAGACTCTGCATTTGATATCAAAATTAATTGTTCGCCAAGTGACTAAGCAAGGTTGTTAAGCAAAGCACATTGCTCTAATTAGAAACGGAGACCAAAAGTTACTTGTAGAATACACACTGTATTTCAGTTTAACTGCCTCTCTTGAAGGCCTTGTCTCTGTTGGAAACATTTGTAAGAACTTTTCTGCTTCAATGCACATCCTGTCTACACTATACATTTCTACTGTCAGTAGAAGAAGCTGCATGAGAGAAAAAAACATTTCCAAAATTCCCCAGTATAGATGCACCCACAGAGGTACTTCCCATCTTCTACCATGTGCGGCTGCTACCTCAGGCCTTTGCTCTCAGGCACTCTAGGCTTCCCTTACCTAATACTGCTGGACCCAATTTGTCACTATCCTCCTCCAAGAGCAGAGTTGGAACATGATCAGCTGAGTGGAAAGTGACAGGCACAGGTAAGGTACAATGCTCAAAAAGTGAACCACACACCTGTAGATTTCCTCAGATCTTTAGCTTATAGCAACAGGTAGTCTTATGCTCAAGCTTTAATTCAAAGCTGAGGTTTACACAAGGAAAATATACCTCTGCAGTTAGATGCAATCTTTCATTCAATACCACCTCCCTCGCAATACACAGCAGTATTGGTCAGATTCTGACTAAATGAATAAAAGCATAAGTTAGACCTGGCTGATTATGCCTAGATGCTTGTGAAATCATGGGAGCAGCAATATCTGTGAAATGTTTATAGGCATAGGTAAAGCACCCAATTATGCTCGTTATATTTTAATTAGGTATTGATGTACAATTTACAAGGCTTAATGTAATGTGATCGGTTTCAGAGTAGCAGCCGTGTTAGTCTGTATCCGCAAAAAGAACAGGAGTACTTGTGGCACCTTAGAAACTAATACATTTATTTGAGCATAAGCTTTCGTGATAGTTTAACAGTCAGATTTGACATTTAAGAATCACATTATAGTAACTTTTTTTTCCTTAAGTCTTTCAAGTGAGTAGTTGAAATTAAGTGCAAAAGTCCTTTGGCTGGGCTTTAATCATTAATAATGGGGATACCTGTGCATTTTTTTTTTTAAAAAAGGAACCTATTCTATGCAGTCAGTGCAGATGTGGGTGTAGCTGTCCTGCCCCTACCAGTTTAAATCAGTCTTAGCTCTCCTTTTAAAAAAAAGTTTCCAAGCCCTTAAAGTTGCAAGGAGAATCTTCTGAATGCGCTTCATGTCACAGGACTCTCCTACACACACACACACAAAAAATGGAGTCATATGATAGATAAGACAGAAAATATAATATTGCCTCGATATAAATCCATGGTATGCCCACACCTTGAATACTGCGTGTAGATGTGGTCACCCCATCTCAAAAAGGATATATTGGAATTGGAAAAGGTTCAGAAAAGGGCAACAAAAATCATTAGGCGTATAGAATGGCTTCCATATGAGGAGAGATTAGTAAGACTGGGACTTTTCAGCATGGAAAAGAGGCGACTAATGGGGGATATGATAGAGGTCTGTAGAATCATGAGTGGTATAGAGAAAGTAAATAAGGAAGTGTTATTTACTCCTTCTCATAATACAAGAACAAGGGGCCACCAAATGAAATTAATAGGTAGCAAGTTTAACTACTACAATTTTTAGTGCTACACTTTAGAATCTCTGTGTTAAAATGTATATTTTGCAAACATTTTTCATAAAGTAATGGTTAAATTTTCTCAGCTTGGCTTTGACCTCACCTACAGAAAGACGACTGGGATAAACTGAATCAAATTAGTCCTGGAATGCAACTAAAAAAAAGCATTGGGTGTGGACTGAGAGTGATGGAATATCGCTATGCAATATAGGATATTAAATCATACTTTACTTAGGAGATGGAGAATCCAACATTTTAGATTCAGAATTCAAGCCTCTGTATTTCAAAGCTTGCCTCTCCTTAAACTGAATAAAACATGATTTGTGTTTGCTTACATTCTGAATTTTACACTGACTGGAGCTATATTCCAATGCAGGTCTCAAAGGCAAGCCTCTTTATAAAATGTAGAAAGTGAGTGTAGAACATTTGACTTATAAGCTTATTTCACTTTCAACTACACTAGTTAATTGTCCTGTTAGAGCAGCTGGGATAGCTGAGAATTTTTTCTTGTTGTTTGGTCTAGGTTTATTAATCGGGGTATTACTTTGAGTTGTTTCATTGCAACACTAAAATTTGTTAATAGTCTCTGATTAATTTTCTTTAGTCACTTTATTAGTGTATTACAGAACCATTATCAAATGGACTTATCTAGGAGTTCCATGCTTGGCCAAAAATCTTCAGTCACTAGACAGATTAATAGAACCTTGGCTCACAAAAGCACTTGTATAAGTTCCAAAAATAAGGCCGTTCATTCCCCATACACTGAAATGCAGCCACTGCTGGGGTGGAATGTGCCTGCTGTTTAATATATCACAGCAGTACTATGCAACTCTAAGCCAAGAAGTGAATACAAATACTATATCCAATGAAACAGCAGGGGAGTTTTAGATATACAAAATGGAGTTGCCCAAACTGGAATCTGGCGAGAATGCTGGAGCAAATACACTACTCTTGCTTTAATATAATCCCAAGTGTTATGTCTTATCTGAAAGATGGCACTCCCAAAAACAGAGTGCCTCTAAACAAGTTCTGCAGGGGTCTGCCAGTGTAGGATTAATGCCTTGGAGACCTTTAAACTCTTCTGCATGGGGACATTGTCTACTATGAGGTGCCTAACAGATTTCAGATTTTATACAATAAGATATGATTTTGTTGTATATAGAGCTGAATATAACCAGTTACTACACTGTCAGCGGTGAATGTGCTCTCAAACACAGCACCTCCAAACAAACACTAATAAACAGAGAAACAGCAAGACAGTTCTTGCTCACAATCAAAGAATGACGAACACCAGAATTAAAGTACAAGCAGAAAGGTTAGAGTAAACCTCCTATAACAAAACTAGACGTGTTTCCTCCAAAGTCCTAGATGGTCTTTATCCCCCACAATAATCAAACAGATAATTTTTCATACGCTCCCTGTTAGATAGTATGTCGGGTTTTGACACTAAAATTCCCAACACCAGGTTGTTTTCTTAGTCTTACTACTTGCAGGTCTGTATAATTATTTTTTATAACAATCAGAATATCAGCCAATTTAAGATGGAGTAAGAATCCTAAATGCTTATTTGTAGCTCTTACCTCTCTGTACAAAGAAACTTTGAACCATTTGTGACAGATGAAAACAGGATGAGAGAAAAATCTTAAGTCTTTCTCTGAACACTCAACATTCCCTTTACCTATGTGTGAATGTAGATCCTTCAGGTGCTTCAGTTAGCAGTAGCCTGACCTGAATACTTCTCTTACAGTACTTGTATAATACATGGAGTAGGCTGGGCCAGTAGGTTATTTTTCCCCACAGCAGGGCATTCTGGGATAGCTGAAGTAACTATAAAAGAACAGTCTTCTCACAAATGGGACTTTGCTCAGAGAGGGGTTCAGACACCAGTCAGAGTAGTATGCTAATGCTGTAAGAGAAAAGGAATTGTTTTTTTGCTTTACTATGAATGTGTTAATTTTATTAAGTTTTTTCCCCCGACTACACTCAGAGTGAAACATGCCTGCTCCTTCTATCAGCATTCCATTCTTAGTTGATTTTCCACTGCTTAAAATAATCGAGATAAATCTCTTTAGCCTGGAAAAAGTTGTTGCAAAAATAATTTGATAAGTTTGCTAAGCTTTCAATTTCAAAGCCACAATACTGCCTGCGGTTCTATACTCACTTCTCTCAACTCACATCTCCAAGTTAAATTACTCAGGATAATAAATTTCTCTCTCAGAACATGCCTGTCATGTTAAGTGGCAGAAGTCCTCCTACATCTCTCAGCACAAGTCTATGTAGTTACACAACACTGAATTTGCTAATGAATGGCCCCTAATCGTCTTGGATTTAAATCCCATGTGGAAAATACCATAAAGGTAATCCCCAAAGGACAGAAGGCAGTACATTTTCTGAGCAGTCAGTACAACTAGAAGAGACAGTCTTGACCACATGAAGTTAAAGCCACATATTTTTTTAAGTTTCTTTCCTCCAAGGATCTGAGAAATACACTAACCGCTGATTTTTTCATTCTTTCACACAGACATGAGAGGAATCAGATGTAAACACCAAAATGGGAGACTGATACAATAGGAGCGCACAAAGGAAGCCATTTCAGGATATAATGCTGGCTCACACTTCATAAACTACAAATGGATCCTTAATAAAGGGTTAATAAATGATTACTAGATGTTTTAATAAATGGTTCATCAATTGTTAGAGTCCAACAGCTAAATAGGTTGCTTATAGCTATTTATAATACCTATTACTCTAACCATCTGCAACGCGTACTACTCATGTCTATAATATCTAGTAATCATTTATTAACCCTTTATAAACGGAACCTTAATATAACTCAATTTTGGTTTAAATCTCTCTGGTTCTTTTTCTATTTCTTAATAGGAATATTATGTTTATAGAGCATGTTTCCTAAAGATTATGTGTCTGTTTTCTATGGAGCTGAGGACCTCTGTAATGTATTCCAGAATGTAGCCTGCATAACCCTCTGACCTGAGGTGCTTAGAGAGTCTTCTCCCCACCTCTTCTGCTGCTGTATCCATGTAGGAGCAGGACAGAAAAGTTAAACTAAAAATTGAGATTGTAATTTTTTATCTGCTCTTATTCCGTGTGGAACAGAGCAATGGGGCTAGTTCTGGAAAGTCAAAGCAGGGGGAAGGACAGAGCAGAGCCAGGGTAAGGTACATGGAAATGAAAAAAGAAACAGAAATAGAAGTGAAGAGAAGGAGAGGCAAGGACAAGAACAGAGAGACAACAGAAGAAAGATATCTGTGCTCTTGATAGGTTATTAGAATATTATGAGCTAAGTTAATAGTTCCTCTGGTGACCAAATAGCAAAGACAGTTATTTTATATTTGTGGCACTCAAACCAATGAGTTGTCATTCTTCATTCTATGTAATGTTCAATACAATGATTCTTCCTGATTTTTACAGTGAGCGATGAACTCTTAAGATCAACAATAACCATTATATGTCTGACAGAACCCTTGTCGACAAGGAAATTTGGCAACCAACCACATGGTGCTTCTAACACACCTGTAACATGACATTCATCGTCTAGCAGTGAAATGATGGGGACTAGCTCATCCCAGAGGTACAGATAGATTTCCTTCATTGTGGAATTAAGAGACCCAAAACAACTCAATTCGACAGTCCGTAAGCATGGTCCAGACCTGAAAGCAGCACACCATTCATTGAACATAATCCTCAACTATCGTGTGGAGCGGACTTCTCCGGGGGCTGTAAGGGTACAACTGCTGCTACAGAAACTCCATCTAGCTGCCTGCAAGGACTGTAAAACATCTTCAACTGCCTCACAACAAATGCCTCATAGGTACTCTTCAAAAGCAATAGCAGAAGCTTCTCTTGCTATCCCAAGCTCAAATTTTGAAAAAAGGCCTAGGAAACAGTGTCGGCTCCTAGAGACTTAGAGGAGTTTGACCTCTTCTTCCACTATTCCCATGGGAGCCCAATAAGCCTTTTGAAATTTCCCAGAAGCTATTGCTTCAGGAAGCAGTGCCACGAACAGTAGGATAGTTACTAGAAACAGTGTAACTGGAACCGAAGAATGTGGTGTGCACAGGGGGCAAAAACCACACCTACAACAGCATGGTTAGCACAGACACACTGCAACAGTGCTACTTACATCAGTGCTAGCCTACAGGTTCAATTATCAGCAGTTCAGTTCTCTGGTGCAGGCCCAGCCATATGAGCCACCAGCAAGACTATAGCAACTTTTTTTTGTGAAGGCAGCCAAGTCCGCACAAAGTACGACAAGCTTAATACTTCTCTAGGTGTCACTTTTGTAGGTAATACAAGTGATATAAGGGTGATTCAATTTAATAATTAAACTTCCTCTTGGAGATATCAAGGTACTTCTGGTGAGACCAGCAATTGCTCTTCTGACTCATCTTAACTCTAATTATAATTGACACACACACACACACAACCTATTTCCTAGTCCTTATGAGCCAAGTTATAAATAATTAAAGAAACAATGTATTTTAAAGTGCTTGGCATTTCAAAGCTACTTTGACAAATACAAAATAGAAACTCTTGATTAAACATGAGCACTTGATTACTGGCCTTTCAGGGAACATATTTGGTAACAAAAGCCTGTATATTCAAGAGGAATGTGATATTTTTGTCTGACCATATTTCTTTGTTTAATTTTTATTTTGTCACCTCAATAAAGGCAGCTTAAGGGACCTGAGCTTACTCCTGATGAAGTTAATGGAAGATTTGCCATTGACTTCTATTAGAGTAAGATCACACATCCCAATTGTTTTATTTAAAAATCACATACACTAGTGATACATGGATGGACAATAATATAGATCCCACTGTTTTAGCTAGCTGTAGAGCTTTCATGACAAGTTGCTGTACTATAATGCTGCAGGAGCACATACCTCCTAAGCTTGACCCAGCTAAATCGCAAGGAAATCTTGTCAGTCCATGACATTCTCAGTGCTTCAGAGATGACTAAAAGCATTGATGATGATGGAAGCATTTTTCACTATGCCACTGTATTCATTTCAACTATCAATAGCTGTACGGAAGGGTTTTCAAAGCACTCGCTATTGACCTGATGGTGGTCCCATTAAATTAAATAGGAGATTCAATAGGGGAGTGAAGTAAGGCCAACACTGAGCTCTATTGACAATCTCACCTTAAATAACTAGGGGCATGGCTACACTTGCAAATGTAGAGTGCTTTGCGTTAACCCAGCCTTCAGAGAGCGCAGTAGGGAAAGAGCTGTAGTCTGTCCACACTGAGAGCTGCAAGCGCACTGGCATGGCCACATTTGCGGCACTTGCAGCGGCATTGGGAACGGTGCATTATGGGCAGCTACCCCACAGAGCACCTCCTCCCAGTTGCTGGAGGATTCTCTGCACCTTGAAGTCTTTAAACCATGATTTGAGGACTTCAGTAGCTCAGACATAGATTAGGAGTTTATTACAGGAGTGGGTGGGTGAGATTCTGTGGCCTGCGTTGTGCAGGAGGTCAGACTAGACGATCATGATGGTCCCTTCTGACCTTAAACTCTGACTATTCTGGCGCTGTGGTTTGTGGGAAGGGGGCGTGGCATTCTGGGTCCTGTCCCAATGTCCCATGATGCATCAGTTTGCATCCTAGCAATCCCTGTGCTTCCATCCACATCTGGGACCATCTCTCAACATTTTTTGGACTGTGCACTCTGTCTTCCCTTTCAGTCTGTGGGAATGGATCCCGAATTGCTAAAGAGTATGCTGCCGAGTCTTGCCAGCACATCACGTTTGGCAATCCAGTTACTCCTTAAGATCCAAACTGACAGTGAGGACTCCAATTATGATATCGACTCGAGTAACACATAAAACACGAGATTGCTCGTGGCATTCACGGACGTACTCACCACCGTAGAATGCCGCTTTGGGGCTCGGTAAACAAGCACGGAGTGGTGGGATCACATCGTCATGCAAGTCTGGGATGACGAGCAGTGGCTGCAAAACTTTTGGATGAGAAAAGCCACTTTCATGGGACGGTGTGATGAGCTTGCCCCATGAGCAGGGGAAGGAGGTGCGGTAGTGCTCCACCTGCATGGCTACAAGTGCCTGGATCAAGTCTGCTTGGCGCTCCATGATGCTTATCAGCCAATCCGTGCTTTGCTGCCGGAGCACCACGCTTTTGTGCTGGTGCTCTTCATTCTGCTGGCGGATCCTCCTTTCACTCTCCCTCCACTCCTACGCTTTTAGATTCTCATTAAGGGACTGCTGCATTACTTCATACAGAATGTCATCTTTGCTTCTACGTGGCCTCTTCCTAATTCTTTGGAGTCTTTCGGCTGCTGATAACACGGATGGCTGAGATCTCAAGGTTGCATCTGTAAAGGCAAAATGCAACACTTAAACAGAGGCAACATTGTTTATACCAGACAGAGCTATGATTCCCCCCTACGTAAGGGCAAGCACAGTCTACACATAATTTGCCCATCCCAAAGCGAGCACACATAACCCACGTGAGCCCCAAAACGGTGATTAAGCACAGGGTCAAAGGGGACTGATTGTTTCACAGCTGTACTGTCCTCTGGGTTTCTGTGCCTTGAGGAGAGCCAACAGCTGCAGGGGGGCCCTATACTGAACACTGTCTCCACATTTTCCACAGGAGTTTGTCCTGGAAGATGTCTCGCTGCTGAGGGTGAACTGGGAAGCAAGGGAGGCTCTTCTACTACAATGCAGCTTCCGCCCTGGCCCATATGCAGCTTGCCTGTGTGCAGCGATGGTCCCCCTCCCCCTCATGGCACAGTGGTGCGGACATGTTAGCCTGACTGGGACAAGGACCACAGTGGCTCTCCCAAGAAACCTGTGCAAGCGCATTGCCCAAGTTCTGGAGGAGATCACTGAGGCTGATTACCGCAATGTGAGAGAGCACATTAATGCCCTATTCCACATCTAGGCATGCATGCCGCCCTAACCCTCTTTGCCCCAAGATCCCTCACTGAATAACTTCCTTCCCAAAATTAAAGCCACTTACCGGGCACCTTCTTTGGTGTTTGTCCTTCCCCAAGCACCGGCCGCTGCAACTGGCTACCTTCCTCCTGGCTTGACAACAGCTCCTGGTTGCATGCATCTAGGGATGCCAGGGTGTCTTCCTCCTCCTCAGCACCCTTGCGCCCACTTTCCTCCTCCTGTCTTGTTAAACTGGCCTCTGAAGTGTCCATGGTGGTCCTCGGAGTGGAGGTGGAGTTGCCCTCAAGTATCGCGTCTAGCTCTTTGTAGAAATGGCAGGTCGGCTCAGTTGGCTTGGCCATCTGTTCCATATGCCACAGTTTATACTAGCCCACAAGCTTTATCTGTTTGATCCAACAACACATGGAGGGATGTTGCCTCATGCGCTTTGCAGTAGGCATTCTGCAGCTCCTTCACTTTAACCCTGCATTGCACTGTGTCCCGGTCATGGCCCCTTTCCTTCATGTCCCTTGATTAACTGCCCAAAGGTATCATAATTCCTACGGCTGGAGCGCAGCTGGGACTGGACAGCTTCCTCCCTCCAAACACTGATGAGGTCCAGCACCTCGCCATTGCTCCATACTGGGGATTGTCTAGCATGTGGACGCATGGTCACCTGGAAAGATTCACTGAGAGCACTCCACGCCTGGCTGAGCAACCAGGAAGGGGATTTTCAAAATTCCCAGAGAATGGAAAGGCCGGGTCTTATGGTTGGTCACCTGAGGGCAGGGCAGTAGAGTTCAAAGTGAAGACCAGAGTGGCTAGAACAGGCATTGTGGGACACTTCTGGAGGCCGATCAGAGCGCATTAACAGACCAGGATGTCCACACTGGCTCCGCGGCACTCTAGCAAGGGTGCATCAAATATTATTCCACTCATCGAGGTGGATTACCAGGAGTACTCCAGCCGCAGAGTCCAGGCGCTCTACGTGCCTTGCCAGTGTGGACGGGTCATGAGTTAGAGCACCCGGGGCTGCTTTAATACGCTCGAACTCGCAAGTGTAGCCATGCCCTAAGTGTCTGATCTTGCCTTCATTGCAGGCAACAGGAGTTGGGCCATTGACTTCAATAGGAGCAGGAGCAGACCATTGCTGTTTCACAACAGACCAGTTGTCCAGCTTGTCTCTAAATGCTGCAAAAATATCCTCCATAGTGAACCTAGATCTTGAGTAATATACAATGGTGAGAAATACTCCTGTCTCCACTTGGGGAGCTGCTTATAAACTGAAGCAAGAGGCTCTATGGTCCTTGTAATTTTATCCTTGGTAGTTTAATTACAGATTCTATTCTTCATATCCAATGACTTATTTTATTTTAAAACTTTATTAAAAAAGAATTAAGAGCCTGATTTAAAAGGTGCTAAGAACACACAGCTACCATTGACTTTGAGAAGAAATGTGAACATTCAGCGCTTCTGAAAGTCAAACTCAAAGGGTTTTAAAGCAAAGGGTGAAAAGAAATGACCAGTCTGAATTTAATAACTGTTTGCACACACATTTTCCACAATTATGTGCAAATGTGTCCTGGGTCCATTTCATTTGTTAAAAAAAACAAAACAAAACACTAACAAACCAACAGGCCGAACTACTGCACTGGTACTACTGCAAGTTGAATGGTTTGGGATTGCTCCAGTAGTACTTTTATTAGGGTTCCACCTGTCAAACACACATTTTTAGGCCTTGTCAACACCAAACAGTGTTCCATGCGTTTTTTAACATGAAGGGCTCCTGACCAAGGAGAAAAAGAATCAGTTTAAATTCTAGTTTAAACCAGACTAAACTGATTCGAAGCTGTTACAGCCAGATTTACTTCCAGCAGGTCTGAATCATATGTGTCTGAACTGATTTTGCAAAACAGTTTTGCCTGCTCTACACTATCACCTAAAACTGTTTTAACACCAGGGGACCCAATGTTACAGACGCGTACAGCGTGGATTATAACACTGCTAGAATAATTTTCAGAAGAAAAATATCAGGGAAATACGAGCAGAACCCTGCTTGCAACAGCTGTGTTTAAAATATGGATATAACTAATGTAGCTCTGATCCCAGCATGTACAGGGTCAAAGAATGAAGAATAGTATCATAAAGACAAGAAGGGCCTAGGAATAAATCCACACACCACCTTGAGAGCTAAAAGAAGAGGAATATTATTTTCAGCTTCATCTGCCCTCTAGTGGGCACTGCTGCTGACACTTCTTGAACATTAAAGCCAGCTGTCATCTGATTCAAGTTAGATCTTCAAAGCTACTCATCATCTCAGCTAAAACTTCTGTTGTAAATAAATTCAAGTTCCTCTTAAGATATGACAGCTTTAGAGTTTACATTACAGCCTTTCTTGCGTCAAATGGCTTACCAGTCACTCTAGGAAACCTGTTTATTTCTGTAAAAATCAAAGGCATCCTTCAGATAAAGCTATAGAAAACAAGTAGTGCACCATGCTTGTGATAAATATGTGAGATGTTAGTTATATATATATAACTAACAATATAATATAAGCATGTGTGCTCATGAAGTGGGTCTGGCCAATGGGACCCATTTAATTCCAAATTCACTTTTTTAAGTGAACGAATCTATTATAATTTCACTGAAGCCACTGTATTACTCTTGGATTTACACCAGTGTACCTGAGAGCAGACTAAGCTCCTCCAAACCTGCATCCTTTCTACAAGCTCCTATAATATAGAATGAAGAACCATTCTCCCCCAAAGCTCTCTTCTGTTGAGGTGCACTTAATTCTGTCACTTTGCAGATTTTCAGAAGAAAGGCTAAGTGCAAAAGAGTGAAAGATGTGGAGAAGTGATCTTGAGCTACAAGGCAAATCTGAGATCAACAGCAGAGCTTATGACCTCTCTTTGCTGCAAAGTAGAAACATGCCTTTTCCAGGTGCATCTATAGGTACACAAGCTAAGTAGCACATTTGCTCTGACCCTCACCTCTATCTACAGAAGGAATGTAGGATGGCCCAAAAGGCCACTGCGCTACAGGCAGGGATTCTGCTGTGTCAGCATTTGCTAAAATATATGGCATCTTAGGTAGAAAAAAATATATAGCAACCTTTATCTGGAGTCAGTGATGATGTAGAGAACTCTACCTCTGATGTGGAGAAATTAAGCAGCTATGATAGACACATGTATCTCTCTCTCACCTGTACCTGGTAATAAGGTCACAAAGCAAGTGCTCACAACACAAAATATGCAGTTGTTCAAGGACACTTGTTTCCCAGGAACTCCTAGTCAATGGGCATTGTTCAAAAGATGAAATTCTGCTTCCATATCTTGTGTAAAATCATAAGAAATTGCATGCATGTTCTCCAAACCCACTGGAAAATCAGCAGCTGAACATGGAAAGCACTATAATAAACTATTGCTGAATACCATCCGTGAAGGAAAGTCACATTTCAGAATGAGACAATTGCATGATACTCTTTCATAAATAATAATGCTGTTACTCCTTTTGACCTGAGCATCTAGCAAAAAAAATTGGAGTATAATAGGCTGTTCCAGTTGGGAGTAGAAATTGATGATGGAGTCTGGTATTTTCTTTGATGCAATCTTCATTATTTACGTGGCATGTATAAAGTCCTCCCTCTCTAAATGCGGGAGGGACCAAAAGCCACGGGATAACTTTTGCTTATAGCCTCCAGGCTCTTTAGCCAGCATCAGACCTAGAAGCTCCCTAGGCTTCTTCCAAGACCACACCAAGTTTACAGGCTGCTGCTTGGCTCGCTCGCTCTCTCTCTCACACACACACACACAAAACCCAGTGGAACTGTCTGCCCATATGGTGCTAGTTTCTGGACAGACACTATTAGTCCTTGTTTTAGGTGTGGCCCTTTAGCTGTCTCGTGCAACTATCTGAAGTGAAGAGTGCGTTCACACATCACATCCATTTCAACAAGGTTTAACTTAACCCAAAATAGGGTTTCCTTAAAAGCCAGCCCACAGAACAAATCCTAGCTTGTCAAAGACAGACAGGGTGACATACCGAACACTGAGGCAGAATGTCTGAATAGACTGAAAGAACACTTTCAGGAACTTCTTACCCATCCCATCAGAGCTGCAGCTCCAGGAGGATGTGAAGAGTCCAGTGACCACCGCTAAAGAATGTGACTATCAAGCAGCATGTGAGCTCAAGAATGACCATGCTACCAGTATTTGCGGTATTGCTGCGAGCTGATCAAGCCGGCAGGGATTCCGTCTTGGAGTGGCTGACCCATATTATCAACAAAGTGTGGATTTGTGAGGAACTACCTGACAACTGGCCTGTGGAATGATTTTGGAAGGGGAAAGTCAATGCTGTGGTGTGTTCCAACCACCGTGGCATCACTTTGCTTTCTATTTCAAGCAAGAAGTTCATGCCGATTCTTCTTAGGGTGACCAAATGTCCCTATTTTATAGGGACAGTCCCGATATTTGGGCCTTTTTCTTATATAAGTGCCTATTACCCCTCCACCCCCCATCCTGATTTTTCACACTTGCTATCTGGTCACCCTAATTCTTCTTGAGCATGAAAAGCCCACCATAAGGAATCTGTGCCATCTACAACTAGCCAGGTTTATGCCCAACCGATCAACCACAAAGCAGATATTTACCATTAGACAAGTTATTGAAAATGCTTGAGAGTTTTGGCACAGGAAGGACGAGGTGCTTATAGCTGTTATTGATTTAAAAGATTCCTTTGGCTCTGCCTGAAAGCTGCTGATGTGTGTCTGACAAGCTCCTCAACTGCCTCATAGAAATGCACCTCCAAAGCAAAAGCTGCTTAGATACTAGACGGTCCAACTGGTTTGAGTATGACAGTGGCGTCTGTAAAGGGTGCACGGCTGCCCCATGTCTATTACTGACTGAATGATGGAAGCTATCATTAGCCTACTAGGGGTGGTACTGCATGACTTTGGCGTCACAGAACTGGAACTGTTCCAGACTTGATTTTAACAAATAGAGAGGAACTTGTTGAGAATTTGAAAGTAGAAGGCAGCTTGGGTGAAAGTGATCATGAAATCATAGAGTTCACAATTCTAAGGAAGGGAGTACAGCAAAATAGAGACGTTGGATTTCAGGAAGGTGGATTTTGGTAAGCTCAGAGAGCTGATAAGTAAGGTCCCATGGGAATCAAAACTGAGGGGAAAAACAACTGAGGCGAGTTAGCAGTTTTTCAAAGGGACACTACTAAGGGCCCAAAAGCAAGCTATTCCGCTGGGTAGGAAAGATAGAAAATGTGGTAAAAGACCACTTTGGCTTAACCGCAAGATCTTGCATGATCTAAAAAATAAAAAGGAATCATATAAAAAATGGAAACTAGGACAGATTACAAAGGATGAATATAGGCAAACAACACAGGAATGCAGGGGCAAGATTAGAAAGGCAAAGGCACAAAATGAGCTCAAACTAGCTACAGGAATAAAGGGAAACAAGAAGACTTTTTATCAATACATTAGAAGCAAGAAGAAGACCAAGGACAGGGTAGGCCACTGCTCAGTGAGGAGGGAGAAACAGTAACAGGAAACTTGGAAATGGCAGAGATGCTTAATGACTTCTTTGTTTCGGTCTTCACTGAGAAGTCTGAAGGAATGCCTAACATAGTGAATGCTAATGGGAAGGGGGTAGGTTTAGAAGATAAAATAAAAAAAGAACAAGTTAAAAATCACTTAGAAAAGTTAGATGCCTGCAATTCACCAGGGCCTGATGAAATGCATCCTAGAATACTCAAGGAGCTAATAGAGACGGTAGCTGAGCCTCTAGCTATTATCTTTGGAAAATCATGGGAGACAGGAGAGATTCCAGAAGACTAGAAAAGGGCAAATATAGTGCCCATCTATAAAAAGGGAAATGAAAACAACCCAGGAAACTACAGACCAGTTATTTTAACTTCTGTGCTAGGGAAGATAATGGAGCAAGTAATTAAGGAAATCATCTGCAAACACTTGGAAGGTGGTAGGAAATAGCCATCATGGATTTGTAAAGAACAAATCATGTCAAACAAATCTGATAGCTTTCTTTGATAGGATAACGAGTCTTGTGGATAAGGGAGAAGTGATGGATGTGGTATACCTAGACTTTAGTAAAGCATTTGATACGGTCTCGCATGATATTCTTATCAATAAACTAGGCAAATACAACTTAGATGAGGCTACTATAAGGTGGATGTATAGCTGGCTGGATAACCGTACTCAGAGAGTAGTTATTAATGGTTCCCAATCCTGTTGGAAAGGTATAACAAGTGGGGTTCTGTAGGGGTCTGTTTTGGGACTGGCTCTGTTCAATTTCTTCATCAACGACTTAGATATTGGCACAGAAAGTACGCTTATTAAGTTTGCAGATGATACCAAACTGGGAGAGATTGCAACTGCTTTAGAGGATAGGGTCATAATTAAAAATGATCTGGACAAATTGGAGAAATGGTCTGAGGTAAACATGATGAAGTTTAACAAAGGCAAATGCAAAGTGCTCCACTTAGGAAGGAACAATCAGTTTCACACATACAGAATGGGAAGAGACTCTCTAGGAAGGAGTATGGCAGAAAGGGATCTAGGGATTATAGTGGACCACAAGCTAAATGAGAGTCAACAGTGTGATGCTGTTGCAAAAAAAAGCAACGTGATTCTGGGATGCATTAACAGGTGTGTTGTGAGCAAGACACGAGAAGTCATTCTTCTGCTCTACTCTGCGCTGGTTAGGCCTCAACTGGGGTATTGTGTCCAGTTCTGGGCACCGCATTTCAAGAAAGATGTGGAGAAATTGGAGAGGGTCCAGAGAAGAGTAACAAGAATGATTAAAGGTCTTGAGAACATGACCTATGAAGGAAGGCTAAAAGAATTAGGTTTGTTTAATTTGGAAAAGAGAAGACTGAGAGGGGACGTGATTGCAGTTTTCAGGTATCTAAAAGGGTGTCATAAGGAGGAGGGAGAAAACTTGTTCACCTTAGCCTCTAAGGATAGAACAAGAAGCAATGGGCTTAAACTGCAGCAAGGGAGGTTTAGGTTGGACATTAGGAAAAAGTTCCTGTCAGGGTGGTTAAACACTGGAATAAATTGCCTAGGGAGGTTGTGGAATCTCCATCTCTGGAGATATTTAAGAGTAGGTTAGATAAATGTCTATCCAGGATGGTCTAGACAGTATTTGGTCCTGCCATGAGGGCAGAGGACTGGACTGGATGACCTCTTGAAGTTCCTTCCAGTCCTAGAATCTATGAATATGTTGATGACACCGCAACAGTCACTTCCTCATGAACTAATCTTATGAATGCCCTGAATATATTTATGGAAGAGGCAAGTAAGCTTGGTCCGCAAGTCAATTGGAAGATGACCAGACTGATGGACCTCACCTAACCATCATAATCAATGGACAAGAAGTTGAATTCATCAACTTATTTGAGTACCTTGTCTCTGTTGACACCAATGCGGGAGGTTGCCTTAATGACATGAAACAGCAAAACTACATTTGTTATGCACACTTTTTAGAAGCCTCTGTGGTGTCAACACAACATATCAACTCAGACTAAGATGCCTACCTATCAAGCAGACTTGGGGTCTACCTTTTGTGTGGCAGTGAGACTTGGGCCTCCAGAGACACTTCAGCTAAACACTTTCAACATGAAACAGCAACAAATATTGAAGGTATATGGTGGCTTCCTCACATTATGAATGAGGATGTCAGGTGTCTGGCCAAACAGCCTTCAATGGCTTTCTTAGCCATTTGGCTCAGCTCAGTTGGCTTAGCCATCTGTTCCATATGCCACAGTTTATACTAGCCCACCAGCTTTATCTGTTTGATCCAACAACAAACACATTGAGGGATGTTGCATGGATGGAAAAGACCTAACAGATGTCCTCAAACATGCTGGAGGGATATTGTGATTTCCATCCGCACCTGCCCCAGCCTGAAAATAGAGCAGGTCACAACACTAGCAGGTGGCCGTGCTCTCTGGAAATGGGTGATCCATGAGCAGAAGAACTAAAGACTGAATAATAACAATTTTTAACCCAGCTCATAACTGTGCTTAGCTCATGCCATGCACTTCAGGGCAGAGAAAGGAACATGACCCACCAGGTGTGTGCCTGTCCCACACAACCTAGGTGTTCCCTTCACAATGGCACAGATAATTTGTAGTATGGTTCAGTCTGGATGGCAATTTGTAGTATGGTTCAGCAGGTATGTCACTGTAACAGGGTGGCTTGCCCTTTAAGACCTAGCCCTGAGGTTAGCCAGCCCTGACTAGTGAATGAGCCACACCTGAGAGAGATCAGGTGATTCACTATAAAGGAGAAGTAAGGAAAGCTGAGGCAGCTGTGGAGAGCAAGAAAGGCTCTTGCAGGGGAGATCCTGACCCCAGGGTTGTTTAGGAGCCAGACCCAGAAGGCTAAGCTCCCTCCACCCAAGTAAAGTCTGGGAAAGGTGGTTGACTCAAAGGAGGGGAGACAGACCCCCTAGGAAGAAGGAGATGAGCCTAGTTTAAAACTGGTGTAAAGACTGTTTTGGACTACCAGGGGAGAAATACCAGTGAGTTCTCCTTATGACAGACTTTATTGCCAGCCTGAATGGAACTGGGGAAGATTAAATAAACTAGATCCCATCCAGGAGGAATAGTTTTGTTTTAAATTCTGTGGACTGTGCAGTTCTTAAGGGGCCCGGAAGAGGGGGAAACAGAGGTAGGGCACTGCTGAGGGACCTCTGGCCATGAGGGGTGCTCAAGGCATGGATGACCCTCTTACATTCACATTCTTATCATGTCACAGTTGTGAACTGCTGCAGACCCTGCTGCTTTCTGGAGTGCTGGAGATAAAGTTAGACCGACTGAGATGATATTCTGGGTACATTCAGATAAGTGGGAATTAAAATGTGGTTTCATTTTGCAAGCTGCACTAAGGCACTTTGAACCAAGACCACAAGAGAAAACCACACTGCAAGTAAAAACCCATGGCTGGCACATGCCAGCTGACTCGGGCTCATGGGGCTAAGGCTAAGGGGCTGTTTAATTGTGGCATAAATGTTTGGGCTTGGTCTGGAGCCCAGCCTCTAGGACCCTGTGTGGTAGGAGGGTTCCAGAGTTCGGGCTGCAGCCCAAACCATCTACGTTGCAATTAAAACAGCCCCATAGCATGAGCCCCATAAGCCCAAGTCAGTGGGCACAGGCCAGCACAAGGTATTGAATTGAAAGTAGACATACCCTATGTATGAGGAGATTACAAATATGGCCACTCCCCCCCACACACCTACCTGAAACAGATGTAACAAGCCTAGAGCTAAGTAGCAGCCCCAGAATCATTCCAAATGAAATTGGTCTGAAGGAGATCTATCCAAATAACTTGGAGCTAATTGTTCTCTAATCTAGACCGGATGAAAGACTAGTTCCTCGAATAGGCTTCCAAGGGCCCATTCCTGTATGTGTCCCTTAGGAAAAGATGTTGACATCAATATTTATCTCTGTAAGGCATACAGAATCCACCGCCACCCCTCCACAAACTATCTGCTGAATTCACAACAGCCAGGCTAATCACAATACTTACTATGAGCATTGAACATGTCTCAATCTGCTATTTGAGGATATAAATGGTGAACTCTCATCTCTTAGAATATTTGCATAACTATATTTAATGTTTTATTTTAAATATTCTTTAATGTGTAAGCAGGGTCTGAATGAACTCTTCCCTGACAGCTAGCTAGGAGGGGGAGAGACTTCAGGAGCAAACTGTATTTACATGTATGCCAACATTTTTATGGCTGACTTAGAACAACACTTCCTCAGCTCTCGTCCCCTACTCTACTTGTGCTACATTGACGACATCTTCATCATCTGGACCCATGGGAAGGAAGCCCTTGAGGAATTCCACCATGATTTCAACAATTTCCATCCCACCATCAGTCTCAGCCTGGACCAGTCCACACAAGAGATCCACTTCCTAGACCCTACAGTGCTAATAAGTGATGGTCACATAAACACCACCCTATACCGGAAACCTACTGACTGCTATACTTACCTACATGCCTCCAGCTTTCATCCAGACCACATCACACGATCCATTGTCTACAGCCAAGCTCTAAGATACAACTGCGTTTGCTCCAATCCCTCAAACAGAGACAAACACCTACAAGATCTCTATCAAGCATTCTTAAAACTACAATACCCACCTGGAGAAGTGAAGAAACAGATTGACAGAGCCAGAAGAATACCCAGAAGTCACCTACTCCAGGACAGACCCAACAAAGAAAGTAACAGAACACCACTAGCTGTCACCTTCAGCCCCCAACTAAAACCTCTCCAGTGGAGGAGATCTACAACCTATCCTGAAGGACAATACCTCATTCTCACAGATCTTGGGAGACAGGTCAGTCCTTGCTTACAGACAGCCCCCGAACCTGAAACAAATACTCACCAGCAACCACACACCACACAACAAAAACACTAACCCAGGAACCTATCCTTGCAACAAAGCCTGTTGTCAACTCTGTCCACATATCTATTCAAGGGACACCATCATAGGACCTAATCACATCAGCGACACCATCAGAGGCTCGTTCACCTGCACATCTACCAATGTGATATATGCCATTATGTGCCAGCAATGCCCCTCTGCCATGTACATTGGCCAAACCGGACAGTCTCTACGCAAAAGAATGAATAGACACAAATCAGATATCAAGAATTATAACATTCAGAAACCAGATGGAGAACACTTCAACCTCTCTGGTCACTGAATTACAGATCTCAAAGTCACAATACTCCAACAAAAAAACTTCAGAAACAGACTCCAACAAGAAACTGCTGGATTGAAATTAATTTGCAAACTGGATACTATTAAATTAGGCTTGAATAAAGACTGGGAGTGGATGGGTCATTACACAAAATAATACTATTTCCCCATGCTAATTTTTCTCCCTACTGTTACTCACACCTTCTTGTCAACTGTTGGAAATGGGCCATCCTGATTATCACTACAAAAGTTTTTTTTTCCTCCTGCTGATAATAGCCCACCTTAATTGATTAGTCTCATTATAGCTGGTATGGCAACACCCATTTTTTCATGTTCTCTGTGGAAATATATCTTCAAACTGTATTTTCCACTGCATGAATCTGATAAAGCGGGTTTTAGCCCATGAAAGCTTATGCCAAAATAAATGTGTTAGTCTCTAAGGTGCCACAAATACTCCTCATTCTTTTTGCTGATACAGACTAACACGGCTAGCACTCTGAAACATGAACACACCTACTCTGCTTAGATATCCAGCAGATTGAGCAGTATTGCTCAAAGTGATCACTTGGGTTACAAATCACTTGAGTACTCAATGCAGGGGTAGTGAAATGCTGTTATCAATGTTTTTGTCTTTATTGTATGAATAAAGGAGAACAGAGCTGTGCTTAACCTGTCCCAAATGTGGGGTCACCCTCAGCTGAAAGGACCTCATTAAGCCAGGGGCTCAAATGCCAAACCCTCATGAAAGTAAAAGTGTGGGGGACAGGTATCCAGCTAAGAGATAGGGCTCTCTTCCAAAGGATCCCTGGTCTGGTTTAACCTATTTCTCCCCACTGTTCAAAGACACAGCTGACTAGGCTCCATTTAAGTGCTTAAAGGAGAGCTGAAATCACTTGTGGGGGGACAGCATTTCTGCCCAGCCTGCTAAAAGCTGACAATCACTAAGGCTACATCTACACTTCACAGCTTTTAGCAAAATGGCTGTACCAGTACAGCCATGCCACGAAAAGGCACATAACATAACTGCTGTTTGTCAGCAGGAGACAGCTCTGCCAACAACAAAAAACTTCCGCTCCCAATGAGCAGCAGTAGCTTTGTTGGCAGGACAGCACTCCTGCTGACAAAGTGTTTTTTTAACACCTCTGAATGATAAAAGTTTTGTCATTCACTTCCCACTATAGACAAAGCCTAAGAGACTGACCTGCGGAGGTCACAGCAGAGAGGCAGGTGGCAGCAGAAGGTAACTGACAGTCAGGCTATGGCTACACTTGTACTTTAAAGCGCTGCCGCGGCAGCGCTTTGAAGCACTAAGTGTAGTCAAAGCGCCAGCGCTGGGAGAGAGCTCTCCCAGCACTGTCCGTACTCCACCTCCCTGTGGGGAATAACGTACAGCGCTGGGAGCCGCGCTCCCAGCGCTGGGGCTTTGACCACACTGGCGCTTTGCAGTGCCGCAATTTGCAGCGCTGGAGAGGGTATGTTTTCACACCCTGCTGCAGCGCTGCAAATTTGCAAGTGTAGCCAAGGCCTCAGCCTGTGGGAGCGGTGAGCAGTCAGCTGGCAAGAGCAGCAAACAAGCAGCCAGCAGGAGTAGAACAAGTGGCTGGCAGGGTGGCCAGCGGAGCGGAACCATGGCTGGTGGGGTGGGCAGCCAGAACAAGTGCTCAGATGCAGGGGCGGCTCTACCTTTTTGGCCGCCCCAAGCAGTCATGCGCGGGAGGAGCCCCGGAGCCGCGGGAGCAGCGGACCTCCCGCGGGCATCACTGCAGAGGGACCGCTGGTCCCGCGTGGCTCGGCTGGACCTCCCGCGGCTGCGGACGGTTCACGGGTCCGGCGGCTCCGCTTGAGCTGCCGCAGTCATGCCTGCGGGAGGTCCAGCCGAGCCGCGGGACGAGCGCCCCCTCCGCAGTCATGCCTGCGGCAGGTCCAGTTGTCCCGGGGCTCCGGTGGACCTCCCACAGGCATGACTGCGGCAGGTCCGCCGGCCCAGCCTGCCGCCCCCCCCGGCTGCAGGGGACGGGCCGCTCCTCAGCTCGCAGCGGCAGGATGAGCTGGGGCCCCAGCCTTTTGCCGCCCCCTAGATTTTGCCGCCCTAGGCACCAGCTTGTTTTGCTGGTGCCTAGAGCCGCCCCTGCTCAGATGGCACAGAAAGTGAGGTGCCGTCTTCCCCCGGTGGGAGCTGAACTCAGACAGATGAACCTCTGACCCCTGGGTCCTCACTTGATCAAGGGCAACCACTGTGAATGGGTGCGGTGGAGGGAGCAGAGAGGGGCACAGAAAAGGAACTTTTGGTTGTAGAACTCAAGAACATGAGGCAGAAGGCATTGCCCCATGCACTCGGGGGTGGGTGTCCTGCTCAGTTTTATGATTATGAATCCTGCCTATGGCATTTTCCCTAATTAATGTCAGGTGACTGCCCTCCTTTGATTAAAAGTTTCTTTTCTACACTCAGACTCTGTGCCTGCGAGTGGGGAAGTATGGCCTCTCAGAGGTGCCCAGGGGTGGTGTGTGATTTTCCCAGGTTACTGAGTAGGGGCTTGAGCCAGTTCTGAGTTGTATTGTTGAAAAGGAACCCCTAGATATTGAACCTAATCCTGGCTGCTGCTGGCTTCACTTGGCAGAAGGGTTACATATGTATTTATTTCCAATCCACTCAGTCTATTATTTTGCACATAATCCTTGAATAGCGTACCTTCCATCAAAAAATATGACCAAAGGTGGAAAGATTTAAAAACTTATAAAGTTAGCCTATTTAGAATGCAAAAAATAGCTTTTAAATTTGATGAGGGATAACCCTTTTATGCAATCTGTATCAAAATGTAATTCTGTTAGGCAGATTCTTGGCTGTTTGCCAGTCTGAGCTCGTACATGGAAATAAAACTGCTCTAAGCATTATAGATTACAATTTTTAAAATCAACCCATGCTTTCACAAGGTATATGGCTATTTACAGTGCTATAAAGAATGAATGTGATAGCTATAACATCAACAGAACTGGAGATACAATTTCCAAAAGCAGTAATTGAAAAGCAGGAAAGTAATTAAGCCTTAGATAAATCTGCAGAGTATTTTGCTTAAAGCAACTACCAGATCCAATATACACTATTTCTACTCCCTTCAGAAGTGAATTACATCTAGCAGAGGGTGCATTTCAATAGTATAATAGGAACTCATGACTAGAAAAGACGTGTAGAAC
Source organism: Mauremys reevesii (assembly GCF_016161935.1). Taxonomy (NCBI): domain Eukaryota; kingdom Metazoa; phylum Chordata; order Testudines; family Geoemydidae; genus Mauremys; species Mauremys reevesii. Next base: position 179,087,509 of record NC_052625.1, on the reverse strand, counting down.
AAGGACACTTAGCACTGCTAACATTTGTCCATTGTGAAATGTTCATTTTTAATAAACTTTTTATTTAAAACATTGCTTACAAAAGCTCAGCTGATGATCTATTCCACAGGATCACTATTAATCACCATTTCTTGCTGCCCCTTCTGAATGTCATCTTTGCAAACACATACAAATTAGATTTTTTTACCCACCTCAGTTTTTTCCCCAAAAGATCTTTCTTGCTACACACAGGTCCATTGTAAAATTCAACACTGTACCATCTGCAGAACCAGGTCATTGTTGGAACTGGCTGGAAAACATTTCAAAGTTTGTTTTTGGCCAGAATCGGGATAAAAGACAAAATTTAAAATTTTCCAGGAACCAGATATTCTGAAAAATTTTGATACAAAAATATCAAGATAACCTTATCAAAAAGTTATGTTTTGATCATATCAGACCTAATATAAAATATTAATTACATATGTTGACTATGTAGAATATTAAATATTTTATAATAGACCAAATGAATGAGTCTAAACAATAAATTCCATCTCATTTTCAAATAGTTTTCTAAATGTTTTCATCAAAATAGACATGTTCCCACAAAACATTTCAATTTCAAGACAGTATTTTCCAGCAGAAAATGGTGCCATTGAAAATTTGTCATCCAGCTCTAGTTGTAATCTAGTTGACTCCAAACAGTTAACCTGCATGGACAATACAGGCAGTGGGCGGCTGGTGGTTGTAGCAGGGCTGTAAGTAGATCGTACTGTAAGTTCATGCTTAAAGTGTGACTCTTACCCCCACTCCAGTGGCTGAGGCACAAAGGCCTGAGTTACTACTGCCTTTGAGTTAATGGATCGGGGTAAAATTTTCAAAAGTGCCTAAGGGCCAAGATTCTTAAATGTGCTGGGCACCGAAAGATGCAAACAGGCGCCCAGTAGGATTTTGAAAATAATGGGAGTTAGGCACCGAGGTGCTTTTGAAAATCTATCCCCAAGTGACTTTGAAGCCTGAGTCCCACTGAAAGTTTAAGGCACAGTTTAAAGTTTTCAGCTTGGTCCTTTAGCTGAAATTGTAGCAGATCATGCTTTTAGATCCAGAGGTCCCAGGGTTCAGTCCCTACAGAGGACACATTTACAGTAAGAGAGCTGTTTTGGTGGTGAATATGGGACATTTAATGGACTGTGTTTCTCACTCAGCCTACCAGCCTTTCCCAGTGCCAGCTCTGTCCCAGCCATACCAGGGGCCAGTGCTGCTTATGTAACTAGGATTTGGCAAACTGGCATCAGTCACCTTTTGCTCACGCTTCCATTCCCGCTCCTCTGGATAGCTGAATTCATGTGCTACCTACAACTACTTTAGATTGCTGCCCCAGGGTAAAGGATCCACAAATATGAGCATGCTCCAACAAGGAATTCAGGCACCTAACTGGGAAGGGTATACAAACAAATCTGACTTTGGCCAAGTGAGATCATCCAAATGTACCAGCAATTTATGAGACTCCCCAAGTGCAACATGTAACATTGCCAACCATTGTGGGGGGGAGGGGCATAGCAAGCAGACAGCCCACTATCACCTGGCCGAAGACCATTTCTAGGAGGTTTGGCAAGGCCCAGCTCACCCACCTTTCTGCAAAGAACTAATCAGGTTCCCAGCACTAGACTTACCTCTGTCCTCTGCTATGTGCCCACAACCCCACAAGGGCAAATGCTTTACACACACGTTACTGCGAGAATTTCTCTCCGGGTGCTCAGTCCCCCGTCTGCCGTCATAAATACCAGTATGTGTTGTACAATAAAAGGCAGAGAGCATGAGCCGTCCCCCTTAGGCAGGCAGTGATTTCACATCATTAGTGAAGCAGCTTTTGTATTAAGCTGACAGAAATACCTTATTTCACCAAAGAGCTCCAAGCATCCCCAAATCAGTAATTCCCTAAGGGAGTCTCTCTCCCTCTGTTGAAATTTGCTAAAAACCACTTAATGAACAAAGCAATCTTGCTTATGGCATAAGTTACATACTGTAGTATAGCCAGAGAAAAAGCAGGAGGAAAGATTATTATAAAGAGAATTACAAGGCTATTTAACCCAAGGCATGTTTTTAGAAGAAATATTTTCTCTTTTAATATTTGAAGAAGCTTCATAAAGGAATGGATAACACTCACACACCAAAAATCAGCATTGATGTGTACTTTGATGCGTCTCAGAGGATTTTCATTAGCAGAGAGTGGATCAAAACATTCCCTGCTATGGTTGTTTAGCATATTATAGTACATTTATCTGTGATCATATTTTTTCTCCCCCATTGAGTACAAAATACTCCCATTAAAATCAGATGCTAGTCCATCAGATTTAAAGGCACACTATGAAAGTCAGTCACCTTATTAGCAGGAGCTATCATAACCACAACTCCATCAGTCTGCCAATGCATTAGAACTAGAATTTCACATAGTTCCAAATCACAACCCAGTTTAATATCAACAATGATCAGATTAAGAGAGGGAGGGGCAAAGGGGAGGGAGAAGTGATGCTCTGCCTAAAAACCTCATTTCAGTGTTGCCATGTTTCTGCTAACGAGTGAAATAGTTAATATTGACAAGTTCTCCTCATCAGGATTCTGGCTATTACCCCCACTGAAATGAATAAAGGCAGTTAACACCTCTTAGAGTTATTGTTTCTGTTCCTCTCCAGACGCTCCATTTTACCTTCAGGTGGAGACATTCTGTCCTGTAATGCGAATGGCATCAGTGAGATTATAGGCCTCTTTCTCATCAATACTGGAAGTCTGTTTTCTATAATATGACACACCAATGTGATGTATGTAAAATCAGTTTCCTCTAAACAGATTCAGGACATACTTGATATTCACCAACTCTAAAACCACTTCTAACAGAAGCATTTTCCTCTCTAACCCACTAGGGTAAAAAAAAAATTTACAAGATAATTCAATGAATTAAAATGTAAAAAGCCATTGCTGATAGTGAAAAGCAGTTTTTGAATGTGAACCTCATTCATTTAGCTCCTTCAGACAGGCAAAAGTTTCAGAACATTTATTGGTGAAAAGGAAGTGGTTACCATTAGGGAGCGCATCAGTTTCCTAATATGCCCTTAGATTTTCAGGGCTTGCTGTGCTCTGCAGCAAGTATGAAACAGCAGCTACTGTTCTTTGACCTCTACTGTGCACAAATTGCCACAATCACGCCAGGAAATTTGAGGAATCTGGGGATTTTTCCCCCCCCCATCATTACATTTTAATGTTACAATTGTTTCCTGAGGACAAAGCTGACGGATTTCTGGCATTACTCCTCCACATCATGTAAAGTTCAGTATCTCACTTGAGAAAGATGTGCTCATTTAAAAATTTTGAAATTTTCTTACATGCACCCTTAAAGCATAATTTATAAATTAAAAATAGGAAATATTATCCCAAAATAATGCTATTATACAAGAAAGTGGGCTTAAAAGTCATTGGGAATTCTTGTTTCAATTTTAGAAAGTTCTAGTCTTCCCATTGGCTCTTTGGCCAGGTGCCCACTCACTTCTTTTACCAGACCTACCGAAAGCAAGAAAAGAAAGCTTTTCTTGCCTTTATTCTCATGCAAGTATTTCTTTATTCTCCCAATTATGGAGTTGGTAACATAGCATTTCTAGGGGAAGCCTTATTAGAACCATGTTTTGAATTTAGACCCCAACATGGTCACAGTTAGACTCCCATTAGGCTCCTGTAGAAGCCATATCCTGAACCAGCCTAACCAAAGTATTATTGGCTACTAAGTTTAAGTCCACCCTGAATTCCAAAGGAAATTTGCTGTCCGTGTTCAGCAAGGACATTTGCTCTTTCTGCCTAAAAGAACCACAGCTACACAAATGAGCACAGGGTGGAATAACCATTGCAAGTAACCACTCAAGATACTGCAACTGATTACTCACCCAACATCTCCTTATTCCTGTCTCCAATCATTGTCATACCTGTTCTCAATATTGCTGTGGCAGAAGCTCAGGCTGAAGCCATCTACTAAGAGCCTTGCTGCCTTGGGGGTTTGAATCCCAGCCCCTCCTCTAGTTATTTATTCATGATTTCGCTCACCAGGATAGCCTCAAAGTGCCCATCTTGCTGGCTTCAGGGTCCCAAAGGGAGAGCAGTCACACGCTCACTTCAGTGCAATCAGCAGTGAAGGAGCAAACATCATTGTGCTCATTCACTCCATTTGGGGTGGGAGGGATAGCTCAGTGGTTTGAGTATTGGCCTGCTAAACCCAGGGTTGAGTTCAATCCTTCAGGGGGCCATGTAGGGATCTGGGGCAAAATCAGTACTTGGTCCTGCTAGTGAAGGCAGGGGGCTGGACTCAATGACCTTTCAAGGTCCCTTCCAGTTCTAGGAGATTGGTATATCTCCAATTATTACCTTATTTAAATTTGCTAGTCTGTAGACCCAATAGGGGGCTCTTGGCTCAGAGCTGGATGCCTCTGCCAGTTGTTCTTGGGCTCTAAAGTTTCAACATAGGGAGTTATCTTCCAAGAAAAAAAAAAGTACTACAGATTTTTTTAGTTGCAAACAGAGGTGGTATCAGCCAGATTTCCTACTGAAAGCAGAATGTGAGAAGCCTCTTCCAAGACAACCCTTCTTAATGAAGTTCTCACATCTCACTTTCCCATGGAGGCTTTTTAGGTGTGCAGTACAGGAACCAAAGTTGCTGTTAACTGACCAACCCACTGGTATACTTCAGGCTGCCCACTTCCTCATTAGTACTGTGATAGATGAAAAGGGGGGTGGGGAGAGAAGCTCTCTTTTATGGACATCTAGCCAGCCAGTAGCTATAAATCCCTCTTAGTAGCTGTTCTCTAATTGCTCTACATGTAAACGGTTAAAAAGTCTCACTGCTATGCATAGGTAAAAGGAAGTGAGTGGGCACCTGGCCAAAGAGCCAATGGGAAGGCTAGAACTTTTTAAAATTGAAACAAGAATCCCCTTTTGTCTGTCTGTTGTACTCTGGGGGAGAGGTAGACAGAGCAAGTTATGTGGCAAGAAGCTTTGGGAAAAATCCTCAGTATCATACCTAGAAATTACTTATTTGAAATCCCAGATATGGAAGTTCCTAGCCATTTCCTGATCTAGACATGATTAGGTTTAGATTTTTATGGCTTGTGGAGTCCTCTGTGCTAATCCCAGGTGCTTTTGTTGTGCTTGTAAACTTTAACTGGAAGGGTCCCTTAAAGGTCATCAAGTCTAGCCCCCTGCCTTCACTAGCAGAACCAAGTACTGATTTTTGCCCCAGATCCCTAAGTGGCCCCCTCAAGGATTGAACTGACTACCCTGGGTTTAGCAGGCCCATACTCAAACCACTGAGCTGATGCTTAATGCTTGTAGTTACTCTTTTAAAAACTAGCAATAGCCTGAATTTCCAGCTGTAGGGTGGCTGGTTTTTTTAATTTACTGTTTAAGAACAGGATTGGATTTCTGTGTCTGAAGAGGTTTGTGCACATGTTTAATTAGCTGGTGGCAACAGATTTCCTCCCCCCACCCCAGATTGGGGGCAGGGGGGAAATGAAAGAGCTCAAGGATACCACACAGGAAGGAATTCCCAAGTGCTCCTTCCTGGGCTCTCAAAGGGGTTCTACACTTGGGTGGTGGCAGTATCTACCAATCCAAAGCCAGAAAAAAGTTGTAACCTTGGGAATACAAGCCTGGAGTGGCAAGTATTAATTTTTAGAATCTTTGCAGGCCCCCACCTTCTGCACAAAAGTGACAGAGTGAAGAATCAGCTTTGACAGGCACTCATCTCCACATAGTCATTTTAAATGACTCTTACATCAGAGTATTACACCCTACTCTAAGCCAGTGAATAGCTGGAACTTTAAAGTAGTGACTGTTACAGGTAAGCTATGTCTCATCTGGACAATTGACCAAATGCCAAGATATAGACCAAAGCTTTATGCCCTCTAGCAACCATGTGTGTTTTAGTGGTTTATTTAAGTGCATGTATCCAACTGCAGCTTTGACTACTCAGTGAGCTCCAATTTGGATAAGTGGTAGCAAATAGATGATTCAGATTCATCTTAGTTTAATTTAAAGCATCACTGCCTCCATTAGTTGCCAGATGCCAAAGCTAAGACATAAGCAGTGGGTTTGGCTTTCTAGCACCTGGATGGCTAGCCATTTATGACCACAGTCCATGGGTCAACAACCTATCAGAAGTGGGGTGCTGAGTCTTCACTTATTCACTCTAATGTAAGGTTTTGCAGGCTAGTCACATGTTAATGTTTTTAGAAGGTCTCTTTCTAAAAGTCTATAACATTACATACAACAATAGTTTAGTTAAGTAAAAAGGTTTTTTAAATGCTTAAGCAGCTTCATTTAAAATGCAGAGGCCCCCAGACCCCTGGCCAGGACTCTGGCACTAAATGTCACTGAAAATCAGCTTGTGTGCTGCCTTGGGCATGTGTGCCACAGGTTGCCTACCCCTGCCCTAGTCCTTTTGTTTTGAACAAAGATGTTTTTATGGATTAATGCCATATCTCAAGGGAGCTGTTTACAGTTTTGCCCCTCAAAAGGGGTGCATCTAGTGAAGAGTGTTGCCTGTGACGGAACTCTGAAATTTGAGTTATTAAAAACAGACAAAAACCTCTATGAAATACTAAAATAAAGAAAGCTTTGATATCATGCAGAGGAGGCCAGCAGCATAAGAATGTTTTTTCCACAGTAGCTAGAACACTGAACTTTTAATAAGCTTTTCAACTTCTATGCAGTTTGTATTTCTACACTTTGCCAGAAGTTTTACAGATCTGTCAGGCTCACTAGCAGGTCTGACTCAAAGATTTATCATTTTAAGTTACATACAAGTAGATAAGCATAAAAACAAAAAGGATAACATGCAATGCTGTGTCTAAAAGCTTAGTATCAACTCAAGCTTCAATATTCATGTTGCCAAGAATACTACAAGTCAGAGTTCTTTATTTTAATATTAAAGTGCCAGGTTTATGTACAAACTATTACAAATAGTAAAAAGTAAACTTAAAAACCTGCTTAGAAGCAGTGAGGTCATGTAGCTTCCCCTCCAGTATCCAAGAGCCAAATCTCATTTAAGACAATTTCTCAAGCACTTCCAGCTTTGTTACAGAAATTCCAGAAGCTAGCGATATCTGTACAACCTCCCTGTTGCAAGGGATGGCATCTGAGATCACTTCAAGAATTGAGGATTTTTCAGGAAATGATTTTATAACATAAGTTACTCCATCTAAGCATTCTATGAATTAACACCATTGGCAATATCTAATGAAAGAATTTTACTGCTGTAGCTATACTAGCCTCCTCAAAACAGTACCATACCCCACACTGTTTAAGAGTGAGATTTTAGTATAATCAAGTCACAATGTGAATTCATATTGAAAGCAATGTTTCGTTCGAACAGCATGCGCCTCATATCTTAAGTGGTCTCCGTTCATTTAAAAGTCTGCATCCAAAGTGAAAGAGTTATCTGTGGATTTTGACATTACTCCCATCTTCTGGTATTCTCCTACTCGCTTCTCAAAGAAGTTAGTCTTGCCTTCCAGCGAGATATTCTCCATAAAGTCAAATGGATTCTCTGCTTTGAATATCTGAAAAACAAGACTTCTAATCACAAATGGGTTCACATCTGGGAGTGGAATGAAAAAGAATCAACTGGGAAGTGAGGACTAGGAATGGGAAAGCCAGTTTAAGTTTACTTAATGCAAAGTAATTCAGTTTGCTATCTGGCATGTGAAACTCCTCTCACTCCCATGTCTTGGATGCTTCACTTCTGTATGCCTTTTCATCTGCTGTTCTTCTAAAGAGGCAGAAGCACAGTGCTTCTTGCAATGCCCTCTTTCCATCACACTGCTTATTTGACTGTCAATATGAATCACGTAGGTCTCCATCCAGGACAGAGTACATTAAGATTAGTGGAAATGACCAACTGGCTGGAGGGATCTTGGCTATTGGTCAGGAGCTGAAGACTGTCACATTAAATAAATGGCGGCAGCCATTTTACATATTCAAGATTCATAGGAAATATCAAATGAATACACTCTTTTCCTAGGAAAGGCACTGCTTATAAATCTTACCTTGCTAAATCCCAGCTCCAGCATAAGTCGATCTGCTACAAACTCAATGTATTGTTTCATTAAAGTGCAATTCATGCCAATCAGCTTTACAGGTAGCGCCTCTGTCAAGAATTCCTGCAGGTATGAAGAAGGGAGGTTAGTACAGAAGGCCTCAGCATACAAACATTTTGTCATCTAGAGCAGTGGTGCCCAAACTGTCATCTGCGGACCACTGATTCATGTGGTCCGCAGATAGTTCCTCTAAAAGGTGTGCACCTGGGCAGCCACACACAAGAGAATGAAGGGCCACCCACCTAATTAGTGGTGCCATGCATGTGTGGCTCCACTAATTAGGTGCCTGGACCCTGGAGAAGGCACACATGTAAGGTGAGGTGGTGGCCTTGGAAAGGTGTGTGGCAGCGTAATAGGGGGTAGATGGGAGAGGGCAGTGGGGTGAGAAGAGGGGGTAGGGGGAATTTGGGACATGCAGGACTGCGGTGGCCAGAGGCAACTTTCCCCAGTTCCAGGGCTGCAGCTGCCAGGGAGAGACAGCCATCCTTCCCAACCTCAGATCTTCCACAGCAGGGGAAAGAGGGCACATCCATTGGATTAGAAAGGTAAGACTATGGCTATTAAAATCAGAGTTGTGCTTTTATTTGTAGAACAAAAAACAGTGGTTAATCAAGTTGTTTTTTTAAATATAGCACTTTTAGCCAAAGCACTTTACAATAGTTAGCTAATGGTACAAACATTTGGAAAGATCATTAAGTGGTCCACTGAGACCCTCAATTTCCCTCCCCCTCCCCCCATGGACCACCTGAAGTTTGAGAACCACTGATCTAGAACAGTTTCATGGCCTGATAGTTCTCTGCTTTTTAAGCTAAAATGTGAGCATTTACAACCCAAAACAAGGAACACCTGATTACCTGCTCTATCCTGACAGCATTGGTAATGACATCTCTTACTCTTTCCTCAGATGGTTTGTGAATCAAGTGCTTGAACATTAGGCAGGCAAAGTCGCAGTGCAAACCCTGAAAAGGTGAACGTGTAGATATTATTTCAGGAACATAGATTAGAAGTGCCACCTCTTAAAATCAGAGGCACATTTGAAAAGCCCATGAACCAGATACCATCTTAGTACTCAAAGCCCAGGATGATTTTCCCTGGAGAAAAATGGATCACTTTGTAGTTTTCACCTTGGCTTTTGAATAGAGAGGCAAAGTGCACAATTCAGTAGGCAGCCTTCTTACTAGACTTTCCCCTCCAATCACCACCATAATGGTTTATTAACTCACTGCCTCAGTTCAAGTCTTATTTATTCCCAAGATATTGTTTACCCATTTAATTTAGCACCAGACAATTCATAGGAATTATAAATAGTTGTCTTGAAACATAAGGTCACTTGTACCTTGTGGTGCACTGTAATAGGAGAGTGTTACAAGGTTCTCTTACCTCATCTCTGCTGATGAGTTCATTAGAAAAAGTGAGTCCAGGCATTAACCCTCTCTTCTTCAACCAAAAGATGGATGCAAAGGAGCCAGAGAAGAAGATTCCTTCCACTGCTGCAAAAGCCACTACACGTTCTCCTGTCAGGAGAATTCAGTATAAGTTTTGCACTGAAGCGAATGTTTACCTAGCCTTAAAATTCAAAGCATACTGAGAGAGTTTTCCATTCATGAGATTCGTGACTAGGAAATATTGCTGCCTAAGTGAATTAGTCTCTGAGACTGAAACTACGGCCTTGTCACTACAAAAAAGCAAGTGTTAAATAACCCATGTGCAAGGCTGTAAGAAAATAGGCCAGGATTTCTGACACCTCTTTTCTGGTGTAGCCATGGCCCAAAATGTTATCTTACACTAAAACTCTGATCAATTATTTTAGTCTGTTTTGACATCCTGCAAGTCAGAACCCAGATTGGTCTGAGAACATATGACAAGACCTTGAGCAAAGATTTAATACTCAAGGGATAATGGGAATTTCAATTGCCTCCCACCTGCCAAGTGAGGCAATCAAGAGTCCATAAAGCAGATGAACTATTTATCCTTCAACAGGAGCATAGCTCCTTAGGAAGAATAAACTATATATGCTTCAAAGCAGCTACAGGAAAAATATACTGCCAACTAGAGACATTTGTCACAAGGGACCAGTTGGAATTAAAAATGCCAGCAGAGCAAAGGGGAAACTCTTCAGAAGGGAGAATAATAATTTGCTTTATCTGAGACTACAATCTTCTTCCAGAAATAAGGTGAATAATCACCCTTCACTCTTGCTAGGAAAGGAAACACATTTAGCATCCAGTAAGTGCACAGTTCAGAAATGCACTCACCAAATGTTGCTTGTTTGTCCCCAATCCACTGCATGGCCCAGTCAGCCTTCTTTTTAACACATGGCAGTGTTTCAATGGCATTGAAAAGAAATTCCCTGGAAAGCGTATAGTACATTATAAGCGGAAGAAGTCAATACAGCAACCAGTACAGTAGGTATTTGCAACTAGCTGTCGTAACAGGTTTGTCTCATTGATTAACCTGAATTACCTGCAACTACCCAGCACATTCTGAAACCAGTACTTACAAACTTGGCTACATTAGGGATTTTGGCACCTGCTACACAGGTGCCAAAATCCCAGCATAGACATGCTACATCTGTGCAATTTATCCCCATGTCAGCCCTCCACTGCTGTTCTAGGATTCCAGTGCATCAATCCCTGTTGTAGTCTGAAGTGTACTCAGCCTTTCAAATATTTTGGTTCACAAACTGCATGCATCAAAATCTTCTTATGATAAGCGTTCTAAGAAACTGTAGAACTAATTCATAAACCCATTTTCACATACTTAATTCTGAAATCATCTTTCAGACTCACTGATATGTTTACATCAGCCCAAGGGTAGGGTTTAGGTTTGGTTTTTAAAGTTGGCAGTTTTAGCACTAGTGTTTTAATAACTCAAAGGCAAAGTTTTAAAGCATCCAGCTTTGTGTATATGTAGCTGTCAGAAATGAGCATGGTTTACTACATTACAAACGACTAGTTAAGAAATAGTTGTGACTTGCTGACAATGGTAATGCATAATTTTTCAGTTTAACCACACAGCAAGTGTAGGCCACCATTAAATGGGAAGATGCACTGAATTTTATACCTGAGATTTCAGGGTACAAGTCAAAAAGATACAAGCTGAAATGGTTCCCATAGAAACTGTTCTTGGTTACCTAAGTCATCAACTAGCCAACACAAGGGCCTCTTGTATTACAGTGTAGTCTAGTCTTAAGTATTTATGTAGATTGACTATGCCACCAACTTCATATAGTTGATTTCATCTCCTCATTTATCACTTATTGAAGTTAAATCTGCTTTGCTTTTAATCTCAAGGTCCAGCCTCTGGTATAGTTTTTGTTGCACCTTACTGTTCTGTAATATATAGGGCCCTACCAAATTCATGGTCCATTCTGGTCAATTTCTTGGCCAGAGGGTTTTAAAACTGGTCAATTTCACAATTTCAGTTGTTCATATCTGAAATTTCAGTGTTGTAACCCTGGGGGGGTCCAGATCCAAAATGGGATCATGGGGAGGTTTGCAAAGTTGTTGTAGTGGGGTCCCAAGATTGCCACCCTCACTTTGGTGCTGCCTTCAGAACTGGGCTCCAAAGGCAGCACCCTCCCAGCTTCCTGTAGTTAGAGGATGTTCCTGGAGATGGAAGTGGGTAGGATCTTCCCCATGCTGCTGGGAGCACCCCAGCCAGGGGCTCCTACCTGCTAGTCCATGCCAGGAACAGATTAAGGCAGGGGCCCCCCCAGGACAAGTGGGAGTCCATGTTGCCCCAGCTGGAACAGTGGAGGAGGCCCCCAATCCCTAGCTGCAGGGGGCAAAAGCCACGAGCCCAGGCTGCCCCTGCCCCAGATGCAGCCACCAGGAGTGGAAGCCCCATGGGAGGAGGAACCCCTAGGCTGGGCACTGGAACCATGGCAGGAGCCATGGAGGGGGGAACACAGATGCCAAGAATGCCCCAGCTCAGCAGCCAGGAGCAAAAGCCCCCAGCCTGGCAGAAGCCACTGTGGGAGGAAGATCCAAGCTCAGCACCTGAACCTAGAGTTGTGGCAGGAGCTGGGGGGAGGGGGGGAAGCCCAAAGCCCAGCTTCTGGGCTGCTGCAAGCACAGAAGTGAGGGTGTACCAGCCTCATTTCTGCACTGCCTCTGGAGATGGGTCTCATCTCACCGTGCAGGGAAAGGACAACTCCTGTCCTGTCCCTCCCCAGCATGGCTCCCAGCAGGAGGGGAGATCAAATTTCACAGACAAGAAATTGGTAGGGCACTATGCCTGCAGAGTTGTTCTCCACAGTCTAATTTAAATTCTCAAGTCATTTCTGTATTGTTTTCAAATTAAGACAGAAGTATCACTATTAGATTTCACCATGACTTTACAGCAACTTGAACATTTCATCATGTGATACGAACCTCTGTTTTGGATCTTTAATGTAAGTATCTATGAGCAGACTGTACATTTCTGAATGTATGTTTTCCATAGCAATCTGGAAGCCATAGAAACAGCGCGCTTCTGTTACTTGTACTTCTTGGCTGAATCGTTCCACCTAGAGGAGAAACCAGATTGTTGCAGAAAGCATTACCCACCTAATATGTTGCAGTTTTTTTTGCTATTAAACCCACAAGTATCTCCAGTTTTGCTCTACACCCCTATGGTCTGACAAATGTTTTCATGTTCAAAAGCTATGCCTGGCATAGTGCATTAGAATAACAGCCTCCTCCTTAGTGCCAGGAATCTTAGGTTCTGGCTTGATCTCATCTTAACTCAGGGGAAGGGATAGCTCAGTGGTTTGAGCATTGGCCTGCTAAACCCAGGGTTGTGAGTTCAATCCTTGAGGGGGCCACTTAGGGATCTGGGGCAAAAATTGGTCCTGCTAGTGAAGGCAGGGGGCTGGACTCAATAACCCTTCAAGGTCCCTTCCAGTTCTAGGAGATTGGTATATCTCCAATTATTACCTTTAAGTATTTGAGCATAAGGTAACACTGCACTTCCCTCCCCCCAATCTCTTGCTTTATCCAGGGCAGGAAAGTGGAGCATTAACAGAACTATAGTAATATTTTGCACTCCTGCACTCATGAACAAGGATTTTAAAGCACAGTACAAATGTTACTTCAGTCTCAACTGCCCTATAAGATAGGCAAATACCTCCACCATTTTATAGATGAAGAAGCAAACAAGACTGGAATTGATTCATCCCCTCCTGCCCCCCACCCCAAAAAAGTGCAGTAACATCAGAGCCAGGTCACCAGACTCCCAAATCAGGTATTCTTACTACAAAAACCCCCTCTTTCCTCCCAACAAAGAAAGAGGAGTTTCTGAAAAAGTCCACAAGAGTCCTATTTTACAGAGCAATCCCTGTTTTAGTAAGTGCATCTTCCCCACCCTTTGCCTCACCAAAAATGGATTAAAGATTTAATAGGTTTTAGAGCAGCTCAACAGGTGAATATCTCATTAACATGAGTTTTATTTGGGCAGCTTTGTTAGCTGAATGCTTTCCACTTTAGGATTGCTCTTCTGTGCGCTTACCAAATTCTCATTTACAATGCCATCACTTGCTGCAAAGAAGGCTAAGACATGTGAAATGAAGTATTTCTCCTCAGGCTTCAGGGACTCCCAGTGTTGAATGTCTTTGGAAAGATCAACCTGAACAACAAAAGCAGACACTTACAATAAAATTGTGGTACTAAAGAATCTATTTCTAGATAAGATATTTAGAGCAATGTTATACGGTGCATTAAACATCCCCTCTTCTCAGTGCTCTGTGAACTAAAGTACCACGGCAATAAATGAAGTTATGAAGTTTAATAGGTTCCTAGAACCACAGAAAGCTATGCTTGGTTTACGTCACTTTTTTCCAATGCTGTTTAATAATAAAAAGATTAATTTATATCTCATGTAAGGCAACAGTACAATTAATACACAAGCAGTCACTGCTGGCTCTTGCCAAACTTAAGCCATGTCAACACTAGAAAGTTAGGGTGGTTTAACTACCTTGGCCAGGACTGCAAAAAAAAATCCACAACCCTGCCCAGCATAGACCAACCTAAGTCCCCATGACAGCACTACATCAAGGAAGAATTCTTCCATGGACCTAGCTAACGCCCCTCTGGGAGGTGGTTTATCTACACTAACAAGAGAACCCCCCCCCCATGGGGGCAGGTATTTCTACACCAAAGCACTACAACAGCACAGTTTCAAGTGAAGATGTACCCTTTGACTATAAGCTCTTTGGGACATGGACCATCTTTATTGTGTTTGTACAGCACCTAATACAACAGGGTCCTGATTCATGACTGAGGTCCCTAGGCTTTATTGCAATGCAAATAAGTTAACACTACTGGAAAAACATGCTCCATTATGAGCTGGACTGAGCTGCTAAAGTCAGGTGGATGTGTCCACTGAAGCAACCAGAGCAGGGATAGACTCAGGGGAGCCCCTCACCTCTTCAGCTGTCCAGAAGGAGGCCTCTGCTTTCTTGTACATCTGCCAGATATCATGGTACTGGATGGGGAACATGACAAACCGGTGGGGATTCTCCCGTAGGAGTGGCTCATCTTCCAGATTGCTAGGAGCTTGTATCACTGCTTTGGGTTTCAGCTAAAGGAGGCACAATGGAAAACTTGAATTCAACATTCCCAGTATTGGAGACATCTCATCCCAAGGATGGGATGAGGGTGGGAAAGAGAGGAAGGAGGAAGAAAAGGAAGGACGCGCCTGAGGAGAAGCAGAGGGAAAAAAGCCACAGAATTCCTGAGGATGGCAAGCCCAAAGAGGGCATGGCGGGGGGGAGAAGGATGGCGAGCCCAAAGAGGATAAGGGGGTCCCCCCAGGCTAAGGGGGGGAGGATGGCGAGCCCAGAGGACATGGGGGGAGAGAAGGATGGCGAGCCCAAAGAGGGCGAGCCCCCCCTCGCGAACCTAAGGGGGGGGAAGGATGGCGAGCCCAAAGAGGGCGAGGGGGGAGGATGGGTGGAGCCGCCCGCGCGTTGGCGGACAGTAGCATTTGGCGCCAAGACGAAAAGCGGCAGGACGCGCCACCTGCAGCCGCCCAGCTCAGCCCGCGAACTCAGCCATGTCACCGGCCCCGGCAGCCCCGTCCCCCCGCCATACCCAGCCCGGCTGGCCGCCCGCTCCCCTTCCACCCCCACCACCCCGGACTCACCGGCTTCGCGTCCGCCTCCTGGAAGATCTTGCGGGCGGTCTTGGTGGCCAGGACCCGCGTGGCGCTGGTGGCGGGGGGCTGTGGAGAGACAGACGGCGGCGGGTGAGAGGAGCCGGCAGGGGCCGGGCGCCGCGCCCGGAGCTGGGGGAGGGACTGGCGGGGACACTCACCGTGTTCTCCTTGTCGGTCAGGACCAGGTTCTTCATGGGCGACAGGCGGGGCTGCTCGTTGCGGACGGAGAACGGGGCCCGGGCGGGGATCATGGCGGCGATGGCGGGGACACGGCGACGGAGGATCCGGCTCTGACAGGCAGCGGCGACGGTAGGGCTGCGGCGCTCCCGGGGACACTTTATATTCCCTTCGAACTTGGCGCCAGAACGCCAGGCTGCCCAATCACAGCGCCGGGCACCGCGCCAATCCCGAACGGCGCCACCCCCGGTGCGCTCCCATTGGCCAGGGACCCGGCCGCGCCAAGCTCCCCATTGACACAAACGCGGGAGCCGCCGAAAATTCCGACCGCTCCGCGCTTCCATTGGCCAGAGCCTCGCCGCCACGCCCCTCAGTCTTACACAAGCTGGAATCAGCCTAAATTCCCGGCACTCCGCCTGGACGCTGCCATTGGCCAGAGCCTCCGCTGGACACGCCCCTGTATTGTGTCACGAGATTCCATCCCCTGCGGCTGCGTCTCCTCCCCCTTCGAACCCTTTGTTACATTGCCCGGCCCCCAGCGGGACCGGGACCGGGACTGGGACTGTCTCGCTTCACCCCCCCCCCCTTTAAAGGGAGGGCGGGTGACCGACCGCATGGGGTGTTGGCAGGCTCCGGACAAAGAAAAACCGGATAAGGGGTGGGACGGGTGGCGGAGGGGCTGCCTTGGAGTGCTGGCTCCCCAGAGCTGCTGATCCCCATAGGCCAGTGGTTTTTAACCTTTTTTCATTTGCAGACCCCCTAAAGATTTGGAATAGTACAGTCCCCTTTGGAATTCTTAGACATCGTCTGTGGACACCCACGGGCCCATGAACCACAAGCTGAAAATCAGGGCTATATCACAGACTGCTGCCTTACCACCACCAGGCAGTATAAGAGCCCAAGAACCAGGAAAGAAGCAATTCTGCTCCCTTAGTGGAGAGTCCCAGCATCTCAAGTGGCAGCAGTTTAGGAACCAGTGAAGATTAAACCTTTCAGCTGTGCGCCTATTGGTTCAAATGCCCCAGTAGGGCATTTTACTCTCTCTTCTTTTACTCCCCCTGAGTTAGTGATGTTTTATGTCCTGGATCATAATGGTCTTCTGTAAAAATGTAGCCCATCTAATATAATGTTGGATGTTCATGTTTTCTATATAAATATATTTCTTGAATCCTCCTAAATTGTATACCTCAAATATATCATATGACACTGAGTTCCACCAATTAGTTATGCACTGTGTAAAGTATTTCCTTTTATAAATGCTATAGCTCTTACCTTCCCATTGAATATCCTCTTGTTTAGATATAATTCAAAAGGTAAAGTAGGAGAGTCCTATCGACCTTCTCTGTGCTATTTATTATTTTGTATCCCTCTATCACATCCTCTCTCATCTATACCTTCTGGTGTAGACCAGGTCAAAAGCCCAGATCCTGCAAAGATTTAAATGTACATAACTTCATGCATGGGAAGAGTCTTAATACACCTCTATCCCAATATAACGCGGTCCTCGGGACCTGAAAAATCTTACCGCATTATAGGTGAAACCGCGTTATATCGAACTTGCTTTGATCTGCCAGAGAGCGCAGCCCTGCCCCCCCAGAGCACTGCTTTACTGCGTAATATCCGAATTTGTGTTATATTGGGTCTCATTATATTGGGGTAGGGGTGTATGTGATATATATGTGCTTAAATCTTCTTAAATATTTGCAGGCTCAGGGGCATATGAGGAAAACCTGTACATCTACTGTGAGTTTCATCTCAGATTTTGGTATCACATGGCCAAAATGTGGGTTTAGGTTGGAGCTTGGGAGAGTATCGCCATTTATTTTTCATACACTCTCTCTCTCTCTCTGATTGCTACTTTTGAGCCCCTGAGTGTTATGTCAGTATCAGAGTGGTAGCCGAGTTAGTCTGGTTCTGTAAAAAGCGACAAAGAGTCCTGTGGCACCTTATAGACTAACAGAGGTATTGGAGCATAAGCTTTCGTGGGTGAATACCCACTTCGTCAGACACAAGTGGGTATTCACCCACGAAAGCTTATGCTCCAATACGTCTGTTAGTCTATAAGGTGCCACAGGACTCTTTGAGTGTTATGTGATATTTAGTACAGTGTCAACTCATGCAATAATAACAAGGGAGGAGGTGATTACATATACCCTGATGGACAAGTTTGCACAGGATGAGCTCTCAGAGCAGTGACTCTCACTTGTTGCCTCATGGGAATAGACTGGATAATAAGACCCTGCTGCAGCTGCTATGTTGCTTGGCATAGGGAAGTGTATTTTTTCATACACGTTGTTTTTCTCCCCCTAGGAGAAATTAAAGCAAGTTTTTCAGTCAGTTACACAACTGTGTAAAACAGCCTAGCCCAAAGCTTCTAAAACTCAAGCTGCTGCTGATCTTTTTCCCTTCTTTTCGTAACACAATACTGTATATGATCACAATCAGCTGTTTAAAAAATGAACAGAAGTGTATGCAGCATTGTTTTACATTAAATGCAGGGTGCTCTGATTATTTAAACAGCGGCATCACTTTCTTCTCTTTCTCCCCTGTTCCCCAAACTAGATTGTGCTTAGCTCACTATGACTTGCAGAAAATTAAAAATGTATGAGCATAGACAGGATGTGGCTTGTTGTGGTTTCCAAATGTGAAGGAAGGGATGTCTCAGACCTTCAAGAGTTCCGAATTAATGTAAATGCAGCTAGATTCCAAGAAGAGTTAGAATATGTGTGTATACCGGTACTCTGAGATTTAGAGTTATTACAAAAAATACATTTTTCTCTATTACAATAAAATCATTTAGGTGTGTTTTTGTCACTATGGTAAAGAATATTGAGTCGCTACATTACAGTAAGCAAAACAGTATATGCTGTATTATGATGATTATTGTTTTACAGAAAGTCCATAGTCTATAGCACTCAAACATCAAATTTATCCCATCAATTGTCAATGGAGTTACAGTAGCGATGAATCTGGCTTATACAATTCAGCAAAGCTCTTAAGCACAGGGTCAACTTTAATTGAACTTTAAATGAGATTGTGTTTAAAGTGTCTATGGTTGTGGACCCAGTTCTGGGAGACACAGCGTGCTTAAATGCTGTTAACGTCACTGGAACCTAAGCACGGGTTTAAGTGCTTGCCTGAATGGGGGCCACAGGTCTAAGGGCCCAATCCTGTGGGGCGCTATGTGACTGCTGTGAGGTGTTCAGGATCTTAAATACCCAGTGAAGTTGGTGAGAGCTTAGAGCGCTCAGTACCTCACAGGACTGGGCCCATGACCACAGACCTTTGAACACATTTCTTTGCTAATATGGGATGTAGCACTGCTTTAAAGAGAGTGAGTCTCAGACTAGGGTCTGTTGTAGGCCAGAGAACACCTTGGTAAATGAGACAGATGTTTTAAGAAACAAGCAAAGGGGACTGCCCAGACAGGTGGATCCATGGAGGGGGGCTCTCCCTTACATAGTGGTCTGCAGACTGAGAAAGTTGGGGCTGATGACTTGCTTGTCACAACTCCAAAGGAGATTAATGGTATCACTAGACAGTAAGCAGGGCATCTTGGTACTTAAACATGTCCCATTAGATTTGGGGAGAAACAGAAGAATCCTCCCTTTTCACCCCTCCCTCCCCAACTGCATTATTTGAGTTTTAACTGAAGGCAGATATTTCTGTGTTTTTAGCTCTTCCCTGACCCCAACACCAGGGGCGGCTCTAGAAATCGGGCTGCCCCAAGCAGCGCGGAGCGCTGCGCCGCCCTTCCCCGGTCCCGCGGCGGGTCCCCTCTTCCCACGGCTCCGGTTGAGCTCCTGCCGGCATGCCTGCGGCAGGTCCACCGGAGCCCGGGACCAGCGGACCTGCCGCAGTCATGCCTGCGGGAGCTCAACTGGAGCCGCGGGAAGACGGGACCCGCCGCAGTCATGCCTGCGGCAGGTCCGCTCGTCTCGGGCTCCGGTGGACCTGCCGCAGGCATGCCGGCGGGAGCTCCACCGGAGCCAAATGCCGCCCCCCCGGGAAACGGCCGCCCCAAGCGCCTGCTTGGCGCGCTGGTGTCTAGGGCCGCCCCTGCCCAACACTAGTGATTCCAGAAATCTCCAAACAATCTACTGCCACCTCTGTAATGCACAGAAGCTCCAATCCACCTCACCATCTCTAGGAAGGACCTAGCACCACTAACATTATCTCAGGAATCATCAGTCTTTGCTGCAATCAAAGTGGTCTGCGCTCCTCCCAAAGCCCAGGGATTTTAACAAGTCTTGGAGGCCAGCCCTGGCAGCTGTGAGAAGGATAATAAATGGTTTAATTGTAGTGATAGCAGTTCAGCAATCACTTTGCAATGCTTTAAAGTCAATGAAGTGATCAGGCCCTACATTGTCTCTAAACTATCTCTGCAAGAAAAAGGGTCTTAGAAATGTAGGGTTGCTCTACAAAAGGAATGTTATCAGTATAGTTAAACTGCTGTGGTTATACTGTTAGAACTCCCCATGTGGACACACTTTCTGCAAGAAGAATTTCTTTTTCCAGTTTAGTTTATGCAGCTTGTTATAAACTAAACCAGAAAAAAAAAAACCACTTCTTGTAACATAAGAGTATCTACGCAGGGAGTTATACCAATATAACTAGAGTCGTTATATAGTGCTGCTCCAGCACATGTTCCCATGTAGGCAAGCCCCTACTTAAGAAAGAAAAGGCTGAAATTCTCCATTACTTCTGTAGGTCTCTAAGGCCAGGTCTACACTACATGCTTACTTCGATATAACTACGTCGCCCCGGGGGTGTGAAAAATCCACACCCCTGCGTGACGTAGTTATACCGATCTTAACCCGCCCTGTAGATAGTGCCTCTCGCAGAGATGGAGTTATTAAGCCAACGGGAGAGTGCTCTCCCGTAGGCATAGAGCATCTTTACCAGAAGCACTAACAGCTGCTGCTGCACTGATGCAAGTTTTTAGGCTACGTCTACACTGGAAACTTCAAAGCACTGCTGCGGGAGCGCTCCCACAGCAGTGCTTTGAAGTGTGAGTGTGGTCACATGCACTCTCCCAGCGCTCTCGGTAATCCACCTCCACGAGGGGAATAGTTCCAAGTGCTGCTCCCAGTGCTTGGAGCCTGTCCACACTAGCACTTTAAAATGCTCAAACTTGCTTCGCTCAGGGGGGTGATTTTTCATCCCCCTGAATCAGCTATAAAATGTAAGTGTAGACAAGCCCCGAGTGTAGACCTTCCCTAAGACAAAGGTGACTCAGTAACCCTGGACTTTTTGAGCTTCAAAAAGTCTCTCTTCCTGCTGCTACTCATCTAAGAGGCCTTATCTTTACTAGGGAAAAAAAGGCACGTTCTTAATTTATGACCTGGCAAATGAACTTTTACTTACAATCCATCTATTGTGTTTTAGTTAATAACAGGTGTCAGTTTTGTTCTGAACCTATGTTGAGCTATTGGGCAATGGCTCATTCAGAGGGCAAGGCCTTCTTTGATTCAGCAGTTCTTGCTGGGTGGGAGACACAGATGAGAGCAAATCTGACAGATTCGTTTTTTCCTCTGTTTTACTGCAAATTCACTGCTGAGTGTATGGGGTGGGTCATTGGTTGCACATGTATATTTACAGTTAACAATCCAAATAGTTAAGTTAGGTGTGGCTGCAGTTTTTCAGTCTGATCCTCATATGATTTATCACTAGCTGATGATTGGCATTTGTTTCATTTTCTTTTTTGCTTGATTCAGGAAAGGAGATTTGCATACATACCCCCAGCTAGCATAAACCGATCAGCGCCTCAACATAATGAAACATTTTATTAAAGCTAATGTTAAAAAATTATATAATACATCGGTTGGGGAAAGAGTGTCTGTACATCTGCATATATTATTAAGATTATCGACAAATATAAAGTTAGTTTTTAAAAATCATATGACACATAGAGTACATAATCAGCCATAACCCAAATTTAGGTGAATAGATTTAACAATAGATATTAGAATAGAATAGATATTAGAATCTGAGTACTCGGGTACATCACTCATGAAAAGTTGTACAGAGATTTGGTTGTGGAAAGCAAAATATATCAATGAGTGGAGATTGTCCCTTAGTAATTGAGAATTAGGTAGATTGTCTATTTAGAAAATACAATCCACGAGGAAAGTATTTCAGTTACTTTCCTGACTGTGCTGCTCATCAGAACTCCAGCTCATCCCTCCTGGTATTGCCGATGTCTGGTGATGTGTTCTATGTAGATGTCCCTCGACCACCTGATGGTGTCAGACACCATAAGTTGCCACATCAGCCAAGCATAGCATTGAATGGTTCTGCATTTTCTCAGCACTCGCTCGTTACTGGGGTCCCATGCGCCAAGGCTCTGATGATCAGTGCTTGTGTCTGGACCTGGTAACCCTTAGCTCTCAAGGTTTCAACCAGAGGGGCATATTTCTCTACCTTTCGAACTCGGACATCGTGGAAGGCCGGGATCCTGTTCTCGAACAGCACTGTGATGTCCACCATGATGATCTTCTTCCAGTCCTTGTCAGTGATGACGATGTCTGGTCTCAGTTGGCTGTCAGTTCTGGGGATGGCGGAATTTACGGCAACCTTTCCCACGGATGGCGGGATGGCTCTAGCCAGGCGATCTTGGATGGTGTTGTGTCGCAGCTGCCAAGCTCTCGAATGGGGCTTGCAGCTACACAGGACATGGGGTAGTGTCTCGTTGGCATAGCCACACTTCCTGCATCATTTGTCCCAATTCCTGTGGCAGACGGCTCCATTCAGTGGGACGCAGTTGAGCCAGGCCCTGTGGACGAACCTCCAGTCGGCAAATCGGGTGAAGCTGCCCCGAGGAGGAAGTGGTTGCTGGCATCCCACTTGCACGACACCTTGAATGCCTTGCCCTGGTCCGGCTTCCGTTTCAGGTTTTCCACACATTGGCAGCAGATGGCATCCTTCAGGGTCCTCTCCACATGGTTCTAGCTCTCAGGCCTGGTCTACACTAGGGGGCGGGGTCGAACTAAGGTACGCAAGTTCAGCTACGCGAATAGTATAGCTGAACTCGAACTACCTTAGTTCGAACTACTTACCCGTCCAGACGCCGCAGGATCGAAGTCCGCGGTTCCCCCGTCGACTCCGCCACCGCCGTTCGTGGTGGTGGAGTTCCGGAGTCGAGGGGAGCGCATTCAGAGTTCGATATATCGCATCTAGATGAGACGCGATATATCGAACTCCAAGATGTCGATCGCTACCTGCCGACCCGGGCGGGTAGTATGGACGTACCCTCAGAGTGATGATAGTATTATCTGTATTCTTCACTTGTAGCACCAGGACTCCCAGCTCCTGGCACTTATGTCATTCATGTACTGAAGTTGATGTATATGTTATTCACCATAGGCCATGTGACACTATTGACATGAACTGTGACCGTACAGATCATTCTTCAACCAGGGTCCTAAGGCTGCACTTGGTCTTGTACAGAGAATGTCAAGTGGGGTGTCTATGGAAAGGTTGTAGTTTGCTGGTTATGATTATGCTGTCTGTATATGTGTATCATTTTTGTATTTGAAGTTATGAATATTCGCTATGTTCTTGTATCTCAATGTGTTTGATTCTAAGTAGCCTCAGTGAAGCATTTGGTCAGCTTCTTGAGAAAGGACTATTCTCAGTAAATGCCCAATCAAGAAACACTTAAACTGACAATGGACTTTGGGAGACACCAACCCACATCTGAACCTTCCTGGGAATGTTCAAACTAATGTGTGAACAATGGCGTCAGCCTGCAAAAAGCTGAATCATTCATAGACATGTGACTTGTCCAGCTGGCTACAAACTCCATCTTGTTGCTGTGACTTTGTACAGAAGAACAAAGGGGTTTCTGCCCACAAGAGAGAGAATATAAAAGGCCCTGGAAGCCCCTCCATTTTGTCTTCAGCTGGCTTAAGAGATGGCCTCTCCACCCCCAAGAGGTGCCTGAAAGAAACTGGAACAAAGGACAGTAACTACAGGGGTGTGAGTGATTGCTGCACCCAGACTAGGAAGGAGTCCAGTCTGTGAAAGAAGCTTATTGGAACATCTCTGGGGGTGAGATTTCATCTGTGTTCAGTTTCCTACTGTATTAGGCTTAGACTTGCAAGTTTTGTTTTATTTTGCTTGGTAACTTACTTTATTCTGTCTGTTATTACTTGGAACCACTTAAATCCTACTTTTTATACTTAATAAAATCACTTTTGCTTATTAGTTGACCCAGAATAAGTAGTTAATACCTGGGGGAGCAAACAGCTGTGCATATCTCTCTATCAGTGTTATAGAGGGTGGACAATTTATGCGTTTACCCTGTATAAGCTTTATACCGAGTAAAATGGATTTATTTGGGGCTTGGACCCCATTGGGAACTGGGTGTCTGGGTGCTGGAGACAGGAGTCCCGCTAAGTGGTTTTCAGTTAAAGCCTGCAGCTTTGGGGGACATGGTACAGACCTGGGTCTGTGTTTGCAGCAGGCTTGCGTTTCTGGCTCAACAAGACAGGGTTCTGAAGCTGGCAGGGAAAATGGGCTCAGAGGTAGTCTCAGCACATCAGGTGGCACTCCCAAGGGGGTTTCTGTGACCAACCCATCACAGGCCAAATCCTGCAAATCTCACTTAGAACTGGACCCTAAAGGTGCTGAGCATCCTCAATTCCTATCAACTTCTGTTGTAGTTGAGAGTGCTTCACACCACACGGGAATCATTCCACACCTTCAGGCCTTATGCAGGCAAAACTTTCATTGACTTTAATGAGAATTTTAACTCCACCAGAGAGGTCCTTTGGGGCCATCTGCCTGTCCCAAGTCAGGGTAAAGGAGGAGGGTTGGGCGTGGGGCTAGCAACTCCACCCTGTAAAAATCAGCTTGCTACAGAAACGCCAACAATAGAGTTAACAGAGACTTTTAGCCTGGAAAAAGAAGGGTCTTCAACTCGAAGATGCATGACGCTGGGTGGTGAAAGCCGCGAGGAAGCCACTAAGCCGATCACCCTTCTTGCAGCCAGGAGGATTACCATCGGCACATGGAACGTGAGGACCATGTACGAGTCAGGAAAGACGGCGCAGGTTGCAGCAGAGATGAGGAGCGGAAAAGAGGCCGCCCAAGAAATACCTGGCGACGCGACCTTCAGGTTGATAGCAAAAAAATGGGCTATACCTGGAACCAGCTAGAGCGAATGGCCCAGGATAGAAGACTATGGAGATCTGTTGTTGGCGGCCTATACCCCGGTTGGGGTGACGGGCATGAATGAATGAATGAATGAATGAGAATTTTGCATGTGTAGGAACTCCAGGATTTGGCTCCCCATTTTCATTAGTAATTGCTGAGAGATGGAGATCTGCCTGACTTTCACTGCAATGTTTCTTACCTAACACAGAACTCCATACAAAATAAATTACAGGGCCTCTGTAGTGACTGTTTTGGCAGGTGTGCAGTCATGTTGTTTAAATTAGCAATGATTTATTTTAATAAACCTCAGCTGAGAAATCTAAGCCAGAACAAAACATTCTATATGAACTAGATTTGAGGTTGATATTGTGTTTAGAAGTGTGGCCCATTAATACATGAAATCAAATCCTTTCTCATTAGCAAATCTATAACCTGATTACCTGATGACAAAGCGTGAGACTCTCAGTCGTTAATGAACAGCTACTGAAATAATCTTTTGTCAGCAAACAGACCTTTACAAACACTGGGGCGGGGAGGTGAGGGGAGGGTTTTTTTGGTGTGTTGTTTTTGTTTGTTTAAATGTGGCTTCCACCTATTTAGCTTCCTTAACTGCCAGCTAAAACTGTTAGTGCAGAGCCCTTTGTGATGGCAAATAGTGTCAAGTTTTTATCCCTGTTACATCACTGTAAATGCAGTTTCACTCAACTGCAGTCAGTGGAGCTGCTCATGTAAATTGGGAATTTGGACAACAGGTAGTCCGGGACTGATCCCATACTGAAGGCAATGCAAATTTTACTGGTGTGGGATCAGGCCCTTTATGGTAGAAAATTAAGGTTCTTAAATAAAAGTTAAATAGTCATTTGATTTAAAATACAGACTGTTAACAGAGTGATAAGTGAATTATGGCCTGAAGGCACTTTAAAACCTGGGGACTTTTCTCTCCATAACACAATTTGTATTGGTGGACTGTTATTTAGTGAGTGCACAATAAGAAATGGATCCAATAGAGCCCTTTGGGTCTAATCCAAAGACGCCCATTACCCTGCATCCTCTGGTGGTCAGTGAAACTGGTGGGGCTGGGATGTATAGTTGACTCAGGCAGCTAAAAGGCAGACCTCATTGATCTCTCTTCCCTCCCTACTTTTGGAGACAGTGAATAAATCAGAAGCTGCATGGTATTTGCAAACCCACCAGTTAAGCTCAATGTAAGGACTCTAAGCATCCTGTTGGATGATTGTGCCTTGGAGTACCAGCTTCTCCTCCATTGGGTTGACAGCCATCTTTCCCTGTTGGTGTGGTGATGTGTGGGCCTCATCTCCACTCCCACTTCCCTCCTCCTGTCACCATTATGGTTTGCTGGCCTCATGCGCTATTGGTTCATTTTTTGCCTGAAAAACGTCACCTAGCCGTCTCTTGACTTACTAACTCCATACTCCCGCCAGCTCAGCGTTCCTTATACTACGCTCCTAGTATTCTGCTCCCCCCATCCCCAGCATCTCCTTTTTGATGGCTTCATCTCCTTTCAACAGCCCCCAAACCATTTCAGCTTCAAGTTCCCCATAATATAAGTCCCAGCTCGCTCTCTCCTTTTTGTCTTATGGATAGGGCCCTATTAAATTCACGGACTGTGAAATCTGGCTATTGTAGTGGGGTTGCAGTAGTGCCACCCTTACTTCTGCGCTGCTGCTGGCAGCAGAGCTGCCTTCAGAGCTAGGTGCCCAGCCAGCAGCTGCTGCTCTCCAGCTCATCCAAGAGCTGGTTAAGAGATGACTTGGTCACCACCCAGCCCTACATGGGGAAGATATTTCTGATAGTAGATGCTTTTGAATGTAAAAGAAAAAGATTAAATGGTTGGAAATTGAAGCTAGACAAATTCAGACTGGAAATAAGGTTCAGATTTTTAACAGCAGGGGCAACTGACCATTGGAACAATTTACTTAACGGCATGGTGGATTCTCCATCACCTGAAGTCTTTAAATCAAGACTGGATCTCTTTCTACAAGATATGCTCTAGCCTAGATCAAGCAGATGTTATGAGTTTGATGCAGAAAGTACTGTGTGAGGTTTTATGTTAGCCAGACTAGATGACCACAATGGTCCCCTCTGACCTAAAAATCGATGACTCATTCTCACCCCTTTCCAACCACTCACTTAGCTGTTGCCTACAGGCCCAAGAGCTCCCACAATGGTGTTCAGTTTCTGCCAGCTGTGGCCATTCCTGCCCCACAACAGCCTCAGCAAATAAAGGGCACCAAAAAAATTGCAAACTAATGTTTTAATAACATTTTGTAAAAAAACAACTATTTTTAGTGTCTCACACAGATTCACCTGAAAAATCAAAGAATAAAAGGCAATCAGCAGACATACGCAATGTACTTGCACCTTCGGGGATTTTCACTGCTTTGATTTGCTACTCAGTGCCATCTACCTCACTCCGGAGAACTAGAACAGAAGGTATTCATTTGTGCTCTTCAGGGAGGGTGGGGGAAGAGAGTATTCTAAATTACAAATGCATGAATTACTATGGCTGGGTCATTGTCCAAGAGGAATGGATAAAGTTTCCTTGATAGCTGGTGTCATCTACTATTTGATTGTCAAGAACCAGTGATGAATTCAGCATGAACCCGAAATGCTCTCAAGCGGGGATAAAGTAGGGAGAACTACAAGGAGAACTGCTCAGGCAGACTCCTGAGTCTCCATGGAGCTTCATTGACTTCTGCCTGCCTGGTTCTTCTTGCAAGTTTGGGAACTAATTCCTTAAATCATCTCCCTCTTCCAATTTAGAATAATGCCTGTCTTTTGAGTCCAGACTGAGGTAGCTGATATTATTCCAGCCTCAGGCTCCTTTATGCCCAGACATATCCATTGGACAGAACTGTCTATCCTGGATGAAAATGATCCATACAGCTTTGTGTCATTGGCATATTCCTGACATTGCTATCTGTGTTGACTCACACTGTCAACACTAATGGTTTTTATTTTCTTACTTCCGTATTAACACCTTAGAATAACGTAACTGAAAGAATAATAAAAACCAATTCCCGTCAGTGCAGTTCACTTTCACTTCTATTTCTAGTCAGTGTCATGGTATTCTTCTGCTCTGGCAGAGTTCTGTTTGCATCTGCAGGGGAAGGTTAGATTAGACCTCAACCGAATTTATTGACAAAAATATAAAAGCAGTTATATTTATATTAGAGTGTGCAAAACCTCTCTCATTACAAAGTCTACATTCTGTGTGTAAAGCTAGTTGCAGAGCATGGATGACCCAAAGCTGAAAAGTTACAGTACATCCTGTACAGGAAACTAGTCCAGTCATGCCCTGCATGCAGTGTCCTTGGCTTTTGCAACATTGGGGATTGGTCCTGCTTTGAGCAGGGGGTTGGACTAGATGACCTCCTGAGGTCCCTTCCAACCCTGATATTCTATGATTATTTGAACCAATATCAAAGGCATGAAATTGAAAATTCTGGCTGAAGGTAACTATGATATGCTTCACATGCACATTGTGAGTATGCTTCAGGCATCTATTTTCCAGGGGCTTAATAGTAAAAGTCATATTCATTCTTTGTTAATATATCATAATGAATTGGCTAGTGTATATATGTTCAATTGTCCTCTAAAGCAGAGGTTCTCAAATTGTGGTCTGCGAGCTCCATTCAGGTGGTTCATGAATAGTTCCCTCTACGGTGCGTGCCTGGGTGGCCTCACACAATAGAATGAAGGGCCACCCACCTATTTAGTGGAGCCAAGCAGTGGAGTTGCTGTGATGTTCTCAGTGGTCATAGGGTGAAACAGTGGCCATGGTGAAGTTTTTAGGTGCCTTTAATTTGCTGCAATACTTGAATGCAGTGTATCACCTACCTGGTCTTCTGCAACAATTGCTCTCACCTCAGTTGTCCGTTCCTCCTTTCTAACAGATCTGATTTTTCCCCGTAATGGTTCCAACTATCTATTTCTGCCCCTGCAGTGTTGTTACATGAATTTGAAGGCAAACAATAGCTTGGTTCAATTAATTGGCACTTTCTCTTTATATCCTTCCTCTCCCCTATTGGCCACATCATCCCTAGTACAGGGCATTTGCTCTTTGCATGCCATAAGTAACCTGCTTGACAAGAAAGTCTTCCAGGGTTCAACGTTTCCTGAGGCTATGATAAAAAATTATCAGAACTCCCCTCTTTTCAATCATCTGCTCTCAGCTGAGCTCAGTAGAATCCAATGCAGAACAAGGCTAATGAGCAGAAACTTTGGATTCAAAACAGCACAGGGGGGAGACGAAGACCAGAGAATCTTCGCTGTGTAGGTTTTATAATCCTAGCATCCTTATTAGCATAGCTCAGTTTGATCCCTCCCAGTGTAATTGAATGCATGCTTACCCAGTCACGTAGATACCATAACATGAACACAGACAAATCTAGCACTCCCTCACTCCCCTCCTTCCTGTCAAGGGTTGGAATCAGAAGTCTCGTTATCAAAACAATTACTCGATAGCATATGAGTAAGCAGATGAAAGGAACTGGTCATAATGATCACATATTGTGCACTCTCTCAGGAGACCAAGCAAGCTGAGAAGAAACACTGATCAAATGTCTCCAGTGCTACTTATGTACAATTGGCAATTTCCAGGGGCGGCTCTACACAGGTATTCTGGGGTTCTGTGTGTGAAATTAAAAATGTCATTGCATGTTTGTGTCTGTTACTTCCAGGTCAAATTGCTCATTATTCCAAGGAAAAAGCTGGCTTTTCTAAATGCATATTCAAGCTCAGATAATTGTTTTTAAACCCCACAGGCCTGGTTAGAAGAGGGTGCAGAGGTCTAGCCATCAGCAGCACTGGAAAGAGGCAGATTGTCAGGATGCCTTCAGTGGTGCTGGGGGAAAATGTGTTTTTCATCTCAAAACAGCCTTACAACACCAGCTAGTGGGAGAGGGGGAGGACATGGCAAGGTCTTGGCCCCGGTGTTTCTAGAATGCATAATGCCAGTCAGTGCTATCACTCCTTGCACCTTGTGCACAAGGAATGCAAAAACAGGTTTGTGGCCTTTTCCTGAGCAGGTGCACCAGGTGGGGGATGGAGAAGGAATCGGCTCCTACATAGGAGCAGTTAGAACGAAGCCTTCCATTTAGCTTTTAGATTCCTGCTTCAGTCCTTTCTAGCTTGCTCACCAACACCAGTATTTATGATGCTACAGGCCAAGATCAGCCCATGTAGTTGCATTGTCTTTGGGTTCTTCCCTCAGTTGCAGCAGTGTGCAAGAGAGATGCCTGGGTGTAACTGATGGCAGCGTTCGGCCCTACAGTTGGAAATTGGGGGTCAATGGGAAGACTCCTATTGACTTCTGTGGGCTTTGGACTAGGCCTTTGAGTAATTCCACTGATGATGCATACGTTGGAATAGAATCCAGCTCTTCTTCTCTGAGCCCTGGAGAATTAGCCAAGAGGAGTGAAGAGCAGTGAAATCTTATTTCTGTCAGTAAAGTCAACAGCTATAACAACCATCCAGGAAGTGTCATTTCTACAATCACTTCTCTGAAAGTAACCTCTTAAAACAGTTGTACCACATACAGTCACCAGAGGGGGCTCTCTGGCTTTACATCCTGATCAGGCACCATGCATGCTGACTGTTACACAGTGCAAATTACTGAGTAGGGGTTTGTAGGGTTTTTGGTAAGGGCCATGCCCAGTCATGCAGAGCTCTTGCACTGGGCACAAAGAGGAGACAAGGCTGATGCTGACAAACTTGTTGTCATTCTTTAGGAGGAGGAGAAAAAGCAGTATTGCTATTTTGCTCAGATTCACCAGGGCAGTAATTCAGGAATCCCATTACCTTTCAGGATCAGAAGAGGTAGATTAAAATTAAAATGGTCCCAGCTAGTTCAGACAGCTGGAGAGCAGCACTGGCAAAAGGCTAGTGAATAAAACCCACCCTTTCCCGATCTTATTTTAATAATTTGCACTAATCTCAAAGGAGGATTTGCACTTTACAAAGGAGGTCAAATACCATTATTTCCATGGGGGAAACTGAGACAGAGATAAATAACTTGCCCAAGGCCACAGATCAAATCAGAGTTAGGAATAGAAACCAGGTCTCCTAAGTCCCACACCATATCCCTACAGTCCTGCCTGGATGAGCAAAAAAGTTTCTGAGTTTCAGTTGTGTTAGCTGAATCAAGTTAGCGTAACATGAATGAAAGATTTAAGGCATAGACTAAACTGCATTTGAAGCCATATTAACTGCTGACATTTACCCTTTATAGACATTAGCTTTGTTCCATTCCTCTGGAATGTCTCCAGGGTTCCAAGATTTGTTTAAAACAGCATTCATGCTTCAGAGCTTCTCAGCTAATTCTTTTAACACTCCTGGGTGCAAGGTATCTGCTTCTGCTGATTTTAAAAGGTTTGTTTTATACAGGTAGTTGCTATTTAACATCCTCCCTAGTTACGGATGGAATGGGAGCTATTTCATTGTAAGATCTGAATACATTATACTATGTCTTTCCAAATACAGAACAAAGAAATGCTTATTGAATATTTTTGCCTTTTCTGCATCATGACTGACCATTTTACCATCCTCTCTTAGTACCGGCCCAGTACCATTGCTAAGATTTGTTTGTTTGTTCCTGATGTATGTAAAGAATTCTTTCTTATTGTCCTTAACCCTACTAGCCATAGATTTTTTTCACTGATACCTTTAGCTTCTCTATCAGTCATTGGTATTTCCCAGCTATTCTTTGTATTCAGAGCCATAAGCGTCCCTGCAAGGTACTGAGGCCTGGTTTACACTAGAAAATGAAGTCAATTTAACTATGTCACTCAGGGGTGTGTAAACTCCACAACCCTGAGCGGCGTAGTTAAGCCAATCTTATCCCCGTAGACAGTGCTAGGTCGACAAAAGAATTCTTCTGTTAACCTACCTACCACCTCTCAGGGAGGTGGATTACCTACAGCGCTACAGAGACCCCTCCCATTGGCATAGGTAGTGTCTACACAGAAGTGCTTTAGCAGCGGTGCAGCTATAGCATTTCAAGTGTAGTCCACAGAGTGTCACAATTAATACAAGATGGAACTGATTGTTTAGCATAGGTAGTTAACACATATTGTAAGGAACCATTTAAGGTGAAAGTGGCCACCACTGCAGTCATAGGACCTCTGCAGTCATCGGACAAAAACACCTTTGCAGTCATATAGGACAAAAAAGGGAAGTTAGTGGGTAACAGATTGTTGTAACAAGCCATAAATGCAGGGTCTTTATTAAATCATGAGTTTTAGTGTCTAGCAGAGTTATGAATTTAAGCTCCCAGACTCGTCTTTTGGAGGTGTTGTGCAGGTTTCAAGGATGGAGATGGAGCGGTCAGATATGGAACGATCTTTGCTCTGTGAAAAGAGCTCACCCACAGGTGTTGCGGTGTTTTTGTCTTTTTTCGTTTTTCTGTGTGAGTTTATTCAAGAGCATAGAGATTGTCTGGTTTCACCCACATAGTTGTTATGGGGGCATTCAGTGCACTGGATGAGGTGCACCACACATTGTGAGAGGCATGTGTACGTAACCCTTCTGCCAGATGGAGTCAGCAGCAACAAGGGGCAGGTTCAAAACCATACAAAACAGAACCAGCTCAAGCCCCAACTCAGTAATCTGGGAAAACTAAACACCAGCCCTGGGCATGGCTCAGAGGCAATACTTCCCCTCTCGCAAGCACTGAGTCTGTGTGTAACAAAAGAGACGGTTTAATACAAGGGAAAGGGAACCAAGCATTAGTTTGGGAAAACATCACAACCACATTCAAAAGCACACAACCATTAGCAAGTATCAGAGGGGTAGCCGTGACAAACCCAAGAAAGAAACCAATAGGTCTCCACTGGCCATCACATACAGTCCCCAGCTCAGACCCCTCCAATGCATCATCAGGGATCTACAACCCATCCTGGACAATGATCCCACACTTTCACAGGCCTTGGGTGGCAGGCCAGTCCTCACCCACAGACAACCTGCCAACCTGAAGCATATTCTCACCAGCAACTGCACACCGCACCATAGTAACTCTAGCTCAGGAACCAACCCATGCAACAAACCTCGATGCCAACTCTGCCCACATATCTACACCAGCAACACCATCACAGGACCTAACCAGATCAGCCACACCATCACCGGTTCATTCACCTGCACGTCCACCAATGTAATATATGCCATCATATGCCAGCAATGCCCCTCTGCTATGTACATCGGCCAAACTGGACAGTCTCTAAGGAAAAGGATAAATGGACACAAATCAGACATTAGGAATGGCAATATACAAAAATCTGTAGGAGAACACTTCAACCTCCCTGGCCACACAATAGCAGATTTTAAGGTGGCCATCCTACAGCAAAAAAACTTTAGGACCAGACTTCAAAGAGAAACTGCTGAGCTCCAGTTCATCTGCAAATTTAACACCATTAGCTCAGGACTAAACAAAGCCTGTGAATGGCTTGCCAATTACAGAACCAGTTTCTCCTCCCTTGGTTTTCACACCTCAGCTGCTGGAACAGGGCCTCATCCTCCCTGATTGATCTAACCTCGTTATCTCTAGCTTGCTTCTTGCTTGCTTATATATACACCTGCCCCTGGAAATTTCCACTGCTTGCATCCAAAGAAGTGGGTATTCACCCACGAAAGCTCATGCTGCAAAACGTCTGTTAGTCTATAAGGTGCCACAGGATTCTTTGCAACCATTAGCAAAACACTAACCCCACCGTATGTTAGGCAGTGTCCTTTGCCTCAGTTTCCTACCTTGCAGTGGGAAAGTTCAACAAATGAATGTCCCTCTAGCACATGGCTCCCCTCTCCCTCTGCTGCACCCCACTCACAGTTGGCGGTCCTTGGGTAGTGAAGTTCAGAGATGTGTTTGCAGGGGTTCACCACCCACCCCAGAAAAGGGGGAGGGAGTGTCAAGCAACATCTCTGTGCTCGCCGTGCACCTCGGCAATTGGATGTTTGCTGCTGCCACTGCTGCTTTTCGTTGCTACCACTGGTCGCTTGCTGCTGCTGCTGCTGCTTTTCTGTGCCACCGCTGGTTGCATGCTGCTGCCATTGAATGCTCACTGCCACTTCTGCAATGCCATGTTTTAAGTTTCCACCCCTTCACCCTGGTCTTCATTGATTTCAGAT
Source organism: Mauremys reevesii (assembly GCF_016161935.1). Taxonomy (NCBI): domain Eukaryota; kingdom Metazoa; phylum Chordata; order Testudines; family Geoemydidae; genus Mauremys; species Mauremys reevesii. The sequence goes on along the minus strand of NC_052625.1, from coordinate 179,053,784 downwards.
CTTAGCAAGTTTGCTGGGTAGGAGAGAACTGTACTATGAACAAAGCTTCTGCATTGATTTTCGTTTCACAACAACACCAGATTAAAGGTATAATCCCTAAACCTGTTTATCAGTGATTCAGCTCTGACCACCACTGAACAGAAACAATGACTTTCAGTTGAGTCTAATTATCTCTGCCTAAGCACACTAGAAAAGTAAAATACTGTCTGGCACCTTTCTTGGCAAAATCCCCACCCACTAGCTAGAGGCATCACACACTCACTAGGCTTTGGCATCCCTTCCCCCTGCTTAGCAAGTGAGGGTCCAGTTAGGGTGACTTCCTCAATCAGAGCCGACTAAATACAGTTCTGCTGCCCTTTACTCATACAATAAGGATAACAACATGTCATTACCCCTGCACTCAATAACTACAGTGATTTGTAACCCAACACCAGCCTAAAGTGATCATTTTGGCAAAGCAGCTCCATCATGCTGCATATCTAGGCAGAGTGGGTGTGTCTGTGTAAACATGTCTGTTTCTGAAGTCTTTTCCCCCAGCTCATCACTAGATGTCAGGAGAGAGCTCATTCAGACCCTGCTTACATCTAGGACCCAGGGATCTTGAAAGGTGTGTTGTGGGGGTATTGATCATTGTAGCAGTGGAGATATGTCTGCAGGTTTTGCATCTGTTGTTCTGGCGGGGTCTGGTGCAGTGTTCATTTGATGTGTCCTGGTAGAGTACAGCAAGTTAAAGAAGTATGGGCTGGATGAATGGACGGTAAGGTGGATAGAAAACTGGCTAGATGGTCGGGCTCAACGGGTAGTGATCAATGGTTCCATGTCTAGTTGGCAGCCGGTATCAAGTGGAGTGCCCCAAGAGTCGGTGCTGGGGCCGGTTTTGTTCAATATCTTCATTAACGATCTGGAGGATGGTGTGGACTGCACCCTTAGCAAGTTTGCAGATGACACTAAACTGGGAGGAGTGGTTGATACGCTGGAGGGTAGGGATAGGATACAGAGGGACCTAGACAAATTAGAGGATTGGGCCAAAAGAAATATGATGAGGTTCAACAAGGACAAGTGCAGAGTCCTGCATTTAGGACGGAAGAATCCCATGCACTGCTATAGACTAGGGACCGAATGGCTGGGCAGCAGTTCTGCAGAAAGGGACCTAGGGGTTACAGTGGACGAAAAGATGAATATGAGTCAACAGTGTGCCCTTGTTGCCAAGAAGGCTAATGGCATTTTGGGTTGTATAAGTAGGGGCATTTCCAGCAGATCGAGGGATGTGATCATTCCCCTCTATTCGGCACTGGTGAGGCCTCATTTGGAGTACTGTGTCCAGTTTTGGGCCCCACACTACAAGAAGGATGTGGATAAATTGGAGAGAGTCCAGCGGAGGGCAACAAAAATGATTAGGGGGCTGGAGCACATGACTTATGAGGTGAGGCTGAGGGAACTGAGATTGTTTAGCCTGCAGAAGAGAAGAATGAGGGGGGATTTGATAGCTGCTTTCAACTACCTGAAAGGGGGTTCCAAAGAGGATGGATCTAGACTGTTCTCAGTGGTAGACGATGACAGAACAAGGAGTAATGGTCTCAAGTTGCAGAGGGGGAGGTTTAGGTTGGACATTAGGAAAAACTTTTTCACTAGTAGGGTGGTGAAGCACTGGAATGGGTTACCTAGGGAGGTGGTGGAATCTCCTTCCTTAGAGGTTTTTAAGGTCAGGCTTGACAAAGCCCTGGCTGGGATGATTTAGTTGGGTTTGGTTCTGCTTTGAGCAGGGGGTTGGACTGGATGACCTCCTGAGGTTCCTTCCAACCCTGAGATTCTATGATTCTATGATTCTATGAGTACTTCTTGGGGGGAGAGCAGAGAGAAACACCCCTGGCTACTCCAGTAGAACAAAGCAGCTCAGTGTGCAGTTGTGTACAATATGGACATGCTGTAAAAGAAACAGCAATATTTTAACTGGCAACTCTAGTAAGTCATTACATGTAAGGAGTGCAAGGAACTCTAGAACGTAATGGTGTGTTTGGTAATACTGCCACCTAGTGGAGAAGAAACAGTTGAACTAAAATGGCTAGAAGCTTGTGCTTGCATCATAAATGGTGTAAAAATAAAGTGCTGTGTTATCACAGTAGCTCCCTTCACTCCCCTTCTCATTAGTGTACATTGGTGTAGCACAGGGATAGGCAACCTATGGCACATGTGCCAAAGGCGGCACGCGAGCTGATTTTCAGTGGCACTCACACTGCCTGGGTCCTGGCCACTGGTTCGGGGGGCTCTGCATTTTTATTTAATTTTAAATGAAACTTCTTAAACATTTTAAAAACCTTATTTACTTTACATACAACAATAGTTTAGTTCTATATTATAGACTTATAGAAAGAGACCTTCTAAAAACGTTCAAACGTATGACTGGCACGCAAAACCTTAAATTAGAGTGAATAAATGAAGACTCAGCACACCACTTCTGAAAGGTTGCTGACTCCTGGTAGCATGTCCCTGCACCCTGCCTGGACAAGGGTAAGAACAACAGATCCAATTTAAAGTTTCTAATTCTGACAAGCTGTCTCAGCCATGCAAGGTAATCATGATATTTTTTTTGTTAACCCTATTATCTAGAGAGTCTTATGAGAAGCCGCACAATTACAAAGTCCGCAGGGCACATCAGTCACCAGATCAGAGTTCTTTCCCCTTCCAAAAGAAAATGCGAGTTCCCCCCCACCCCCGCCACTGATTTGGATCTATCCTTGATCCTCCACACCTTTGTAACCTCTCAGCTAGACTGTTAGAACAGGCTCTACCTGGGTGCCTAGCAGAAGCCACCCTGAAGTTCTGACTGACCCAGAATGGAGCCACCTACATAAGAGCATAAGATCGGCCAAACTGGGTCAGACCAAAGGTCCATCTAGCCCAGTATACTGTCTTCCGACAGTGGCCATTGCCAGGTGCCCCAGAGGGAATGAACAGAACAGGTAATCATCAAGTGATCCACCCGCTGATGCCCATTCTCATCTTCTGGCAAATAGAGGCTAGGGACACCATCCCTGCCCATCCTGGCTAATAGCCATTGATGGACCTATCCTCCAAGAATTTATCTTGTTCTTTTTTTAACCCTGTTATAGTCTTGGCCTTCACAACATCCTCTGGCAAGGAGTTCCACAGATTGGTAGGGCAAAGTGAACACATCACACCTGTTCTCTGCTCACTGCACTGACTGGCTGGATATGATTTGAGTTACTTGATACCTTACATAAATCCCTGGATCCCAGATCCAGATGACATTAAGAACCCCCAGCTCTGACCCACCCTACGATCTATACTCATTCAGAATTCTAGAATGAGAGCCAGCTCTGCAGCTGATGTAAGTCTGTATTACACTAATAATGGTAATTCACCAAATTATACCAGCTGAGGATCTGGCCTTTGATTTCCCATGTATGAATCCTGTCGAGGGCAGTGGCAAAGCACTCTCAATAGTTGGCTTGCACCTTTCCAGTCCATGCTCTGGGGGAATATGATTGAGCACAAACCTAGCCACATTTAGAAATGACTGCAAGACAAACACTACTTTTCCCAGGCCTTCCAAACTGCTTGAATCCTGGTTTCCTAGCTGACAGGTAAAGCTGCAGGCAGCAAGGGACCATGGTATTTGTTCTCTCCTGTCGAGATCTTGAATGCCTCAAGTTAGGCCTGGTAATACCACAGTGATGGCCCCCAAAGGACAGCAGTAGTAAAATGGTAATGTTAGCCCTATAGGCTAGTAGTTGCTTTACCGCTGTTACAATCTTTATATTTTTATATATTATGTCATCTTCTGTCTCTGTACTTACTCTTTGAGGCCCTGATTCAGCAGGACATGTACGCACATGTTTAAATCCCATTGACTTCAATTGATTTCATTGGGATTTAAGCACATGCTTAAAATTAAGAATGTGCTTAAGTGCTTTGCTGAATAGGGTTGGATTTGAGAATATGCTTAAATGCTGTGCTGAATTGGAACCTAAAAAGTCACTGTGTGTGTACATTAATCAAATTTGCTATATTATTTGTGTAGGGTTTCAGTCTTGCCAGAGAGGATTTAGGCCAGGTTATAGAGGGGAAGGCTACAAATTTTCAGTTTATAAACCAGTGTTCCCAAATACAGAGCCACATGATGATTCCCAGTCAGTAAGAAAGGATTCTCATACGAGTTGCAAGTTGTAAATCTCTTCATATTCTATGCAGTGGGGCCATTGATTGGGCTTCTAGGAGCTACAGTAACAATAAAATAGTAATATTAGAAGAAACTCCGGTAGGTAGAAAGGAACAGAAAACAAAACCAGACGTGTGGTATTTTATTTCAGCCTCAGTGATCTTCATTCACAATCATTAACCAGTGCTCTCCAAGTCCATTGCATGTGTACTCACTAGAGTCAGGAAGTTCAACCCAGTGTCACCTCCCAGTGGCAACATTACCACTGCCATTAACTGTCTCTAGTTTGACTAGAGACTGAAGAAATGTACAGCTTTGAACAGGCACAAAAATCACATCTTCCTGGTGGGGCTCAGAATGCGGTTCTGTTTGTGAATTTTGTTTCCTGCTGGATTTGGGTCGAGTACTTTTGCAGCCTGATCCTGAGAGGCAGCAGATGTATCATAGATGGGCTTGGCAGAATTCAACTGTTATTTTTTCATAATTTTGATGGATATTAGCCATGTTTATTTTTAAGCATATTTTTCTATATCTATCTATTTTCATTTTCACAATTGTGGGATGCTAGACCATAGGTGGGTGAGACAATAATTATTTGATTACAATAGACCTAGCAATTCAAAAAGTTAGAGCTTTGTAACCATTAAACAAATTTTCAACATCACATGTCAAAATATAGAGTGTAAATATCCTCAAATCAAACTCTAGTAAATTCTTAAGCAACAGTTTTCTTACTTTGCCTACATGTACATTTCGATTGTTATCAATGGAAAAAAATTCTTTGGGTTGTGTGTGTAGGATGAAATTGACATTTACCAACATTTACTGATAAAAAATCTAATCCTTACAAGCCTAATCATAGACAAGACAGACAACAAACTGATGACTCAGAACTCCCATTAAAGTCAATTAAATTTGAGGGCAGTCCACTATCTTTCAGGAAGTCCTTGCAGAATTGGTTTCTTAGATTATGTTTTTGGGACCTTATTTCTCATCTTCAAAAGGCTCATCAAGTGTTTAGTGCCAGCAAACCCTTGCTTTGAGTGATCCTAACATATCCTCATCGTTTTTTATAATTTTGTGATTCTTGGTAACTTTTGCAAAATGGGTTTTGGTTATTACAGTTCTTTAACTTAGAAACAACTAAAAATGGGTATTTTTTAAAACTGTGAGGGGTGGGGTTAAAATGTTAGTGTATTGGGCAGCATGAAAGGATGCACAAAAGTGGGAATTATTTTACTTGTCAACGGTTGAAGGGGCAGGCGGGTTTTCAGTCTAAATTAGGAGGGGGACAGTTGTGTTGTAAGTGTTGGAATGCTCTTGATGTGCTAAGCAAGCTTGCACAAAACCTTTGACTTTACCAGTGTCTACTACTATACTATCATTTTCTGCAATGATGACTTAAAGGAGGAGCACATGCTGCTGATGACTATCCACTTCTTGCCTCTTTGGCCTGAGCGATTAGCCAATATTCAGGGCCTTACAGGGTTGCTCAGAGGAGAAACTGATTATACAAATCAGGTTCATTCTTTGGTGCAATTTTGTTTATAAACAAAGAATGTGCTCAAAGTGCTGCTTTCCTGAACGCATTAGAAACAAACAGCAGTAGTTTCCTTGCTCAGGAATCCCCAAGTCTGCCTCACCGGCAAGTTCTGTACTCAAAAAGTTATCAGGGTCACATTCATTCTGCCTCTACCAGGCTGCCAACCCAAACTGTTAGCCCTTGTATTTGCATTCAAAGCCCTCCGCCTACGTGGCTTACTCTGATCAGACCTCACCATGCAGCCCATTGCCTTGGGTAGCGGCCTCCATTGTTTCCACATATCTCACTATGTAAATGGTGCTTAACTGGTCCTTCCACTGAGCCTGAAAAAGAGGAGTTAGCACACCCAGGGGATTTAACCAGGTCTGTGACTGTCAAAGACCCACTTGATGGCAGTCATTAGCACCTTACACAATAATTTAGTGAAATTCCCTGCCCATCTCTGATCAACACCGCCTATGGTACTTAAACCCACAGGTGAAATCCTGGCTACACTGATGTTAATGGCAAGATTCCCACTGACTTCAAGAGAGCCAAGACTTCTTCTATAGTCATTTGGCCTAGAGACCTGGAGTACTAATAGCTGAATCATAGTGATGGGCTCTAAGCATCTGAGAAGGGAAGAGTTTATTTGCAATGGAAGTACTGATACAGCCTTGGGGGTGAATTCTCCCCTTGATGAGCATTCTCATTAGTGTTAAGAGGAGTTACCTACACTGCAGAGATCCCTGGTGTTTGGGAAGAGGCGAGATAGCTTCAATCTCATGTTCCTCTTTCTGAATGTTTTAGGCCATGTTTACATTACACAAATAAGTCAACTTATGTTAGGTTAACTTACAGCCACGGCAGTAATTACTGTGGTTTTTCATGACCACACAACCCTCCTGCTGGTGGTGCGTGTCCTCACCAGGAGCACTTGCACCAGGGGCACTGGAACAGGTGGGGTAGGGGGCCATGGCCCTCTCACTTTTTACTGGCCATAAGGCAGGGTGAGCAATGGGGTGAAAGGGGCAGAGAGGAGCGAGCAGGGGGGAGTCTTGGGGGAAGAGGCAACATTGGGGTGAGGCCTTGGGGGATGGAATGTTGTGGGGGGGGGGGCTGGGAGGAATGGGCAGTGCGAGGGTGGGGCCTTGGGGAATGGGATGTTGTGAGGGCAGGGGCTTTGGAGGAATGGGCAGTGCGAGAGTGGGGCCTCGGGGGATGGGATGTTGTGAGGGTGGCGGCTTTGGAGGAATGGGCAGTGTGAGGGTGGGGCCTTGGGGAATGGGATGTTGTGAGGGCAGGGGCTTTGGAGAAATGGGCAGTGTGAGGGTGGGGCCTCGGGGGACGGGGCGGTACGAGGGTGGGACTCGGGATAGGATGTTGTGAGGGCAGGGGCTTTGGAGGAATGGGCAGTGTGAGGGTGGGGCCTCGGGGGAGTGTGAGGGTGGGATGCGGGGGAATGGGAGGTGCAAGGGCGGGGACTCGAGGAGAAGGGGTGGCCCTAGAGCAAGGCCTCAAGGGGAATGGGCGGAGTGAGGACAGGAGCTCAGGGAGAAGGGGTGGCATGAGGGCAGAGCCTTGGGGGCAAGTGGCGGGGTCACAATTCAAGCACTGCTGCCCCCCCACACACACACACTTCTGCTGCTCCTGGCTTGCACCGACTTCAGCCTGGGATCTCAGCACCAGCCAGCGAAGTTCCAGCTCTCAGCACTGCTGGGGCTCAGAGCTAGAACATACAAACACTCCCCCACCCCCCGCTCAATTTCAAAACAGGGACCCTTCCAGCAATAGCATTGACATTCTTGTCAATTTTATGACTCTGTCGGTCAGCCACCCTGACAGCCAACAGGTGACATAAGTAACGCAGTGTCTATACAGATACTGCGTCACCAGAGCTATGTCGATCTAAGCCTTATGCCTCTCGTTGAGGTGGATTTACTAGGTCGGCATAGCAGGCAAGGTACAGTGGTGGGAGGAACACTGTAGCGTGTATGCTTACATAGGGCTTGTCTACACTGTAAAGTTATTGACAAAACTTTTGTCTTTCCCGGGTACTTAAAAAATCCCCCTCGCGAAAGACAAAAGTTTTGCCGACACAAGTGGCAGTGTGAACGCAGCTTTGCCGGCAGGAGTGCGACAAAGCTAACGCCGCTCGCAGGGCTAGAAATATTTGCCGACAAAGTACTGAAAAAGAGCATTTTTTACACATGCTTTTAGCGACAAGGCTGTGTTGACACAACCTTGTTGCTAAAAGCTGTGTGGTGTAGACAAACCCATAGTTAGGTTGACATAAGCTGCCTTACATCGACTTAACTTTGTAGTGTAGATATGCTCGTAGTGATTGGGAAAATGAAGAAGTGTCTTATGGCTGAACAATATTTCCTGTTACCACCACCAACCACCAGGCTGGGAGGAGAAGATGCCTTTTAGTAATGCATTTGTGCTGCTATCATATGGAAGTGCTAATATTTAAGTTTTAAGTCAAATAAATACTTTATTGCACTAATAACATTTTCAAAATATTACAGAGAATCAGTTTGTCTAGTCTGTGTATTTCCAGCTGTCTTCACTGTGTCCCTAAAAGCCAAGATGAATTAATTTCTGCTCTGGTCTTTAGCCTGCAGCAGCCGTTCAATAATGATTTACATCTGCATTACAGAATTCCACAAATGGGCTTCAGAAGTTTGCTAAGGAGCATGGAATCAGCATGAGTCTATTACTGAGTTTTTAACATCACTGTCAGTAACTGATCAGGCATAACATGTTTCCTGATCCTTTCACAATACAGAAATATAATTATGGTTCCTTATAGTAAAGTTCTTCACTTTCACTGTGTACTTGTCCATTGGCTCAGTATAAAAGATGTTGAATGTGCAACAATCAAAAATGCACAGGGCCAAATTCCCCATTGTGAATAAATTCCAGGGAAGTAAATGAACATTAGGGATATATTAGATTCATAGCCTGTAAGTGACCTAAACAGCTTAGTTTTTCAAGCCAATCAACTGGTGCCCAGCTAACCACTCATGTGGATTGTGCAGAATATTTTTTCTACCAGAAAAACAGTTTATTTCACTCAAACAATTGGCTGCAGCAAGGGGCAGCAACTGCTCAGAAGTGCAGTGTTCTCTGTTGATTCCTTCACTCCGTTTTCATTTTTGTCTGGAAACACATAGGATTTGTATTCCCATATTTACTGTGAGTACAAAATAACAGCTCATACATAGGTCCTAAAGCGATAGAACAAAAGTAAAGTCACTCTAACAGTCCAGACATTGACATGTACAATTATGATGACATGAAGAATAACAGCTTACACATGATATCCGATACAGAATTCAGCTGTCCACCTTCTCCATGGCTTAGACTGCCATGAGCACATCAGGCTCATGATCAAATCCCTCCACTAACTACCAGTCAGCTTCCAATGCCAGATTGAGGCTTTGGTCCTAATTTTCTGAGCATTTAATGAATCAAGCCCCAGCTATATTAGTGCCCAAATTTCAATATATGAACAATTATTGACAGCTGTAACCGCTAAGGCAGACCACAAAGGTAAGTATCTGCTTTGCTGAAGTGAGGCCATGTATCCAAGAACTTCAAGGAGTCCTACAGCAAAACCAAAGAACACAAGACTTGACTTTCCTGGTTTTTCTATAGTAAAAAATGAGAGACTTTCTCCGTCCTTTAAAAAAAAGACACTTCATAATGCATACAAAAAGATAAAAGCCCATTCTTCAATAAATCCTTTGTGAGTCACTTTAAATCAGGTAATATAACTTATTAGGAAGATTAACATTTTATATGATTACTCATCACTGCACTTAACAGTTCTTTGCATGCTTTTACAATATAATGTTTTAGGGAGTGGACTGCTTATAATTCAAAAGTGAACTTTTCCCCCCTGGATCAAGAGCAATATACATTTCTGAAACATTTCCCTTGAATGAAGCTGGAAAAAATCTCACTTCCAATAAAATCAGACTCAGTAAATCTGTAGACTACACAAATCCTTTTACCCTATTACAGTTATTCCACATTCACTGCTCCTCCCAGGACAAATGGTTCAAGTGCAAAGCTAAGTATTATATAATTCCATAACAAGAAAGTAAATATCTCATAAGAGCCTACTGATTTACATTTGCATGCAGTTTAAGCACCAGGTATAACAATGACACTTTCCATCCAAGAATCTCAAGGGCTTTACAAACAATTCATTCATAACATTTTGAGTTTGGAAAAAAAGCTAGTTTTTGGTGAAACATTTTTTCATTCAAAAAAATTGTGCCCAGCTATAGTTACTACTACAGATAAAAAAAATTGGCGTTTGTTTCAACGTCAAGATTCCACAATATATGTGGCATCGTCTCTCTTCACACCTGGCTCTTATACTGTATAGCTGCTAATCCCTATGTTTAAATTATGACCTTTCACAACAGAATATGGAACACAGGTGCAGGAGCTGAAATGCCAGCTGTGTGCTAGTACCTCCAGGTACCATAGAAGTGTAAATGACAACTCCAAGTGATTAATTTTTGTTCTATATATTCAAGACATTGAGCCACCACTGCATTCTTCACAAGCACAGTTTCTCACTTGCCCAGCAGCAGAAAGCATGAATTTAAGGCTTGCTGGCAAGAAATTTAATTTCTACGTGCATTTTGTCTGATGAGCTAATTGGATTCTCATTTTAAACTTAAACAACTTTTTGAGGGAAGTCTTGCTGGAACAGATGCAGAACAAAAACAAAACAAAAAACTATTTCCTTCTTTCAGACGTAATGCTGTTGTTGCTATGTCGACATTCTGAGTTGCTGCAAAGAGCCCTTGGGCTCTCTCCTGCTTTGGGCCTGTGCAAATCATAGGCCTGAATACATTTATTAGTATGTGAATTTCACTGGATCAAGCTTCACTGGCAAGGGTTAAAAGGCTAATTCATTAATAATATAACAAAAATTAACCAGAATTAGACCCCAACGGAGCAATGAGTTTCACAGTGTTGCCAACTCCAAGCATTCAGAACTCATGAATGAGGCCCAAAATCATGAGAGAGGCTTCAAAATCATGAGATTTTTTTAATGCTATTTTTTGGTTATTTTTTATTTGGCTTCTGGTATTTGAGCCCTTAGGGTGCGCTGTTTCAAACCTTTCTCTGTAACCATTGGGGCTAGACACTTATTTTTAAATGAAAACTGAGATTCTCACATAATCACATGACTCAAGGAGCTGGGGCTTTTATAAAAGCACCAAATATCATGAGACTTTTGATAACATTGCAAGATATGGTAGCAGTGGATCTACCAGTAGTCCATTGTATTGGCAGGTCCTTACTCTTCAGGATAGAGACTGTGGGTATGTCTATGCTTCGAGGTTAAGGGATAATTTCCAGTTCAGGGAAACATACCCACACTAATGCTCATCGAGCTAGCTTTCTAAAAACAGAGCGTAGCCGTGGCCGCGCAAGGGGCAGGCCACCCACGTACATGTCTAGTGTCTCAGCTGGGGATGTGATCCGGGCAGCTAGCCTCTCCTGCTGCCACAGCTATACTCTATTTTTAGTGCACAAGCCCAGATATATCTCCTCAAGATGGGAATTACACCCTGTTACAGGGTAGCTCACCTTTTATGGCCAGAGGGCTGAGGCTAGCCAACCCTACCCTGATTACTGAATGAGTCCCACTGCAGAGGAATCAGGTGTTTCTGGTATAAAAGCAGCAGAAAGCTGCAGGGTGGGGGAATCCAGGAAACTGTGGCAATGCCTGGCAAGAGTAAGATGGGGTTGGGGGCTAGAGGGCCGATAGGCCTGAGAACTGAATCAATTGGATCCTAGGTGGAGAAGGTTTAATTTCCTTTGGATTGTGTGGAGTTTGTTTAAGAAGCCCTGAGGGGGCGCTCTAGAGGCAGAAGGTGGCAGTTGTCTCTGTTACACACTCCCAGCTCAAAATGTAGCTATATCCTGTGTCTTCCAACATGTTTGTATACCCAGTGGGTTCCCCATCCTGACTGAGGACTCTGGGCATTACCTCAGTACTTCTGTTAATAATAAATGAACCATGGAATAAGAGAGCTACCCAGTGAGATTGCTTTGCTGTTTACATGTAAGAAATTAATGTCTATGTACAAGAGGTATTTTGGTCCTTTATGTGGAGTAAATGTAGCTTCCCTATAGCTGTTAAAATGTATTAGTCTTTTACTTACAAAAATTTCAATTCCTATTGTATGTAAATGGCAGCACGCATACCTAATAAAAGCACACTGAGCAAAAATTATTACATTATTCTTTCACCTAAAATAAGGAATTAAAATGACCTATTAAAAATTCATTAATAATGACAAGTAATGTTTTTTTTTAAATACATGATTTATTACACATCGTGTGAAGAAAGCCAGATGCCAGTTTTAATTCAGATCAGTGGACAAGGTTATGCATTTAGAGTATACACACCCCTCAGACCTCAAGTGGCATGCTCTTTGATGTCTTCTGGAGAATGATTATTGTTATCTACCCAAATCACTTTGCAGTTTGGTTCTGTCTTCCAGTGTGTTTACTTCTCTTCTAACTCCAGCCACATCAGCAAAATTGATCACCCTTTAATTTACATGAAACAAACACCTCACCAAAGAAGACAAGTTAGCAGAGTTTGTTGTGCCGTAACCCAGACACATATTGTAGCCACATCCCATGGAGCCCTTCTTGAAGACTTACACCTGCTCAAGTGAAACTTTTTAGGAGAGTGGCGTCAATCTCTTGTTTCAATTGTGTGTATCTCTCCATTGCAATGGAGGTAGCTCCATGGACCTGCTTGGTCATTGTATATGTTCTATGTGCTTTGGCCTCAACTTGAGAAGAGTGCTGTGTACACACTATAGTAAGTACTAAGTAACAGCAATTGCTATTACTGAAATCTGGGGGAGCAGCAGACAGTTAAAGATATTGTTAAACACAGAATTCATACAGCCACTTGTTTCTTGTGAGACATCTGATTGGGACTTTGTCTATCTAAAGCCGGATCTTCAGCAGGTGTAAAATGGTGTGGGTTCATTGACTTCAATGGAGCTATGCCAGTTTACACCAGCTGTAGTTCTGTCCCCTGGATATTTATATCACATTCAGCACCCAGCTATCCATGTGAGAAAATGAACTCAGATCAAAACCTTTTCACTCAGGTACACGCCCATTAGACTTTTAGCAGCATAATTTTGATTTACAGTAAAGTATGAACATTCTTTAATGCACATTCTTCAAATATTGAACATTCTGAACAGTATGAACATTCTTCAGCATATGAACATTCCTCAAAGTCAGTGCATGAAACTGGTATCACAAAACTGTTGTGCTTGACTCCTACATCATTAATATTATTAGCATTTTTATTTGTATGAAGGTAGCACCCAGAAGGCCCAGCTGAGACTGGGGCCTCACCATGCTAGGTGCTGTACATAAATATCCCTGCTCCAAAGAACTTACAAACAAAACAGATAAGAGACGGGGAAAAGAAATAGAGGTAAAGTGATTTGTCCAAGGTCACACACCAGGTCAGTGGCATAGAATCCAGGTCCTCTAACTTCCACTCCACTGGCTTATCCATTAGATCATATTTCTTCTCAAATACCAATGACTATTCAGAAAAATTTTCTTTTAACCTATCTAACTATCCTATTCAGTTTAAAGCTGCCTGGGCATTAAATTGACTTATAACTTCATGTGTACAGGAGTACTAAATCACAACTTTTTACCTCAGTTATTATAATTAGGTCTCATAAACAAGATCATAAAGATTTAACAACAATTATACTATTATCTTAATTAATCTTCAGCTCCGCATCCTAATCTGCAAAAGTCTAATCACTCATCTCACCTGAAAGAACTAGATTTCTGTCCCAGTTTTAGCACTTCTTGATTAAATCACTGACTTTTTGTCTCTTGCTTGGTCCTCTGCATTTACTTTGCTGGAACTAAGGAGGTGCTGCATTTTTTGCACACATTTCCATCCTGTCCCTCTTTCTTAATTTTACTCCACACACTTGGTTGTTGAGGATCAACATTCTGTGAAACCGTTCCTTGTTCTATCGTAGGTTATATTGTAGACACATGCACATCTCCCATTAGCATTAAAGTGTTACATGTGGGGATTGAGACGTTACTGCAATATCTATGAAGCAAACCCTGTAGAAGGAGACAGTAATACTAGGACAATAATATTACTTGGCATTTCTATAGGGTCTTTCATCTAGGAATCTCAAAGTGCTTTACAATCACTAATGAAGGCCTCACATGACCCCTATGAAGTGGTAAGACAAGAAGCTGAGTTCCCTTTATTCCTACTGGCCTACCTACCAGGAGCCACCCAGTAATACTACACATTGCTACGCCCATCATGAGGAGCGACAGTCTCTCCCACACTGCCTTTGTGGCTATGGGAGTAAGACAAAGCCACTTCTGTGAAGTGTAGGCTTGTTTGATTAGAACAAGCTACAGGATTTCAGTTACTGTAAGCTCTTGGGGACAGAACCTGTGCTTACAAAGCACCTAGTAGCTTGCGGATGTGACCAGAAGTTTAACAATATAAGCACCATGAATGAGCAAAAATGAATTTTGGGCCAAAGCCAAATGTTTTCAGATAAAATGATACACTTGTTACAAAGAAGTGGAAATACTTCCTCTCACCCTGTATATTGAGTCTATGGTATTCACAACCACAGGATTTCATATCAAATACTGTGTATGGAATTTAGAAAGGACATGGTCGTTTTAGGCCCATTTTCACAATTGCAGCCACAGTATGCAGGCAGTCTGATTACTATATATTGCATGGTTCAGACCACATGTTGATCACCTGGCAGGGTTGGAAAGGAATTCTTCCACACAATGGAGCTATGATAATTTACATCAACTGAGAATCTGCCCCAGGTCACATTGCAAGTCAGTGTCCTATAGTACACCTAGTCAATTGCGCAATCATGTGCATGGGGTGACGTCAGTGGAGCCATCACAATTTACACCACCTGACGATCTACCCCTAAACGCTGTCTCTCACCACCTGTAAAACAGAGAGAACAACTCACCTCCTAGGGTGTTGTGTGGATTAATTAGCTAATGTTTAAACAATGTTATTAATGAGTAAAGTGCTTTTAATGTTTATGGTTTATTTTTGTAATTGATCAGAATGTCACGTACCAAACTACAAAATGCTGTTGTCTCAGTTTGATAATATGTAAGCTGTAAATGGCACATCCCAGAGCTCATCAGATGAAACAATGAGGATGTTATGCCAACCTAATACTTGCACACTATGTTCCTACATATGAGTGCGAAGTAACCATTTGAACACACACACACACACACACACACAGATCAGCAGGTATCTTGCTGTTTGCCAAATAAATGAACTACTATAATTCAAGAGCTCAGCAGTCTGAATACAGGATTGGGCGCCAGGAACTACTACTTGTGTTTGAGGACAAATGATTAGCTGCCTTCTGAAGCTGAAGTCAGTGTTTTTACAAGGATTGATCAACATGGTCAATGTTTCTATCATGTCATTTTAAATTACTTCTGTGATTCTCTCAGGGCCTGAACAAAAGATCACTGAAGTCAAGGGAAAGACTTCCCTTGACTTCAAAGGGTTTTAGACCAGGCCTTCTATCTCCACTAGGTCATGGTAAATAAGTCAAAATGTCAGACCCGACCTAGGATCTCCTGAATGGCTTCCTGATATAAAGACCTCTCCACCATTTTAAAGCCTCATCAAAATAAATTTTAATCTAAGCTGTTTTATGGTGGATGGAAGGGCGAGGCTGTTGGTTCTAAAGAACCTTAAATAGATTGTGTTTGAAAGGGCCAAATTCTTCCCAAATTCCAACCTATACTTTCTTCAAGTTACACCAGGAATGAATTTTAGCTTGCCAGAGGGCCAGCTGCCACCTGAGCACTGACTCATGGCCCGGGATGGCTCGGTGGCACCCTGCCTCAGTTTTCCCCTTTGGACTCCTCAATGACTCACAAAAAGTCTTCTCTCTGTGCAGTAACAACCCTTCTTAGGATCTGGTTTTATTAGCAAGGAGTTAAAAGTAAACACAAAATATCTTCCCCCTCAGCCTTAAGTTAGGCAGAGACCCTCCTCCCTGAGGTATTGTCCCCAAACTCCCTACTGACTCAGGGTCTTCCCTGCAGGAGCCTTTCTCACTCTCCACCACAGCTTCCTCATAAAGGGTCCAGTCCACCCTGTGACATAGCCCAATGTTATTATAGGTGGAGCATTAATCCCACCTGAGACTTTAAGGCACATTAGATAAAGAAATCTTCAGAACAAAAATTTGCTTTCCGTTGATTATTAGCTGACAGTTTGTTCAAGTGCCAACCTCATGTCCCATATTCATGGAATTTGTTCCTAAATGTTAGGAAGGTTTATTCTGCAGACAACTCTTTAATTCAAAAGGTTGCAAGGATCCTCAGAGGCCCCATCCCCACTATGGTTGAAACCATGCTAGCATCAGCTAAAGAATTACTAGGGTCCATGGTGAGAAGAGGAAAGGGCATGGATGAGGATTTTTGCAGAGCTGGAGTTGAGGCAGCATTGTCTATGGACAATGTTGCAGGGTTGGTGAGAGGCAGATTTATACACATGGGACTTTGGGAGGAGAAAAGGGTTCAAAGTTGAGGATGACACCACAGTTCCAGAGAGTGAAGACCCCTAGAGGGTCAAGGAGGAAGAGAGAAGAGACGGAGCTGTGTCTGAGCATGAAGATAAAGTAGAAAATTAGAAGGAAATCTGGCACATTTATTTTGCCACTACATTTTTCGGGGGCGGGGGATCTTTTCTCCCTCTGATTCAATCCCAGTAGTAGTGCCTTATACCTTCTTTCCAGGCCTTTGAAACTGCATCTTTATTTGCATCCGACGAAGTGGGTATTCACCCACGAAAGCTCATGCTCCAATACGTCTGTTAGTCTATAAGGTGCCACAGGACTCTTTGCTGCTTTTATTTGAAGGTAATTGGGTACTCCAGTTCCACCATTAAAGTCCATTCTTTGTATGCATCTCCTCCCCCAGATTTCAGACGCTACGTGCCACTGATCCCAAGACAGTTCGTTCTGTGCAGTTGACCCCCCAGGCAGCTGGAATTCTATCTGTATGAAGGCACCACATTCTTCCCCACTCAGGTTGCTATTTTCAGCACGGCCAGCCCTGACTTGCCCAATCAGTCTAGATCTCCTGCCGGACCTGAAACATCTTAATGATTACTCTTTGTGCTGGGACTGCCTCTTGCATCTGTCCTTCTTAATTTATGACAGCAGCAGAACATAGAGCCCCAGTGATTGCACGCCCAGCTAGTTCTGTGCTGGAGATTTAGCGGTTGTGTGGATGGCAGCCCGTTTGGAATTTGGCCAACAGTATGGTGCATACTAGGAGTGCTGGAAGGCTGGACTTCAACCTCCCCTGTAAATAAACATTACTTACAGTAAGATGTTTTGTGATTCCTTTGTACATTCCTTTCAGGTTCCAGGATTTACAACCTGATTTGGAGAGTGCGTTCTGCAAATTTTTGCTGTAATATTTTATTATTAACTAGCAATGGAGCTGAACCAGACAACAGAATTAAACTCCTTTGGATTTGTAGGAAATTCAGATTAAGGCTCATCTCTGTTATTCATATAAGAAAAACAACTTATAATTGTTACTCCTCCATCCTGCCCACACGCTGATTGCAACCATGCTGGCAACGAGTGAGATTAATCCCCACTGATGTTAGCTTGGCTTTCCGGAATAGAGTGGGTAGGGTTTTTTCCTTGCATAACTAGACAGAGGCTCAGTCTAAGGGTGTTCGAATCCAGATCCGAACTCCCCCAAGGCCTGAGGAGGTTTGAGTAGGCTGCCCTGGAGCTGGCCTCAGCCAAGAAGTTTAGAGCTGCATCTGAACTTCCCCAGAGCTTGGGCCTGGTTTAGATCTAGCGTGTAGATGATGAGCCTGAGAAAAGTCGCATCCTGCCTGACACACGGGGCAGGGGCTCTTTGTTATTAGATCCGGGCCCCATTGTGCTAGGCACCGTACACATACACAGTGAAAGACAGTCCCTGCCTTGAAGAGTTTACAGTCTGAATAGGCAGAGGGGAAACAGAGACACAGAATCACCCAAAGCCAAACAGCTGGTCAGTGGCAGACCTGGGAATAAACTGTAGGTCTTCTGACTCCCAGTCCAGTGCCCTATCCACTGGAGCACCTAGTTTCCCCTGTCTTCTCTGTTACGTTTCCATGCAGTACCTGACCTTTGATGGGGGCTCCAGAACAGGTGGGGTCAGGAGGCCACGGCCCTCCCACTTTTTACCAGCTGTAAGGGCCATCGATGGCGGGACGGGGGGCAGAGAGGAGTGAGCAGGGGGCGGGGCCTTAGGGAAGAGGCAGTGCAGGGGCAGGGCCGAAGGGGGAAGGGGCGGGGCCTTGGGAGAAGGGGGCGGGAATGGGCCCAGGCCCCCCCCCACACACACACTTTTAGAGGGCTTCTGCCACTCCTGCCTTTGATTGGCATTGCTAAGTGGCACTGCGATTAAAAATACAAATAATAGTAACAATACAGATGTGAACATTCCCAAATTCAAATTCTGTGCTCCAGTTCAGGCTCATCTCTGTCTATGCTTTCATAGCACACTCATGCCCCTAGCATCTGAGTGCCACAGTGAGTGGACAGGGAAAACATGCTATTCCCCTATTGGCCAAAACCAGGCTTAAAAATTAGGTGTTGGTAGCACAATTTCTTCTGCAAGGCAGAAAGAGCCTTCCAGCTGTAGGACCAAGACGTTGTAAAGAAAATATGTTCCTTTCACTTAAATCTTTGTCTAAAAAAATTATTTCACCAATTATTTGTGTTTCACATCTGAAAACCAGCCTAGACAACAGCAGCATGTCTGTTGGCATTTAGAGGAAATCACTCCTAGAGTTGCATGCTATTGCAAATCCAAAGGGCCAAACAGATTACTTCAATCAAATAGCTCGAGTCCACTACTGAACTGAATAATGTATTGCAGTTTGCCTACAAGAAGATGCAAGTGAGCCATTTGACAAGCCTCCTGGGAGAGATCTGACCCAAATGTTGTTACTGTAGTTAAACACATTGGGTATTAAAGTGAATAATTACCCAATTGCTATGGTGACAATCGTTTGCTTATTCAGCCACAGCAATTTGGCAGCAACTGCTAGGACGTGAAATGATTTTTATTTAAACTCACACACAGTGGGTAATACTTCTTAAATAGATACATGTTAAAGTGTAAAAGACATCTTGTGTGGCAACTGGTGAAATCCAATGAATGTGTGAAATAGAGTAATTGATGGATTGCTGACATAATGATATTTTTATTAATACCTTACAATTAAGAGAAACATTGACTATTGCAGAAACATCTCCCAGTGTATGCAGTTAGTCTAGGTAACGGCATGTTCCTATCACTCTTACCCTTGTCCCTTCTCCATTTGTTTATTACACCTGCCTATTTTGTCTTGTCTTAAAAGAGGCACATCCTGCAGGCCCCAGGTTCCCCCACAAGGACATCTTTGGGGCAAGGACCCAAAGAGTTTGTGCTGAGCCCAGCACAATGGGGTTAGAATTCTGAGTGGAGCCTTAGAACACTATGGGAATACAAACAGATAAGTGATCATTAAAACTGAAATATTTGGAATAATTCTGGGGGTGGGGGGGAATCCCCTCTGTGTTCAGCACCTGAATGGTAGAAAAGCAAATATGTGCCCTTCAGTATTATGTTTAGCTGTGTTTCCAGTGGGCCAATACCTGTGGTGCCTGCTGTCTCTGTTGTTAGTCAGACAAACTCCCAGTTAGTCTTATCTACACTGGCCAAAATGAGACCCCATAATTCACCAATGCTGCAGCTCCTCCAGCAGGAGCAAAAGTGGAAACTGTCATGTAGACAGGGCTTGAGCATTTTTACCACCATGTCGTCTAAGCCTGCGCTGAATAGCATTAGATAATGTGGGGGCAGAAACACACAACAACCCCATTGATGACTGAGTCCGGTCTGAGTGTATAATAAAACCTAAGTAAGGACCTCAGTATCTGACCCATATTTAGGACATCAGCAGAGGAACAACCCATCTGCCCCCAATTTTTGGATCCAGCATTATGATGAGAGCTGCACTACACAAGTGAGGTATTTCAACCCTGCCACTCTCAGCACAGAAATTAATGTAGCGCAGGTCTCTATGCTCTGAAATCTCAGACTGTTCAGGAACAACTGAAAGGCCCATTTTACATTATAGTTTGTACACTGTGTAGATTAGACTTTACAAAAAAGTATTTCCTCTACACTTCTCTGTTATTAACCTGAACAGCAAGAGTTAATTCAGCCAGAAAAATGTGAGGTATTTCCCCTCAAGGAAAAGCAGGTGATTGCATGCTAAAAAGATTAATTCGATGCAATAGCTTCCCCCCCGCAACTGTTACTACAGATATGTAGTTCATTTCCCCCACACCCACCTCTTCCTTTGCAGTTAACAACATGATAGCAGTTCCTCCTTTGCCCCAGTTCGAGCTATTATTGGCTTATTGGACTGCCCCCAATCACCCAGCTCCTTCACACTCATTCCACCCAAGCATTTGCCTCCATCCCAGAAGCTTCCTTTGCTTGTGCTTGAGGCCAGCTTAGCTCAGTTTATAACAAGGACCATACCTCTAAGCCTGCCATGGTCTGACTATGGACCAAAGACACAGGCCTTGTTTATACCAGAGAAGTGCACTGGTTTAATTACATTGATTAAAAAGCCCATTGGTAAGGTACTAACACAAGTTAAACGTATCTAAGCAAGGGGTAAGTGCCTCCCTATTACGGGTTTAACGAGATCCATTTCCCTAATATATACAAGGCCTGATACTGCTTCTGTAGACCTTGCTTCTGTCAACCATCCATTGACTTTAACTAGAGCAGGCCCAAAATAAGGGACAAGAGCCCAGGAAGATTAAAGCTATTTGAAGTTACATTGTTAACACATTTACATTTCCCTCTAACCTCAGCTTCAGGACTCCATGGTAGTGAGGTAAATAATTTATAAGAATCAATTTATAAGAACACCAAGTTTGTGATGAAGGTAAATGTAGGTATGAAACAAGAGGCATCTCTCCTAATGAAGAGATAATTGAGAAATGGGCTCAGCTTGCTTATGCTGTGACCTATAACAATCATTCATGTGACCACTTGATCTTTGGTCTCCTGCTAAACACAGCATCAGAGAATCGATGGGGTCTGTCTAAATCAAACTGGCGGAATGTGTGAGCTCATTTGTTTGAGCCAGGTGGACTTGAGGTGATCAACAGGGATGTGGCATGCAAGGTTGAACTAACAAATACATAACTTCAGTCCAGTTCAAGAGATGGGAAATGAATTAGTACAGCTACTGTATGCAAAATCAGTGCTTCTGAAATTACCATTAAAAAACAAACTCTCTCTGGCTACTTACAAGTTATCTAGCTAGCTACCCTCCTCAGAAAAATACCTGCATTCTTCCCAATCGTTAAGGGATGTTAAAATCACAACACTCCTGGTTGTGAGGTAGGGAAGTATTATCCCCATTTTACAGATTAGGAACCACAACACAGGGTAGATTAAGTGACTTGCTCAGGGTCACACAATGAATCAATGGTAGAGCCAGGAACTGAACGCAAGTCTCTGAAGTCATAGTTCAGGGCCTGATCCACTAGGCCATGCTATGTAGCAGCCAGTAAAAGAGACGAGATGGGAAGAGATGAGGAAGTTGTATTCAAATCCAGTTAGGTTTAGAGCTCTAGGTTTAGTCAAATCCAGATTTGACAGTGCTAAAATCTGTCTAAACTGTTCAACTCTAAATAGCTGAGATCTCATGAGATAACCTAATCCGATGACATTCTGGCCACCTTGAATAGTAAAAGTTTCATGAGATCAGCTGTTCTTGAGAGCTTTCAACCACTGCCAGCCTGGACCTGGGAAACAAACACCTTCCTCTCAGACTCCAAACTAGAGTGGGGGTTGAATAGGGGGCACTTGTCTCTAAGACCTGTTGATGTAAAATATGCCTGCATACAAGTCAGGCACCTAGATTGCTGGACAGTTTGTCTGCATTTCTCCCACTGTTTCTGAATTGTGCAGTGCTGACAGCTGTATGCTGGCAAGAGAGTCCAGCATCTCATCAAGTGTGCAGTCTTAAGACCTCACACTTAGAAGTGGCACTGAAAAGCCTTTATCTTACATTAGGAAAGGCCCATCATGGACCTTGC
The DNA here is from genome assembly GCF_016161935.1 of Mauremys reevesii. Taxonomy (NCBI): domain Eukaryota; kingdom Metazoa; phylum Chordata; order Testudines; family Geoemydidae; genus Mauremys; species Mauremys reevesii. Next base: position 179,031,823 of record NC_052625.1, on the reverse strand, counting down.
ACCACATCAGGGCTTTGTGCAGGGCCTTATTCACCATTTGGATATAATTTGTCAGACTTAAAAGGGAGGCTCTGTGGAAAGCGTAGTCCAGCAGGACTAGATCAGCTGCACAGTCTGTTAGCACACAGCCTGATAATATGAGACATACCATATTCCGCCTACTTGAAAGCTGCCCGCCCAGTGCACTGTAAAGCTTGCCAAGGAGCCAGATGCTTTGCTGGCGGAAATACTTTCACAACTCGAGTCTTTGGGTCTTTCACAGCTCTCCCTCCCCTAGGAAGAAGGGAGAAAGAGATCGCGTTGAAGTGCATGAAATGTAAAACTCCACCTGGTTTGATTTTAGATCCCATCTTTTTAAACAAAATAAATCTCTTCTTTTAAAAAGCTGAGCCAGGGAAAAAATAAATGTTTAAAATAATTTTGTGGGTGCAGTAATATCCAACCCATGCTGAAAGATATTGTAAAGACAATGCCTCAGCTGAATATCTGAAACTTCTCTGTACTAATTTATAAAGCAGTTTCTGATGGAGTATTAAACCACAGCACTAGGTCAAATTCCAGATCAAGTAATTATATTCTTAACCCTAGCTGTAGTTTTCCTTCACTTCCTGTTCTAAACCCTTTTGTAGGATTGCTTTTCAGTAAAAAAAGACCTGATCTTGCAAGCTGACAAGTGCCCTCAATTCCCATTAATGTCAATAAAAGATGGAAATGCTCAGCGCCTTGCAGGATCAGACTCTAAGATTGCAGCACGAAAATATCAAAAGATGTGCCGTAAACCTACTAATGATACTAACTCAGGAGTTCCTGGCTCCCAATCTTGTGCTCACACCATTAGACACACATCTCTCTCTCCCCTCTACAGTTGTTTTTCTTGATTTAGCTCATAGCAGTGAAGCCAACTCCTTTCCCTTTCTATAGCAGAATGATACCTGCTTTGCACTCAGGAACAGCTTTTTCTGTGCCTTGTGTTTTATAACACATCAGGTTGGGACAATGTTCAGAGTCACAGGAAGTGAGAGATCATTGCATTCAGAGCAACATTCTAAAGTGCTTTGGAAATTACTGACCTACTTTAAAGACAAAGTTGAATCTGATTTTCAGAAATATTGTGCACTCACAACTTCAGCTGAAATCAACCAGATCTGAAAACCAGGCCCAAATGCCAAACCTCCTCCTTTTCTCATGCAATCACTCCCTTATTTGAATGACGGTGAAGTTAGGGGCTGTCTTATGTACATACAAGTTAATACTAGAAAGGCAGATTAATAAATAAACCTTGTGCACTGAAGGATGACTCTAGTCGAGGCAGCTGGCAATAGGAAAGCTGAAGATTTTTCTGCTTACTCTGTGGGTTCCAAATCTTTTATTAAAGAACAAGGTGGGTGTTTGAGCTAAAAATGCCCCTTTTTAAAAATGACTGTGTAAACTTTTTAACCTCTAACACCATTCAGTTGGCTATTTTCTATACTTATCTTTTAGTGTATGACAGCTAAACATTCTTGGTCAAATGACTCAGAAACTTGAAGAGAGGAGCATTTCAAGAAGAGAGTCTTAGTGAGCAACAAGAAGAGATTTCTTCTGAATTCTCTAATATCAAGGACATCTCCATTGTTTCCCAGTGTTGTTGATAAGAAAACCCCTTAACATTCCAGAGTTCCTGTACACTGACGGTCACCCAGAACTCATAAACCAGGCATGCACAGTCTTTACTGGCATTCTGTTGAAAATACTGTAAGTAGCACAGAAGAAGAATTTTACACTCACAGGGTGGCATTTCAGATTGAACTAGTTACCTGAGCACTGTCATGAGATAAATCTCTTCCATGGATGGCCTGACTGAAAACATTCACCCTAGAAATCTTCTGGTGGAAACAAGTTCCTGAAAAAAACCCAGAACGGTGAATATTAACTTCCTTCCTAGCCTCTGACCTTGGCTGTGCAGAAGAGATCATACTTTACTGACAGACCCATTATCCTACTAAACAAGCAAACCCTTGTTACATTGTTCTGTGTTCGTACCTAGCACAATGGGGCCCGTAGGTGCTATGATAATATGAATGATAATAGTGCGGTCCTGAGTGACATCTCATTTTGGTGCCACAAACACATTGTGCTTTTTCCTTCTCCATGCTGCCAAAAGGCCAGCAGAGCTCAAAAGGTGCACCTGAGCCAGGTGGTCCGGGACTCCTCAGGTGATAAAATCATAAGTGGTGTGGAGAAAGTGATTAAGGAAAAGTTATTTACTTGTTCCCATAATATAAGAACTAGGGGCCACCAAATGAAATTAATGGGCAGCAGGTTTAAAACACATAAAAGGAAGTTCTTCTTCACGCAGCGCATAGTCAACCCGTGGAACTCCTTGCCTGAGGAGGTTGTGAAGGCTACGACTATAACAGGGTTTAAAAGAGAACTGGATAAATTCATGGAGGTTAAGTCCATTAATGGCTATTAGCCAGGATGGGTAAGGGATGGTGTCTCTAGCCTCTGTTCGTCAGAGGGTGGAGATGGATGGCAGGAGAGAGATCACTTGATCATTACCTGTTAGGTTCACTCCCTCTGGGGCACCTGGCATTGGCCACTGTCGGTAGACAGGATACTGGGCTGGATGGACCTTTGGTCTGACCCAGTACGGCCATTCTTATGTTCTCATGGTGTCTGCCTCTGAAAGCCCATGCCTGGCTTGCATGCTTCCACCTGGCTTCCTCCCCTCCCCCGCACCACCCACCCACCCACCCACACATACACTGGGAGAAGCTCCAGGGTCTGAGTGAAGTGCAGTGCTGCTGCAGACACATCTGACCCTCATCCCTACTTTCTGCCTGGCCAGAGAGAGATCTGTGCACAGAGGAGCCCCATCCAGGCATAAAGCCAAAGGATGTGATCTGTTGGAGTTAGAACTCCTGAATATGGGTCACAGGAAAGAGATGTGGGGCCAGATCCTGCTCCCCATAAAAGCCAATGGGAGTTTGACCACTGACTTCAATGGGGAGCGGCATCAAGCCCAACAGATCTCAATTTTATAGTCACCTTTTACTGCAACGGCACTTTATGCTTGGGATAGGGGATCTGATGCAGTCAGGACATCATTGGCCTAAGCAGTTGCCTTTTCTCTCTGCTCTCCTCATACCTGTCTGCAGGGAAACACTGGAAGCAGGGAGCTGAGGAGAGAGGAGGAGCAGCCAACCTGAAGGGAGCTGGTTATTATTTTAATAGAAAAGCCCCCAGTCAGTGTTTTCCAGTATGGAAGACTCCCATAACAGAAAGACGAGAGTCCTGCTGGCAGTCACAGTCCTCCACTGCTCTGATAGGAGGTGTCTGGGGTAAATCCACCTTGTTTGACCCTCAAACCCTCTTACAAAACAATCCTGGCAATAAGATGGCACAGTGGCCATGTCCATCCACTCATGTATTCCCCTTCATCATCTTGCTCTTCATTCCTGCAAGTCCAAAAGGGCCTGAGGCAAGTGCCACATTGACAATATAGCGGCGTTAGTGGTTTTGAGGAATCACAGCAAAATAAAACAGTCACTCCAAGGCTGATAGAAACTAGCTAGGTCAGGGGTCCCCAACGCGGTGCCCACGGGTGCCATGGCGCCCGCGGGGGCATCTAAATGCACCCGCGTCCTGGCCGCCGGTGGAGCATCCGTTGAAATGCTGCCAAATTTCTGCAGCGTTTCGGCGGCGACACCTCTCGATGATGCCACTTGCCGCCAAGTGACGTCATTGAGAGGCGTCGCCGCCGAAATTCGGCGGCATTTCGGCGGATGCTCCACCGCTGCCACGGTACTTCGTCTGGCGCCTGCCAGACGAAAAGGTTGGGGACCACTGAGCTAGGTGCTTTGGGCACAAAGGAGTTAAGCACACCCAGATATGGATATTGGGCTATAAGTGATTGTATTACTAGAAGAAACAAACATTGGATTTCAAGCGTGGCCTATAAGGTCAATCAATATATTAGCAATGGAATGTAGGGAGAGATTTACAAAGGTGACTTAGATCAGTGGCTCTCAACCTTTCCAGGCTCCTGTACCCCTTTCAGGAGTCTGATTTGTCTTGCGTACCCCAAGTTTCACCTCACTTAAAAACTACTTTCTTACAACATCAGACATAAAAATACAATCGTGTCACAGCCACACTATTACTGAAAATTGGTTAGATTCTCATTTTTACCATACAATTATAAAATAAATCAATAGGACTATAAATATTGTACTTACATTTCAGTGTCTAGTATATAGAGCAGTATAAACAAGTCATTGTCTGTATGAAATTTTAGTTTGTACCGACTTCGCTAGTGAATTTTCTGTAGCCTGTTGTAAAACTAGGCAAATATCTAGATGAGTTGATGTACCCCCTGCAAGATCTCTGCGTACCCCTAGGGGTACACATACCCCTGTCTGAAAACCATTGACTTAGATGGTCAATTATCATTAACTTTCACTGGCAGCTGGGTGCCCACCAGCCCCTTGTGCCTTTGAAAATCTACCCCTTAATTTTCAAGTCTTGGTGGAAAGAAAAAGAAAGGGTCTTTATGGAAAGGAAATGTCACGGTATTCAGCAATTGCATGCAGCACTGCATCGAAGTATTACCGTAGAATACTGAAATACTTTTTTAGCTGGAGTATTGTCATTTGCAACATACTAAGCAGCAAATGGATTCAAACTGCAACATATTTTAATCCCTTTTTACAGGTAGTTTACCTGCATAGGCATCCCATCCAAATGAATCTGAAAGCACTGCCCTAGAGGCTGTTTCCATAAGGGTAACTAGGAAATGATCTGGGAGTTTTCAGTCTTTCAGAAAGCTGAGACGGTCTCTAAATTAATAACTGCTGTGAGTTAGAAGATTCCTAATGTGAGTTTTACTAATGGTCTGGGCCTGAACACAACGCTATTGCCAGCCTCAGAAGAGGAAGTTTAGCAGCGATCCCCTTTTTTGTGTGCCTGTGTGTACATTCCAGTTGGAGAGAAAGAGAGAGAGTCAACAAACAGCAGCCCCGGCTTGGCGCAGCACTCACCCTGGCTGAAAAGATGGAGCAAAAGGAGGAATTTGCTCACTTCTTCTTGTTAAAAGATTGAAAGACAGGTTTTGTCCCTGATCTCTGGGATGCCCTTCCACTCAGGGAGGAATGCACCCCCTTAGCACCACACAAAAAGAATTTCAATCCTCAGCCCTCAGGAGCCAGAGCAACAATTACATTTGGAAAGGGACAGAAATGTTTCTTTACAGCAGGTCAATAAAATGGATCAAGAGAACACAGCTGAGCACAACATCCCAGCGAGTACACAGGGCAGGGGATCCTGCCAGTGTGTTTACAGAAGGTAAAAGAACCCAGCAATGTCATTTACGGTATGTGTGGGCCCTGTCCTGCCTTTGGGCAGGGCAGGGCATCCAAAACTCCCATGAGGCCAAATACCGAGGTGATTTAATGACTCTTTACGCAGGTATAGTTGTCTTCCCTGAGAAGGGACTAAGTGAAAGTGGAGGGATGGATCCACAGCTAGTGTAAGTTGACATGGTTCCACTGAAGTCAGTGAAGCTATGACAATGTCCGTCAGGCATCAGCTGGGGATCTGCCCCTGAGTAAGGACCTCAGGATTTGTCCCACTGACATTAAAGGGAGGCCAGGTGTTCAACACCTCCCAGGATCAGAGCCCACATGACTACAAACAAACACACACTGGTATACAGCTATGAATTCACAGAAACAGAGGAACAGGCCAATTGCATTATTTATTCATTCGTTCACATTTGGGCTAGACTGTAATGAAAAAGCACTCATCCATTGCGCTGGGTGCCCTTGAAAATCTTTTAAAAATACACTAGTAAACAAACAGCCACATCACTTACCTTAGATCAAACCAAGCGACAACATAAATTAATCCTCCTCCCTGCCCCAACAATGCTCAGCAGAGCCCCACACTACTATTATCTAGCCCACATAGTAGCCATCTTCCCATGGGCAAGGAGGGAAGGGAACCTGAATTTGGGTCTGTAAAGCTGTGCTATGGAAATTCATGAATGTCAACAGAGAGTTCATACACCCCTGCTTGTGCTATTATAAAAGAAAGCTGTATTTAGTATTTTCTGATGAAGTGGAGTAGCAGATCTGCTCTGCTCAGTGACTCAGATCATCTGTAGATCTTTTTCATCAACAAGAAGTTATATTCTTGAAGGACAGTTTAACTAGGAGCTCAATTCTTTAAAGCACAGCACAAATATAGTCTATTTATGTTACCTAGGATACTAAAAATTTTAAGCTTGACCTCGATCTGCCTGACTGGTAAGAGCTGGGTGTGCAGTGGCGACAACAGCCTCAGCCCACAAAGAGACTGACGGCCTTCTGGCCAGCTGTGATAACAGAATCCAGCAAGAGCTGCACCCAGGTCTCCTTGCCAAAAGCAAGGTCTCCACTAACCATGGGCTTTCAGGGAAAGGCAAAATGATGATGAGAATGCTCAGGATCAATCCTTGTACCATTTTATACTGTGTTTTCTTTTGAAATGATGTATTCCTTTCTCCCCAGCTGGTGACAACACCACCATCTTCCCCAGCACTAGGGTCCTCTCCCTATTGCTGTCTCCCTTTTCCCCAACAACTACCTTTGCTTTATCTAGGTCTTCATACACTCTAAAAGTACCAAGACTTAAAGGGACACACCACAGAACAGCTGCTGACTGACCACTAGTTCTTACTACCCTTAAGGGGCAGTCACCCTGTTACAGAGGGGAAGTAGCAGCCTCACAGAGGCTGTTCCCACTCCCACCCCTACTCTGCTCCTTGCAAGGTAGACCATGTTGAGGAATAAGGAAGCCCCCTATGCCCTCTTACTTCCTTGTTTCGGTAGGGTGAAAATCTTGCCCTTGAAAGATATTTTAATAACATGGACTTTTTTTCTTTTAATAATGAATGTTACTTACTGGTTTCTGATAATAGGATTTTGCTGAGGGTAAAGCTGTTTCAGGACAACAGTTTTCCTGGAAGTTCTACTATCAGACTTTCTTAAATGGGATTTGTAACAGATTGCTGATATGTCTGGGCCAAATTGTGAACTCCACTTTGGTTTTATGAATGCCATTTTTGACTGAAGGACAGAGTGAAGGTTACACTTCGTATTGTAATCTCCAAGTTAGATTAAGACATCTAGTTTGAGCTGAAAACTAGGCTGATCCTGACACAGTCAGTCTATTCCAGACACTGTCCTGATCACGCTGGGTTGTGGGACACCTCAGAGATAACAATGAGAGAGCTATCAACATTGAATGGCTCTTTACTACTGAAGCAATGAGTTTTCTCCTGGTAGACCTCTGACTTTGAATGACTCTCTACATAGAAGCCAATTGGCAGGGAAGCAGGGCTGGAGCCTGAAATTCCTCTCACTGAAGCACATGGGCAAAAAAGGGACAGTGTTTTAAAAAGTGCGTGCATCTCAGAGCAAGGGATCAGACTATTACCACATGCAAGAAGATCAGACTAAGGAGAGAGAAGGTAAGAAGGGCTGTGCAGACTAAAGACACTGACTCAACCCAAGCCTCACAGGGGGTCAGAACAGTCTAAGCAGAGTGAGTTCTGGATTTTGTTGTTTTTCAAAGATTATGTAACTCTCTCGTGTGTTTTATTAAGGCTATGTCTACACTAGCACTTTTGTCAGTAAAACTTTTTCGGTCGGGGTGTGTGGAAAAAAAAAAACCCCTGACCAACATAAGTTTCACCAACAGAAGCGTAGGTGTGGACAGTGCTATGTCGGTTGGAGACACTCTCCTGCTGACATAGTGACCACCGCTCACGGAGGGTGGTTTAATTATGCCGACATGAGAACTCTCTCCTGCCAGCATAGAGCAGCTGCATGGGAGAACTTATGGTGGTGCAGCTGCTGACCTCTGGAAGGACTTTGCTACAAACTGAAGCTCTGCACGAAGGACTGTTGACCCATCCCAGCGGGGGATGTTCCAGAGACTTAATCTGAACCTGCAGTTTACTCCAGCACTGCTGCAAGCCTGAACTAAGAACTTTGCCATTACTGTATGTAATTGATTCCATTTAACCAATTCTACCTCTCTTCTCTACCTTTTTCCCTTTGTAAATAAACCTTTAGATTTTAGATTCTAAAGGATTGGCAACAGCGTGATTTGTGGGTAAGATCTGATGTGTATATTGACCTGGGTCTGGGGCTTGGTCCTTTGGGATTGAGAGAACCTTTTTCTTTTATTGGGGTGTTGGTTTTCATAACCATTTATCCCCAGGACGAGTGCACTGGTGGTGATACTGGGAGACTGGAGTGTCTAAGGAAATTGCTTGTGTGACTTGTGGTTAGCCAGTGGGGTGAGACCAAAGTCCTTTTTGTCTGGCTGGTTTGGTTTGCCTTAGAGGTGGAAAAACCCCAGCCTAGGGCTGTAACTGCCCTGTTTGAGCAATTGGTCCTGATTTGGCACTCTCAGTTGGGTCCCGCCAGAACAGCTCCGTCACACTGCTGTAAGGTCTGCAGTGTGGACATAGCCTAAGAGTAAAGTGTGTGTGGTTAAGAAATTCCTTTGCTAAGCCTGTGTTCCCTTGCTTTCCTGCCATGTTGGCCCTGAAGGGGTTTAACTAGCAATCAGAGTTCCCAGAGCCAGGTGATCACTGGGAGGGAACATATCTAAATAATTGGGGATTCAGGAGAGCTGGGTCATTGGCCTGGAGGATAGAGGTAGCTGAACTGTGGGATCCCACTGCTCTAAAAGGGCACCAAACTCGGGGTGTACTCCTGGGAGTATGCCTGACAGACCCATAACTGGGAACCATACCAGTCACTACGCAGACTCAGAGGGGCTTAGAAGCATGTGGGGCAGGATTTGAGTCTGTTTCTTATGGACTGGTGTCCATCCAAAAGTGAGGATGGGGCGAGGTTGTAACAGGATTACACATTGTTTTGTGTAGTGTAAGCCCATTTTTTATACCAGTTCAGAGAAGCTGCTACTGAAAACCATTTTTCGTAATCGTTAATTTGCTAGGGCAGATCAGGCTTAAGAAGAATTTGTATGACTAGCCTGTACACTATCTTCTGGAGATCTATAACAGCCATATGAAGCCAAAGTATGAGTTTTTTGTCTAGATCGTATGCATCTGGGGTGTGAAACACAGCACATATTAAAAAAGGAGATAATATGAAACAATTTATTGTCCCCTTGAGAAATGTGAACCAAGGATCGATGCATATTTTGATTTGTAATTTATACCACATTCTTTTTATGAGTTACTGTGGGATCTTATTTTCTCAGCCTGTTTGGCTACTATCTGATTCACATTTTAGAAAGGGCCATTTCGAAAGAGCACAGTCTTTTCCTACAGTCCAAAATCCATAATTCTTCTGCAGTTAATCCCACCAGTGCCCTACTTATGTTCAAGAGTCCAAATATGTTGTATAAATAGCTTGTTTTTTTGTCCTGCCCTTAAAGGAACTGAATTTGAAAGCATGAGAAAATATGAAAACTTTGTGCTGGGGGAAGAATGACGAGGAAAGGGCTGTTATTTCTCTGGACTAAGCTGAAGTTTGAATCTAAAGTTTTTGCTTTGAGTTCTTCTCTCCTTTCACTTTACAGTCCAGGCTCTCTCGCACACACACACTTTATATATATATATATATATTTGTCATAGTTTCCACCGACTAGACCCAACAGCAGATTGAAGTTGTGAGCGCGGCTTTGTGGTATTTCCTTTTTTGAAGATTTTTTTCCAGGCTGTTTTTGACCTGGCTCCATGTAACTAACACACACACACACACACACACACACACACACGGCGAGGTTACACCCAGTTGGTTCCTTCCCGAGGGTAAATTCTTGGGATTCGCAGCTTCCAAACAGCCGATTTCCTTTCCTTGCAGCTGGGAGGGCAGGTTCCCTGGCTGCTGCTCCTGTGCTCACTGGCTGCCACTACTGGACCTTCCCCAAGAGGAGTCAGTCGCTTCACTTCTAAGGAAAGTGCTTTTCCTTGGTCCCTCAAGGCAAACAAGGGGGAGGTAGGGAGGGGAGAGAAGGGATCCGGGATCAGCAGGATGCTCCGAGGCAGCGGCAGCAGCTGGGCTCTGGAATCCCGGCCAGGCGAGTCACCCCGTTAGGAGGCCCCGCCGGCACCCCGGCCCGGGGGGCAGCCGCGGCAGCAGCATGGGCAGCGGCAGCAGCAGGAGGAAGCGGAGCTGCAGCCCCGGCGCGGATCGTCCCGGCAGGCGGGGCAGAAGCAGCAGCGCCCCCAGCGGGCAGGGCGAGGAGGCCAAGGGCAGCCAGGCGCCCGCCCCCACGGAGCTGCCCAGCAGCAGCCTGCGGCGGCCGCAGCCGGCGGAGGACTCGGACTGGGAGCTGCTGGAGGAGGTGCTGGCTGAGTGCGAGGAGCCGGGCGCGCTGCCCCCCACGGCCCGGGGACCGGCTGCCCCCAGCCCGGGCCCGCCTCGCCGGGGGCCCGCCGGGGACTCCTGGGCCGGCCACGACCGGCACCCAAGGGCAGCGGCGGCGGCGGCAGGGAGCGGCCGGGGCAGCGGTGCCGCCGGAGGGGACCAGCCGGTAAGTGACACCCCCACCCCGAAAGGGGACCGGGAGCGGATCCCAGGCAGCGAGATGGAGGAGAGGCAGGGCCCAGCCAGCCCGGCCCGGGCCCCAGTAACCCGTCCCGCCGAGGCCCAGCGCCCTGGGATCCAGCCAGCCCTGGGCCCCAGTAACCCGTCCCGCCAGGGCCCAGGGATCCAGCCAGCCCAGCACCGAACCCCACTAACCCGTCCCGCCGGGGCCCATCGCCCTGGGATCCAGCCAGCCCAGCACCGAACCCCACTAACCCGTCTCGCCGAGGCCCAGCGCCCTGGGATCCAGCCAGCCCAGCCCCGGGCCCCAGTAACCCGTCCCGCCAGGGCCCAGGGATCCAGCCAGCCCCGCACCGAACCCCACTAACCCGTCTCGCCGAGGCCCAGCGCCCTGGGATCCAGCCAGCCCAGCCCCGGGCCCCAGTAACCCGTCCCGCCAGGGCCCAGGGATCCAGCCAGCCCAGCACCGAACCCCATTAACCCGTCCCGCCGGGGCCCAGCGCCCTGGGATCCAGCCAGCCGGGCCCCGGGCCCCAGTAACCCGTCTCGCCGAGGCCCATCGCCCTGGGATCCAGCCAGCCCAGCCCCGGGCCCCAGTAACCCGTCCCGCCAGGGCCCAGGGATCCAGCCAGCCCAGCACCGAACCCCACTAACCCGTCTCGCCGAGGCCCAGCGCCCTGGGATCCAGCCAGCCCAGCCCCGGGCCCCAGTAACCCGTCCCGCCAGGGCCCAGGGATCCAGCCAGCCCAGCACCGAACCCCACTAACCCGTCTCGCCGAGGCCCAGCGCCCTGGGATCCAGCCAGCCCAGCCCCGGGCCCCAGTAACCCGTCCCGCCAGGGCCCAGGGATCCAGCCAGCCCCGCACCGAACCCCACTAACCCGTCTCGCCGAGGCCCAGCGCCTGGGATCCAGCCAGCCCAGCCCTGGGCCCCAGTAACCCGTCCCGCCAGGGATCCAGCCAGCCCAGCACCGAACCCCACTAACCCGTCCCGCCGGGGCCCATCGCCCTGGGATCCAGCCAGCCCGGCCCTGGGCCCCAGTAACCCGTCCCGCCCAGGCCCATCGCCCTGGGATCCAGCCAGCCCGGCCCCAGGCCCCAGTAACCCGTCCCGCCAGGGCCCAGGGATCCAGCCAGCCCAGCACCGAACCCCACTAACCCGTCTCGCCGAGGCCCAGCGCCCTGGGATCCAGCCAGCCCAGCCCCGGGCCCCAGTAACCCGTCCCGCCAGGGCCCAGGGATCCAGCCAGCCCAGCACCGAACCCCACTAACCCGTCCCGCCGGGGCCCATCGCCCTGGGATCCAGCCAGCCCGGCCCCGGGCCCCAGTAACCCGTCCCGCCAGGGCCCAGGGATCCAGCCAGCCCAGCACCGAACCCCACTAACCCGTCCCGCCGGGGCCCATCGCCCTGGGATCCAGCTAACCCAGCTTCATGGGGCCCAGTGCCCTGGGATCCAGCCAGCCTGGTCCCAGGCCCCAGTAACCCGTCCTGCCAGGGCCCATCCCCCCAGGGCCCCATCGCCCTGGGATCCAGCCAGCCTGGTCCCAGGCCCCAGTAACCCGTCCTGCCAGGGCCTATCCCCTGGGATCCAGCCAGCCCATCCCCCCCAGGCCCATCGCCCTGGGATCCAGCCAGCCCGTCCCACCAGGGGCCCATTGCCCTGGGATCCAGCCAGCCTGGTCCCAGGCCCCAGTAACCCGTCCCCCCAGGGCCCAATCGCCCTGGGATCCAGCCAGCCCATCGCCCCCGGGCCCATCCCCTGGGATCCAGCCAGCCCATCCCCCCCAGGCCCATCGCCCTGGGATCCAGCAAGGGGTGCTAGAACAGTTTTTATAGTGGGGGTGCTGGTGATGGAAACCCTGTATTTGGTGTTTGTTATACTACCTCAAAGACAGGGGGTACGGCAGCATCCCCAGCAGCCCTAGTTCCAGCACCATTGGATCCCGCCAGCCCATCCATCCAGGGCCCCAGCCAGCCAGAGTCAGTTCCTCCTGGGGCCTATCACCTTGGGATCCAGCCAGCCTGTACCCATGGGCCCCCTGTAACCTGTCCCCCTGGGATCCAGACAGCCCATCCTCCCAGTTCCCCCCCTAACACATCATCCCAGGGTTCATCACCCAGGGATCCAGCCAGCCCAACTCCCCCAGAAGCCCACTCTATCCCCCTGGCCTGGGGCCCATTGTCTGGGAGGGAAGCCAGCCCACCCCCAGACGCCAAGGGTGAAGGTGCCAGACAGCCCATCCTGCCCTTGGTGTCCCCTCTGGCCCACCCCCAGGGCCCCATCAACCCATGCGCTTGGGATCCAGGGAGCCCCATCCCTCCGGGATCCCATCTAATCCATTGCCCTGAGGATCCACCTAGCCCCATCCCTCACTTGGACTCCCATTTTAACACTATGCCCTAGGGTCCAGCCAGCCTGTCCCCCTTGGAAGTCCCCCTATAACCTATCACCCAGCAAACCCATTTCCCTTGCAGGTCCCCTATCTATTTAATTTCTTCTGGGAGTCCTAGCTAGCCTGCCTCCATGGGAGGGGTGTCCCAGCCAGCCCAGTTCCCTGAGTTCAATGCAGAACCAGTTCCTATAACACAGAGGTCGGCAGCCTCTGGCACACAACTCGCCAGGGTAAGCACGCTGGCGGGCTGGGCCAGTTTGTTTACCTGCTGCGTCAGCAGGTTCAGCTGCTCGCGGCTCCCACTGGCCGCAGTTCGCCGCTCCAGGCCAGTGGGGGCAGTGGGAAGCTGCGGCCAGCACATCCCTTGGCCCGTGCCGCTTCCCGCTGCCCCCATTGGCCTGGGATGGCGAACCGGGGCTAGTGGGAGCCGTGATTGGCCAAACCCGCTGACGCGGCAGGTAAACAAACTGGCCTGGCTCGCCAGCGTGCTTATCCTGGAGAGCCACGTGCCAGAGACTGCCGACCCCTGCTATAACATCTGCAGATCAGCATCCCAAGCTATAGGGCTCTCCCCTTTCTATGGGGACATTTGCATAGCTTAATTTGCCCATTTTTTCATTTAATCCTTTTACTCCTAGTTGTAGCTCCTTCTCCATCTCTTAGGTGTTTACGCCCTTCAGCTAAAGTTGTGGGGTGAGCCCTTAGATAGTTCTCTTTCCGTTGCTGGTTCTCTACTTAGGCCCTGTGTACGTTAGAAAAGTCTATCATTGTAATATCAGTCGACGTAGCCAGTGGTTTGCCAAGCTATAGCATAGTCAGTTCTTTTTATCTTTCCTGACAAATCATTCCCTGCAGCCCTTTTATCATTTCTGTTGCTCTTCCCCAAATTCCTTCTCTCTTTTAGGGAAAATATAATCATGAAAGGGTCATGCCAGTCTCAGTTTTCTGTGCTCCATTAAAAGGTTTTTTCCTCCTTTAATTAATTCCTTGTAAAAGAATCCTAGTGTCATTAAATAAAGCATACAGCACAGCTCACATTTTTTCCTTTGTTCAGTCATGTAAGCAATAGTTTTGAAGCTGAACACACACATACATACAGATAGATAGATAGATATAGATATAGTACCTTTTAATGTTTGCCAGTTCATTTCAGTAACAATGGTACCATCTTAAAAACAAACAAACAAACAAAACCACACCAACACCTCAGTCTTATTCTATACAGCAACTATTGAATTTTCTTGTGAATAGAGCTGAAATTAACAGGGCTCTCTTCCTATCCAACAAAGACAACATTAACTTCAATTTTTGTATCATCTTAGCATGATACCCAGGGCACCAAGAACAGTGATCTGTTTGTTAGATGCTGCTGCAGGCGGGACTACAAAAATTGTGGGAATACACTGATCGATTGAATTCTAAATATTTGTTACTGTTTTTTAGAGTACTTTCCCCATCAGATGCCTAACAACTTTTAGGTTAGGCTAAATGGAACCTTATAGCCCTGACAGTCTCACTTTATGATTATATTCATATTTCCGTTGTAAAACTGTTTTTGCAAGGGATAATGATAACTTTGATATAATTTCCTAACAGAGTAATTATTTTGTCAACAATAAGCATGGGCACATTAAACAACAAAAAACCACACCTCAAACCGAAGTCTTATTTAGACATCACGAAAAAATAGAGGTTCAATATCCTCTTTGTTCTTATAACTCAAACACATTCAATTTTAAAATTAAGGCTTGATCTTAGAACCATTACTCACATAATGGGATTGCTCATGAGTGAGAATTACTTGACTTCACTAGTTAATCTTTACTCATGTAAGTGCTAGAGGATACGGCTCTATATTTTTGTTCCAGCATGTGCACTCAAATACTGTATTGGTGGTGGTGTTTTTAAAAATAAGACAGCTCAGTTGAAATTTGGCTGTTATGTGTAAGCTCCTTTTTAAGTAGCTATGTTTTTACTATTCTGTATATTCTTATTTATAACATAAATTGGCAAACTACAGTAAGTCATGACAGGTAATGAACAGGGTTTTTTTTTTTTAAATAAAAAATAAACCAGAGAAAGTTAATCCATAAGAGTAGGTATTAGTAAAATGATGAACTGACAAATCAATAAAGGTCCAAGAAATGAAGAATTAAGGCTGAAGCAGACATGTCTGAATTCACCTAATTAAGTCTAAGTGGATACATGCATATACTGATATGTGATAAATTCACCTAATTAAGTCTAAGTGGATACATGCATATACTGATATGTGATACCATGCACTATTTTTAGCCTTTTTACAAGATGCTGCTGAAACTCCTTGCAGTATTTATCTATCTAACCCAGTACCTTTCTGCCCTCTCCAACTCACTTTTGCCAGTATGCCTCTCCTTCACAGATATGCTCAAGTATTCTAAAGGTATTAGTCATTCACCTAATATCTTTTTCATATCTTTTCTATAATTTCTGATACCAGCCCTAGTGGCTATTCATATCAATTGGATATTTCACTTAAATATTAGTGAAGAATGTTGACATCTACACCATCATCATTAGGCTTCAGAGTTAGCACCACACAGATAAATCAGGGTCAGTTCACATCTCTCAAAGCACTAGTTTCAGGCTAACTCTCTACAGACTCACAATAGGCAAGATTCTGATCTTCTGACTCATGATGAGACCTGCATGATGACAACGCCTTGGAGAGTAAGGTGGTACTCAGGGTAGGAGAGGAGGGCACTGTCTGGCCCTAAGACAGATCTGCATTGGTTCAAACAGAATACTTTTAAATTACAGCATACAGTCTGCAGAAAGTGAGGAGCCACAAGAAACACCCCAGTGGTTGAAGGCACCCATGGACAGAGGCTTGTGCACCATTGGCTTAGAATAGTGAGGAGGCTAGGATACAACATGATTGGCTACCATGACTTCGAAGTTGTCAGCTTGTATCTACACCAGTAGAAAGAACGGTTTTCAGTTATGTTAACCTAACTCAATTGAGCTAACACAATTGACAAAAGCACTCAATCCCTCTCTTCTCCCCCCCCCCCCAAGTCATTTGAAGAGAAAACAATTACAGGGGCTTTGCAAAGAGAATTAACTCTCAGGTCAGGTCAGGGTTTTTTTCCTTTGCAACCTGGAGCACTAAGCATTTTCATCTGAAATTTCAAAGCAGTTCTCATACATGGACTGGTATTATTCTGATTATGGAGATAGAGAAACTGAGGCTAGCAGCAGAGTTAGGAATAGAACCCAAATCTCCCGATTCTTATTCTTTTGGGACCCCTAGATCACTGACAGCAGTCACCATTCCTTCTTGTTTTTTAGAAAGAGTCCTTATGGCACCTTAGAGACTAACTAATACATTTGTTAGGGCTTGGCTACACTTAAAAGTTGCAGCGCTGGTGGAGGCTTTCCAGCACTGCAATTAGTAACTGTCCACACCTGCAAGGCACATCCAGTGCTGCAACTCCCTGGCTGCAGCGCTGGCTGAACACCTGGTCTGCTTGGGGTATAACAAGTGCAGCGCTGGTGATCCAGCGCTGCTCGTCAAGTGTGGCCACACACCAGCGCTGTTATTGGCCTCCAGGGTATTAGGAGATATCCCAGAATGCTTTTAACTAAATTACTCTTTGTTTTGCAGCCTCTCTTTGTTTTGTTGTGAACTCAGAGCTCCGCGGCGCTCCGGAGCACAGGGAGCTGCTTATCTAAAAAACAAACACAGCTCCTGTTTGCTGTGATCAATCTGTACCTGACTGTGAACAATCAAATGAGAAAACCCCCTGCCTATCTCATTCACAGGGGTTGAGTGTTTGCTTGACGAGGAATAGCGGGGGCAGAGGGGAGAACGGGAGTCCGTTGGATGCAGGCTGTTTGAAGTTAAGAGTTAAGATTAAGGGGTCGGGAACATTTTCTGATTTTGCAAGTCAGGAAGCTAACATACAGTGTTGGCTCCAAAAATCCACTCTCTCTCTCTCCCCCGCTCCCTGTCACACTACACGCCACCCCACCCCCCTCTTTTGAAAAGCATGTTGCTGCCACTTGAACGCTGGGATAGCTGCCCATAATGCATCACTCCCAACAGCGCTGCAAATGTGGCCACACACCAGCACTGGTAGCTGTCAGTGTGGCCACACACCAGCGCTGTCCCTACACAGCTGCACGACCAGCGCTGTAACTCCCAGCGCTGCAACTTTCAAGTGTAGCCAAGCCCTTAGTCTCTGAGGTGCCACAAGGACTTCTCATTGTTTTTGCTGATACAGACTAACACGGCTACCACTCTGAAACCATTCTTTTTTAAGCTTCCATTTAATTTCAGCCACCCACTCACCCATCTAGAGCTTGAGCGATCACTCTTGTTTTTCTGTCTCACTTTTCTTTGCTCAGCTCAAAAAGAATATTTGTGGTTTTACAAAAGCTGCTATAGTACAGTACATGATGGCAACTCTCTATGGAAACCAGAAAGGACTGTGATGCCATGGCCTCATTCATCACGCTCCTGGCTTCCTAACATGGAAAAATGTGCAAGCAATCTTTTTTTCCCCAAAAATAGCTTTCTGCAGTGTTATCAGGGCCGGCTCCAGACCCCAGCGCGCCAAGCGCGTGCTTGGGGCGGCACTTTGCCGGGAGGGCGGCAGGCGGCTCCGGCTGACCTCCCGCAGGCATTTCTGTGGAGGGTCTGCTGGTCCCACGGCTCCGGTAGAGCATCCACAGGCATGCCTGCGGGAGGTTCACCAGAGCCACGGGACCAGCGGACCCTCCGCAGGCACGTCTGCAAGAGGTCCCCCGGAGCTGCGGGACCAGCGACCGGCAGAGCACGCCCCGTGGCGCGCCGCCCTGCTTGGGGCGGCAGAATTCCTAGAGCAGCCCCTGAGTGTTATAGTAGCACCTACTTAGAGACAAAGTGATTACATTACAGCACTGCATATGGGATGGTATAGTTAATGGTAGTACACAATACTTAGTAGTCACAGTCCAATGGATTGTAATGTACTTTTAGAAATCTGATTTGGTCAGAAAGGTAGTGTATCCTTTTTACATCCAGATAAGTGCCCTTTCAGTAGATTTGTGTGAAACAGTGTCACCTTGTGGCTGGTTAGCTGAATCTTATTTACACTCTGTATTTCGTATGGATAGTCCAAAGAGACATTTTTCATTGCACTCACTTTTTTATAGCTACTTTTACATTGTCACTAAATAGTGTTCCTTTTCTTGTTGAAATACTTTTTAAAGTGAATAAAATACATTGTTTATTTCCAACACTATTAAATATCATTTTCAACAACATTTAAAAATTACTGTTAGTAGTCGAACGTGCCCTCAAGTCAAGTCCCTCATTCCATGACAAGAAGACTAGAAAAACATACTGTAGGGAACTATCCTGCACTGGCAGGGAAATGGATTAGATGACCTAATAAATAGAGCTTTTCCAGCTCTAACATCTGTGATTCTATCAACTCCTAGCTACAGCTGGGGGAATGATTGGATGGAAAATCCAAACAAACAGATTTTTTTCAAACTGCGCAACTCCCCTTGTTAATTTCCAGAGTTGGATCTTGATGATTCACCTTTTTTATGTGTGGATCACAAGCCCCTAGTTTTAACACAAGTTTGCAATTTGGCCAGTGGACAAACAAACCGGTAGTTGTGTTATAATCTTAACTAAAAAGAATGCTGCTTTCAAAGAGCTTATGTCATCACAGCACAGCTGTGCTGCACTCACCCTGACACCTGAACAGAATGGCCACCAGGACACAGAGGTGTTTTTTCTACCAACATCACTTTCTGGTCTTTACGGAGAGTTTGGTTCACTTTGCTGCTTCTGTACTGTAAATGATTGCTGATCTAAAGCAAAAAAAATGGAGGGTGGGGAGGAGGAGGTCTATCAGAAAAAATTCTAGCTCTCAAACATTTTAGAGGAAGGATTCTCTGGGAGCTCCCCATATTCTTCTTCATTTCCTAAGTGATGCTCCCGTCAGCATCTGTCGTAACACTCCTATGCTGACTTCAGTGGAGTTTCACTGCAGGGATGAATCTGATCTACTGAGTTCTAATGATTTGTATCCCAGCCAAACTCAGCACCATGTGCCAAAACCTTCTTCCCAACCTGAAAATAGGATGGAAAGAAAACAAGGAGGAGGCTCTGCAGTCTGGCTGAGAATTAGAAAGAGGCTAAAAGCCGCATCACACGATGCTGACATGATTTAACTTAACATAAGAACATAAGAAAGGCCGTACCGGGTCAGACCAAAGGTCCATCTAGCCCAGTATCTGTCTACCGACAGTGGCCAATGCCAGGTGCCCCAGAGGGAGTGAACCTAACAGGCAATGATCAAGTGATCTCTCTCCTGCCATCCATCTCCATCCTCTGACGAACAGAGGCTAGGGACACCATTCTTATCCATCCTGGCTAATAGCCATTTATGGACTTAGCCACCATGAATTTATCCAGTCCCCTTTTAAACATTGTTACAGTCCTAGCCTTCATAACCTCCTCAGGCAAGGAGTTCCACAAGTTGACTGTGCGCTGTGTGAAGAAGAACTTCCTTTTATTTGTTTTAAACCTGCTGCCTATTAATTTCATTTGGTGACCCCTAGTTCTTGTATTATGGGAATAAGTAAATAACTTTTCCTTATCCACTTTCTCAACATCACTCATGATTTTATATACCTCTATCATATCCCCCCTTAGTCTTCTCTTTTCCAAGCTGAAGAGTCCTAGCCTCTTTAATCTTTCCTCGTATGGGACCCTCTCTAAACCCCTAATCATTTTAGTTGCCCTTTTCTGAACCTTTTCTAGTGCTAGAATATCTTTTTTGAGGTGAGGTGACCACATCTGTACACAGTATTCGAGATGTGGGTGTACCATGGATTTATATAAGGGCAATACTATATTCTCAGTCTTATTCTCTATCCCCTTTTTAATGATTCCTAACATCCTGTTTGCTTTTTTGACCGCCTCTGCACACTGCGTGGACATCTTCAGAGAACTATCCACGATGACTCCAAGATCTTTTTCCTGACTCGTTGTAGCTAAATTACCCCCATCATGTTGTATGTATAGTTGGGGTTATTTTTTCCAATGTGCATTACTTTACATTTATCCACATTAAATTTCATTTGCCATTTTGTTGCCCAATCACTTAGTTTTGTGAGATCTTTTTGAAGTTCTTCACAATCTGCTTTGGTCTTAACTATCTTGAGTAGTTTAGTATCATCTGCAAACTTTGCCACCTCACTGTTTACCCCTTTCTCCAGATCATTTATGAATAAATTGAATAGGATTGGTCCGAGGACTGACTCTTGGGGAACACCACTAGTTACCCCTCTCCATTCTGAGAATTTACCATTAATTCCTACCCTTTGTTCCCAGTCCTTTAACCAGTTCTCAATCCATGAAAGGACCTTTCCTTTTATCCCATGACAGCTTAATTTACATAAGAGCCTTTGGTGAGGGACCTTGTCAAAGGCTTTCTGGAAATCTAAGTACACTATGCCCACCGGATCCCCCTTGTCCACATGTTTGTTGACCCCTTCAAAGAACTCTAATAGATTAGTAAGACACGATTTCCCTTTACAGAAACCATGTTGACTATTGCTCAAGAGTTTATGTTTTTCTATTTGTCTGACAATTTTATTCTTTACTATTGTTTCAACTAATTTGCCCGGTACTGACGTTAGACTTACCGGTCTGTAATTGCCAGGATCACCCCTAGAGCCCTTTTTAAATATTGGCGTTACATTAGCTAACTTCCAGTCATTGGGTACCGAAGCCGATTTAAAGGACAGGTTACAAACCTTAGTTAATAGTTCCAACTTCACATTTGAGTTCTTTCAGAACTCTTGGGTGAATGCCATCTGGTCCTGGTGACTTGTTAATGTTGAGTTTATCAATTAATTCCAAAACCTCCTCTAGTGACACTTCAATCTGTGACAGTTCCTCAGATTTGTCACCTACAAAAGCCAGCTCAGGTTTGGGAATCTCCTAACATCCTCAGCTGTGAAGACTGAAGCAAAGAATCCATTTAGTTTCTCCGCAATTACTTTATCTTCTTTAAGCGATACTTTTGTATTTTGATCATCAAGGGGCCCCACTGGTTGTTTAGCAGGCTTCCTGCTTCTGATGTACTTAAAAAACATTTTGTTATTACCTTTGGAGTTTTTGGCTAGCTGTTCTTCAAACTCCTCTTTGGCTTTTCTTATTACACTCTTGCACTTAAGTTGGCAGTGTTTGTGCTCCTTTCTATTTGCCTCACTAGGATTTGACTTCCACTTTTTAAAGGAAGTCTTTTTATCTCTCACTGCTTCTTTTACATGGTTGTTAAGCCATGGTGGCTCTTTTTTAGTTCTTTTACTGTTTTTCTTAATTTGGGGTATACATTGAAGTTGGGCCTCTATTATGGTGTCTTTAAAAAGGGCCCATGCAACTTGCAGGGATTTCACTTTAGTCACTGTACCTTTTAACTTTTGTCTAACTAACCCCCTCGTTTTTGTATAGTTCCCCCTTTTGAAATTAAATGCCACAGTGTTGGGCAGTTGAGGTGTTATTCCCACCACAGGGATGTTGAATGCTATTGTATTATGGTCACTATTTGCAAGCGGTCCTGCTATAGTTACCTCTTGGACCAGCTCCTGCACTCCACTCAGGATTAAATCTAGAGTTGCCTCTCCCCTTGTGGGTTCCCGTACCAGCTGCTCCATGAAGCAATCATTTAAAGTATCGAGAAATTTTATCTCTGCATTTCGTCCTGAAGTGAAATGTTCCCAGTCAATATGGGGATAATTGAAATCCCCCACTATTATTGTGTTCTTAATTTTGATAGCCTCTCTAATTTCCCTTAGCATTTCATCATCACTATTACTGTCCTGGTCAGGTGGTCGATAATAGATCCCTAATGTTATATTTTTACTAGAGCATGAAATTTCTATCCATAGAGACTCTATGGAACATGTGGATTCGCTTAAGATTTTTACTTCATTTGAATCTACACTTTCTTTCACATATAGTGCCACTCCTCCCCCTGCACGACCTGTTCTGTCCTTCCGATATATTTTGTACCCCGGAATGATTGTGTCCCATTGATTGCTCTCAGTCCACCAGGTTTCTGTGATGCCTATTATATCTATATCCTCCTTTATCACAAAGCACTCTAGTTCACCCATCTTATTATTTAGACTTCTGGCATTTGTGTACAAGCACTTTAAAAACTTGTCCCTGTTTATTAGCCTGCCTTTTTCTGATGTGCCAGATTCTTTTTTATGTGACTGTTTATCATCTGATCTGGCCCTTACATTATACTTTTCAGTCCTCTGCTCCTGACTATAACCTGTCAAGTATCAGAGGGGTAGCCGTGTTAGTCTGGTTCTGTAGAAGCAGCAAAGAATCCTGTGGCACCTTATAGACTAACAGACGTTTTGCAGCATGAGCTTTCGTGGGTGAATACCCACTTCTTCGGATGCAAGCCATCCGAAGAAGTGGGTATTCACCCACGAAAGCTCATGCTTTAGTCTTTAGTCTGTTAGTCTATAAGGTGCCACAGGATGCTTGACTATAACCTGGAGATTCTCTATCATCAGACTCTCCCCTAAGAGAAGTCTTTGTCCGATCCACACGCTCCTCTGCAGCAGTCGGCTTTCCCCCATCTCCTAGTTTAAAAACTGCTCTACAACCTTTTTAATGTTTAGTGCCAGCAGTCTGGTTCCACTTTGGTTTAGGTGGAGCCCATCTCTCCTGTATAGGCTCCTCCCATCCCAGAAGTTTCCCCAGTTCCTAATGAACGTGAACCCCTCCTCTCTACACCATCGTCTCATCCACGCATTGAGACTCTGAAGCTCTGCCTGCCTACCTGGCCCTGCGCATGGAACTGGGAGCATTTCTGAAAATGCCACCATAGAGGTCCTGGATTTCAGTCTCTTCCCTAGCAGCCTAAATTTGGCTTCCAGGACATCTCTCCTACTCTTCCCTATGTCATTGGTACCTACATGTACCACGACCACCGGCTCCTCCCCAGCACTACACACAAGTCTATCTAGATGCCTCGAGAGATCCGCAACCTTCGCACCAGGCAGGCAAGTCACCATACGGTTCTCCTGGTCATCACAGACCCAGCTATCTACATTTCTAATAATCGAATCTCCCATTACTAACACCTGCCTTTTCCTAGAAACTGGAGTTCCCTCCCCCGGAGAGGCAACCTCAGTGCGAGAGGCAACCCCAGCACCATCTGGAAGGAGGGTCCCAACTACAGGAAGGTTTCCCTCTGCTCCCATCGACTGCTCTACTTCCCTGGGCCGTTCTTCCTCTTCAACAGCACAGGAGCTGTCTGAGCTGAGGTGGGACAATTCTACAGTGTCCCGGAAAGCCTCATCAACATACCTCTCTGCCTCTCTTAGCTCCTCCAGTTTCGCCACCCTGGCCTCCAAAGTCCGTACATGGTCTCTGAGGGCCAGGAGCTCCTTGCACCGACTGCACACATACGCCACCCGCCCACAGGGCAGGTAATCATACATGCAACACTCAGCGCAATAAACTGGATAGCCCCCACTCTGCTGCTGGGCTTCTGCCTGCATTGTCTCCTAGTTAGTGGAAGGGTGGTTTACAGAAAGGAGTTTTGGAATGTGGTTCGGTTTACAGGTTTTAGGGTTTTAGGGGGGGGCCCACAGGGAAGGGGTTACAGCCGGCGAGGGACTCCCGCTCCCTTCCCACTCCCCTTCTAAACTCCCTTGCGAAACTCCCTGTTAGCAGCCCCTGGTCGCTTGTGCGCGGCTTTATAAAGCCCCGCCCTGAGTGAATGCCCCGCCCACTGATTAAGGCTCAGCCAATTACCAGAGGCTTCGAGCTTTCAAACCTGCCTCCAACTGCCAGCCAGAGCACACGGTCCCTCAAACAAACAAACAGACTGACAAACACAAGCTCAGCACACAGCAAGTAATCCCCAAACACAAACAAACACACACTACAGACAGTCACTTACCCCACAGATGCTGTATTAGCTCCTTCTTCTTTTCACTTCACTGAAATAGGAGAGGTGCCAAACAACCCAGTGAATATTCATTTAGCTGCAGGACAGGGACCCACTAGTATTGAAGCCTTGTGCATCACATTAACCCACATAAAACATTAATGTAAGTTACCTGCTGCATGTGCACCATACAAATTACAACTAACGAGCACATCTGGGTGGAGTTAGATTTCATTCTATGTCTATTCCATGCCATACTCAATGGGACATCTCATGCCGTGTGACCTGAACTACTGCTAAGATCATCTCCTTCTCCTGGTCATTCTGACAGTGTCATCTTGCCCATCTGGGATGAACTGAGATCAGACAGAAGCATGGGTAGGGACCTGAAGGTGTAGACTATATTTTACCTTCCTCTCTTTTCTGTTTCCCAGAGCTTTTCTTGAGGCAGTAGATTACATAGTAGTAGATACCTACATATACTAATACGCATTTCTCTTCAGAAACAAGTGTTGCCGCTGAAAGAGGTCCTTACAAAAGGTAGCATAGGTGCTGGAACTAGAGGTGCTGGGGGAGCTGCAGCACCCTCTGGCTTAAAGTGCTTTCCATTATACACAGGGTTTACAGTTTGGTTCAATGGCTCTCAGCACCTCCACTATACGAATTGTTCCAGCACCCCTGGAAGGTAGGAGCTAATTTTGCATCATGAAGCAGGTTTTATTAACCAGAGACAGTCCTGATGACTAATTAATTCTCTCTTCCACCCACATAACACGTACAGCTCAGTGTGGAGGAGTTAGCCACAGGGGGAAAAAAAAAAATCTGTTGTATAATTTAAACACACCCTTAAAACATCCAGCATCCTCCTGCCTAGAAAAGTATTGGAAGCTGGGAATGTTGGCTACATTCTCCCGGAGCTAAGAGCAGAGTCAAATGCCCCTAGAAGTGTATAGTCCCATTCAGTGCTCATGATTAAGGCTATGCCTACACTGCACACCTTACAGCGGCACAGCTCTTCCACTACAGCAGAGCCATTGTAAGGTACTCGGTGTAACCACTCTGTCGGCAAGAGAGAGCTCTCTCTTACCAACAAAAATCAAATCACTCCCCAACAAGGGGTGGTAGCTTTGTTTCCCGCCAACAAAGCACTGTCCAGACTGGCACTTTTCATTGTTAAAGGGGGTTATTTTTTTCCCCACCAAGTGACAAAAGTTTTACTAGCGAAAGTGCAGTGTAGGCATGGCCTAATACTGTCGTTGGAATGAAGTGCTCTTTGCTGCTTTACCACTGGGGGTGAGAGTCATACCTGCTTGTGCAAGGAGCTGCACCCTCTCTGTCCACTGAGGGAGAGCAGGCTGTGTTTTCAGTACTGCCTTCTCACAGGAGTTACTGCATGGGATGCCAGCTTTGTGCTGTTGTGGGGCAAGTCACAGGGCCCTTCTGCTCCCCATCCCAGAACAGTGCCGCCCATTCTTTGGGTACCATTCTGGTCATCTGTAGTGGAGGAGATGATGTGATGTTAAGCACCCCTTTGGCAGAGTGTCTTCCTCCCACAGTTCTGCACCAGGAGTTCAGTGGGTGGCTCTGGCCCTTTGTCTCTAATGAGACTCTCCTGCACGCCAAGATCATGGTATGTTCCGCAGCAGCAGAGACAGGAAGGGGGCACTCGGGTTCTCCACTCTGAGACTGCTCCTTGCACCATTCCCACCAATACCTTGTCCCTTTGGAGAGTCGGGGGGGAGCAGGTTTCTCTTTTCTTCCATAAAATGTGTAGATGGTGCCAAAGTACCAGAGCAAATTCTCAATTTCTCCACACAACCCTGCCAGTGGGCCTCTCACTGACTCATGCGACTGCTTCCTATTAGTCTAAGAAGTCTTCTCAGGCCAAACAGAGCGTTGCAAAAGAAAAATAAACAACCTTTCGGTGGCCTGTGTGAAAGAAGCTGGGGCCAGATTGTTAAAGATCTTTAGGCACTGAACTACATCTTTAGGCACCTAAAGGCCTTTACAAATCTGGTCCTTGGTTGCTAATGGACCAGTGCCACCATCACTCAATTGCCTACCTTGTAAACCCCTAACAGAGCCAAAGATTTGCAAGGTCACAAGTACCAGACATCCATCCCAGCCTTGAGGCAGTCATTACTCACAACTTGTCTGCACACACTTTTTTCACTAGCGTAACTAAATCAGTATAAAAAACAGCTGTAGTGAAGTCAGCGTAACTCCCTCGCATGGACACAGCTTATCCACATAGAACTGCCTCCAGGCAAGGGGGTTGCACAGATCTAACTGAATTGGGGAGCTCAATTTAGTTAGCTTGGCGCAAAACAGCATGTAGAGCAGCCCTTACTGAGCTGGAATTAAACAGGTGACTAAGGGTATGTATGATTACACTGTAATCACGGCATGCGAGTGTAGCTCAAATAGCCATAATGCTAGCGGGGCTAATCTAGCTAGCTTGGGCACCGGAACAGTTGTGGCAGTGCCCGCTTCAGCGAGGGTTAGTCCTGTGAGTAAACTACCCGTGCTTCTGTCGCTTCACTGTTCAGGTACCCAAGCTACCTAGATTAAGGGTATATCGACACTACAAGTGCCGCAGTGTAGGGGGTGAGTCACCCTGTGCTGCACAGGGCATGACATTTTTCCACAGTCCTGAGCAATGTCGCTAGGTCAAGCTAACGTTTTAGGTGTAGACCAGGCCTAAAGCTAGCTCAGGTGGGTCTTCCTGAGCTGCAGTCACACCTACTGTAGGCATATCGTAATGCAAGGTGCTGCTTCCGATGAAGTAATCTCTCAAACTATCTGGGCCTGAAAAAGCCAAGCAAAGCTGAATCACAGGCTGTAAGCTGGGCAGGAGGCTTTAATATTATGCTATTTCCCCCGCCCCCCCTTTGCAGTCTCATTTTTCCCAGGAAAGCCTTTTCTCTTTCCTTCTCTGGAGACAAAGCTACTTTTTCATTTTCCTGCAAAGAAAATGAAAGCCAAGGCCAAAGTCTGCTCACCTTATGCAGGTTTGTCCATTTTGCATCAGCTGGACCCTTCCCCTGAATCAGGTGAACTCCTGGGAATCAAGATTGGCCGATTCAGGACCATCATTTAAAAATTTTAAATTAAAAATTCAAATTGGCCTGGCTGGGTGTGAGTGTTATTGGAAGCCACCCTCCTGTGAGAGCAGAAAGACAGAAGGAATTGGAGGAAAGAAAGATGAAAAGGAAAACACTGTCCTTGACATTGTTCCAATAGCACAGCACATCTGGCGAGGCTGCTGAATTTTCATTTTATTACAAATCAGCGTCATTGAGCCTAAACAAACTCCCGGGTCTGATCATGCCTGCATTCACATTTGACTGGCCTCTAACTCTGTGCTTTGTAAACCCCATGTGAAGGGTGGGTCTCTAGTCCCTCTCTAATTAAAGAAAAGATGAACTGAATGGGAAACTCTCCCACACCCAATTCATTTCTTGTCTCACTGACAGGGCCGGCTCCAGGGTTTTTGCTGCCCCAAGCAGGTTGGATGTGGGGGGGGGGGGGGCAAGGGAGAGCCTCTATCGTGATCAGCTTTACCGCTGCCGCTTCAGTCTTTGGCAGCAATTTGGCAGCTGGTCCTTTGCTCCGAGAGGGAGTGAGGGACCTGCCACCGAATTGCCGCCGAAGAGCCAGACGTGCCGCCCCTCTCCGTTTGCCACCCCAAGCACCTGCTTGCTGGGCTGGTGCCTGGAGCCAGCCCTGCTCACTGAAAACATGAACATCCAACGCAGCCTGCTTCCTGCAATCACTGTGCAATTAACACTCTGTAAGCAAATCTGCATAGTCAGTAACACGGAAGGACGTGCTTCCATTTAAAAATAAATAAATAAATGGAAATGTACTGTAAGACGGCAGCATTGCAGAGGGTGTTCTGTACGGCTCCTGCATTGCTTGGTTCCACCCTGCTCTCCACTCGCTCTTTGCAGTAACATCCCCAAAGTGTACATTAACCAGAGCTGGAAAACAAGGAGAAAAAAAAAATATTTGTAACTAGGATTTCCCCTCACTTGTATCCACTGTCCTTTTAAATTGCTTTTCGTGAACATTTGTGTAAGTCAAGTTTCATCCTTTGACAGAAAATGAATGTTGGGCCTAGGCCAAGATTTCTAAGGGTCACAGATAAAATCAGCTCTCAGCAAGACAGTTGGTGCCAGCAAGGGGCACAGCGATACCAACTAACTATAATGCCAGTTGTCGGAGCGATTCCTGGTTTGTATGTGGCGGGAAATGCTTCGCCTCAGGGACATGTTCAGACTAGTCAGATGAGAAGAATCAGGGCAGCTTTCTTTTAACTTCTCTTTCATCACATTACCGCTGTAGGCCTCAATTTACCCATCTTTGAACTGGGCATTCTAATGTTCACCTGTCTCACAGGGAAATTAGGAGGCTTAATTAGTTAATATTTAATGATTTCAGATCTGCAGATCAAAGACACCCAGGCTCCTTAGATGCTGAAGGTGACCTAGTGAGGCTTTTATAACTAAAAAACAAGTCTGTTTCTTACACCTTGGGCACCTTGATTGCCTTCATTGAGGTTGCATAGAGTGCTAAGGCAGGGCTAATGTGGCTCGTCACATGCAAAGGTAGCTATAGATTTGCAAATGTTTTTTCAAATATGACAACACTGCTCCATTTATTCTTTCCTAGGTCTCCTTAACAAGAAGCATGCAGGACCCAGAGAACAACAACTCCGCCAGTGAGTAAGTAGCATGTCAGTGTGACGTTTCGCAGAAAGGCAGGTCTTCCTCTCACATGTTACATCTTTAGCACCAGGGTATCAAATCACTTGTGGAGCCTCTAGTCCATCCCTCTGCTAGGGCAGGATTTCCCATGTTGTACATTGCCTAGTGCAGGGGTCAGCAACCTGCGGCACGCGTGGCAAAAGGCAGCACGCGAGCTGATTTTTAGTGGCACATTGGGGTCCCAGCCGCTCAGCCCCCTCAGTTCCGTTCACCCAGGCCGGCAGTGGGCTGAGCAGGGGCAGCAGCCGGGACCCCAACTAGCAGGAACTAGCTGACGGAACCCCAGAACGGCGGCCGCTCAGCCCGCTGCCAGTCTGAGGTGCTGTCTGCCTGTAGCGTATTAAAATTCTCCCCGTAGGAATGTGGTACTTCCGGAGCACCAGGACTGGCAGCCATAAGTAGTACACCGTTAGTAGCACATTTCTATGGGAAGAAATTTAATACACTATATTCGGATAGGGAAGGCTGTGCCTCCCCAAACAGCCCGCCCCCTAGCTGCCCCCTCCCACTTCCTGCCCCCTAGCTGCCACCCTCAGAACACCTCCCATCCAACCCCCGTTCCTTGTCTCCTGACCGCCCCGTCCTGGGACCCCTGCCCCTTGACTGCCCCCCTCAGAATTCCCCACCCATCCAACCCCTGTTCCTTGTCCCCTGACCACGTCACCTGCCCCCGGGATCCCACCCCCCCATCCAAGCCCCCCCGCTCCCTGTCCCCTGACTGCCCCAACCCCTATCCACACCCCCAACCCCTGACAGGCCCCCTGGGACTCCCACACCCATCCAACCACACCCTATTCCCTGTCCCCTTACCATGTCGCTCAGAGCATCAGGACTGGCAGCCCTAAGTAGTACACCGTAAGTAGCACATTCCTATGGGGAGCAATTTAATACACTGCACCCGGCCCTGCTCAGCCCGCTGACAGTCTGGAGTTCTCAAAATATGTTCTCCTACCCCTTATCAAAAATTACACTACAATCAACTTAAAAACTTGGTTTGTATATTACAGTAATAAAAAATGTATGTTAATAAATACATAGGTTTGATGAAAGAGTAGTTGTACTTATGTGCCTGTGCTTAATTTGTGTTTTCAATGATTGACCTGCTAAAAAAAAAAATCTCGCCTGTCTTGCACCCCCAGAAAGGGCATCTTGCACCCCCAGGGGGTGCATGCACCCCAGGTTAAGAACCACTGCACTAAACTGAGGCTGTGGCTACACTTAGCGCTGCACAGCGCTGCTGCGGGAGCGCTCCCGCAGCAGCGCTTTGAAGTGCGAGTGTGGTCAGAGTGCCAGCGCTGGGAGAGAGCTCTCCCAGCACTGTCCGTACTCCACCTCCCTGTGGGGATTAGCGTACAGTGCTGGGAGCCGCGCTCCCAGCGCTGGGGCTTTGACCACACTGGCGCTTTGCAGCGCCGCAATTTGCAGCGCTGGAGAGGGTGTTTTTTCACACCCTGCTGCAGTGCTGCAAATCTGCAAGTGTAGCCAAAGCCTGATAAGATCTGCATTTTAATTTAATTTTAAATGAAGCTTCTTAAACATTTTAAAAACCTTGTTTACTTTACATACAATAGTTTAGTTATATAATATAGACTTAGAGAGAGAGCTTCTAAAAACATTAAAATGTATTACCAGCACACGAAACCTTAAATTAGAGTGAATAAATGAAGACTCAGCACACCACTTCTGAAAGGTTGCTGACCCCTGGCCTAGTGTGTTTCTCAAGCAAAGGAACTCCTGCCATTTTTCCTTGTGGGAGATTAATCCACAGTCTAATGCCTCTTGGTAACAGGAAGTTTTCCTTGTATTTAGTTTAACTTGTCCTGTCTCACATTGTATCCTATTTACTGTGTATCCTATGGCCTCTCCATAACTGCTCTTCCTCCTTGGCATTAACACCCTTAAAATAGATGTAGTCTCCTCTCCTGTTCCGCTTCCTCAGTTAAATTAAACATTTGCTGCTTTTCAGCTTCTCTCACTCTGTCAGTCCACTCTGCCCTGTAAGCATTTTTGTTGCTGTTCTCTAAACTCCCTCCAAGCTGTTAATATTTTCCTAGTAATGAGGTGACTAGACATGAGCACAATATTCCTGGTGGAGTTGTGCCTTTTTGTGCTGATCTGCTCCACTGCAAACTCCTGTCTTGTATGTTGCACGCTATTGGCCCTTTTCCTGTCTGCATTATTGCTTTCCAGTTTTCTCCCTCCCACTGAATAGCTGTGTTTTGAATTCTTTTCCCCCCAGGTGTGTTGACTTGCTATTTTCCAAATCATTGGAGCCCACAGCTGTGTGTACATTATGTACAGTGCATACCATTGGCAGGTGTGCCAATTGGGGAGGGGCGGGGGGAGACACAGCTCCATGGGGGTGAGTGAAAAGGGGTAGTTTGTCCCAGAGTGCCTGTTTGAGAGGGCCCCCCCAAGGTAAATGGCATTGTGACCTGGCAGGGTCCTGAAGGAGAGCTGCAGGGCCACGTTTCAGTGAGTGACTCCTGCCAGGCCAAAGCTGAGTGGCGCTGCGATCCCATTCGCCAGGTCACACTGCCTGGAGTGGTGAGCTGTGCCTGAGTTTGTGCTCATGACTCAAACCGTTGCTGAGGGGCTAATGTGGTTGTATGTACCAGGTGAAAAATGTCTGGGGTTTTCCCGTTCCAAGTCAGGAGGTATCACTGCAACGGATTAGACTAAGCTCAGACAGTTACAATTCCTGATCCTCAGCCACCTAGCACCAGGGTAAATTAGAGCAGCTGGGGACCTACTTTAACTTCTGCACCACTAGTTACAGTGTGGGATCAGCATAGTAGAGCTCTGCTTCAGCAGACCCAGTCCCACCCATGCCCCACCCCCAAAATTCCCCTGACACACCCTGTCTCTTGCTTAACATTGGGACTGGCTGCTACTAGAGCAGCCAGCTTTCTTCCACCCAAGAGATCTCCTGTGCAGGGGGAATGCTCTGCCATCTCTGGCTATTTTAAGCAGCACAAAGTGGCCTTAGCAAACCAGAGAACTCAGAGCTTTAGAGTAGAGTAATTTCTGAGGAGCCATGTTCTATTTCTGCAGGACAATATAGGTTTCATCCCTATTAAACTCTAGTGCACATTTCCATGAGGGTTGGAGGAAGAAAATAAAGGCTATGGGGCTGTTTGCTTTTTTCCAGCCATTGTCCTAGCCCATTAGCGTTACGCTCCGCCCTGTTCATTCATGATTGTTTAAAAAGAAAAAGTTGACAGCTGATATATTTTTCAGTATGTTGGATTTTTTATTTGGAGAGCCTCTCTCATCCTAATGATCACCGTGAAGACTAAGGCTGTGTCTACACTATCACTTATTGCGGCAAAAAACTTATGCTGCTCAGGGGTGTGAAAAAAAAACACACCCTGAGCAACATATGTTTTGCCAGCAAGAGTGGGAGCGTGCACAGCGCTATGTCGATGAGAGAGCTTCTACCACCAACACAGCTACCGCCGCTTGTTGGGCGTTGACAGGAGAGCTC
Organism: Mauremys reevesii; assembly: GCF_016161935.1. Classification (NCBI taxonomy): domain Eukaryota; kingdom Metazoa; phylum Chordata; order Testudines; family Geoemydidae; genus Mauremys; species Mauremys reevesii. The sequence goes on along the minus strand of NC_052625.1, from coordinate 178,999,657 downwards.
TCCCATTGGCATAGAGCAGCTACGTGAGACCTTCCAGCGGCACAGCCTGCAGCAGTAGAGCTGTGCCGCTGGAAGGTGTCTTGTGTCGACATAGCCTCAGACATCAGGAATAATTAGAAAAAAAAAAAAGTTACGTTAACACTAATGGAAACAATTAATGTTTTGTAGGTTTTGAAGTGGAGTCTTGGAAATTTTGCCAGGGGCTGTTTTTTATCCATCATTCAACATTCCTATAAAACTAGCAGAAGGCTGGTCACATGATGAGCTATAATCAATAAGTCACATGTCAGTTGTGGGTTCAAATCATATTTCTACATTTCCTTTCCTATTATGAAGTATTTGGGCCCTGCACACTGCTTTTAAGTGTTACTCCCATCTCCTATTTACTACAAGGAAAAAACCCCCACCAAATAATTTCCTTTCTGTCAAAAGAAGGAAATTGAATGAAGGAATCAAGAGAAGACTCATTTGCTAAATACCTGTTGGTGCCAGTAGAACTTGTGGTTGAAGAAACTGTGCAAAGTAAATTAACTGCCTCTCAGGTGGGAAATTCACATATCTGCCATGCCAGTTGGCCTGTTTGAAAAATAAAGCCATTGACGACATCTGCAGCTCCTGACATTTACAGCGCCAGATCAGGGCACTTTTTTTCAAATGGACAAGTAGACAGATGAGAATTTTTTATATTAGAAGGATGGACATACAATCAGTGCAATGCTGTGGGTAAAACTGCTCCAAAGCAATTACTGCAGGACTGATTGCCAGCAGGTGCATGTCCCTTTCAGCGAAACTAGGAATGAATTCTTGTTCATAGCGAAGAACTCTAGTCTACCAACGAAAGCTATTGAGGTACGAAAACACTGAATCAATAGAAGCTTCTGTTAGAGAAGAGTTCTCAGGGATCCTCACTGCAGTTCTAATTCAGTGTGCTCCACACCTCTTCCTGTCCAGCATATGAACTATCCGTATGGTTTCATCTGGCAAACATGGCCTCGGTTTTCCTCTGCAAAAGATGCTATCAGCAAAGCAGGCCATTCCTCCCTGCTTTCACACCATTGACTTGGATTTACCAGTCCCACGTGTGTAAACTTATAGGCACTAGGTATCAAGTCCCATTTGCTGGGATGTAGTTGAAGCCAGGCTAGTTGGTATGAAAAACCTCTCTGCTTAAGTACCAGATACACAGGATATGAAGAAATCAGTTCTTTCCTGTTTGTTTTTTTTCCCCCACTAACACCAAAAATAAACCCACTTCAGGGAAAGCGCTACAAAAACCCATTTCACTGAATGAAACACAGGGCCCAGCAATACCCACCTGCAGGTATTGTCAGAATTGGGAGCTCTGGAAAATTTAGTTTAGTTTATTGAGAACAAAGACTCTTGTGGATTAAACGATTTTACCTCGTAGTGACCGTCCTCTGCAGCACAGCACTAGCGGTAACGTAGGGTCACAGAAATAGTCGCTTCATACAGCATTGTACAAACATTTATGAACTAATGTCCCCAGCACTGCTGTGGGCTAGGTACATATTATCCCTCATTGACAAATGGGGAAAGTGAGGCACAGAAGCAGATGGATTCGTCTGATGCCACAGAGGGAGATAATGCGAGAACAAGGAGTAGAATACAGGATTTCTTGATTAATCCAGTATTGTTGACCCCAAGAGTTCAAAATTATGCCATTTTTTTTTCCAAAGTATTTTTATTTTACCACATGTGCACCGGCCCCCTGACAGCATCCCACAGTACCTCCATACCCCAGACCCCTAGCAGGTTCCTGTCTCTGGCCTGCAGGGAGGGGGCTCCCTGCGCTCTCGTAGGGGGCTGAGGCCACTACTCAGATAAAGAGGGCATGGGGGAAGAAGTTGTTTCTGCTGTGCTGCACGTGCTCCTAGGCTCTGCCCCACACAGACACACACACCCATACTAGGGATACAGGAATTGTGCCCCTGAATCACTGGGGTAATGCTGCATGCAATATTTGGGGAGACAGTTACTTCCATATTTAATTATGTGTGTGCTGTTAAACACTATTAGCAAGATGGAGCCTCTTCTTCAGGGCCAAAGCTGGCCCCATGTCCCCCTATGCTTTCTGGGGGCAAGAGGACACAGGGAGTGCAAGATTGTGAGCACTCAAGAGAAAACACAAGGCTAGAGGCCCAGGGTCTTTGCCCTCCAGCCCTACACGGTTTCAAAAGAATGTGTAGATCTGCAGCCCGGAGAGGCTCCAAGCTGCCTGCCCAACAGGCTGCTGTCTGCTCTGTGGAGTGGTAAAACAGGCCTACCAGGTAGAGTTAACTGATTGTGGTAACTTTTGCAAGGTCAAAACCTCCCCACTGTTCTCCGACCCCTCCTAGCTCAGGCAGGAAAGGGCAGGAGTGAATTCTAGGATAGTCAGCATACATAACATGAACATTCCACTTCCGATTATACCATCGAAAATCATTCCAGTTTCTTCTCGGTGCTTGTTTCAGCAAAACTATTTCCCCATGTTTATTCGTCCTCCCTCCGCCCCCCCACTGTTCCTCACACCTTCTTGTCAACTGCTGCAAATGGACCATTTTGATTACCACTACAAAAAGTTCTCTTCTCTTCTGCTGGTAATAGCTCACCTTAACTGATCACTCTCATTAGAGTGTGTATGGTAACACCCATTGTTTCATGGGTGTGTGTGTGTGTGTGTGAGATCTTCCTACTGTGTTTTCCACTGCATGCATCCAATGAAGTGGGCTGTAGCCCACGAAAGCTTATGCTCAAATAAATTTGTTAGTCTCTAAGGTGCCACAAGTACTCCTGTTCTTTTTGGGATACAGACTAACACGGCTGCTACTCTGAAACCTGTCAGAAATCACTGTTACCCAAAGATCACTAATGAGCACCACATGTCTTTTGGGTCAGAAAACTAAGGCCTGCTTACCATTACAGAATCCATGGTTCAGTAAGATGGATGGGTTTGTTTTGACTTTTGCACACACAAATAATGATGTTTCTCATTCCCTGTTAGGGATAAGGGGCTTACTATGTCTCACAGAGCTTGATTTTCTTTTACAGTAAAGATACTTCATTGTCTCATCCTACAGGTTTCCAGTTAGAAGTAACAAGAAGCCCGAGATGCAATCCCCAATATCGTACGATTACTCTGAAGAAGAGCTCATGGCGAGTATTGAACAAGAGTACTGCCGCTGAGAGCCCGTGCTGTACGATCATAGCTGACAGTGGCATATATGAGCAAGGGTTCTGCCAACAAAATAGCCCCCCACACAGTGAGATTGTTCTGAAGAAATGGAAAAGACGAGAATGAAATGAGAGAGAATGTTACCACTCAGGAGGCTGTTAGTATTGTAGGACTTCGAAGAACTCCTCTTTGGCAAGTGCTGAGCAAGAGCACTGATTAACGAAGGAACCCTCACTGACCAGTGAATAAAAGCAAAGCGGTGGGGAAAAAATAAGATCATATTACATTCCTCTTGTAAATTAATATTTAAAAGCTAGTTTCCAAGTAATACTTGTGTATGAAGTCTTGAATGTATTGCAAGGTTGAGATGTGCCATTCTGACAGAATGATTTCAGTCAGAGAAGTGCAGCAAATCATTTGAATAAATACTTACTTAATAGGATATATCCAAAATTTACCTTTCCTGACACTTAGCTATGGGTAAAATTCAGACCTACGGAAAGCAGATTACAACTCTATACACCAGGTCTGAATTTGCCCCACTTTTTTTTATTATTAAATATTCCACAGTACAGAAAAAAGGGAGGGAAGTGAATCAATCATTCCACACTTAGGCTGCAGGATCTAAGAGTTCAAATCCCAGTTCTCTATCAAACAGGTGTGGGATTTATTCTGATTGTGCATATGGCTCTGTTCTTTCTAGCTCCCCTTTTCCAAAGAGGCAGGGGATTGAAATTGTCAAGAGTCCTGTTTCCTGAAAGGGCAAGATTCTGGTCTAGTTTCTTACCTGCTGGCTTACAGAAATGGAAGCAACAGGGAAATCACAAGGACAGAGTGACGTGCACATACTGGTCCATTGCCATATGTATGCGCCTGTTGGGTCACCCACTTTTTGATGGGCTTTAACATGATTGAAGAGCAGTAGTTCATAAATCAGCACTCCTGCATTGGAGTTAGATATTAATTTACCACTTCTGGCTTACACAGGAATTTTCATTAGTGCTTAATTTAAAATTCACCACATTTATCACTAAGGATGGAAAAGTAAAACAAAACAAAAAAAATCCTATAAAACCAAAGACTCAGAGGTTTTCAGCATGATTGACGGTGAAGCCTTGTACTTTTAAATTAAGGTTTCTGGTGTGTGTAGTTTTTTTTGGGGGGGGGAGCCTGATGTTCTTGGAGTAGCTGCTTATTATCAGAATTAGAAAAAATAACTTTTCTGTCCTCCGATGGAACATAACACATGTCAGATGAAATCTCAAGGGCAAATCAGCGAGGCACATTCTAATTGGAACAGTGGGATACACCTTAAGATGTCAAGGTTTGACTTTCCTTTTGTACCTTGGTGTATATTTCACAAATATCTATGTTCCATGTAATTCTCAATAAAAGGCAAAAGTATCAGTTTGAGAGAGACAGGGTGATCAATCTTCTGTCCCCCTAACTGTTATTTTTTCATGGAGATATCCAGTAGGATTTTTAATGAGTTATCACCACATATGATTTTTTCTTCCTAATGAGGCATCTAGTTTTAGTTTTTCCTCCAGATTACATAATGAGGAACCTGTGGCTATCTTCAGGTTGTCATGTTCTCCTAGCCAATGTGGCAGAGCACAGATGTCTACATAGTGGTTCATAGTCCTCCCCTGCTCAGTGCTTCTTCAGCACACTGATAGCCTTTTAATGAATCTTCCAAGAATATGACGATAGCAGAGGCAAAGTGCATCTATAAGGGGATGTGCACAATTCTAGAAGGATGGAGAGGATCACACAGATAGCACAAAACCCCCAACTGACCAATTTGGATAAGAAACAGCGTTCCAAAAGATGTCCCGCTCATGTACTCAGATGGTGGGTATCATTGTGGTGTGAACCTTACATAGAGAAGGACAGAAAGGTTCCTGTTGGAGGTCTGCTGTGGTACCCAATCAGACGGAAGTTATACTTAGGGCATGTTTACATGGGCATGTTAGTGCTAATATGCTAAATAAGCTAAAATGTGACTTTAAAGCTCGCCATGTGGGGACACTGACTGTGCACTAAGAGAGCCCTCACGCAGTTTAGCCAAAGTGCATTATGCTCCTGAGCACAAAGGTACTCAGTGCACAATATGAGTGCCTACATAGGGAGTTAATGAATAGCTAGTGCGGGCTCCCCTCCCCCTTAATAAGAGGGAAGGGGGGGGGGATGAAAAAAAGAAAGGTAGCCTTTCAGAAAGCCATGTAAGTTTAAAGCCTAGGGCAGCATACTGGTTCTTGAATAGCTTGGTATATCCAGAAATATCCTGCTGTTAGTCAAAAGATATATGTGCAGGGGTTGTGGGAGGTAGAGTAGCATATTAGGAGTAGAACCACACACAAAAATAGAAAATATGGTAATAACTAGTGCTTGAGTAGAAACAACACATTCAATAATATTACCATGTGTGAAAATTACACAAAAGTAATTACATGAATTTATATGACCAAGGTCAGTATTCTATTACATTGGCCAGAATTAAATTAATCTCCAATAACCTGCCATGATAGCAAGCAAAATTATATCAGAGTGAGAATACATAGTGCATTTTTTGTAGAGAACACAAAAAACGTATGAAAATTTCTAAATCTAGTAGCTGTACATACCCATGATGCCGCATGCATGGTGTGTCCCCTTTTTGTTCAGACACTAGCCAACTTTTAGATTTCTATGCTATCCAGGTTTCTTCCTTTAGATTGGGGCTGTTCTTGGACAGTCACACAGGACCAGATTCTAAGGGGTGCCCAGTATGCGATAGGCACAGATGGGGGGAGGAAGCCACAGAGGAACTGGTTGTGGCTTTCTGGTTCTGGGGCCTGGCCTACTTTAGGATCACCACCAAGCTGCTTTAAACTATGGCAGCTGGCTGCGGCCTCCAGGGTTCATTTTACCAGCCATGAATAGCTGGATGGAAGTCCCCCTCTGGCCACACCCCAATATAACACTGGGGAGGCTGGAGAAAGGTGGTACCCGTCAGCTGGGGACTGCTCGGCTGGAAAAATCTACCAACTTTCCAAACCCTTTGAGATGCCAGACCTGCTTGTTATACTGTGTAGGCAGGGAGATCACAGCCTTCTTCAGTATCTGAGACCTCCTCCGGTTCCAGGCTCTGCCTTGCTGAGGCCAGAGTTCAGTTTCTCTCTCTGCAGCTCTATTCAGTAACTGTTCCAGCTAAGAACGCTTTTCAGGTTGTCTTAAAGGAAAGACTGTGTTTTGGCAATTTTATAGAAAGAGAAAATATTAAAATAAAAGGCAAAGAAATAGACATCCCTGACTGATTATTAAGAAAAGTACCTGGAGGCTGGCACTAGGCCTAAGGACTGAACATTGAAATCTAACCTGCCTGGCAAGAAGATTTATTTTCTCCCCATTAGCATTTGGGGGGACATCATACTTTAGTCCAGTCTGTGACGGCCAGTTGTTCATAAGATGACAAAATTCATTCCTATTTTTGAAAAGCCTGTTCCTAAACATATGGGACTGCACTGAGCTACACCAGCTGTGTAGCTGGCCCATCATTTCAGTCATTACTCTTCTACATGATATATACAGCCTAGTGTACTGGAGCAGGGCACAGTATTTAGTGCAAAAAACTCTCAGTCCTCTCCAAACAAAGTATTTTCCACAATTTAGCATGGTATCTTCCCTCATCTAGAAGCAGCACATAAAAACAAAATTATACAAATACAGTATGTGCTGTACTTTGCACAAACTAACTGCCTTATGTTTAGTGCCATGCTGGCTATTAGCCATTCCACAAAAAGCCACTCCTTAAAAAACACCAAACCAAACCACCGTTGGTCAGAGGGTTAAGGAAAGGGTCACATTTTCCATGGTTACCACTTAAATAGATTACCAGTTCCAGCCACTTAGCTTTCTCTGAGTGTAGTGTTTAAAAAAAAATTAAAAAAAAGTGAGCCTTCAGAGCATGCCATGCAAACTAAAAAAAAAAAAACTAGATCATAAGAGATTTTTATATAACTATTAACCAAAAGGCAAATATCTTGGCTTCTGACTGACCATCTGTCTCGTGAAAAGCAGTCATGTGCAGAGGACAGCAGGCAAAAAAAACTGAAGACCTGGTCAGCAGCATGACAACCTAGCAGAAGGCAATTTGGAATTCACAAGATTTACTGGTTGGCCTGTAAAAAGATTAACACTGAAATGGTAAGAAATTTAAAAGCCTGAAAAGAATTCTTAGAAGTTAGTTAACCAGGCCAAAATCTTCCAAAAACAGAACAAAAGCCACTTTTATGCATACTCCAGTTGCATCTACTCAACTCCTAAGTTAGATGCAAATTGGGGTTTTGCAAATGCAGAACTGCACTTTTGAAGATATAATGCACAGAAATATTTTTTCTTAGCTACTTATTGTTTTCCATGACATTACTACCATGACAGGAGCATGCCTTGCCACTGAACAAGGAACAGAAATAAAAAGGGTGTAGTCACTGTTGTAGCATTCTAGCCTTTCCTAGAGCATGCCAAAAGCAAGCCATGAGGACCCACTTGCTTGTTATAAGCAGCAATATTTGCTCTGTATTTATCTATATGCTTGGTGCGGCAATAAACAGTCTGTGCTGGCAAACGAAAGTGTCTTCTGTACTCTGTTAACCAAGACTCACAGCTCTAATAATACAGCCTACAGTACAACCTCGCAACTTTCACTCAGGTAGGTTAATCACATGAAGGCTTTTCACAGCTAGTCTCCCTGTCCTCCCTTCACCTGGTTCTCCACCTCAGAACTTCCAAAACAGAAATAAGGATTATAATACCTGAGATGACTTCCTGACACAGACTCCTTGGGTGTGCCTGTCTCCATCAGGGTGGAACTCTGTACTGGTTTTGCTATGTTACAGAAGACAATTAGAAAGTAGGAACATTTTGTTTTTCACTGAAACCGCTGCCACCAGTGTAGATCCAGCTTGAGTAGGAGTGCCCTACCCAGGGGTGGGCCCATAGGTGCCGACTCCATGCGTGCTCCAGAAAGCAATGGGTGTCTTAACTAGGGGCTCAGGTAGGATGCTGGTTTAGAGTGCAGTTATACTTTGAAAAGTTCATATGTAAAAAGTGATACCTTTACTCAGCAGATCTGCTTCCTGGGAGCCTTTTCATCTCTACTGACTACAGTAACAAAAGTAAGTTTTAACTGCTTTTTATTGCTGTTATTCATAGAACCAACAAACCCGGAGAGAGGGAGCTAAATTCTGTTCCTTCTTGGGTAGCATCACTGGAATTGCTGAGTAAACTCCCATCAGCTGCACTCTTATGGAAATCTATTTATGGCATGGGTGTTTTGGAAGGCATAGGTCAAAGACAGTGGTCTCTCATGCTGACCTAACCTTTGTAACAAGTGATTATGTATGAGATAGAAAAAGCCCAATCAGGCTGAGCTTGCGGTTAAGAAAAAAGTATCATTCTACTTGTAAACTGAGCACATTTGATAGAGAGAAATTACTGACACACAACAAACATGGAAGGCCTCATGTAAAGGGAAAAAAAGACCTCAGTTCAGTTTAGAGAGTAAATTTTCACTTTCAGGAACATATTCCCCTGAGGGGCACTCCTCAAGTTGCAGCTCAGGGAGCCCAAGTTACTGAGGTCTGAAATCTGGACCCTTAGATAAGGGTCTAATTAAGAAAGTTGTGGATTTAATTAAAGGTATGATTTTATATTATTTAGTTAAACTAGTGAAAACCTTCTTTGCTTTAAAAGTCACTTATTCCAGTTCAAACTAATTCATTAGCCAACTTAGACGAAACTGAAATAAGTCTGGTTTAAATCAAAGTAAGTGGCCGAGAGGGGTTTGCACCAGCTTAATTAAATCAGGAGGACGACGATGATGAGTTCTGTCAGTATAGGAACACCACCTCCCCTGAATGATGTGCCATACCCAGAAAAGCACTCTGGTGGTGCAGCTGCATTTACACTGGGGGGTTTGTTGGTACAGCTATGGTGCCTGAGGTATATGTTTTTTTCACCCACACTCCACGCCATGTAGCTATGCTGCTATGTTTTATTTTTTTAAACTTTATTTTTATTGTTTTTATATTAAATATAAACACATGAACCAAAACATATAAATACATGAAAAAGGAAATAGCATATCACTAACAAAATTCAAGGTTCATTGTGACGCATGGCCAAAAAGGGTTAAACATCCTGCAGGATGAATGACTCAGATTCAACCCTTAAAGACATATGAGGGGATAATGTTTGTGTTTCTCTGTATTTACATATATAGGGTAATGGTCAACAATGTAATCAACAGCCCCTGTCTATGCTGTTAATTCAGAGATCAAAAGAACATGCTAGCATGTAAATGAACTATAAACATGGGATATTGCTGTAATCATCTCTTTGAAGTGTATAGCAAATCACCTGTGAATGGTGGAAACATAGGCACTTGCCTTATGTTAATCTGTGTGAATAATTAATGATGATTCTTAGGAAATGAGGGCCCCGTTGTTCCCTGAGGGACTCCAACCTGTCAAAGAAGGCTTCAAATTATATAAAAGATCCTTGGGTCCCAATCCTTTTTCTCTCAGATCTGCTTAAGCTTCATCAGGGGACATTTGAGTCACAAGATTGAGGTCCCAGTTAAACTAGAAACACCCTGAATATGATATTGGACTATAACCTATGGACTAAATTCTAAAAGAACTCATTGCAACAACAAAGCTCACCATCTCTGCTATATATCTAAACCTCAAAAATTGAACTCATGTCTGTATATATATAGATCTTTTAAACCATACTCTCTCTTTTCTTTTTTAATAAATTTTAGTTTAGTTAATAAGAATTGGCTGTAAGCGTGTATTTGGGTAAGATCTGGAATATTCATTAACCTGGGAGGTAATATGTCTGATCCTTTGAGATTGGTAGAAACTTTTCCTTTATATGATGAAAACTGTTTTCAGTAATCTTCATCATTCTTGACTTGGGTATCTGGGTGGAGGCCTGAGGCTGGGTTACTTTAAGGTAATGGTGTTGTTAACTTCTGGTCAACCAGTGAGGTAATAAAGAAGCTGTTTTGTGCTGTCTTGGTAAATCTAAGTATTGAAAATATCCACCAGCTTTGAGGATTGTCTGCCCCATTCTTTGCAGTTAACCTAATTGAGTGACCTCGGCTGCCCCCCTTGGAAGCCCCGGTCACTGTTTTTGTTTTTTCCCAGGTTTTACAAATACTATCATACAAGAAAACCCTCAACCCATAGAGGTCATGCAGGGCATCAATTAAAGTGACCAAAATGATAAATGAGAACAACCTGCAAGTATTGGGGACTAATATATACTAAGCTGCAAAAGTTTGCAATGTATGACCAGACATCCTCACATTTTTTTCCAATCATTTCTATTAGACAGTCATTTTTTCCATTAATGCAGTAGTAGAGAGTTTTCTAAGCCTGTCTATGTATGAGGGAGGAATTTCAGATGTCCGTTTTCTCAAAATAACTCTTTTGGCCACTAAAATAGTTACTTCAGTCCCATTTCTTAATCACGATAGGTTTTAACTGTAGACCAGGCTTCAGTTAAACTAGAGCAATTTTATGTGAAAATTTAAGATTACGAAGTTTGATTTTACACCAACATTTTGAAATACCCAAGCCTTTCCCCTTGTTAGTGGGAGCAGGCTTAGGGCAAGCTGTTACAAAGTCTGAGGAAAGAGTGGGAAGGTAGCTTCTTAAGGTCTAACCTGCCATTAAGAGAATCCAGAAAGAAAAAAGGGTGGGCACATTTGCCCAAGGAGAGTGTGATGGGGTGCCCACCCCTACAAGGCATGGAGTGGTTAAAATGGCTAGGCAGGCCAATTAATTGCCCAGACTACACCTGAGGGAGGAGACAGGGAGCAGGCCACAAACTGGAAATGGACACAGCTGGGCAGGAACAGGAGGGGCCTGTATAAAGCCCAGGAGCTGTGAGCAGCAAGAGGCTGCAAGGAAGTAGTCTGCAGCCACTCTCTGGGGGGAGAGCGCTTATCTGGCTTCCCTTTCTTTCTGCCAGTACAAGTAGGAAGAAGCTCAGGGAAACGTCAGCAAGGGGTAGGAGCATACAGACCTGAGCTGCTTGTTATAGGGTCCCTGGGCTGGAACCCAGTGTAGAGGGCACGTCTGGGTTCCCCTTCCAGCCCCTGGGAAGTGGGGCAGGGCACGGGAGATGCCTACCGGACAGCTGATCCAGGATTTTGACTTCCCCGTAAGGGAAGGATCTCAGTGACTCGGCCAGAGGGCCAAACCACAAACAGGAAGCTGCGGGTCTGGGAGAGAAGAGTCAGAGTGAAAGAGCTGACTGGTAGACATACCACCAAAGGGGGCAGCACCTGGCAAGAGCTAATCCCCTCAGCTGCCAGGAAGCACCACCATGGGCAATGAGTGGATCCTGTGACAGGAAGACTGAGAAAAGCATCAGGAAAAGCAGAAGAGTTCACACACACAAGAGGCTGAATTAATCATGGAGGAGACCAAGTTCTTGGGAGGAAGCCCTATTTCCATGAGATCTTTCCTTCTTCATGGTCTTCTTCCTCCAATGACTTGTGAGGAAAATCTGCTTTTTGCTGGGGGGGGGAGGCATTGCTGTCAGGTGGTGCACATAAATAAGAATGGCCATACTGGGTCAGATCAATGGTCCATCTAGCCCAGTATCCTGTCTTCCAACAGTGGGAGGTGCCAAATGCTTCAGAGGGAATGACCAGCACAGGCCATTTTATCAAGTGATCCATCCCCTGTCGTCCAGTCCCAGCTTCTGGCAGTCAGAGGCTTAGGGACACCCAGAGCATGGGACTGTATCCCTGACTATTTTGGTTAATCACCATTGATGGACTTATCCTCCATTAACTTATCTAATTATTTTTTGAACCCAGTTATACTTTTGGCCTTCACAATAGCCCCTGCTGCCAAGTTCCACAGGTTGACTGTGCGTTGTGGGAAGAAGTACTTCCTTATGTTTGTTTCAAACCAACTGCCTATTAACTTCATTGAGTGACCCCCGGTTCTTGTTATGTGAAGGGGAAAATAACACTTCCTCCACTTTATAGACTACCATATTCCACCTCCCCTCCCCTGTTCCTTTTTTTAAAATGAACAGCCCGTCTTTTTAATCTCTCCTCAGATAAAAGATGTTCCATCCCCCTAAATTGTTTTTGTTGCCGTTCTCTGCACTTTTTCCAGGTTTTTTGTTTTTGTTGTTTTGCTTGCCCCATCTCAAAACAAACAAACACACAGTATTCAAGGTGAGGGTGTATCATGGCTTTATATAGGGGCATGATATTTGCTGTCTTATCTACCTACACAACAGCACAGCATTGCTCCTCTTCCCGAATTCAGGGTACGCTGCCAGCGGCAAGGACAACGGGTACAGACAGGTATCGTAGTAGAATGTTGCAGTGAAGAGCTGAAGGAAGAACAAGGCCTCTATTTTCTTGCTTTAAACTTATTTTGTGGATTGTTTGTTTCTACACTAATTGTTCTCTAGTCCAAGACAAAACCAGACTTTTTAAAGTGACTCAGCTAGAAATAAGTGTTGCTGCAATTTGGTTGGTGGGAAGGGCACAGTAGAGAAATAGAAAAATTCTTCCATGATATTGGACAACTCTTGCCTGACGGACCACTAAAGAAGATATGCCCAATTCAAGTTGCATCCATATCACAGAATAAGTGCATAGGGGAAGGAGAAACCACTGACACTTCCATACAGTCTTGGGATACTGGTTTCTTTCCACTGCTAAAGAAAATGGCACTAAAGTCCTTCTGTTGGTTTAAATAGAAGAGCAACCTGTATCTAAATCTTTTGGACCAAATTTGGATATTTGCACCTACAGCAGTGACCTCATGTGGAATTACGGAGGTGTACATTTTTGTATCATTACAGATTACCAGCATGACCCACACAAGGAGAATTTATTTATAAAAATCTAAGGGCTCCAATCAAATGGCTGTGGAGGGTCTTTCAAAACACAGACACAGTGACTGATTATGAACTGCACACCACTATGCCAAGTGCACGAGAAGGGTTATGTAACAGTTAATAAATGGATGAAGCACTGGAAAAATCTAGAATAGGAAAAAATAATCCTGTATTTGCAGAGAAATGCACTAGATGAACCAACACATCATCTATTTGTCTAAATATATGCCAGATACCGTTTTACTTTTACACATTCTTGAACAAGCTAAACACTTTAAATACTTCTAAATCCCAAATATTTGTGATTTAAAAATAAAGCCACATTACAGTTTTATTAAATAAGTTAAAAACAGTTACAAAAGTGAAAATTTTAAAATTTATTTTGAAATATACTTATAGGCTCACAGTAAAAAGACTGAACAAAATTGTGCAGGCATTAAAGTGCACTAGGACAGTTTACCTGGTCATGTTTAATCCACTAATAAGACTTTATTCTTCTGTTTCTACTCCCTCATACTGTGCAAGAAAAAAAGTTTCAAATTTTAGCTTAGTTATTCATGCACATTTACAAAAGTACTTTGCTTCTCTTGGGCCCAATGGTATGAGCGCCCTCAAAACCCCTCACAGGATACATTCAGCCATAGCATTGGGTGAAAATTTTCAGCTAACAGAAATTTCACCAAAAAATGCCTTTTTCAGAGCATCAAAAACTATTCCCAAATTTGGGTAAAATCTGACCAACAGTTTCAGCCAAAACAACTTGAAATTTGAGTGTGGAAAAAGTCAAAACATTTCATTTCAATGATTTAGAAACATTTCTTTCTGACATTTTGCTTCAAAATGGCATTTCATTATCAAATTTGGCCAATTAAAAAAAGACAAAAAAGACCATCACTACAAAAGAGGGTGAAAAATACCCCAAAACTGCCAAATGAAAACAAAAACACTCATAATTAATATGAACACGAAAAGACTGTTTTGACTCTACCTGAAATGTTTCAGTCAATTGGAAATGAAAGTTTTCCAAATTTTTCGGTTTGATTAAAAATTTCAAAAAATTGGCTTGGTTTGCCTCAAAACAAATTTTTTTTTCTAAAAAACTTTTCAGTTCAGCACCCAAACCAAAAAAATCTATTATTTGCTCAGTTCTATTCAGCTCTTTGCAGGCTCAGGTTCTAAATAATCATGGTTCTAATGCTCACACACAGTTCCTGCTGACTTCTAAGTGGCCCTAACTCCTAAGTAAATAGGAGTAGAGGTATTGCAAACAGGACACAGGGACCAATGACAACTATGCTTGCACATTTATGGGCAGAATTTTATCCCAGATTCTCCTGTGCATCTTTTTATCTCTCTGACAAGCAAAAGAACAAGACTATCTACAAAATTACTTACAGGGTGTTTCCAAAACTGTTCTGCTACTGGGAAATATCAAAATATTCTGCCAAATTAAAAAAAAATAGTTTACCAAAATAGGTTTTGAAGTTGATATGTCATGTCTGGGTCAAGTAAAAAAGCCACCCAGTCGCACTACAGTCCATAGGCAGATTTTTTTGCTCTTTTCTTCCCTAGAGCATGAAGAGCAGGGCTAATCTTTTTTGCAATGGAATTAAGCTTGCATCCTAACCGTCAATACTCAAACACCACAAGAGTAACAGTCCAAGTACCCACTTTACCAAAAAGAGGAATTACAATGTAGCCCTTTGAAAAATAAACATTTGCATACATACAGCAATACACAAGATTACTCCTGGGGGATTTCTGCAAAATTCTGCATATTTTATTTGTCAAAATATCACACCGGGTGTTTTTTGAGCAGGGAGGGATTGTTAGGGAGCCTTCACCATGCTGACGCTGACTGACCCCCTAGCCCCTCTGACAGGCACATCTGCCCCTGTCCCCATGTGGCCCTGCACCCCCACTCAGCCACCCTACTTCCCTATGTGTCCCTGCACACCGCTCCCCCACGTGTCCCTGCACCCCCACTTCCATTCAGTCCCCACCCCAATCTGTGCCTCCACTTGCCTTTCTGAACCCCAGTCTGTGACCCTTTCCCCAGCAGCCCATGCTGTCTGTCCCTGCATATTCTGTGCCTCCTGACCTGGCCCCACGGGCAGGGCGCTGTGACGAAGGCTGCCTCTCCTTCTTCCCTATCCGCAGCTGGGGCTGCTCCAGCACAGGAGCAGCTGCTCTCTGGTCTGGCGACACAACGGCCCCTGCTGGGCAAAAGGAGTATCTGCAGCACCGTGCTGGCAGAATGCATTTTCTGCTGAAAAAAAATTCTGCAAAGCACATAAATTCTGTGCATGCGCAATGGGGCAGAACTCCCCCAGGAAAACAGATGATCAGCTGTGTCATAATAAATGTCAAATGAACAAGGATCGGACATTTTAAATGATATGCACAAAAATTAAGTACACTGAGCGCAATGTTTCAATTTAGCATAATCTTAAAATTACCAATAACTGTAACCAGAGGCATAAAAACCTAGATATAGGAGCATATTCTGCTATTACACATGCGCTTCACTGACTTCACATGAACTATAAACTGATTTCAGCGTGTTTGCACCAGTCCATATGAGCGCAGAATCAGACCAACATACTGCACAACAAAAAGTTTTTAGACTAATGAAGCAGTGCAACATGCAGCACGTTTCCAATTACTGATGTTTTATTCATCTGGAAATTTAGATATCTTCTCAAAAGCTCAATATTACTGACAGTTCCAATGTATTCTTTGCTGGTAGTAGGAAAGTCCAATCATTTTACCCCAAATAATTGAAATACTGTTCCATATGGACACTCAGTGGATTTCAAAAAGTGTAATAGGACAAACTTAGTAAACCATTATTTTGCAAAAAGGAAGAGAATCCAGCTCATGCTCTGTTAGTTGTGTTGACTGTGACAGGCTCATAAGAGCAAAGAGTAGCAAAAACATACTTGGTCAGTGAAGAGGAAGATGCAACTGAAAGCACACACAAGAAGCAGATGACCTGGAGTATGAAAATGCCATTTTTATATTGTTACTTTTCTGATTAGAACCACACTTTAAGGAGAAGGCTGTTCACGATAGGAAATTTAGACTCAAATGAAATAAATAAATAAGCTTAAGGAAAAGTCCTTATGTTAATATTAAAAGATGTTTGCAATAGAGGCAGTCATGTTGCACAAGGAATCAACCTACAGAACAGCAATGTTTGGATTAAGGAAGGTACCATGCTAGTCAAAAAGCTATTTTTAATCTGTTCTATAGCCAATGATTCTGGGTACTAAATGAAATGTCAGATGTTACACCAAGTCTGATCTCAGCACTACAGCAAACATCTTTGCTTGTTAATATATGTGTGTGCTCTCTTCTTGACACAGAAGCTGAGTGATCTAGTTGTGCTACACACATTTAATTTTATTAATCATACTATGCTACTAAAGGAAGTTACAACAGAGCAGTCCTGCAGCTGGCAATTTTGCAATTCATCTGAGTCATAACCTACTTTGATGGAAAAGAAAGTCCATTCAACAGGAAGAATATGTCATTTAATAGAGAAGAGTGGTTCTGCATGCAAAATAGCGTGGTGTATAGAAGAGGCTCATCAGTTTAACAAAGTGGCTGTGTTTTAAATTAGACTTTGGGTGTGTGCTTTTGATACACAAACTGAAGTCTTGAATAGTTCATTACTAGGTGTGCAAGAGTCTAACCTAAACACTGTATAAAAAAAATCCCTAATTTTAAAAACAGAGAAATACAAATCAGAGATCCAGTTTACTACACGACAGCTGATTTGTCACCATCTACCAGTTTTGTGTTTACAGTAGATTGCAGTAGATTACCTTCAACAGGACTTAAGTAAAAATCTCTTAAGGGTGGCAAAATTCTTCAGAAGCTCCTGTCCTTGTGCATCCACTTGAATAGTCTTGGATCTCCAAACGTTGCTCACTCAGAACAAAAACTAATCAGGAGTGTGTGTCTTTCAAGCTTCCACCTGAAGTCACAAGGACTTCCCACAGCAAAGTTTATGAAACATGCTCAGTGCAATTTTTTCCTTCAAGGAACCTAATTCAATTAATTGTTGTGGATTTCAAGCAGCACACTTTTATTCCTGAAGATTTTTTTTTTTTGGTAAATGTCAACAGGCTTTTAAGTCCCACTCCTGTAATCTCATCTGAATGAAGGTTTGACTGTGCAAACTGATTGCTGGATCAGGGTCTGAATGTGTAGAGTTCCAAAACATTCTGAGTTAACCAAGTGTGTATATGTTTATAAAATGTTTTAATTAAGTTTCTTGAGGTTTAGTGAAAAGCAGTTTCCAAACAAAGGGTCAGATTTTGCACACTTTTACTTATGCAAGTAGTTTCAATGACGGCAGGCCAAGCCCTAGCTGAACAAATATAAAATATATTTTGTATAGAAAATACTAGTATATAAAACATTAAAATCACTTGTTTTACTTTGTATCAAAATATGAACAGCAACTGTTACTCAAATGAGTTTTGCTTTTAATACTCTAGTACCCAAATTGTTTCCAAAGAGTTCTGCTTTCCTGAAGTGACAGTGATGCCCAAATGTTGAGAAAAAGAGGAACAAAAAAAAAAAAAAAAAACACACACGCACAATTGAGTTCTCATATATCATCAGAACAGAGCCTAAACTGAATAAAATAATTACATACCTTTTTCCGCACTATTAAAGAGGGAAATATGAACAGAAATTAGGAAAACATCGTCAATTCAGTTTTAACCATTGTAGCTCTTCCTGACTTTTAGAAAGTTCTGAGAGCAGATTTTTTGTCCAACTAGCCCACTTAGGCAGAGGTTGGTACAGGTATGAGCATGTTCAATGCACCAGCACTTTTAGGTTTCTCTGCTGTAGCAATTCTGTTCAGTTTGTCAACCTGTGTCTGCCAACTGGGTATTTTCTTTGTAGTCATATGACGACGAGCGTGTTTTGTCAAGTGATCACTGCGCATGAAACGACGGTCACACACAGGACAAGCAAACTTCTTCTCTCCGGTATGAGTTCTTCGGTGTCGAGAAAGTTCATCTGAGCGGGCAAACTTTTTGTCACAGCCTTCCCAGTTACAGCTGAAAGGTTTTTCTCCTGAATGGATATGGAAAAAAGCAAAACAAAGTTATTTTTACTGATAAAAAAAGAAAATGGCTTTAAGAACTAATAATTCAGACTCCAGCCTTGCAGCCACTTAAGCACATATTTAACTTTATGCACACGAGTCCTATAAAATTAAGCATGTGCTTAAGTGGCTGCTGCATCGAGGTCTTAGACAACAGTACATTTATTGCTTTTGTTAGTTTTCTGATTCAACATTTTAAAAAAATGTCACCAAACAATTCAGAGTTTAGGGGAGAATATTATTGCATAAAGCTACAATATCTTTTGACCGTGAACTTTGAGAAACGAACCCCTCTATTAGAGGTCAGAGGCTGTGCCATGTCATTAGAAAGTACTATAATCTGAAATAAAGTCTTGGATTTGATCTCAATGTCATAATAAAATGCTAATTTCTTCAAAAGAACACAGCAACTCAACTGCTAATAACAATTAAGACCATAATTACTAAGATTTTGGATCATTTACTGAGCTGTTTATCATTACATTTGGGCAGTTCATCAATTCCACCAAAAAGAAGTGACATTTTATTACTCATGTGGTGTGAAACGGAACTAATGTAAGGGATGATCCTGCATTCCTTTCATAAACTAATATTTCCATTGGTTTCATGAGCATTTTGGATGCTCAAGGAATGTAAGTGTGCGCTCAGAGCTCTAACCTCACTTTTGCTAGTTTCTGATTACTGTATGTGTGTAATACTTACACAATTGTGCAATTTTAGAGCTCGTCTAATAGCAAGTGATCTACTACCCACTTTTACCCAGCGATAAACGTTTAATATCCAAAATATAGTTACAGATAAATCTGAAAACGTGCGCTCCATTCCACAAGGAAGCACTAAAAAGAATTCTTACATATTCAGGGCTAAGTCCTTCCCCTACTGCACAAGATAATCTACCTCTCTCTCAAACCAGGAGTAACAGAGGGAAGGGTAAGTCAGCTATTGTTCCCCTGGCCTTCTGCAGGCTCTGTTTGCTAGTTAAGAATCACAGTTAGGCCACTGTGCTCCAGCTCCCCTGTACACATGCTGCAGTCATGATGTTAGACCGGATTCATACAGCTTCTTTTCGAATCAGAGGAAAGATTTTCTGTAAGGTACACTGCCCTTATCCCTGGGGCATCCTGCACTTCACCAGGATAACTCAGGATCCCACTACACCAGCCATAACAACTCTTCCACTTGCCCACACACCCTAAAGGGCAACAAGGAAGGACAGCATTCTACCTCTAGGTCAGAGATCCCAATCTGTGGGGCATGTTCCCCTGGGGGGCACCGAGGAACATTCAGGGGAGCACAGCTAGGACCAGGGTCAGTCCTGACGTAGGAGCGGGGGGGAGGGGCGCAGGGAGAGAGCACCACCCAACTCCACTCTTGGGCCTGGCCCTGGCTGCCAGCCCCACACCCGAGGCTCCGCTCCCAACCCCAGCTCCAGGGGCACAGACAGAGGTAAGGGGAGGATGCGAGGTAAAAAGTTTGGGGCCCACTGCTCTAGGTTCTTGTTTAGAGGAATGTCTACTCCCTTAAAGTGTCTTTTTCAAAAAGTTATTCTTCCAATGAGGAATTTTAATAAAATAAATTGTCAGATTAAATGGAAATTAAAACCAGATTATGTGCTGAATGTCCATAGAGTTAGACCAGGCTGAGGAGAGAACCAGGGAAGTAGTACATCTTAAAATAATCTCCCCTGCCCCCTCCCTCCAAAATAAACAAATATAGCACTTTGGCATCCTTTTAATGAGTACCCAGAATGCATGACTTGCAGCAGACCAGGATTTCAGAAGGGAGAGGGGAATTATTAAAATATACTTGGTAAAAATATATTTCTGCCCTCACTGCTCCTCAAAATCTGGTTAAAGACAGTCCACAGGTATTTGTTCTGTTTAATTTTCATTTCAGTTTAACAATTCTATGCACATAGCGGTCACAAACTAAAGCCGATCAGTTTTATTTAACCAATAGTTAGTTCTATTATCCACCACCGTGGAATTCATTACAGCGCAGGACCTGGTGCTCATTCCTTTAGTGAAGTCAGAATGCTAAAAAACTGGGGAAAAATACATCTACTGTTCACAGGTGTACAGAGTGGATTCTGTTATGTATAGCCTGATGAACCATAAAAAGACAGACACAAAAACTACCTGTAGGATGATGTGTCACAACACCCCCTCCCCAAGAAAACTGGTTTATGTAATTCCTTCAGATCATATTAAATATAGCACAACTCAAGTTTAAAACACACATTTTGGACCAAGTTTTGCTTTAATTTACACTATGTGAAATTTTATTGATGTCAATGGAGTTAATCTGGGGTTTAAGTTACAGAAAAAAATTTCCCCTTTTTCATCTGTCCTTGAAGAATATCCTCTACTCTCCCACAATATATAGGAAGGTTTCTATGCCACCCACTTACCCCTCTCAGAACCAAAATGCAGAACAACATCCAACAATACAAGTGAATATTCTTGTAACAAAGGACCTGCCCTCCATACGCACCAGTGTGAGTACGAAGATGGGCTTTGAGGTGGGAACTTTTGAAGTAAGTTTTCCTACAGCCTGGGAAGTTGCAAACGTAATTTCTCCTTCTTGAGAAGTCCATTTGAGGTGCACAGCTTTGACCAGAAGCAATAAAAACTGGTGCAGGAGCAAGAGGCAATAACTTGGTGTTTCCAACAGTCATTACAGTTTGTTGGCACTGTGGTGTCTGTGCAACAGCAGTCTGTGGAAGAACCAACATAACAGTCCCCTGAGGCACAGAAGATCCCATGAGAACAGGCTGAGAAACAGGGGCTGTTTGGGGTAAAATAGGTTGGACAGTAGTTGCGACTGTCTGTGTAGGGGGTTTTATAAAGGCAGAAATCATACCTCTTTGCCTGTTGAAAGGTATCATTTGGCATATGACTTGGGGGGTTGAAACAGGGGTAGGCAGCAGCTGGGTGGCTTTTTTCTGTGGGTAGTTGTCACAGTTCTTTGGTAAACAAGTCCACGGTGAAACAGGCCGTATTGGCTGTTGCCCTTTATTGGTAGTGTTGCAACTGGAGTTGTGCAAATAAGGCTGATGTACTGGTGAAGTATCACTAATTAAACCATCAGCAGTATCCATGTCCTCTGAGACTCTGGAATGTCTTCGGTCTTGTGCTTCACACCAGTCTGTGGAAGTGCTGCAATTGCCTGAAGTTACCTTTGTTTTAACTTGCACAGCAGGAATGTGGGTGTAAGCAGAACTATCGCCCGTATGACGTATCACACTGGTTGCCATGGCCCTGCAAGGCTGAGGGGCAGGTGGCTCAGATATTACTGACTTCCAACTGGACTGTCTCTCCATGTTTAGGACAGATGGTTTGGCTATGGCAGATGCACAGTTTGTAGAGGTGACTACGCAAACAGATGTATTTGCCATGACTGTCCTTGGTTTGGAATAAGTGACTTGTGAAGAAAGGAGCATTGTAGTCGATGGCTCAACAAAATCAGGGCTGTGGGGTGGGGTCATACACTAGAAAAATAAAACAAAAATATACAGACATAACAGTCAGGTGTTTTCACAGTGATTATCAACCTTACTTTAAAAATAAAGAACACGTGATGAAGATCTAGAGTGTAATGAAGAGTCTAAAGAGCCATAGTTTAGGAAGCTATGACTAAAACATTACCTTCTTATAGAGTGGCTCTTCTGGAAAGTTCAAAAGCCTGCTAGTATCAAGTAAACAGTGACACAGCCGCAATACTGCATGTGTCAGCTCTTTAGGCTCCAACGCCCATTTTCACTCCTCAGATAATGGCTGTGTCTATTTAAATGCTGTTCACTGTGCGCTGTTCTTAGAAAATAGGATGGCAAGTCATAGTGACATTATACCTGCTTAATGGCAGGTTTGCAGAGACCTAAATCTTTTATTAATTATTATTCTGTCAGCTGGTAGCTCATCTTGGAATAGATGTGTTTGGAAATGCTCTCCCCTCTCTTCTTCTCTCTCTTCCCTACACTGCTTCTGAGAATTTATGCCTCTTCCCTTCACTGCTCCAGAAGAGACTAGCCACTGTTGGGAGATGAGAATGTGACCTAAGAAGTCTATCAGCCAGTCATCACCCCTCTCAATCTTCCTCCTTCTTCCTAGTTCATTTGCATATTAAAAGTCTATTGGGTAAAACAAATTCCTTAACATTCTGAAAGATTAAAACAAATTAGCTTTTCTTGAATATCAACTACAACAATACCTACATAAGAAACACAAGAACAGCTATACTGGGTCAGACCAAAGGTCCATCACCCCAGTATCCTGTCTTTTGACTGTGGCCAATGCCAGGTGCCCCAGAGGGAACGAACAGAAAATCATCAAGTGATCCATTCCCAGGCACCTGAGAATCAACTGTCATCTGAAGTGGACCAGAACTTTGGAGAAATAATCAGCTGCATGTACAAACGCACAGGCCATGGAAGTATCATTATGAAGTGGCAAATTTAATTTCAACTTGCTTTTATGCTTTATCATAGTGTCTAATAACATTTCTCCTGTATTCCAAGGATTCTTTTTTGTATTATATTTGCAGGTAAATCAATACAGAGTCTACTCCTGGGAGAATTCTGCGACATTGCACAATGCAGAATTTTGCAGAAATTAATGTTGTGCACACAGAATTTCCTTCCCCCCCCCCCCCCGAAATGGGCTGCAGTGTTGCTGGCCGCCACTAGGGGCCACTGGACCCGGCAGAGTCCACCTCGCACATAGAAAACACTGCCAAGGGAAGGGAGGAGGGAACTACAGGGTTCCTGGCAGCTGTATTTCCCAGCATGCCCTAAGGGAAGGAGGCAGCGGAAAAGCCACACAAACCTGGGACTGAGCATCAGGCTGTTTCTCCCTCTGGATCCCTGGGGTCTGATGGGTAGGGGGTGGCTGTCTGGGCTGGGGAAAGCCCTCAGCTTAGGTCGGGGGGGGGGAGGGGCAGGTATCTGGACAAGGGGAGACCTCGCAGCTGGTCTCTGGGCGCTAGGGGATTTGAGTGTATTGGCTGGGGGCGGGTGCAGCTGGGTTCTGGGAAGGAGGGGTGGTGGGTGTCTGGCCCCCCAGTTGGGCAGGAAGAGGGGGCAGAGAAACAGGATCTGGGTTGTCATAGGGGTTTCTGTAACTCTCTACTGCTGGGGTAATTTTTTGTGTGTGTCTGTATTGTTATAGACATACTTGCTGATGGGTATTTTGAAATAAATTACCAAAGTAATTGAAACTGGAATGATTATGTAATGTTATTTTTGACAAATAAAACTGGCAGAATTTTGCAGAATTTTAAAATAGTGCGTGCAGAATTTTTATATTTTTAGCGCAAAATTCCCCCAGAGTAAGAGTCACATGCAGTCCTCTAACTCAGAGTACTAACGAGAAACCTACAATGAACTATCCAAATAAGCTTCCCCTGGACATCAGTTAAAATGAACTCTTGATCAAAGTTTTTCTACTTGGATTTAAACAGGAGATCAAAACATTTTGTTTGTGTCATCACATCTATTACTGACGAGATGACGGAATTATCCAAACTGAGAAATGTATACTTTACATGAAAATAGTAATTACATATACAGACAAGTTAGGAGGTAAACATTACTTTTGACAATAATCAGCATTTAAAAAACAAAGATACTGCTCTCTCCCCAAATACAACAAAATTATTCAATATAATGGGGATATAATAGTAATAATATAAATTGATCTGTCGTCATGCATATTCATTTTTAATTAGTTTTTTTCTTACCAGTGTAGACAAAAAGTGATAATCCTTTGGTAATTCAGAGGCAGCTTCTGCATGCATTGTGAAGTCACCTGAATCTGAGATGGGCGTAAGTGGCCTTATCTTTAATAGGTCACCTTTCTGTGATCTTTGACCCCAGGAACTCATACAAACAAGTGCCTGGACTGCTTCTATGTCATTCTGCTCTAAGGTGCTACACGTAGACCTTTCACTGTCATGACGCTGTCTTTCACGTATAGATTCATATATGTCCACAATGTCAACCTAAAGGCAATCGGATCATTAGCTGTTAGAACATGTCAGAAAACAAAAATTACCACCACCCACATATTGTTTGTTTATTATGAAGGTCACTTAAAACTCATCATATGCCCACTGCAAGATTTAAAAAAAACAACAATTCAGTTATTCAATATGCAAACCTTTCCCCTCCCCCTCCTACCAGAGTACATCTTATCTCCCCACTCCCACCCCAACTAGCCCTGCAGAAGAATGACTCACTGGAACGGAATTGACACACGTAGCTCAAATTTCCAGACTAACTTTCTTGGATTATTGTTGTTCTGAGTAAACATGTTATGCGCGCATGCACACAGTGACTCCACACCCTGCTTTGTTTAGTGAGGGCCATTTTCTGGCTTGACACGAGGGTTTTACTAAGCATCGTTTAGAAGAGTGAGATAAGGGTAGAGAGTCAAGGGTTCCCAAGTTCCAAACACAGGTCTGCTGCCTACACAGGCTACGTCTACACTACAGCTTATGTAGGCATACCTTATGTTGCTCAGGGGTGTGAATGAATCACCAACCTTAGCGATGTAAGTTACACCCACCGATGTGGCTTCTGCAGCTTGCAGGAGGGCTAGAGTAGTTAAGCCAAGGGCAGAGCTCTTTCCTGTTGGCTTAGAGCGGCTATACCTGCCTGCGCCATTGTAAACTCTCTAATGTAGCCGTGCCCTCAGTGTATAAATTTGGCAAGTCATTTATCCCCATATTACAGGTGGAGGAAATTGAGGCAGACAGATGCATACATAGGAGGGCACTATGACAACTGGATGTGCATATGATGCTCTATGATAAAGCACTATGTAAGAGGTAGATACTATTATTAGGGCATTTGAGGATGGGAGAGGAGCCCAAACATCAATTTGTTTACATAAGCAAATACCGCATTATTGCACTTTTCAGGGGCTAAAAATCCTCATCTTTCCTTCAGTGAAAATGTACACAAGTTTTGCAAATGTTCAGTGTGTGCTGTAATGACCCCAGCAGCCACATGTTGTTGCTCTAACACTCATATTCACTTTCCGCCACATAAAATGAGTGATAACAAAAGGGTCCACTCCTCCACTTCTTGCACACCCAAAACTCTCAACAAAATCAATTCGAATTCTGAGTGTGCGAGGAAAGCAGAATCAGGCCCTTCTTTAGATTATAAACTGGTAGGGACAATGCTTAGATACTGCAGTGATAAATCCTGCTAAAAAACCCTAAAACAGATTAGACGGTGTTGGGTGAAATTATGCCCCCACTGAAGGTCAATGAGACTTTGCCATTGACTTCACTAGGTCCATTGTGCCATGCAGATATACAACTGTGTACATAATATTTATTACATGTGCGTGGCAGATACATTAAGCACAATGGATCTGAAAACCAGGTATTTATCAAATCCATAGAGTATTCATCCACCTGACAAATCATCCCAGATTTAAAGGAAGCCTCGGGGTTCAAAAAAATCCAATTTAAAGAGTCCTTAAATAGACTAACTGCTCTGAAAATGTTAGGAAAATTCCCACAGGTCTTGAAAAATCATGTAATCACTTTATATAAATTCTTTGATTACAATACGAACAGTAAAAACCACTAATCAGGACCACTGTGCTGGACACCGGGCGAACATATGAAGACACAGGAGCTGGTGACAGCAACTTCCAAGTCTCCGCACTCTGTCCAAGAAATAGCTTTCCCAAGCCCTCCATCAACACCAAAAAGGGGTTACGCTCCACGCGGGTGATTTCCTTTAGAAGGGCTGTGTTCGCAAAATAGTCTGGGTGAAACGCCCAGCCGGCGCCGAGAGGAGCCCGGCAGCTTGTCCTGAAATCACCCCGCGCGCGGCGCGCAGTCACTGCACAGGAAGTCGGCGCCTGCAAACAGCGGGCGTCTGCCGGAGCAGCAGCAGCGCCACGGGCCCGGAGATCCCCGGGGCCAGGCCCTGAATGTTTATTTTCGGGTGGGGCGACCCTCCCCAGTCTCGTTCGCTCGCTCAACAGGCGAAGCGCGGCTGCTGCCGCCTCCCCAGCGGGACAGAGCCCCGGGGCCGAGCCCAGCGGGCTGGGAGGAGGGAAAGCCCCACCCCCAGAGGGGAGGGGATGGCGGGGTTTCTCCCCACCCCGCGGGGCCCGCAGCCACCGCCCACTCCCAATATAACTCCAGGGCAACGTGATGCATCAAAATAGCCCTGCGAACAGCGCGCGGGCTCCGGCTAGCGAGCGCCGAGCTGCAGCGGAGCTCGGGCTGGGCGGGTGCCCAAGAGGGTGCTCGGGGTGCACGGCGCAGCTCGGCACCACCCGCGGTTGGGCCAGCAACCAAGCTGCCAGGCCCGCCCCGCCCTGGGCCGGGCAGCTGCAGCGACCCCCCCCCCCGGTGCATGTACCGCGCCGTGAATTAGCCTCGCCCCCTGCCCCACGGCGGCGGGGCGACCCCCGCCCGGCCAGGGCGCTGGGAAGGGGAGTCCGGGCTCACAGGCAAACCCACGCGCACACTCGCTCCCGTGTCCCCCCCAGGGCCAGCAGCGCGGGCCACAGACGCCCCCACCCCAGGGCACTCGCCGCCCGCCCCGGGGCCAAGCTCTCGCAAGCGGGCCTGGCGCCCCTGGCAGCAGGTGCCCGACTTGCTGCCTCCAGCACCCCGAGGGGGGAGCCCCGCATCTCGGGCGGGCGGGCGCGACGCGCCCATCACCCTGGCGTCTGGGCGCGGGCAAGCCACGGGGGAGAGCGGCTGGGCAGCCGGCCCCTCAGTGTCCCCCACCCCACAAAGCAGCGCCGGCCGGGGGTACTCACAGCGGGGGCGGCTCCCCTCTCCGAGCCGGGCATGGCGAGGCTCCTGCAGGCAGCAGCGATGTGACAAAGGCAGCAGCCAGCGCCGCCTCCACCTCCCCCGGCCGCGCAGCAGCCCCGGCGCGGGCGGGGGGAAACACGCCAGATACTCCGTGCAGCAGGCGAACGGGGGAGGAAGCAGCGGGCAGCTCCCCACCAATCGCAGCCCGGCCTGGCCCGCGTCGGACCAATAGGCGGCCTCGGCCGGCGTGATCGGGGCGTGCAGCCTGCCTGATAGCAGGAAGGACTCAGCGTGGGCATGTTCGCGGCGGCGGCTCAGTCTGAGCCACCCGCTGGAAACTAGGGGAAAGGTCGGCACGGGGAAAGGGGGGCGGGGCTGCTTGTCACTCAGCGGCGGCCAGCCAGGGATGCCTGCGCGCGGGGGTGTGTCTGAGAGCTCTTGCGAGCTGCAAATCTCTCCCGTCCCAGCCAGGGAACCAGGCTCCAGCACCAGCCAGTGAATGTGAGAGGGGCTACTTCTCCCCGAGCCAGCGCAGAGTACAGTCACCAGACATGCACAACCTACTGCATCCTCTCCCCAATGCAGCACACAGGGCACCCCCCAAATATACACAACTCACTGCACCCCTCAACCTCCCAAATGTACACAATACACCTTCTCCCCAATCCAGGAGAGTGTAGCCGCAAATATACATAGCAATATGCCTCTCAATATATGCATCACAATGCACCATTCCCCTCCCCAATCCAGCACGCAGTGCATCCCCAAATATACACAACACCATCATAAAATCATAGGGTTGGAAGGGACCTCAGGAGTTCATCTAGTCCAACCCCCTGCTCAAAGCAGGACTAATCCACAGATTTTTACCCCAGTTCCCCAAATGGCCCCCTGAAGGATTGAACTCACAACCCTGGGTTTAGCAGGCCAATGCTCAAACCACTGAGCTATTTCCTCCCCAGTCCATCCCCTAAATGTATACATCAATGCACCCCAAATATACACAACACAATGCACCCCACCCTTCTGCAATCCTGCACAGACTGCACCTCCCAAATATATACAACAGAATGCAGACCTCCTCCCCTTCCCAATCCAGCACAGAAGGGACCGCCATCCCCAAACCCTGTAATCCTGAAAAATGCATTTTCTCTGTTCCCTTCTCACTTCATAACAGTAGAAATCCCATGAAGGAAAGAATGCACCATGGAGCCCTGCTTTAGTTGGGGGCCTTTGGGCACTACTACAATATAAATAACAATATGAAAAGTGCATATATCATCTAGGGCATGCCCCATATCTAGAACAGCATAGAAATGCCACCTAGAAAAGAACTGCTAGAGCATACATTCAACTTAGCAAGTGTCAAAATGGGCCAGGCTGTGCTGGGTCGGTGATCCACTACTCTTTTTTATACTCTTTTTTTTTGTACCATCTTATTCTCCACAATTTCTGCTTTCATTTAAATAAAAAAGTCTATCTTTAGCCATTTATAGTTGCAAACTAAAGTAAGTGACCCTGTCTCCCTGAATTTGTAGTCTGAAGTAATAGCTTCAGTGCAAATTGCCACTGTTCATTCATTCCCGGCATCAGTTTAGATCCTAATTACGATAATTTAAATGTCAGTGTTAACTCTTTAGAGAGACACGGTGGGTGAAGTAATAGCTGTTATTGTACCAACTTCTGCTGGTGCAAGAGACAAGCTGTTGAGCTTACACAGAGCTCTTCTTCAGGTCTGGGAAAGGTACAGCATGTCACAGCAAAATATAAGATAGAGCAGATTTCCCAGACCTAAACAAGAGCTCTGTCTGTGTAAGCTCAAAAGCTTGTCTCTCACCAACAGAAGTTGGTCCAATAACAGATATTACCTCACCCATTTTATGTCTCTAATATTCTTGGATCCACACAGCAACAGTGCATACAATAGTAATGGGATTAACTCTTTCACAGCTGATCAAAACATGTAAGAAAGGAGAGGGAGGGTCATTTTCAGAACCGCCCTGTCTGCACTGAGTAACCCAAGTGGTTGGCACCAGGGACAGTACCACTACTTATTTTTAACCCTTCTCCAAGGGGACAGGTGGTAAGCATTGTTCCTCACAGCCCCTTGTTCCTGAAGGACAGCGAGGGTTCCCACTTTCCCCAGCACCCCAGAGGAAGCAGCAGTGCTGCAAGGGGCCACCCAGTGCGGCTGGAAAGCCCCTTCTTCCCCCTGGATTGATGGAAGAAGTTCCATTGCCTCTACTGTGGGGTTGGGAGACATGAGGGGACACCTAGCTCCAACGTTAGCTACTAGTTTGACTCAGCCACACTGATATCACTACAGTATTGCCAACCCGAAATGTTCAAAAATCATGAGTCAGGCCCCACAAAAATCATGAAATTGGCTCAGAAATCATGAGATTTTCAAAATTAGTACATTGAGCGGTTTTTCTTTACCTTTGGATTTTTGAGCCCTTAGGGTATGTCTACACTGCAGTTACACATCTGCAGCTGGCCCATGCCAGCTGACTCGGGCTAAGGGGCTTGAGCTAAGAAGCTGCTTATTGTGGTGTAGATGCTCGCTCTTGGGCTGCAGCCCAGGCTCTGGGACTCTCCCACCTCACAGGGTTCTTGAGCCCAGGCCCCAACCTGAGCCCAAACATCTACACTGCAATTAAACAGCACCAGAGCCCAAGCCCTGCGAGCCCAAGGCAGCTGGATGTCTAATTGCCATGTAGGCATACACATGGGGTACAGTTAGGTCACATTCTCAAGCTTTTCTTCACACCCAAGAGGGCTGGAAACTTCCCACATTTTTACCTGCCTCTTCTATCACAACCTTTCAGAAATCTGGCCTTTCTTCTCCAAATGGCTTAAATGTTTGTCCACACCTTGGCCTCCAGTCTTGGTTACTGCAACCTCCTCCTCTCAAGCCTCCTTGATATCAATATCTCTTCCTTCCAATGCAGCCAAAATACAAGTTAAAAGGATTTTCCTCACCATTCTATGAGACTGTACTACTTGCCTCTTTGAATCTCTTCCCACTGCCTGTTACATCAAATTTAACTTCTTCATTCTCATCTGAAGAATCTGTACAACTTTGAACCAGCCTACACCTCAGAGCTGATTATCTGTTATGTTTCCCCTTGTTTCCTTTTCTCTACCAATGATTTCAGCTCTGTCATCCTTTCATTTCCTTCCCATCTCCATGCCGCCTTCTCTGCCACTTTATATGTAGGGAACAACTTCCTAGTCCCCGTGCATCAGCCTCTACATTTGCATTCATATGCCTAATGTCTTGGTTACAGGGCTAACTGCACCTCTGATCCCTTACATAACATAAAAACATAAGAACGGCTGTACCAGGTCAGACCAATGGTCCATCTAGCCCAGTATCTGTCTACCGACAGTGGCCAATGCCAGGTGCCCCAGAGGGAGTGGACCTAATAGGCAATGATCAAGTGATCACTCTCCTGCCATCCATCTCCATCCTCTGACGAACAGAGGCTAGGGACACCATTCCTTACCCATACTGGCTAATAGCCATTTATGGACTTAACCACCATTAATTTATCCAGTTCCCTTTTAAACGCGGTTATAGTCCTAGCCTTCACAACCTCCTCAGGTAAGGAGTTCCACAAGTTGACTGTGCACTGCGTGAAGAAGAACTTCCTTTTATTTGTTTTAAACCTGCTGCCTATTAATTTCATTTGATGACCCCTAGTTCTTGTATTATGAGAATAAGTAAATAACTTTTCCTTATCTACTTTCTCCACATCACTCATGATTTTATATACCTCTATAATATACCCCACCTTAGTCTCCTCTTTTCCAAGCTGAAGAGTCCTAGCCTCTTTAATCTTTCCTCATATGGGACCCTCTCTAAACCCCTAATCATTTTAGTTGCCCTTTTCTGAACCTTTTCTAGTGCCAGTATATCTTTTTTGAGGTGAGGAGACCACATCTGTACACAGTATTTGAGATGTGGGCATACCATGGATTTATATAAGGGCAATAATATATTCTCAGTCTTATTCTCTATCCCCTTTTTAATGATTCCTAACGTCCTGTTTGATTTTTTGACCGCCTCTGCACACTGCGTAGACATCTTCAGAGAACTGTCCACGATGACTCCAAGATCTTTTTCCTGACTCTTTGTAGCTAAATTAGCCCCCATCATATTGTATGTATAGTTGGGGTTATTTTTTCCAATGTGCATTACTTTACATTTATCCACATTAAATTTCATTTGCCATTTTGTTGCCCAATCACTTAGTTTTGTGAGATCTTTTTGAAGTTCTTCACAGTCTGCTTTGGTCTTAACTATCTTGAGTAGTTTAGTATCATCTGCAAACTTTGCCACCACACTGTTTACTCCTTTCTCCAGATCATTTATGAATAAATTGAATAGGATTGGTCCGAGGACTGACCCTTGGGGAACACCACTAGTTACCCCTCTCCATTCTGAGAATTTACCATTAATTCCTACCCTTTGTTCCCTGTCTTTTAACCAGTTCTCAATCCATGAAAGGACCTTCCCTTTTATCCCATGACAGCTTAATTTACGTAAGAGCCTTTGGTGAGGGACCTTGTCAAAGGCTTTCTGGAAATCTAAGTACACTATGTCCACTGGATCCCCCTTGTCCACATGTTTGTTGACCCCTTCAAAGAACTCTAATAGATTAGTAAGACACGATTTCCCTTTACAGAAACCATGTTGACTATTGCTCAACAGTTTATGTTTTTCTATGTGTCTGACAATTGTAATAATAATAATGAAAAAAAACAAATAAAGAGCCACCTTCTTTTGAGTTTCCCAGTGCTCTCAATCTTACATGTGCCTCTTGAACTATAAATGTCTTTGGTCAAGAACTGTCTTTTTATTTGTATTTTGTACAGGCCAAATACATCAACCATGCTTAAAAATAATAAACAATAATATTAATACACACAAAAACTAAATTAAAAGACCCTTATTAAGATTGCAAAGTCAAGCACTCAAAAGTTAGGACATGCCAAAATTAAAGCTAACTGTACAATCTTAATTCAGATCTCTGAAATTTTCCAAAATTTTCCAAAAAAAGACAGTCTGAGGCATAGATAATTTCAGCCCAAACGGTTGAAGTTTGGTAAAGTTATAAGCAACTGAAAATAGAGTCTTATAATGTGCACTGTCAGGCACTCTTAATAATAGTGTCTCTACCACCTGTAATAAATACCATTTTTCAGGTGAAGTAGATTGGCAAAATGTATCAAATGTCCTAAGAAAGACAGCAGAGGGAAGAATTTTGAGGCCAACAGATCATTAGGAAACAGTGCACAGCTACAGCGCTGAATCTGTTTTTATGCCCTCTGCCAGCCATCTGGGCAGCAAGCAACACTGTCTCCCTCCAGCCAGCATCCACACAGTAACTCCGTTTTCATGACTGGCATTAACTGCTGACTCTTCTGATGCACAGCCCAAGGAGGAACAAGTGAGAAATATTGGGAAAGTAAACCATAGAGGAGTCTTTAAAAAAAAAAAGAGAAAGAGAGAACCATGTGCTGCACTCTTGGATAAGTGTGGGTGGAACACAATTAGAACTTATTTGGTGCTCTGATAACGCAATCACTAGCCTTAAAGCCATTGGGAGTGGGAGTAGGGTGATCAGACGTCCCGTTTTTAAAGGGACAGTCCCATTTTTTGGGACTTTTTCTTATAGAGACGCCTATTACCCCACACTCCCTGTCCCGTTTTTTTACAGTTGCTATCGGGTAAAACTAGGTGTGGGGAAGTTAGCTATTAGGATATTTTTAACTGGAATTTTGTACATTAATTTTATAATGTTTTATCTTCAGTGGTTCATCAACACCATTTGGATATGTTCATCCTGGTATGAGCACAGTTGTATGGTGTAATAGTACACCGTAGAACTGTGCTTATACCTGCAGCTCCTGGGACTTCTGAAGCACCTATTCCCTAATGCCCAGCATTGTTGCTGGAAGTGGGGTCTTTTGGGTACTTTTTAACTGCAAAGTATTGCATTTTGTGCGATGGAATTAGGAACCAGGATAGCTAAACCTCTGTGTTTTGCTACACTGTGGAGAAAGTGTTGATTATACTAGCTGTGTTAGAGATGATCTATAGATGTTGGCTGAGATTTTCAAAGCTGCCTAAAGAATTGCCATTAAAACTGATGGGAATTTTGTGTCCAAATCCTTTAGGTGGCTTTGTTATAACCAGCTGAGCCAACTAATGCTGAAAAACACCTGAGCGAATGTTTTGTGTGGATACTAGGGATGCATATGTGTTGCAAGCTGTGTTCTAAGCAATGCTTTGTTGCAACACCTCTTCACCTAGAGCAAACATATCCAGAGATCTGTAAGCGCAGTGGCAAAGACGTATATAATAAATTTATCTTCAAGGAACTCCTTGAACTTGAAATCTAGTCATTTAAAAAAATAGTGAAAAGTCATTTCAGGAACACTTTGTTCTGAGCCCTCTCCTGCCTCTGGCCAATTTTTGTGGTTTTAAATTTCAACATACCCATTTTTAAAAGAACATTTCTGTATCTCATGGTGTTGTGTGAAAAATCCACACAACAAAAAGGGGAAAATAACTGAACAACTACATAGAGGATTAAGTGAAAAGTCCATAATGCACAAAATAAACTGGAAAAATAAAGAAAAGATTTTCTCTAATGACTTTCATTTATAGTGAAATAGATTCAAACAGTAGTAGGGAAACATTTCAGATAAAAGTCTGATTAAGTTGACAGCATCGTTTAAATATGTTTTTGTGGTTTGATGATTACATTTTTTATTCTATTTGGCCAATATCTTTACTCTCTACTCAATAGCTTTTAACTAAGTACGTTTTATTGTAGGTCTTGGGATTTCACATGGGAGGGACCATTCAAATAACATCTTACCAAAGGTTTGACTCAAAGATACTAGTTGGGAATCAGCTAGTGGTGGCTTAAAGGACATTACTGAGAGCCTTGGAGGGAGAGGGAAATGGGAAGTTGGCAGCAGTTGTTGAGCAGCATCATTTCTTCCATCTGTTATTGTAAGGGCTGGCAAAGGGAATTGGCTACATGGTTAGATATGACTGGAACAAGGATAATTATATTGGTTTTGAGCTGAATACTAGATATGTTTCTCAAATGTAAACCTAATGGTAGCTGTATATTGAACAGAGCATGAGGCAATCCCCAAATGTTCATGGAGACTTTTGACACTTGGGGTGAAATCCTGGTCCCACTGAAGTGTGGCTGGGGTTTCACTCTTAGATTTCAAGTGACTGTTAGGACCCACTGAGAGTGACACCAGCCCTGTGGGGGTAACCTGGGTGCAGTGGTCCACTGTCAGAAATTCCACTCCCGGCAGGCAGGGGCAGCGCCAGCCTCTTCATGGTGGGTGGCTGAGGTGAACTAGACAGAAAATTGGGCGGGGGGAGGCTGCAGCCCCCTCAGCAGGAGGCCCTGCCCCATCAATGGCCCTGCCCCCTGCTCCTCCTCAGGTAAGTTCCAGCCCCATCTCCTCTTCCCCCCACCCCAAGGCTCCACCCCATGGCCAGGCTGTGGCTGGCTGCTCCTCAGCTCCTTCCCACCCTTTGATTGCTCATAGCCAGTACAGCCACCAGGGTGGGGGGACCTGCCTCTGGGGCTGGCAGAGCCCTTGGGGAGCAGCGACCGTAGGTGGAGGGGATCAGAAGCCCAGGCAGGAACAGGTCAGTCCAGGCTGCTGTGGGGAGCCCCTGGACCCTGCACCTGGGGGGCTGCTCTTGGACCCTCCAGCCCCCCACCTGGGCTTACTCCTGTGCTGCTGCTGGCAGCAGCACTGCCACCTTCAGAGCTGGGCACCCAGCCAGCAGCCACCAATCTCTCCGCTCTGCCTTCACAGCTGGGTGGCTGGAGTGTGGTGGCTGCTACCAGGTGGCTATGGGGGGGTTAAGGCAATTTTTGGGGTGGCTATAGCCCCTGCAAGCTCCCTCCAGTGCCGCCCCTGAGGGTAGGAGACTGAAGTGGCTTCAATCACAATCCTACTGGAGGAGTTTAGCTGGTACACGACTACCTAACACAATTTGAAACCACATCTATAGTCAGTGCTGTGTGTTGTTGCAGAACATGCCAACTAGCCTGACTGAAAAAATAAAGCATCACTTTTTTCTTAGACTGGCCAAGGCCTTAGAGGGGAGTGGAACCCACTACTCTGACAGGAAGGAGATGTAGCTGGAGAGGCGAAGGGACTGCTGATACTGTGTAGCCCCTCATCAGCCACTACCAGTGGGACAGCCTGTAAAGCCACTGAACGATGAGTGGATAGTCTTATTCATACATGAACTGCTTTTTTCACACAGATTTTTAGAAGAAAACAGCCATTCCTCAAGTTTTTGTGGGAACCAAAGCCTCATTACACAAATGTTCATGCATGGTCTGGTTTCTGTGAGCCTCATTTTCAACCCTATAAAGACTATAATGCAGAAAAGGCAGAGATGTTCAATAAATGTCTCTGTTCTGTATTTGGGGAAAAAACAAATGAGGCAGTCTCATCATATGGGCATGAGAGCACTCTTTCCATTCCACTAGTATCTCTGGAGGATGTTAAACAGAAGTTACTAAAGTTACACATTTTTAAATCAGCAGGTCCCGATAACTTGCCTCTAAAAGTTTTTAAGGAGCTGGCTAAGGAGCTCCCTGTTCATTTTCAATAAGTCTTGGAGCACTGGGGAAGTTCCAGAAGACTAGAAGAAAGATAATATTGTACCAGTTTTTAAAAAGGGTAAATGGGATGACTCAGGTAATTATTGGCCTGTTAGCCTAACATCAATCCCAGGCAAGATAATGGAGCAGCTGACACAGGACTTGATTAATAAAGAATGAAAGGAGGGTAATGTAATTAATGCAAATCAAAATGAGTTTATGGAAAATAGATCCTGTCACACTAACTTGATATATTTTTCTGATGAGCTTACAAGCTTGGTTGATGAAGGAAATAGTGGTGATATAATATACTTAAGCTTCTGTAAGGCATTTGAGTTGGTACAGCACAACATTTGATTAAAAAACTAGAACAATATAAAATTAACATGGCAAAAATTGAATGGATGAAAACTGGCTAGCTGATAGGTCTCAAAATGTAATTATAAATGGGAAATGGTCATCAAGCAGGTCTGTTTCCAATGAGGTCCTACAGGGATCAGTTCTTGGTCCTATACCTTTAACATCTTTGTCAATGACTTGGAAGAAAACATAAAATCACTAATAAAGGCTGTAGATGACACAAAGATTGGGAGAGTGGTAAATAATGAACAGAACAGGTGGCTGATTCAAAGCCTTCTGCATCTCTTGGTAAACTGGAAGAAAAGCTCTCTTTGTTAAAGATAGGCATTGTTTATCTTTGTTTAGAAACTGAAATAAATAAATAAATATATAAAATAGTCAGTCACTTCAGCTGAAGGTTAAGGAAACTCACATTCCAGTTATCTAGCATTTTAGAAAGGCAGAGAAGACTATATGCTTGAATATTTTGAAGAAAAAATACAAATGAAGGGGGGGAGGAATCAAAGAGCAAAAAAGTGCATGAACTCCTCCACCCTCTCCTTTTGCAGATCACTTTTAAGGGAACCCAAATAAGAAACAAAAACCAGAAGAAAGAGAGAGAGAGAGAGAGAGAGAGAGAGAGATCTGGACTGACTGACAATAATGTTATACTAAAACTATTTGCATAATGTTTACCATAAGTTAAAAATAGACAAAAGCAATTGTCTTGAGCATAACTCTAGGGTTAGGACATGCGAACTGACAGAAGCAGCTGGTCTACCAGCATACTGCATAAGGTCATCTACCTGCTGTAGCAATGTATTGCATGAAAGATTTAATCAACAATTAAATATTTAGATAAATTTGTGTAGCTCTAATCATAAGCCATGTGCAACAGAGCTATCACTAGAGATTAAAAATATATCAAAAGTCAAGCAAAAGATTCTGATATAGATGTGGATGTTTCTGTTTGTTTATTGTCTCTTTGTATGCTGTAAGGATGGAGGAAGCTAAGAAAGTCATTGAAGTCTCTAGATTTGCAAGCAATACTAAGTTTTCTGTTCTGATACTAAGCCAAATAAATAAATTCATAGATTCCAAGGCCAGAAGGGACCACTGTCATCATTAAGTCTGACCTCCTACATAACACAGGCCATAGAACTCCCGCAAAATAATTCCTATATTTTAGAAAAAAACCCAATCTTGATGTAATAATTGCTAGGGATGGAGAATCCACCACAACCCTTGGTAAATTGTTCCAAGGGTTAATTACCCTCACTTAAAATTTTATGCCTTATTTTCCAGTCTGAATTTTACTATCATCAACTTCCAGCCACTGGATCAGGTTACACCTTTGCTAGATTAAACAGCCTGTTATCAAATATTTGTTCCTCATGTAGGTACTTAATAACATAAGAATGGACATACTGGGTCAGACCAATGGTACATCTAGCCCAGTATTCCGACAGTGGCCCAGTGTCAGATGCTTCAGAGGGAATTAACAGAACAGGACAATTTACTGAGTGATCCATTCCCTGTCAATCAATCCCAACTTCTGGCAATCAGCGATTTAGGGACACCCAGAGTATGGGATGGCGTGTCTTACAATAGTGGCTAATAGCTATTGATAGAGCTATCCTCCATGAATTTAGCTAATTCTATTTTTAACCCCGTTATACTTTTAGCCTTTACAACAGCCCCTGCCAACAAGTTCCACAGGTTGAATATACATTGTGGGAAGAAGTACTTCCTTATGTTTGTTTTAAACCAACTGCCTATTAATTTTATTGTGTGACCTCTTGTTCTTGTGTTATATAATAAACGAGCTTGGAAAGGTCATATAGATCAGGGGTTGGCAACCTTCGGCACATGGCCCATCAAGGTAATCCGCTGGCAGGCCAAGAGACATTTTGTTTATGTTGACCATCCACAGGCATAGCCCCCCACAGCTCCCAGTGACCGCGGTTCACCGTGCCTGGCCAATGGGAGCTGCGGGAAGCAGTGACCAGCACGTCCCTGCGGCCCGCATCACTTTCTGCAGCTCCCATTGGCCGGGAACGGCAAACTGTGGCAACTGGGAGCTGCAGGGGGCCGTGCCTGCGGATGGTCAATGTAAACAAAATGTTTTGTGGCCCACCAGCGGATTACCCTGATGGGCTGTGTGCCGAAGATTGCCGACCCCGAGATAGATAATACCAAGACTAAATGTAAGGGTAGGATGAATCTGCTTAAAAGTATTACTGGGAACAATTGGAGTGCAGATAGAAACATATTGTTAATGCTGCATAGGGCATTAAGAAAACCAGTTATATATTATGGATGCCAAGCTTTAGAAGCTAATTTAAAATCAATATTAAAAAAAAGTAGAGCTGATCCAAGCCTAAGCTCTGTGAATCTCATGTGGAGTGAGTATTATGACTGTGTTATGTGTGTTGCAGGTAGCAACTGGAGAAATGCCTCTACATTTAAGGATGAAATTGTTAAACTTAACCTTTTGAGCAAAGGTTAATGGAAATAATTAAGATAAGTGCACACAGGTGCACCTCTGAATCTGAACCCTGGGTCCTCACTGACCAAGGACAACCACTGTGCTTGGGGTATTATGAGGGAGCAGAGAGGGGCACAGTAAAGGAATTTTTGGTTGCAGAACTCAAGAACATAAGGCAGAAAACACTGCCCCACACTCGGAGGTGGGTGTCCTACTCATGGTTTTATGTTTATGAATCTTGCTTATGGCATTTTCCCTAATTAATGTTGGCTGACTTCTCTCCTTTCATTAAACGTTTTCTTTCCTACACCCAAACTCTGTGTTTGCGAGAGGGGAAGTATTGCTTCTTAGAGGTGTCCAGGGGTGCTGTGTAATTTTCCCAGATTACTAGGTAGGGGCTCAAGCCGGTTCTTTGTTGTATTGTTGAAAAGGAACCCCTAGATATTGAACCTAGTTGCTGCCAATTCCACCTAGCAGAAAGGTTACACTTAATAGCTATGATAGCAGAAGTGAAATAACTATATTTAGAGGTTACCATGACCTGAATGGTAATTTACATATATTAAACAAACACAAAGATGGATTGTGTGACACATGCAAAGTACAAGAAACAGCTGAGCATCTGCTGTGGCAATGCAGGGAGTATTACACAGAAAGAAAGATTCTTTATGAAGAAGTGAAGACACCTCAAGATGAAAGAATACAATCTGAAAGGTAGCATTAAGTAAGCATTACTGCACTTTCTTAAGGCACATGACGGGGTGAGAGGATACTGATTTTTGCTCATGCAAAAACTGCGGTGGGGTAGTCATCGCCTCAAAGAGGCTGCTGCATGATAAAACGACAGGGAAAAAAAGAAAGAAAAGAAGGGTCCTGGAGGGGAAGGCTGTAGTCACTTCCTGGGAGATGGGAGGTGTGTTTGGGGTTATGGAGTCTGGCAAGAAGTCAAAGAAAGGAATAGTCTACAGTTACTCCCCGGGAGGAGAGAGTTTGGGTTGTTAAACCCAGAGAAGCGGGCCAGAGAATAGAGCAGGGGAACAGGAAGGAGTCCAGGGAAATAGCAGCAGGGTCTGGGAGCAAGCAGACCACAGTTGCTAGACAAAGTCCCTGGACTGGAATCCAGAGTAGTGGGTGGGCCTGGGTTCCCTTACCAGTTGCTTGGGATGTGGCATAGGACCTGGCCTTGGAGCAGAAGACTCTCTGGAACTGCATGTGGACAGCTGACCCAGTGGGACTTTGATACCCCAGAGAGGGAGGACTGTACAGTGACCTGGCTGGAGGGCTGAATCACTAAGAAGGAGTTCCTGGAGGGCGAGGAGGGACATGGTGTGAGCAACCACCAGAAAAGGGGCATCAGACCTGAATGGAGCTAGTCCCAAGACATGGTCACGAGGAGGCGCCGCAGTGGTGAGTGGACCCTGTTACACATCCTTTTCAGAAAGCAAAGATTGAGATTGCTTTGGAAACCTTCCAATAAACTTTACCCTTGCTAGAGAGTGGGAGTCATAGAAACTGCAAGAAAGTGAGCAGTGGCGTGGAAAAAGATCCCAAAACCCCCCCCCCCCAGACCCAGTCAATATACATCACATCTTATCTTACACAATCACGCTTTAGAATCAATCTATAATCTCTAAAATCTAAAGGTTTTAAAAAAAAAAAAAAAAGAGAGAAGAGAGGAGTAATTGGTTAAAATCAATCAAGTAATGGCAAATGTCTTAGTTTTTTCTTGGGCTTGCAGCAGTGCTGGAGTAAACTTTAGATTTAGATTTAAGGAATGGATCCCCCCCCCGATGGGTGGTGTCTAGTCCCCTGTGTAAAGCTTCAATTTGTAGCAAAGTCCCTCCAGAGGTCAGAAGCAGGATTGAAGACCAGATGGAGAGATTAGCGTGAATATGGCTTTTGGGACATGGCAGCATCAGAGAAGAAAAGGAAGCTGGTCATCAAAGAGAGTGAGAGGTGCAGGCATTAGGGCTGCAGAATAGGCTGGGCTGGGTGAGAAGGCTAAGGAAGCAGCTAAGAGAATCCCATGAGAAATATCAGAGAAGACCATGGGAGTAGCTGGGAAGGGATTGGGGAGCATCCCAGTCCTCCAGGGAATTTCCAGTGTCAGAACTGTCTCTGAATTTAAAACCAGAGCCCAAGCCAGAAAGTTCTGGTCTAACTTGAAGGTAAGGGCCTGTGTGGGCACAGCTCTGAGGGTTAATGAAGATAGATCCCAAAGGACCACTTTGCCTTCCCCTGTTCCTTAAATGTTCCTCTGTTTATATATACTATTCCACTATCCCAGCAACATCCCAGGGAGGGAAATGCCACAGAAGTGCTGAAAGAGATAAATGGAGCAGCTGACAATAAATAAGAGGAAAAAGGAATTCAAACAATGTACACTCCACCCTCATTGTCATGTCATCTTTTGGAGCCCTGCTGAAAGGGAGCCCTTATTTATCATTTGGGGACATCAAGTAACATAATGAATGTTTCTGAATCCCAAGTCTGGCCTCAGATCACTAAACCCTCCTCGCACCCCCTTTGTGAGAAGTATTTATGTCAGTTCCTTAGGAGGAGAGTAGGGGTGGATAGTGATAGATTAATCCTTTCTGATGCTCTAGGACAAGAATGCTATTCCTTCATCCCACCCCTTCTAAAATTAGAAAGTAAAAATATTGCCCCTCTTTTCCTTTTGCTATGGCCTCTGTCGGGTGGAAGCATTGAATTTAACAAACCAGCAAAATGGCAAGCATAGAACAAATGAACGCAGTGTTCAGGTGATCAGAATACAGCCAGTGTGTCATTGTGAAATATATGTCCAAGTCTCATAAAATTTCAAAGAGAAAAATGTTTAAAAAGTCACCTGTATACCCATGCTCCAGTTTATTTTGACCACTGAATTCTAGCAAAATAAACCTATGCCACCATTTTTTTTCTTTTGTCCCCCCAGACATGCATGTTTCTTCTAATACCTGGAAAAGAAAGAGTGATTTAATTCAAAACCTTTCTGAAACCTAGTAATATCCAATGGCAATGGTCTCGTCACTCTTTACAGAGCATGGTGTATGTGCCAATGAGTACTTTGATGGCTGCTGAGTCCGATGCATGAGTGACAGTCTCATCCACAGGTAGGGCACACCCACAAACTAGCAATGCTCCGTGTGACACTCTGGCACCCCAATATTCACCACTGTCATGTAATTAGGATATGTTTTGTACAAAATGTGTTGTGTTGAGGTATCATTCTAGAAGCCTTGATCTGCTAGACATTAATATTTTGTTGAACTGTATGTGATATCGTTGTATGTGAAGTTATGAAGTTTGGCAATGTATGTGTTACTGAAACATGTTGTGAGGTTGAAAACACCCACATGCAGCCTTTCAGGTACAACAGTAAAAAGGCCAAACAATGCTAATGGCTTATTGAGGAAATGCACACAAGCGCAAGGATTACCCCAGGAACTGTGTACAATAGAAACCTCTCAGAGACAGCACTACACAATGGGAACTGTTTGACCCAGGTCACAGAAAAAGAACTTTCCAGCAAGTAGGAAGAAGATATAAAAGGGGGACAATGACATCATGAAGATACCTCACTCTCCCTGCAAAATCACACATGGAAACACCTGAGGGGCAAGGACTGAACTGTGGGAAGTGATGGTCCCAGGCTAGAAGGATTTTTAGCCTGTGTATGAAAACCTGGGAAAGCTAAGGCAGCTTGTGTCTTAACAGTCTGCCAGGCTGTTTATCACTCAGGGTGAGAATTTGCTAATTTATATCCTACCTCGCTAGTGTGTTAAGCTCAGTTTGTGGTTTTTGTTTATTTACTAAGGTAATCTGCTTTGATCTGTTTGCTATCACTTACAGTCACTTAAAATCTCTCTTTTGTTGTTAATAAACTTGTTTTTGTTTTCTCTAAAACCAGTTTACGGAATGCATAACTGAGGGGCAAAAAGCTGTGCATATCTTCCTCCACATTGAGGGAGGGGGCAGATTTCATGACCTTACGCTGTATAGTTCTCTGTGCAGCACAAGCCAATACAATTTGGGATTTACACTCCAGACGGGGTGTGCACTTGGGTGCTGGGCAACTCTCTAGCTGAAGCCTTCCCATGCTGAGCTGATTTCAATGTCTGTGTCTTTCTGCAGCTGGGTGCATCCCTACCTGTGTGTGTGTGCGACAGGAGGCTTGAGGGCCTGGCTTAGCAAGACAGTGTAAGGGAGCCCAGGCTGCTGGAACAGGTGGGCTCACTGGTACCCCAGTACATCAGGTGGCACCCGGGGGGAGGTTGTAATCCATCATACTCTGAATCTGAGCAGCAGATTCTTTCCTCCTCTGACGCCGGTCATAACAAAGCTTGATCCAGTCCACCTCACAATGCCTTGCTCCATCTACAAGCTGACTCCTCCAACCAAAGCAGCATTCTGCATTCCTTTCCCAATCATCCACAGAGTTTCCAAAGGATACTAAATCATCTTTGCAAACATCCTGACATCTGCACAGCAGTCTGCCTCTCTTTCTAGACCCTTCACAAGTTTCAGAGTACAGCACATTCTTTGGGATCCTGTAGTCCGGCATTCGATTGACATGTCCAAGCCACATTTTCTTCCCATGAAAGTTCCCATGAATGACATACCAGCACAATTTAACACTTCCACATTTGTCACCCTGTCTTGCCATATTATTCAAAGAATTTTATGCAAGCATCTGATCTGAAAACTGTTTAGTCTTTTGGTATGTTTGGCATAAGTCGTCACTCGTTGGTCTACTACAGACTCCCTTGAATATCTCATTCTATAGTGCTCAATCCACCTCTCCAGTTGCTTCCCTTTATCAGTTATAATATTGCCATCCAGATCTTTCAGTGGAGCTGTTTTGTTCTTTATCGGCCCAATGGCTGTTCTAATGCCCTCACACAAC
This sequence comes from Mauremys reevesii, assembly GCF_016161935.1. Classification (NCBI taxonomy): domain Eukaryota; kingdom Metazoa; phylum Chordata; order Testudines; family Geoemydidae; genus Mauremys; species Mauremys reevesii. Next base: position 178,956,241 of record NC_052625.1, on the reverse strand, counting down.
TGTCTACTGTCATCTGCATCAGCTGCCTGTTGGATGCTGTCATAGAGACACAGCCAAAATTCTTGAGCACACCTCCTAGAAGCTATTTGAACAAACAAACAACTATAGACTTTGATTTCTCTATCAGAGAGCATGTGCATCTCATTGCTCAAAGAAGGATCAGAAAACTCTAAAAGTATTGATTCATCAAGGTAAGAAACTATAGATGGGATGGACCACTGTTAGAATAGGCCAGTTAGCCACAATTAGCCCATAATCTCCAAATGTCTCTAAAAAGCAACACCTGAATATAAATTACTTCTATCTTGTTTTGCCTGTTTGCCTTGCTCATTACACTTTAATTGTCCTTAATGTTGACAATATAAATAGAAACCAATTCATTAGTGCAACCAGCTGTTAAATTGTTTCTTTCAAGGCAGAATTTATTATTCAGCTCCTCAGCCCAAAATGAATTTCTCTTGAAAAGTTTCCCCAATTCATACAAATATCTATATACAAATTTATTTTTTAAGTGACTATTAGTGCGTTTGAAAAAACACAGTAATGAGACTTCTGAAGGCTGAATTTACTGTTGGCTGAAGCAGAGAAGTAACAATGTAATCTTCCATGTGCTGTCCTAACAATAGGTCTCAACCTCAGTCTGAGCATATGGTATTTCATTCTCCAAACAAATTCAGTTCTTGGCCTTTCAGGTTCCACTGCCAAAGTGGTTGTGATGCCAGAAGTTATCGGGTGGGTGTTTCTGAATGTGGACTTGTTTTCTAGGACTTGATCTGAAGCCACCAATTAATTTCATATAGCCCACCTAAGAGCCACAACTATGGTAACTAGCTTCTTGGGTTGTATTTAGGGTGACCAGATAGCAAGCGTAAAAAATTGGGACGGGGGTGGGGAGTAATAGGTGCCTATATAAGAAAAAGCCCCAAAATCGGGACTGTCCCTATAAAATCGAGACAGTCTAGTTGTATTCAAACCAGTGATCTAGGAGTGAAAAACCCTGAAATCCAGTATCAATTCCTTGAGTCATCCAAGAAACTAACATTACATTTTCATATGGATGTGAACATCATACAAATTTTGTGGGGTTTTGTGTGTGTATGGTGCCTAGCTAACGGGGTCCTGATCTTTGGTTGACATTCCAGGTGCTGCCACAATACAAATAAATAATAAAATAAAATTATAACACAAAGTGTGTGAAGTAATATCTTCTATTGGACCAACTTCTATCATTGAGATACAAGCGTTCAAGCTACACAGAACTCTTCTTCAGGTCACCACCTTGCTTCTCAAATGTCTTGGGACTGCAATGGCTACAACCACACTGAATGCAATAATAATAATAACGACCATTTAATACTTGTCTGCCCCTGCTACTTTCCCCACAGTGACTCCTTCTCTTATCTCCTGATTTAGTGACAATGGAACATGGATGCCAATACAAACATCTTAAAGTTTAACAAGAATAAAAATGAAACACTATTTATTTACTGTCCTGCTCAAATGCAGCTGTCTTCATCTTTTTCAGTTTCTCTGGATAGTACTGATATTACTTTTGTTTATCCTAGCTAAAGCCTGAGCATATTTTACCCCATATGCTGTATTAAATCTTAAACAAACAACACTGACAGATTTCCTCTCTCTTTTTGGCTATCTCAGGACTTGCTTGGGCATGTTTCATGCTACATACAAAGACACTGATTCATCCCAATTTGTCCTTCACTGCTTACTACCAATTTTTGATGTATACTTTATGCAATGCATCTTTAGGTAGCATCAGAATTGTGTCCTGTATCACGGGCTGAGTCCTGGCACAAGGGTTGCCATTAAAACTTTGCATCTGAAGTGATTCTGGTAACACAGAAGCTCTTCTATGAAACATAAGAAGATACCAGGGTTACTGCAGACTGCTGTGGCAGTGAAGGTTGAGTTTTAAATGTTCTTGCTGCCCCACTACCCCTAAGTCTACCACTGTCTTTTATATCAACATTGTACCCAGTAGTTTGGACAACTTCTTGTCACTCACGGAGCCCAGCGCATGTTCAGGAACATCTTAGAATATGTCTAGCTCACAGTGTACTGGAATTAGTGCTCTGCTCAGAATTCCTACCTGAAGCGAGACTGAAAGCGTAAGTCTCTGCCCCTTCCATTCTGATGTGTGGTAAATGCTCTAGGATTGATATGACGTCACTTGCATGGTCTCTTGTAGGTTGGCTGACAGGAAATGCATTCCCAACTCCCATTTTACAGCTGCCCAGTGAGGACCTGGTTACTGTTTGAGAAATGTGGCTAAAAGGAGTTTGAGCTTTGTTTGAGCTGGGTTATTCAGTAAGGTAGCTGCTAGAGCGTAGATGGGACTTCAACATGTTCAAACCATGTTAGTCAAAGCCATATTGAAAAATGGTTCTTCCTTGAAAGGCACTAGCACTGTTTCGAACCCTAGAGTAAGACTGTGTCTACACAAAGAAATTTTATCAAATTGATTTGTACTGGTTCTACACTCCTAGCATTTGTTGCATATTATCTTACAGTAGATTGAAAGCTATTTTAGGGCACAGATTGTGTCCTCCTGTATGTTGGTGCAGCACCTAGCGCAGTGAGGGCCCAAACCTGCTGAGAGCGCTGGGTGCTAACAGAATACAAATAATAAGTAAAATACTAATAGAAGTATCAGGGGCGGCTCTAGCCATTTCGCCGCCCCAAGCACGGCGGCACGCCGCGGGGGGGCGCTCTGCCGGTCGCCGGGAGGACGGCAGGTGGCTCCGGTGGCCCTCCTGCAAGCATGCCTGCGGAGGGTCCGCTGGTCCCGCGGCTCCACTGAAGCCACGGGACCAGCGGACCCTCCGCAGGCACGCCTGCGGGAGGTCCACCGGAGCCGCCTGCCTCCCTCCCGGCGACCGGCAGAGCGCCCCCTGCGGCGTGCTGCCCCAAGCACACGCTTGGCGTGCTAGGGCCTGGAGCTGCCCCTGAGAAGTATATGGAAACAATTATATGTCCATGGAAGTGGCTGGTAGGGATAGGCTGGCCATGAGATACCGTCCACAGCCATCTCACCCCTTCCTTCAATAGGAGGCCATCAAGTTTATTTTAAGCAGCCCCGGATTAAATCAGTGACTCTCAATCGCTTTTGTGCAGTGAATTTACACTACAACAGAAACAAATTCCTTCCCCAACTGACATCAACCCATAAAGAAAGGGAGGCTGTGAGAAATCATGGATTAGGTCACCTCCCCTTTCCACAGAATCCAAGTTGCAACCATTACACTGAGGGAGGGTATGTTCTCCCTTTGAACAGAACTTCCTTTAACCATGAAGCCAGCACAATTTACAGTAGCAATAGCTAGTGAGACATTCAGGTGTGTGTCAGGGGGAGAATGGGTGTACGGGCAGGGCCGGCTCCAGGCACCAGCTTACCAAGCAGGTGCTTGGGGCGGCAACTCTGGAGCGGGGTGGCACTTTAAGGTATTCGGCGGCAATTCGGTGGAGGGTCCCTCACTCCGGCTTGGAGCGAAGGACCTCCCGCTGAATTGCCGCAGATCGCGACTTTTTTTTTTTTTTGGCTGCTTGGGGCAGCAAAACCCCTGGAGCTGGCCCTGTGTACGGGTCACCACACATGCTGCTAGTACGTCATCAATAAAAGTGTTGTCATAGAGACTGAAGGGCTCAGGGCATTGATATATCTCAAGTGGTGGCTCAGAGCCTCCAACTAGATCAGCAGTGGCTGTAAAGAGTAACCCTCTGGTGACTGTTTGGTGGCAGTTGTGAAATGAGTTTGGAGAGCTCAGTTCTCAGGGAAGCAGCCACTTCCCTAAAGCACCCCCCTCCCCCCAAAGCTACTGTTACTAATTGGCAACTGTGTCATCAGAAAGGATGTGGCTGGCTGTGTAGGCTAACCTGCCCCAGGTCCTGGGGGCAGAGGGGACCTCTCCAGCTCAATGTTGAGTCACCCTGATAGGGCAGGGTTGCTCCTGCCAGTTGTACGCAAGCAAGGCTTTATATGGATGCTAAGGATACACAGATATACCTTGCTGCTTCCGCAACAGGCTCCAGGTTACGTTCTCTCTGATTTAATTTTAGTGACTGTCGTGGGATGACAATTCAAACACCACAGGGCCAAAATCATCCTTGGTGTAAAAGGGTGCAACTCTGCCGAGGACAGTTGCTTATCATAGAATCATAGAATCTCAGGGCTGGAAGGGACCTCAGGAGGTCATCTAGTCCAACCCCCTGCTCAAAGCAGGACCAAACCCAACTAAATCATCCCAGCCAGGGCTTTGTCAAGCCTGACCGTAAAAACCTCTAAGGAAGGAGATTCCACCACCTCCCTAGGTAACCCATTCCAGTGCTTCACCACCCTACTAGTGAAAAAGTTTTTCCTAATGTCCAACCTAAACCTCCCCCTCTGCAACTTGAGACCATTACTCCTTGTTCTGTCATCTTCTACCACTGAGAACAGTCTAGATCCATCCTCTTTGGAACCCCCTTTCAGGTAGTTGAAAGCAGCTATCAAATCCCCCCTCATTCTTCTCTTCTGCAGACTAAACAATCCCAGTTTCCTCAGCCTCTCCTCATAAGTCATGTGCTCCAGCCCCCTAATCATTTTTGTTGCCCTCCGCTGGACTCTCTCCAATTTATCCACATCCTTCTTGTAGTGTGGGGCCCAAAACTGGACACAGTATTCCAAATGAGGTCTCACCAGTGCCGAATAGAGGGGAATGATCACGTCCCTCGATCTGCTGGAAATGCCCCTACTTATCAGAGGGCTTGAATTTGGTCCCTCATCTTGTTTGGTCTGTTTGGCTGTCACTGAGCTCACAGCTCTCTAAACCGTGGCTGTGTTTGATCCCAGACTCTTATCTGCTTTTTGTTTAGTTGTCTTTGGCCTGTTTCTTGGTCAAGGTTCATATGTGCTCAAACAGCTGGGCAATTCATCCTTCCCACATGAGTTATGGCAAGGAAACTTACACAGACAATTTGTTTTGACACCCAGTTTAGTTTGTTCAAAATCCTAGCCGGTCCTGCTCTCTCACATTACACAGAATGCCTGTGGATCACTGCATGGTGGGGTCAGCACCTAGACTCTGTGCACAGGTAAAATCACACAGCGTTCTCCCCACAGCATTAAACAACCTCAGACGATGGTAGTGAGCACACTCAGGGAGGTCTCCCCAACATCCCTCCTTAGAAATGGGCTCTTCTTGGCCGAACAAGGAGGTCTCCCAGCCTGTTCCAAGAACCATGATGGAAAATGGCCTTTCTTGTTCTTTGGGGTCAGGTGTATGACACCCAGACCACTTTAAGCCTTGTGTCCCTCTCTCCATCTCTCAGATCCTGCTGGGAGATGCTTGGCTACCTACTACCTCATTGGTGTTCTGATCCTGTTGTCTCCCCCTGTCACTCCACTAATGATTCCTTCCCCCGTCTCCTCCTGTCCATGTGTGACTGGGGTCCCAGTGCGGGGCAGTTGTGGTCACTCAATTAGGGTGAACTGCAAAGAACGGGGCAATCCCCCAAAAGCTGGTGATATTCCAATACTTAGATTCACCAAGCCAGCATAAAACAGCTTCTTTATTACCTCACTGGTTACTCAGAAATCCAAACAACGCAGTTCCCTTAAAGTGATCCAGCCTCAGGCTTCCATCCAGGTACCTAAGTAAAAAATGATGATTTCTGAAAATCTTATTTCATCAAAAGAAAAGGTTTTACCAATCCCAAAGGATCAAACACATTATCTCCCAGGTTACTGAATATTCCAGATCTTACCCAAATACACGCTGTAGCCAGTTCTTATTAACTAAACTAAATTTTATTAAAAAACAAAAGAGGGAGTATGGTTAAAAGATCAATATACATACAGACATGAGTTCAATTCTTAAGATTCAGATTCATAGCAGAGATGGTGAGCTTTGTAGTTGCAAAGAGTTCTTTCAGAAATAGTCAATAGGTTATAGTCCAATGTTTATATTTCAGGGTGATCCAGTTAGAACTGGGATCTCAGTCCTTGTGGCTTAGGCTTCCCGTGCATGAAACCTTAAGCAGATCTGAGATGAAAAGGATCAGGAGCCAAGGATCTTTTATACAATTTCATGTCCTCTTTGACAAGTTGGAATTCCTCTGGGAACTAAAGGTAATTAGGATGACTTTGAAGGAGGTCCATCACCCATACTTAGCTATACGAATTAACATAAGGCAATTGACTTATTCCTCCACCATTCACAGATTTGCTATACATTTCAGGTTGGAGTCTCTCAGGGAACAACAGGCCCTCATTTCCTAAGCATCGTTGTTAATTATTCACACAGATTAACATAAGGCAATTGCCTGTTTTTCCACCATTCACAGGTGATTTGCTATACACTTCAAAGAGATGAATACAGGGATATCCCATGTTTACAACTCATTTAAATGCTAGGATGTTCTTTTGATCTCTGAATTATCAGAATACAGCATAGACAGGGACTGTTGATTACATTGTTTACCATTACCCATATACATGTAAATATGCAAAAACACAAACATTATCACCCCACACATCTTTAAGAGTTTAATTTAAGCCATTTATTTTGCAGGATGTTGTAAGCATGTGGACTGACCCCTGCAGCACCTCCTCCTGGTCTCTCAGGGAATTAGCTCAATTTCCAGCCCAGAGTGCCCTCCGCAGGCTGGTGATCCACTACCACTTGGCCCCCGTGTCCCTCCCTGGACTCCGGTGCCCTGTTAGCTGGGGTGCTGCCCCCTGGCAGTAACCCCTTTCTCTCAGGGTCTCCCCTCCCCAAGGAACCCCCACCCACTATCCCCACCTCGCCTTAGTATATGGCTACTGCCAGTCATCGTCTAGCCCCGCACCCTGGGGCAGACTGCAATATCAGCCTACTCATCACTGGCAAGGTTGGGTTTGGACCTGCTGCTTTTGCCTACCCCTGGGCTTCCCTCTGCAACTCCCAGCACCTATTTGCCTTCTGCTAGGCCACAGCCTGGGGCTTTCCAGGCTGGAGCTCCCTGGCTCCTCTACCTTTCCCCAACCCTGCTCCACTCAGGTACCCTGTCTCTAGCTCCCTGCAGCCAGGCCCTTCTCCATCTACAGGCAGAGGGAGACTGCTGAGCTCCTGGCCCCCAGCCTCTTTATACAGGCCAGCTGGGGCCTGATTGGGGCATGGCCCAGCTGCACCCATTTCTCAATCAGCCCAGCTTAGCAGCTCCCAGCCACAACCTTCCCCCAGGGCTGTTTTAAGCCCTTCAGGGCAGGAGTGGGGTAACCACCCTGCTATAGATGTTTACCCCTTCCTAGCCATGCGTCACATCGTAAATGCCCCAGCCTCCCTCCTGCGTTCCTTATTCTCCCCACAAAGTCTTAGTTGTATTGCTCTTCTCTGCTCCATTTCCCCTAGCCTTCAAGCTTCCCATCATTCTCTCTCTCTTCTGCTCTCCTAGTTCTACAGGGGTAGAGAAATTAACATCACTTTGTTCTTCCACTGCTCCCCGCAGCCCTAGGAGTGTTTCCCCCTCCATCTCAGCTTTCTTGTAGCAGAAATTTAAAGCTAAGAAGGAGCCACACCAAAAATAATCATCTTCCACTGCAGCTGAAAAGGACAATGGTGAGCAGGAAGGGAGCTGAAAAACCCCAAGGAGGCACTATGCCAGGGAAGTCCCTTTGGAGAATGTGAGAGTGAAGAGCCTATGCTGAGGACAGCAGGGACAGGACAGAAAGTTTGAGGAAAACCTTTGTCCTCTGAACCTCATGGGAAACATCAACTCCAACACGTGTCCTCCCACTCCATGCAGATCTCCCTTCCATTGAGATGAGAACACGTGTGTAAGATCTACAACTGTAGCGAGAGCACACTGTTGACGCTAAGATCTACCATGTGTCTCTAAAGCAGAATTTTGCTTTAAATAGTGTTAATAAATAGTGTTTATTAAAAAGGCCTTGAGTCCATCTGAGCTTGTGTTTCTTAAGTCACCCTTGCAGTGCACAAGACAGTGGTGATTATAAGGTGATTTGGTCCCTTCTGCACAGACAATACCACAAACTGTTCATTGACCGGGTGAATTTTGGCCCTTAAAATTCCGTGAGCATTAACTAATCTTCAATTTCTTGTTTTAGTGACAACCAAACCTGCCTGCTAACACTGATGCGTTGCAGTTTAAAAATAATAAACTCTGTGACTATTTACTGCTTCTGGTGCTTGGCTGCATTAATCTCAGAGTCCCTTTGGACTCTGAGATTGAGCCTACTCCTGCCCATACAACCTGCCCACGGGCACATTTACTTCATTGTTACATCTCCAATAAACAACTCTGTCAGATTTTTCTTAGGACTGCTTGGGCAAAAGCCAGATGTGCTCAAAAACATGTTGATTTATCCCAATTCAAACTTCACATCTACTACATCATATTATTGCAGTGCAAGCTTGCTGTGGCCATATTAACCTCCCCCTCGCCTCACTAACAGAGGTTTCACCCAGTTTGTTCAAAACACTGGGGTTTGGATTGTAATGCTGGGGGTGGGGGGCATCACACTGCCTCATTGAACTGTTGGACATGATAGGCACCTTCCATTCTGGCTAAAATGAGGGAATAATTAAATGTCCCTTTGTTTAGGGAAAGCTAACACAATGGAAAACCACCACCTAAGGACCAGCGCACAAGCAAGCCTGGGTAATGGCATTTCCCAGGCGTCTGATTAAAAAACATAGGTGCAGGGGATTTGATTTTATTTGATTGCAGGTGAGTGAGAGAGCGAGCAGAAACACCACAGAAACACACACAGGAGGCAGCAAGGAAGCCTGACAAACACCCAGAGAAGCACTTATAATGTGACTCTGAGAAAAAGCTATGAGAGGGAGAGCTTTTGGGAAGAGTGCTGACTGGAAAGAGATGTGGAACTGTGAGCAAAGAACCTGTCTCCTGTTTGAGTCCTACTGTATTCAGGTGAACAAGACTTTAAGTACATTCTTTGTAAATAAACAGGATTGCATCAAAGACATACCTAACTCCATGATCATTTTTCTCCTCTTAAAGACATAACCCACAAGACCACAAATTTGGCTAACAACACGGGTCAAAAGGGGTAACAATCTCTTTATACGAATCAGAAGTCCTCTTCAGCTTGGTTCTCAGAAACCTCAGTGAAGAGATGAAAAAATTCTTCTTATTGCCTGAAAGCACTGGGCCTGGATCATTTGTAGAGGGGATCAGTACCTACTGTAAAACCGTAAGTGGTGCTTTTTGCACTACTTTCCTGTACAACACTATTTTTATATGCACTAACTCATGATAGTCAGAGATTCTGACAGATTTCCCAGCTTCTGATTCCACACCAGCACCCTGGCAACTGTTGGTTACATGAAAACATGATATGAGGACACTATTACAAAAGGACAAATTTAAAAAACAACAATGCAGTTTAATATGATGGGTTACATCCACCTCACTTCCTCTCCCTGGGTACAGGACTTGACATATGCAAGCACAGTGTCTCCCTTTGTTTCGTGTAGTTCCCTCCACTCTAATTTCTCATGGTTCTATCTTTTTTGGGTGCTTGTGGTTCCTACCCGCACCCAATTTTAAAGTGAGAAATGTAATCATCAAACCACCCAACACATTTCCAAATGAGATGGGCAGCAACCAAGCAAGCTATTTCATTGGTCAGAAGAGCATCTGTAAACCACATGGGCCAGATTTTGATACTCTTACTCATAAGTTCCTTACTTTGCTAGTGTCCTGTTATCAGTGAGCTCACTTGTGGAGTAAGGTGTTTCTGAATGTGAGTGACATTATCAGAAGCAGGCTCTCCGAGCTTTGAACTAGGCTACAGCTAGCAGGAAGAGTCACTTTGAAGAATAAGAACTGTGACAGACAGCTCTGCACACCACATGGGAGTGCTCTCTGGAGCACAGTTTGAGAATCCCTGCTGCAGGCCACATGATGTCTTTCTCCTGATGTCAATGAGACTAAGATGTAGGGACCACTGAGTGAAATCTATGGCTTGTGTTATGCAGTTGGTCAGCCCCCATAATCAGAATGGCCCCTTCTGGTCTTCACATCCATGAAGACTGCATAGAATCATAGAATATCAGGGTTGGAAGGGACCTCAGGAGGTCATCTAATCCAACCCCCTGCTCAAAGCAGGACCAATCCCCAACTAGAGCAAAAGTGGTATGTGGCCTCTGAGTCACAAGATGAGTTACTATTTGACAGCCCAAAACAGCTTGCAAAATAGTCCAGAAGGAACAATAAAAAATAATGAGCTGGGCGGAGCTCCCCTGGGGATCACCAGTAATCACAGTCAGGACTCAACATGGTTAGCGATATGCCACACAGCTAGTTTGCACTGCTGGCTTTTTCATACCTGTGACGATGCGGTTCTGGCGGGACCCAACTGAGAGTGCCAATTCAGGACCAATTGCTTAAACAGGGCAGTCACAGCCCTAGGCTGGGGTTTTTCCACCTCTAAGGCAAACCAAACCAGCCAGACAAAAAGGACTTAGGTTTCACCCCACTGACTAACCACAAGTCACACAAGCAATTTCCTTAGACACTCCAGTCTCCCAGTATCACCACCAGTGCCACTCGTCCTGGGGATGAATGGTTATGAAAACCAACACCCCAATAAAAGAAAAAGGTTCTCTCGATCCCAAAGGACCAAGCCCCAGACCCAGGTCAATATACGCATCAGATCTCACCCACAAATCACGCTGTTGCCAATCCTTTAGAATCGAAAATCTAAAGGTTTATACATAAAGGGAAAAAGGTAGAGATGAGAGCTAGAATTGGTTAAATGGAATCAATTACATACAGTAATGGCAAAGTTCTTAGTTCAGGCTTGTAGCAGTGATGGCATAAACTGCAGGTTCAAATCAAGTCTCTGGAGTACATCCCCAGCTGGGATGGGTCATCAGTCCCTTGTGTAGAGCTTCAGCTTGTAGCAAAGTCCCTCCAGAGGTAAGAAGCAGGACTGAAGACCAGATGGAGATGAGGCATCAGCCTTATATAGGCTCTTCCAGGTGTAAGAACCTCTTTGTCCTTACTGTGGAAAATTACAGCAAAATGGAGTCTGGAGTCACATGGGCCAGTCCCTGCATACTTTGCTGAGTCACAAGGCGTGTCTGCCTTCTCTCCATGGGTCAATTGTATAGCTGATGGTCCTTAATGGGCCATCAAGCAGGCTAGTCAGAGCTAACACCAACTTGTCTGGGACATCACCCAGAAGCACAGCTTAAGTTTGAAGTACAGACAGTATAGAGCCAATACTTATAACTTCAACTACAAAATGATACATACACACAGACAGCATAATCATAACCAGCAACCCATAACCTGGTCTTAGACACCTTATATGACCCCCTTTACCTAAGATTTGGTGCCACTACAGGACCTTGGTTGCAACCCATGTTCTATATGGTCCCAATTTATATCAATAACGTTACAATACCCTTTGCTTTTTCCTCCACCTTGAAGTGGTTAACATTTCCTCCGGGATCTTCCCCTTCTCCTTGCAACCAGGGGGCATAGTAAATGCTGTGGGGAAACATTTCTGGAAACATGTTCTGGAAACATGGCTTCCCCTTAGTGCAGCACTGTTATCTCCATTACGTCACACAATTGCAAGGTGCCGGGCGTCAGGATGGGATTGTTCATGACATCATTCATTCACTGACCACACAAACCTGACACCATCAAATGGGTTTTTTTGCATGGTGCCTCCAGCTCTCACATGAGGTGTATGTGGGCTTTCACATCACCTCTAAAAATAAAGCACAGAAATTAATCAAGGTGGGAAGAGGTGGGGTGGGGCCGTGGGGGAAGGGGTGGAGTGGGGGCAGGGCAGAGCCTGGGACTGAGTGGAGGTTGAGCACTCCCGGGGAAAATTAGAAGCCGGCTTGAGATCCACAAAAACTTTTAAAATCAAAATGGGGGGCCTTGGGCTGCTAAAGTTTGAGAACCGCTGTTGTAATCCATTATTCTGAACAGCATCTAGTGCAATATTTATTACCTTGGCTCGACTTTGCATTTTGCTTGGTGACTTCAAGTTACATCCCAAAACCAATGAGCAGCATATTCAAGAATGATCCTACTATTTTCATAACATAGTTACAGGAAACATGGAATGAATTACTCTCCAGGCTGAAATAGGAAAACTATACTGGCTGGCAGGTCTGTTGGATAGCTCAGGCACTCCAGGCTAAGCTTTCCAGATGCAGACACGAGAGTTACAAATAAAGGGGTCACAGGTCAAATGTGACATGTGACTCCTGTAAATGCTACCAAAGCAAATGTACGGAGTCTACAGCTTGAAAGTAGGGGAAAGGTCAAAGCAAAGAGCTGAGCGGCCATGCTGTCTCAATAGCAGCCAAGTAGAAATGAACCTGAGAACAGGGAAGGCTGCCTCTTAACAAAGGGGAGGTGGTTTTGAATGATAACTGGCAGGCTTTGGAAGTGAAGTCAGCAGGCTCGGTGTTCTCAGCCCTGCAAATACGTGCTGTACGTTCTATGAGGTGTTGTCTTGAAAAACGGGTCAAACATACAGCTCAGCATCTGGATACTTAATGTAAACATAAAACGGGATACATTCTGCCTCTGCTGGGGCGGGACTAATTTATCCCCTGCAGCACTGGGACTTGAGTGACATGAACAAAACAAGAACTTAATTTTTCCACCACCACCACTTAAAAAGGGGGGTTGGTTTCAAAAGGCCTGTTTGTTCTATCAGATTGCAGGGGTATTATTCATTTCTGATGTAATGTAACTACTATACGCCCACCCGATGTCACCCAGGGATGGGTGCCAGAGCAGAGATTTCCTGCTGTTTAGAAACTGGAACTGCCGGCTTTTGTGGCTGATACACTAGGCCAGGGGTGGCCAGCCTGTGGCTATGGACCCACATGCGGCTCTTCAGAAGTTCATATGTGGCTCCTTGTATAGGCACTGACTCCGGGGCTGGAGCTACAGGTGCCAACTTTCCAATGTGCCTGGGGCGGGGGTGCTCACTGCTCAACCCCTGGCTCTGCCATAGGCCCTGCCCCCACTCCACCCCGTCCTGCCCCCTCCTGTGAGCCTGCCATGCCCTCGCTCCTCCCCCTCCCCCCAGAGCCTCCTGCATGCCACAAAACAGCTGATGGGGAGGGAAGGGAAGGTGCTGATTGGCAGAGCTGCCAGTGGGTGGGAGGCGCTGGGAGTGGGTGCGGGAGCTGAGGGGGAGCTAACGTATTACTGTAGCTCTTTGGCAATGTACATTGGTAAATTCTGGCTCCTTCTCAGGCTCAGGTTGGCCACACCTGCACTAGGCAGTCTCCCTCCCCTACAAAAATGGTGAGTCTTGGCCCCCACCATTACATGCCTCCCATTCAGTGAATGTTCTAATTCGCAGCAGAGCACAAACTGATCCCAGGCTGAGGTTTGGAATAGCTCATGTGCCACTGATAGAAACTGAATGGTGGGCACTGGCTGGTACGGCTTAGGCCAGTAAACTATTACAAATTGGGCCAGATCATCAGCTGATTTCAGTGGAGCTATGCTGAGGATCAACCCCATTGACTTCAGCATCACTTTGCCAATTTACACCAGCTTGGGATCTGGCCCATTTAATTCAGAGGAGCTATGCCCGTTTGTGCCGGTTTGGGATCTGGCAAGGTGATTCGGCAGAGAGGCAGCACGTATTAGTGGATTGTGCATGGGACTAGGTACCACAAACACCTGCCCTTGTCACTGACTCACCTCTGGCCTAGAACAAGTCCCTTGAGCCAAATTTTTCAAGCACAGGGGCGGCTTAAAGATAGTCACCTAAATCCGTGTTTATGCACCTGATTGTCTGAAGTGTTGAGCACCCAAAGTCAACGGCAGCTGTGGGTGCTCAGCATGTCAAAATCAGGCAATTTATCTAGGTGCCTAAAACATGGATTTAGGGCCCCACGTTTGAAAAGTTTCGCCTTCCTCCCATGCGGGAAATACATCTTACTTCCCTCTCACATGGGGCTATTGCGAAGGCTTGCTTAGGTGATGCTTTTACAGGGCTTTGAAGATACAGAAGTAAACTCTCTTCTCAGTTACACCCCTTCAGTGCCATGGAAGTGAACAGAGTTGCACTGTGTAGTCAGGCTGTACTGTGCTAGATAAGTGATAAGAGATTTTCCTGGCTATCCCCAAAGGCTGGGAACCACGGTGCTAGAAGAGAAAAGGGAAAGAAGGACTATGTTATAATGCTGCCTTCTGTGATAGGCGCACTCCCCAGACTAATCAGTAACCGGAGTGTGGGATTCTCAGGGAAGGCTGAGTTTGGTCTGGGATGTGGTTTATGTTAAATTAAGTTGGTTTGATTTTACAGGTGCCACAATAAAACCCCTTGGGAGCACGTTGAAACTTCCTGCAGCTTTTGGCAGTTTTTTGTTTGTTGGGGAGGGGAGTGGAAATTGTGAGGGTTTGGGGTTGTTTTTTTTTTTAACAGCCTCAGGCACCCACCTTACAAAGTGCCTGGCATAGGCAGAGCCGCATTGGTGCCAGTGGGGCTCCGTGCACCACACAAATAGACTCCTGTGTATGTACGTTGCACGGTTGGGGAATAGGCCAAGTACAAAACCTCAGCAGAGTCAATAGTATAGAATTCCTCTAAAAGCCCCATTTTCTGCCATTTTGGCTTTCTTGTGGTCTGTGTTCTTCATCGCAAAATGTGACTGTTCTGTTCTCATTACAAAAATAAAACTCTCAAGCCCAGCAATATGTCCAATATCCTCCTTACTATATGTTGCATGAGACACTTTCTAATTACTTTGGTATGCAGCCAGGAGAAAAGTGCAAAAGCTTGAAAGAGTTCCCAGGAGTGAAAGAAGCTATTTTCCACCAGTTGGCTTATCCTAGTCACATACCGTTACTTGGGCTGCTTCTCCCTCCCCGGTTGTTTTCTTTCCCCTCATTTGTTTGGTTTGGTTTTAATCAAATCTGTAAGTAAAACCAGTTGATATCATATAAAAAATTCACTTTCTTTCCTGGCACTTTGTGTTTCTGCCTAATACATAGAAATTTGGAAGGGGGAAAAAAGAAGGAACGAGAGATGGGCCCAAATTAAAACCCTGGATCCAAACTCTCTGGGACTTTGGATCCAGACTCTGTGGCTTGGACCCATTTCTAGTTAATATCCAGGGTGATAGGAGCTGGGAATTCTTCAGAGTTCACGGGGAAATGGCTCAGCCCTGAAAGCAGGGGAGGAAATGTGTCATATTCTCCAGCAGTGACTCTCTGGCTGAGTAAAGCCATGTTGATGGGCTCTAAAGGGAGACGTAGGCAGTTCTCTTAGGCTGCCTAGAAACTGGGAAGTGTGTTTGGATGCATCTTTACAGCTCAGCCAGGCCACCAGTTTAATATCTGGGCATTAAAACATAACACCAATAACTATAATTTCAGCGCTTTGATTTAAACCTACACATTCAAGTAAATTCAGAGCTAAACTAAGATCACCGCACCTTCCTTCAACTCCTTTCACTGTCTCTTTTTCTGCATCATGTTCAAGCTCACCATTCTCATCTTCCCGGCACTACCACCAGTCCTGTTTCTTCCTTCATCCCATTTCCTCCAGCTCTTACTCCTTATACTCAGACTCTCTCCTGACTGCTCCGTTTGTCTCTCTCTTTTTGACTCCCAGCCTTTCATCTTCTTTAGTACCCCACAACATGTTTGGAACAACCTCCCGACCACCCCCACCTCCTATCCAATACTGACTCGAAACCACATTTGGCCGAGCTGCTCTCTCTCTCTCTCTCGTGCACGCTGGGTCTTGGTTTGGGTTTTTCTGCACCACCGTCGCTGCACTGGTGCAAGGCTCTTGCGTAGTGCTGATGAGTTGCACTGGTATAAAAAGTGCCTTATGCCAGTGTAATGCATCTACTAAAAGTCTGCACCAAGTCAGCTGCACCCATGTAGCTGAAAAAGCCCCAATGTAGACAAGGGGTAACATTTCAAAAGCACCTAACCTTAATTCTGCCATTGCCTAATTTTTGAGTGCTTGATGTTGCAACCTTAATAGGTCACTTGTAACATAGTTGTTTGTGTATCGAGCTATGGGCACACAACATTCTGCAGTTGTAGTGTACTGTACTGTACTTTCTCTGCCCCCTGGAGCCTCTTATCTACAGGCACAACCACGTCCAAGACAAACAGAGATCGGTGTGTTCATTGTAGGCGGAAGACATCATGAAACAGTTGAGCTAGGTGTGTTCAGATTGAGACGGGAATCTCAGGTTCCATTCCAGGCTCTAGAGGGACGTGTGCTCTACGGCTCAGATTCTTCTGCCTCTGATGCCTGCCTGAGCTAGGACACCAGATGGTTTAGCTGACTCTCTCACCAGAGACTGCCTACTGCTCTGCCTGCCTGCAAGCCAGAGCCATTAACAGATTACGCTCCCGCCCTGATTGAGGGAGTGGCACCTATAGACTTATTGCTGCCCCGCCCGACTGTGGGCCAGAAGCATTAACAGTGTGCTGTCTTGCTCCGGCTGAGAGCCGGGCTCTCAGACCCAATTGTTGCCTGGCCTGGACTGGACTGCAGGCTTAGACTTATTGATCATAACTGTCAGCTAATTCCCCCCCAGAAGAGAGTCACGCTAGGAGCACTGCAGTGAGAGGGTGTGGCCTCCCTCTCTGACAGACAGGGAGGGGACCGCGACTGTCTTACAAGGATGGCGAGCAGAGCTTGAGCTAGTGCTTGGGAAGCCGTGTTGGGAAGCACCCCCCCCCCCACCTGCAGCAGAGAGACCCTGGGAGAGAGTGTTTAAGGAGAGGGGGAGTCTAAGTGGTCCAGCTAAGCAGCTGGATAGTGGGCTCAAGTGCTCAAGGTGGGGTGCGCAAGGTGTCTGCCCCCCAGGAGTGTGCCTAGGAACCCCCAAGACTGGGGCAGTGGCTGGCTGCTGTTCAGACTCTGACGACTTACAGCATCCAGGGACCAAGGCTTGGGTCCCCCTCACAGCAGCCTGCAGGAGACACCCAACCACATCGCCAACATGGGTCAGTGGAGGAGCCTGGCTCACAGATGAACACAGGGTCACGATAAGGTACCGGCTGCTCTGTAACTCCCATGAGGCACTGCAGCCATTCGGGTGAATGCAGATGAGTGTCAAACTGAGCCAAAATAAAGCTCCCACCGGTTCAGCAATGTCTCCACTCGGAACAGCACAAAACATTCACTGCTTGAAGTTTTTGCCCTGATTCAGGATGAAAACAAATGTTGAAATTCCAGTTTTCAACCCCCTCTTGTAATAAACAATTGCATCTGGCTTTGGTACATTGCCCTATCGTAAATGTATTTCAATAGTGCCAACATTTCACCAGGCCCAGAATACCCTTTGTGGCATGCACCCTACACCTTTCATACATGTAATTAAACTGGTTCTCATTTGGTGCCCTCTCTGCCTGGTTCTCATTAGGTTTTTTATACGGGATACTAATGCTGCATTGTACCGATCACATCACTGTCATCCACTGATACGAGCAGTACGCCTGCCAGGTTTGGGGCTCAAGATCAAAAGTCCATGAGAACAGGCCCAAACTTCTGCTTTTGGAAGCTGTTCCACCTACTCCCTGCTGCAGCCTCATGTACCATGCCCTGCTGAACTTGCTCTCCCCTGACCCATCCCCTCACCATTAGGACTCTATCTTCCTTCCTCTGGGTCTTCTTGGGAACTAGCTCCTGCAATGTCTCCCCTCCCCTCCCCTCGCACCAGGGAGCAGAGACCCTTGCAAGGGTTTCTGGGATTCATTGTGCAGAAGGCAGCAGCAGAGGCTGAAGAAGGGGAATGGCACAGCTCACTCGTTGGGCCAGGTGCTTGTGGGACTCTTGCCAGCTCCCTCCCTCCCTTCCCCCCCACCACCTAAAGTCTCCTTAGGGAAGGAGAAGCCTTACCTGGCAACCCCAAGAAGATGGCTGTGGGGGAATTGGCCAATGAAAAGCCTAGGACTAATGAAAGACAGCTCTGAATGCATACCCTGAAGAGATTTAGGGCCAGGTGAGTGGTGGGGCCAGGCCCTAACAGTACTGACCATTATTTGTATTGCAGGACTATGCTGGGCCTGAAGTACCAGGTCCATTAGCTCTTCACAGTCTCTGAAACACTTGCTCCTGCCTGTTCTGAAAAACTTTATCTATGCAGCCAGTTCTCCAGGCACCAGCATCTCTTCCATCCGTCATCCCCCTCCTCCTCCTCCTCATTTGCATTTGTAAATATAGGTTGCACATTTCTCCTAACAAGCTGAATAAATATAGTGTGCATGGGCTGGGCTTAGCACAACTAGACACGTACGTCGAAGTCAGAGACTCCCTAAAGGCTCACTGCTCGGCAGATAAGAGTTTGCCTGCTTGACCCCCTCTCTGGCATGCCCGTGGATTAGCATGCGTGTGCAAGAGACACCCTCTCGGCCAACACTGGGGATGGAATCAGAGACCTCTACAGCTAAAGACACAACTTGCTTGAGGTTAAGCTAAAGAGCCGGGCTCTACAGCTCGGAGCTGTAACTGACTCATCTCCTCTGTGCATCAGGCACAGTGGGTCACACATGGACATAAGCATGATCCAGTCTGCCCTTTGGAACATGGCATCTATATAGACGCATAGAAGATTAGAGTTGGAAGAGACCTCAGGAGGTCATCTCGTCCAACCCCTGGCCCAAAGCAGGACCAACCAACCCCAACTAAATCATCCCATACAGCTCATCTGTGCCTTCCCTTGCATGAATGCTCCCATATCTTCTGGGAGTGCCTAGGGCCAGCCTTTGAAAAGGCTGGCCAGAACTGAGTGACATTGCAAGAGAGGGGTGAGGCATAAACAACCCTTCATCTCAGAAAGGAGCTGAGAGAAAAAAAAACAGCAACACAGAGACCATTATTGTGTCTTATTTATCCACCGCTGGGCGCTCTGCAGTGCCGAAGAGATGCATTCCCTGCCCTGAAGAGTTTGGAGTCTGGGTTTAGACATAACCTTGTAAGTGGCAACTGATGAAGGGAGAGCAAGGGCTGCAGTTAAGATCATGGGGCTGCTTGTTTACCTATGTGTCTCTTGCTGGCAAAGGCAGGCTTGAGGGAGTGGCCCTTGCAGTGAGCACTGGAGTGGATCCAGGGCAGGAAATCGAATGGGTAGGTTTGTGAGAGAAAGCAAGAGACAAGTGCGCTCATCAGCACACAGGTCAAAGTCCCCAAGCACGAGGGGGGCAGGGAGGAGCTGGGTAGTGGCAGACAACAGCAATGCTAGGAGACCGGAGCGGTGACAGCAGGTAGCTCCAAGGAGGTAATTAAATACACACAAGAGACTCTTCATAACTGGTTATTAGATCACTCGAGTTTTTCCTTTCACCAGATCTAAGAGTCTGATCTCTGCAGTCAACGCAGCAGAATGAATAAGGGGAACAAAGAGCCTGCATGAGAAGAGGGTGACTGGGGACAAAGAAAGGGAAGAAAACCACACTGCAGCTATGTCACAGCCTCTCACCCCAACTTGTGGCCAAACAAACAACACTGAATCATCAGCTTTCAACCCTAACAATGGGCAACCAGCCAGTCCATTCATGCCATCCCTACCACCCCCAGGAAAACACGCGCCTTCTGCATGATCAGGCAGGGTGGCAGCCAACAGCTAACTGGGCCACCCTGACCCTCCCCACAAAGCACAACAGGTACAGCCTAATGCCGGGAAAGCAGAAACAGCTCAAGCCAAGAGCCAGCTCTGAATCTGCACAGAGCTCAGGAGCGTTTGGCTGAAACCACAATACATGAAACGCATTCGGCTCTTTAAATCACTCCGAACAAGGAGCCATGCGAGAGGGTGTTTCAGCCCTTGGAGCTCCCCTAGGAGAAAGCGTGTTGACTCAGGCTGTTTGCACATCGCCTCTAAGCAGCTGGCTGTTGCCAAAGCTGAACTGCAGGAACACAGATGGAGACGTCCCACAGGGGGGAAATGAACCAGGCACCTGATAAATCTGGTGATACGAGGGCTAAGGTAAAAGGCAAGAGCTTTTCAGCATTTGTGCTCATGGCTGTTTTAATGATTTACTTTTGGTCTTGGGGCACTGACCTTACCTTGGTCATGGCAGGGGCTTTTGGAACAGCCTGTCTAAATCAGTCCTCCTTCCCTGTGGCTGATATGTACATTTCTTGTGACTGGTACGGCACGTGAACAGGGGAAGTGGGGTTAAATGGTGTGAGCAGGGGGCTGGGAATCAGGACACCTGGGTTCTACGCCCAGCTCCGTCAGTTGCTCGCTGTCACGTCTAGCCAATGATCCAGTCCTTGTAAAGAGCTTTGAGACAGGGGTGTAGCTAGGAGCGGAAGGGCAATGACAGACTCTGCTAGCTCAGCTACTCCCTCCCCCCCCAACGCCCTCTGCCTAGCTCTGGTGCCCCCAGCTACAGGGCTTCACCTGCCAAGCTGGGCACACACATAGGGCAGTGCAGAAAATAGCAAGGCAGAGCTGCTGGAGCGCAGCTTTCTGAAGAGAAGGTGCATAGCTCCCTCCTGGATTTCAGCTGCACCCCTGCTCACATTTGGGTAGGCCTGGATGCTAAGCTGCAGTCCACCCAGGCTCACCCGTGGCTACGCCCCTGTTTGAGAACTTTGGAGTTAAGACATCACCAAGCCTGTTAGCACAAAGAATTATTACAGTGTCTTTGAAGGAAAGTTAAGCCATGGAGAGCCTAGAGACCCAGCTGGCCCCAGGAGTGATCTACTGGACTTTATTTATTATTGTTTGCAAGGTCCATGCAATTCTTTTTTTAAATAAAGAGTAAAATTAAAGGTGGCATAGTGCTGGGAGAATCTGTAGCCGGCCTTTCGAGCCAGAGCCCAAGGTAGTACTCCTAGCTCCGTCGTGACAGACAGGTGAGCCACCACATTCTTGGGCACAAACTCTCCCCCATCTCCTCCCTCCCCCCACCCCAAGAGGTGACCACAATCCAAGGGCTCACATAACTCTCCTGGGTAGCTGTGGCTGGAGATATGTATGGGCTTCATCAGTCTCTCTTCTGAACACTCCGTGTCTCCATCCATTCCAGACCTGCACCTTCTTTCCCACCACCCTACCTACTTGGAACAACCTCCCAGGGAATGTACATGCATCCCACTACTCTCCTCGCTCAGATGCCCGAACACCTACCTTTTCCATGGAGCGGTCGAGCTGGAGGGACTGGGAACACCCTGCGCTTCCTAGTGTAGCACTTGGTTTGCATGGAGTTCTCTTGCCTTTATACATTTGGGGCTAGAATTACTACTGGCACAAGTGGATGCAACTCTGTTGAAATGACTTGAATCAGATCCCACAGCCAACCTGGCTCATTGTGCCAGACTGGTAGCTCCCGGGGCAGCTAACTGTTGGGCACACGGTTTTGCACTCCCCCCACACCTGTGCTGACAGGGCTAGAGTTAGTCATAGACCATGCATTACACCTGCTATTCAAAGCCAGCACTAGCTTCCAGGTGCAAATCAAGATGCATAAGCCCCAGGTGATTTGGGTCCTGGATTCCTTTCAGATTGCGTCTCCCTTCTGTAACATCATGGCAGTTGAGATCAGCTAGCCGTGAAATCCAATTAGGGTGACCAGATGTTCTGATTTTATAGGGACAGTCCTGATTTTTGGGTCTTTTTCTAATATAGGTTCCTATTAACACCCCCTTACACACACACACACACACACACGTACCGATTTTTCACATTTGCTGTCTGGTCACCCTAACTCCCATTCAATCTCAGTGTAGGACCCTCTACTCTATAGTTTTTTTCCTTCTTCAACACGTTGGTCAAACAGAAGGCTAAGTTCATTGACCTACAGGGCAGAGCACAGCTCATCTGTTGATTCAGGCGACTGCCCAAAAAGATTGATGATAGAGAAGGAGTATTGGAGTTCAGTGGACATTGGGCACCAGATTGTTTTCTTTGGTATATTTGTACACGCACCCACAGACTGCGATGGGCATATTTTATATATTGCAAAACAAATTGCCTCTCCCTTCTGTAACATCATGGCAGTTGAGATCAGCTTAATCTACTGAGCATGCCATCAATTCACAAACTGTGTGCACAGGCAAAGAAATCAATTGGACAATAGAAATATAGCCCTGTACAAACAAGAAACCACAAAAAACGCTGAAGGCAAATATTTAAATTACCTAAAATAAAATTTAAAAGACCTGAAATACCCTTCACTGCACCATAAGTGATGCATCTAAATGACCAGGCCAGGGAAAGAGCTGTCACTGTGACCTTTCTGCCAAGAGCCTGACAGCCTCTAGGGGAGATTTAGAATTCAGATTTGACATTTAAAAAAAATAAAATAGATTGAAGTCAAAGCAGCAGCCAACCCTCTGTTATAAAGCTCAGGGTCACCTCTCCGAGAGGTAACTCAGATCCTGCTGTAGACTGACCGGTTTAAAAATACACGTTCTGAAACTCTAGGAGTTGATTTACCTCCATCAGGCCTCTCCTTTGCAGGTAAGAGGATTAGCCCCACTTTTTTTTTCCCCATTAGAGAGAGAGTGAACAAACTGCCAGACTGACATCTTTGGAGAATGAAATGACACACAAAAAGAGCACAGGCAATAGCAGTGTCAGCTTTTCCATAACACTCTCACAAGAGTTGGTTTGTTAACAGTTCCAACTGTAGTTGTTTGGTTTGGTTTTTCTTAAATGGGTCCCGAGATCAAACCTATTTCATGAAGGCCATTACCCATTACGTGGTAAGTTTTGGACACCACCACCACAGGCTGAATTTGATCTAGTCACCTTAGATGAAAGGCTCTGCTTCCACTATCAATCCACTGAACTGCTCAGTTCCCCCACCCAGAGCAGTTGCAGTCTTCACAAACTGGGCATATCACTGCAGGCAAGCCCATCCCTCTGCCACTGAGGGCTGGTTTGCAATGGAACCAATGTAAATTGGCTCAACCCTGGTGCATGCAGGGTTTCATGGCTCTGCATCCCCCCCAACATGCTTGTGTGTATATATATATTTGTGTGTGTGTGTGTGTGGGGGGGGGGGGTCTTACTATGCCCCAGAATGCAGCAGGTCAGGGCCAGGGATGCTGATGCACTGGCCCTTAAGCAGGGCCGGCTCAGGCTTTTTTGCTGCCCCAAGCAGTGAAGGAAGGGGGAAAAAAAACAAAACTGTGCCGCTTCATTCCTCGGCAGCGGGTCCTTCGGTCCGAGAGCGACTGAGGGACCTGCTGCCGAAGACCCGGACATGCCGCCCCTTCCCATTTGCCGGCCCAAGCACCTGCTTTGTTCGCTGATGCCTGGAGGTGGCCCTGCCCTTAAGGGGGCAGGGATACAAGTGATCCTGACACTGCTGTACTGGAGACATTCTGCCAGCTATGCTGCTCCTCCCCAATGGGAGCCTCTTTTCCACTAGGAGAAAGTGCTGAGTTCCAATTCTGCTACAGATGTGCTTAACCTAGTAGCCATGGGGAAGAGGGACCCTGGCTGTAAAGAAGTAAAATATCTTCCAAACAAGTAAACAGGTTACCAGAGAAGTCAGCTACCTCCCAAGAGCGACTGAAGCACCAGCAGCATTCCAGCTTCTCTCAAAGCTGCTGTTTATATATTTAAAAAATTTGTAATTTCGCACGGCCCCCCCAGTACTACACAGAGAAACAGGAGCATTCTTTACAAATAGCCTTCACTGCAGCAGCACTGGGAGGAAACACACAGCGAGGTAAGTGCAGACAAGAACTGGAGACACTGTAAGAGTCCAATAGAGGGAGAGACTGGGGGAGAGGCGCATTTGGGGGAGTGGCAGGGGGGTACAGAGCCTTTTGCCTCTGCGCTCACTTTGTCTGAAACAAGCACTGAGCAAGTTTGTATTCACCCCAGCAGATTGTGATAGGAGCTTGGTGCTCACCAGGGACAGATCAGGTGCTCATGTCACAAAAGCCAAATTCCCCCCCCCCCCCTCTCGGCACCTTCATTGGTAGAATCAGCAGAGTCACTATAGGCTGAGAAGTGTGGCAGGTCAGGTGGGGGAGCTTGTGCTGCCATCCCCCAGACTGTACCTCTTCTGTGGCTAAGCAGAGATCTTCACGCTCCAGCCCGCAGTCTGGCACTTTTCACTAGCACTAAAATAAATAAAATAAACCCCACCACCCCTGCAAAAAAAAAACAACCTTGAGTTTAATTCCCCCCTGGACAAGATAAGGAAGGATCCACTCATTCAGCTACTTAACTGTAACTCTACCTAGGCTCCTGTCAGCTCCCCTAGGAAAGCCCTTGGGACCTAGTTCCAGCTAAAAGTAGGGAGAGGCTGATCCCTTGAGAACTGGCAGGACTGGTAATGCCCAGTGTTCCATTCAGGGCTTCTGGGCTGTAAAGGCTCCAGCTGGACAGAATTACATTTGCAGAGGTACCAAACTGTAAACTATGAGCCAACTGTGTTTACCAAAGTGCAATCAGGCTATGCAAATTGGTGCTTATGATGCAGCAGCTCTTCCCGTTTGTTTTTTTAAAGTACATAACGCCGTCGGGGACAGACAGAGTTTAGAAAATGCTTCCTATATGACAAGAAGGCGATACTGAAAGAAACATCTTCTGAACTTTTTTTAAACCTCTCAGTTCAATGAAAGAACTAGAATACTAGTGACAGCAGAACTCTACAGTCATTAGAAGAACAATGGGTGAAATCCTGACTCTATTGAAACAAATGGGAGTTTTGCCATTAATTTCAGTGGAGCCGCCCAATGATTCCTTACCTTAATAACTGTCAAAATATGCATGCGCACGCGCACACACACACTCTCTCTCAAGTGATCTATTTGGCTTGAAACCAATTAATATTAACACAGTTTTGGTGTTTGCTATGAGGAGATAAAAAACAAAGCAAAGGGCGCCTCTGTTGGTTGGTATCTGTAAGAGAAATGAGGAGGCAAGGTTGGGTTTTTTGGGTTGGTTTTGTTTTAAAATTGCAGAAGGGAGGCTAAAGTTTGTTAATTACATGAGAGAGTCAGAATTAGAAATGGACATATAAAATTTAATAGCTTTGGTTTAAAACACCTCTTCAATTATACAATTAAAAAAACAGTAGGCAAGACCAAAAACTCCAGTTTGATAAAACATACAACGTTGCTATTATTACAAGACCCGTTTCCCAGAGTATTTTATAGTGGAAAACACTCCCTAATTTAAGTCACATACTTCATTAAGATAACAGTGATAAGAAATAACATTCATATCAAGTCTACGTCTATAAATGATCTAAATCTACTTCCCTAGCCCTAGACTGATTCTGTAATAAAACTTCCACTTCTACGTGAGTGTATAAGAATTCCCTCGCCACAGTAACATTTCCCCCCTGAATTCATAAATGGAAGCCCAAATTGCAGTAAATTCAGAGAAACTTGGAGTACAGCAGACTTCTGTTTTTCCCTTAAAACCAGGATGTGCTTAGGAGCGATTACATGTTGGGTTCAGTCTCATCAATATGCCCATGGCATTATACGGCATGTTTCTTTTCCAGGGTTCAGTCCTACAGGCTGTCTGCAGTCTGCAAAAGCACTGAGCACTCACTGTTTGCTGAACACCTGCACAGAAAGATTTTCACACAGCATGGAATATGGAGTGCTCAGTAGCTCAGCAGATCTCTGTCCCTGCACCAAATTGATCACTGAGGAGTAATGGAGGGGAAGCAGGCCTGGTGCTGGAAGACAGGGGAATAGTCAGAGTAAAGGCTATGATACAATGCATAGCAGCAATTTTAAATATTTTTTTAATATTAAATATTTTAATATTTAACAGTGTTTCGGTCAAGGCAGCCACTGCTCAGTTTCTCCTCTCGCAGATACAGGCTCGATGCTTCATGATGAACACTGAGCATGGGCTGCTTGCCAGCCTGGAGGACCCACTCCCCCTACACCTTCTTGGATTGCGAGCATTGTGCTACATGGCCCTACTGGTGGTTTGGGCCTTAATCTCTCAATCCTTATCTATTCACCGGCAGGATCAAGTTCTCAGGATCATAGGGACTGCCAGACCGGATCAGCGTAGTGGCCCATCTAGTCCAATATCTTGTCTCTGACAAAGAATCCTGTGGCACCTTATAGACTAACAGATGTTTTGCAGCAAAAGCTTTTGTGGGTGAATGCCACGAAGTGGGCATTCACCCACGAAAGCTCATGCTGCAAAACGTCTGTTAGTCTATAAGGTGCCACAGGATTCTTTGCTGCTTTTACAGAACCAGACTAACACGGCTACCCCTCTGATACTTGTCTCTGACAGTAGCCAGCACCAGATTCAGAAGGTGGTGTGGGAAATCCTGGAGCAGGGAGTTACAGAATAGCTGGCCATAGGGAAAACTTCTTCATAAACCCAAGAGGTTGGCTTAGCCCCTGGACGCACAAGCCCACAGCTCCTCTCAGGTTCAAGACTGAGAATATACAATCTCACTACGGGCACAGAATATGAGTAACAGCCATTGTAGAACTTAAGCTTGTGTTGTACACTGCCAAATAAACCCACCACACCTCACTGTACAGAGGGGTCTGCTGTATAGTAGGCATCATTCCTTCTGTTTAGGAAAATCCTCTTTAAACAAGTCATCTCTGTGCATGCTATACAATGTGCGCTCAGGTTTGGCACATACTAGGTTTTTAAATAACTGTTTGCCTGTATATAGTATCCTTTTAGGGAGGCTTCATTGCATATATTCACTGTATATACACATGAACACCATCTTTTTTATATATATATTATATATGATTCATATGTACACATTTACAAACCTTCAAAAATATATTGCACTTATATACAATACAGCTTCATGTCAAATGAGTTCACACAGTAACTTAGATAAGTTCTTCATGAGCAAGGCAGTTTTACATTCCCCCCAAAATTATACAAGTGATTTCAGCAACATGCCCTGTTCAGCAGTAAACATTATTGAGTCTAGTCTCCCATATCCACCTGCAGCTCCCATTAGCATGAATGGGAGTTGTGCAGCTGCATCTAGCAGAGAGCAGTCCAATAAGACACCATTAGCTGATAGGCTCATATGAATATTTAATAGATAAATAGAAGTTAGAATATCACCACTATTTCAAGGCTTCTCTCCCCATCCCCATTTGCTAATGTTTTTGTACATAAATATTATTTAATTCCTGATATCTTTGTTCACTCATTTCAAGTGCACTGAGTTAATGAGCATTGTTTTGTCCTTATGGAAGAACAGAAACGTGACTGTAGCAACTTTGCTAAACAAAGACTGCTCCGATCCCTGGAAGAACTCACCCACTGGGTTTCTTCTAGAGAAAGTGATTACAGACTAAATTACAGAAAAATGTTCATCTGAGACCTTCATTTAAAATCCACAGAGGTTTGATGGCTTTGGTTTTAGATCTCAGTAAGAGTGAGCTTGTAAGATCCTCCAGCCTCTTCAATCTGTAGCTGGAAGGTGTCTTCATTCGAATAGTGCTTCACAATATTGTCGTCCATGTTGATCAGGATTCTAGGAAGTAAGGCTGGTAAGTATTACCGTTTAAAGTGCAGAAGTTACCAGAAATGCATTAAGTGTTGCTAATTTAAAGCTAAGAGAACACCTCTGGACTGCCCAGAAATAACTTGGGATCTCTGCTACCCCTCTTTGACAATTCACCTCCTATCATGATTTAACTCAGTGGTTCTCAACCAGGGGTACGTGTACCCCTGGGGGTACTCAGACGTCTTCCAGGGGCTACATCAACTCATCTAGATATTTTCCTAGTTTTATAACAGGCTACAGAAAAAGCACTGGCGAAGTTGGTACAAACTAAAATTTCATACAGACAATGACTTGTTTATACTGCTCTATATATTATACACTGAAATGTAAGTACAATATTTATATTCCTATTGATTTATTTTATAAATGAGTAAAAATGAGAATGTAAGCAATTTTTCAGTAATAGTGTGCTGTGACACAACTGTATTTTTATGTCTGATTTTGTAAGCAAATAGTTTTTAAGTGAGGTGAAACTTGGGGTATGGAAGACAAATCAGACTCCTGAAAGGGGTACAGTGGTCTGGAAAGGTTGAGAACCACTGGTTTAACTGATCTAATCTGCTTCAAAAGTTGCTGCTGTGGCTTCAAGCCACACTTACAAACCATTGTCCACAACCTGAAAGAGCTGCAACGGAGGGAGAATGGGAAAGGGAAGGAGAATGATCTAAAAAATGACAAAAACAGAGTTGGGAGAGAGTCTCTCTCTCACACACGCCTGGCTGTGACACTCACCTGACTACAAGACACAGACAGAGCATGGTCTTAGACCTGGGTCTCCCGATTCCACTTTGTATAAATAAATATTCACTGGTGCAGGGACTTGGACCAAGGTCTCACATTCCAGGTGAATGCCCTAAGCACTGGGCCAGAGAGTCAGTCTCTCGCTTTCTGTCCCAATGAATGTTTGTTTATTTATACAAAAAGTGGAACAACTCCAACAGGAGAGACAGAGACAGACCCCATCCCAGAATAGCCTGGGGGACAGGGCACTTACCTGGGATGCAGTAGACCCAGGTACAAGTCCCTGCTCTGAATCAGGATGCTGGAGGCATCCCAGGCAAGTCCCATAACCAGTGGGCTTTAGTTATTCTGGGGTGCAGCCTCTATATTTTTTGCAGAAAATATTAAAAGGTTTGAGGTTTGTCCCACAGCAGAACAGGAAATTTTTTGAAATCTTGAAGGTTTTCATGGGATGGGAAAACCTTTTCCAACACAGCACTCCTGACCCACAATCTTTGTGAAGCTAAATCAGTTTCAAGACACATGGACAGTTCACAAAGCTCTGAACTGGTTCAGCTGGACACCTAACAAATATAGAGACAAGGTGGGTGAGGCAGTATCTTTTATTGGAGCAACTTCTGTTTGTGTAGCTCAAAAGCTTGTCTGCCTCACCGAGATCCTCCTCATGTCTGGGAAAGGTACTCAGAGGGTATGTCTACACAGCAACTAGACACCATGTCAGCTGACTTGGGCTTGTGAGGCTCTTTCACTGCTATGTAGACATCTGGGTTTGGGCTGGAGCACAGACTCTAGGACTCTGTGGGCCCAGGCCTGAGCCCAGAAGTCTATATAGCAGTGAAACAGCCCCAAAGCCTGAGCCCATGTCAGCTGGCATAAGCCAGCCGTGGGTTTTTCTTTGCTGTGTAGACATACCCAGAGTGTCACAGCTAAATACAAGGAGGAACAGGCTGTTTAGCATAAGTAGTGAACAAACATTTCAAGGGACCATTCAAGCTACAACACTGCACACAACCTAACAATTACAGATGTGACAAAACAAAACACAACAGGGATGGCAGTTCAATTGCTGCAATCTGGACACATCAGATCACTTCCTCTTTTCCTGAAATGGTCTTTATGGATACAGATGCCTGTCTAAATTGACCTGCCTTTGGTTAGCAAAGCACACTTTCAATTCACAGCTTTCCTAGGCAGTCCTGCTTTAGTCCTTTGACTCATACGAGGACAGCTCTTTACAGCACATTCCAAAGGCATGCAAACTTTAAGGATTGAATACGGTGTCTAGTTCTGGTGTCCACAATTCAAAAAAAGAGGATAAATAATTGGAGCGGGTTCAGAGAAGAGCCATGCGCATGATTAAAAGGGTGGAAAACATGCCTTAACCTTACAGTGAAAGACTCAAGGAGCTCAGTATATTTACCTTAACAAAGAGAAAGATAAGGAGAGAGTTGATTACAGTCTGTAAATACCTACACAGGGAACAGAATATTGATAATAGAGGGCTCATCAATCTAGCAGACAGAGGTATAAACAAGATCCAATGGCTGGAAGCTGAAACTAGACAAATTCAGACTAGAAATAAAGTGCAGGGATTTTTTGTTTTTGTTTTGTTTTAAACAAAGTGAGGGAATTAAAGGCAGTGGTGGATTCTCCATCAGTAGCCATTTTTAAATCAACACTGGTGTTTTCCTAAAAAAAGATCTGCTCTAGTTCAAACAGGAATCAATTCAGGGAAGTACTGTGGTCTATGTTATGCATGAGGTCGGACTAGATGATCAAAATGGTCCCTACTGGTCTTGTAAATCAATCAATCAATCTATGAATTTTGGAACAGATTTAGCATCTGTGTTGTGTTTGAAGGGAGCATGTGTGCATGCAGGGAGTTTATAATGTGTATTTTTTCCCCTAAGGGCTGGACAATAACGCAAGATATCACTCTTTCTTTGGAAAGCTGCGGTAGATGCTGCTTAAGACATACTCACCCTTTTTTACATTTCTTGAAGATTTTTCCAATTTTATCAAAAGGAACATCATACTTGTCAGATATCTAGAACATAAAAAGAAAACAGTCCCTAAATCAGGGAGACTGTAGGCCACTTTGTATTTCACTTACTCAGATGCATGACACAATGATGTAAATCAAACAAAACCCCTGCCTTGAAAGACTGACACTGACATTCCTAAAAAGTAATCCAATCAACAGGACATGACAATTTTTAATTATTTCCAGTTTACCAGCTGATTAATTACTAGGACAGGAATGCAATCAGTTTCAATGCTTAATTTTCTTATCTTCACTTTGAAGTTCCTGGTCAAATTTTCCAAACATCCATATTTAAACAACTAAATAAAATTGTTCTCACGACTGAGCAAACCCTCTGATTTCAATAAACAAAACAACTGAATCATGTTTTAACCAGGACCGCCTCTATCGGGTGGTAACTGGGTTCCACACCATGGTGGCTTTATGTATGGCAGAACAGGCATCGCTTAAAAAAAAC
Organism: Mauremys reevesii; assembly: GCF_016161935.1. Taxonomy (NCBI): domain Eukaryota; kingdom Metazoa; phylum Chordata; order Testudines; family Geoemydidae; genus Mauremys; species Mauremys reevesii. The sequence continues at coordinate 178,925,516 of NC_052625.1, read as the reverse complement.
GGGCATCGCTCACCAGGGATCTTAGTTTTCCGTGATAAAAAAATAAACAAAATTATCCGATAAAAACCCTCATTTTTCTGCAAGTAAAATGAAATGCTGAACTTTAGTTTCCCTAGCCTCTCTCTCTCTCTCTCTCTCTATTATATATATATATACATATATATACACATATATATACACATACACTTGTAAAATGCTGGAATGATCCAGTCACAGTGCATTGTTTCAAGGGGGAGGGATAGCTCAGTGGTTTGAGCATTGGCCTGCTAAACCCAGGGTTGTGAGCTCAATCCTTGAGGGGGCCACTTCGGGATCCAGGGCAAAATCAGTACTTGGTCCTGCTAGTGAAGGCAGGGGGCTGGACTCAATGACCTTTCAGGGTTCCTTCCAGCTCTATAAGTTATTTTCTTTTTCCTTATTTTACTGTTGTCAATGACCCTTCTGTTTCAGTCTCATTTTTGTTTTTCTGTTTATGTTTAGCACTTTGATGTGTTCTACAATTGTCTGCCTTTGAACGTAATCTCCAGCCTTGCTGCAAACAGTACAGCACATCACCAGCCATGTGAAATTTGTCCTTGCCAAACTCAGTGACACAGTCTTAAGGGGTGATTTTTAAAGTTTTCAGCATCTTTTCAGAACTTTACTCACATCTGGAGGCTGAAGTGAAATTTGAGATGCCTTAAAACACAAACACCTATACTCCATTACGTAACCTGCGATGTTTCACTCCATATTCTTCATGAAAATATACTTATGATATGAATATGACGTAACTGAGTGAGCCTTGTAAGACATCATTGGAAAGCTTATAATTTACTGAATGTGATTATCCAATTTGTATTCCTGTATCATTTCAGTATCTGAAGTTAAGAATATTGACTATGTGTTTGTATTTCAACTATGCTACTTTGGGTGACGCCCACTGCTAACACTTCAGGTATAACAACAGAAAAAGCCAGACAGGGAGGATGGCCCATCAGCGACGACAATGGACTGTGAAAAGGCTTGGTGTTCCTGCGGACACATACTGCCACTGACTCATGGACACTGTGATCCTACAGAGGCAGGTGGTCTTGTCACCTGATACTAAACGTTACCTGGGACTTCTTGTAACTTTCCACTGGAAAGGAAGGGGGAGGGGTCAAATTTGGGAAACAGGATTCCTGCCTTATGTAAATCCTATTTAAGGGTGGGGAGGAAGGCAAACGAGGCTCCTCCTCTCCATGGCCTGTCTGCCCAAGAAAGAAGCATTGCTAAAGCCACCTGAAGGGAGGCAAGCAGGGGTGTGGGGTGAGTCCAGGCTGGGCCCCTCTCTCAGGCTAGAAAGAAAATATAACTGGAACTCTGAACCACAGAAACTTTGCAACCTGCCTAAAACAACATTTAGGGTAAGAAATTACATTTCTTAACTTGTTTCTTAAGTATATTGAGCTTAGCTTGAGTATTTTGCTTTATTTGGTCAGTAATCTGCTTTGTTCTGTCTATTATCTCTTATTATTTAAAATTTACCTTTGGTAGTTAATAACATTTGTTTTGTTTATTATTAAACCCAGTTTTTGTAATTTCTAACAGGGGGGCAAGAAGTCGTGCACATCTCTCTTCACACTGAGGAAGAGGGCAAATTTTATGAGCTTGCACTGTACAAATATTTCTCTACAGTGCAAGACAGTAGTATTTTTGGTTTATTTCCCAAAAGGGGTGGGCACATGCTGGGGGAGCCCTCTCACACAGAGCTGACTTCAGCCGGGGGGGGGGGGGTGCGTGTGTGTGTGGCAAGAGGCCGGAGAGCCTAATTCAGCAAAGCGGGGAGAGAGAACCCAGGCTGATTGGGCAGGGGAGGCTCAGTTAAACCCCAGCACATCAGGTGGCATCCCAGAAGGGGGGGAGGGGGGGTCCAATCTGTCACAAACTGTTCCCGGTATAGAGAGGTTATTAGAGTATGTTTAGCTATGTAAATTTAAAGCACATTTAAAAAAAGATCAATCACAAGAGGGGGGAGGTTTTGCGCATTGAATAGATGACACTGGTACTTTCAGTAAAATGTAGTTACTAATTATGTACTTTAAAAAAAATAATGTAGACACTAAAAAGAGTCCCTATAAAATCGCAAATATTTTTCCATGTCAAATGGATTTCTAGGATCCCTGTTGATCACACTTCAGCCCTCTCTGCACTCAAGATAACACGCTGGTAGTTGAATTGGTTTTTACATATGTTTTGCACAACTTTCCCAATTTCAGGAGCTACTTTACAGCCCGCCAGTGGAAGCCAGTGTTGTTCTTCGTCCGTGCAAGAGAAAGGGATTGGGCACCCCAACCAGGTCTATTACTGAAGTTACACTCTTGTGATTTCAGAGTGGTGGGGGTGGTCTAGAAGAGGGGAAGTATCAATGGAGAAACCCCTGGGAGAGGGCAGGACATGTTACGCCCCCACCTCCCAGAAGCGATGAGGTGAGGAACTCACATGCTCTGCTAAGGAAAGAAGATGACTGCAAATATCCCACAATAAAACTGGCAAAACGAGCTCAGTATAAAAAACAGCAGTCACCTCATTAAGTATTTTATTACATAAACCACCATAAAACCCGTAACAAAGTGGTTGCTATTGTTCTACATCCAATTTTCTTTGGCAAGCTGCTTTAGCTACAGTTTGTTTTTGTTCTAATCTCACACTGATAGCAAATATCCATCTTGCATTAAGCAGATTTAGATCTGTTCTAGTGCAGACATTCTGCTTGCTCCTACATCAGGGTCTGAGTAGAACATGCTACAATTAGGTTGATAATCTCCTCTTCTTCCCCCTTTTACCCCCAAAGATTAGATGCAAGTACAAATCACAACAGCCATGATGGAATCTCAGATTAGGGAATGGATTTTGGATCCCAAGGCTAAGGCTAATAAGGTGATATCAAAGTGATAGCACTCAAACCCTTCAACCTTAACAAGGCACTGGTTGGACAAAGACCAAGCAAGTAAAATCAAATGACCAAGAAGTTTCAATGTTGTAAATTCAACAGGCACTCCCCAAAGTAACCTCTACACTTTCCTTGCACCCCAGCGGGCAACTGGAGGAGTGGGTGATATTTTGCAGTCTAAGGCTTGTCGACACTGCACCACAATGCAGACTATGGGGGTGTGAATTGCAAAGTGCACCAAAATTTCATGCACTAACTGCCCTGCGTGGCGGCTGCTGGTGCAAACGAAGAAGGTATCTAGCTTGTGTTAACATAGTCCTGTTTGAAACCAGACCTTTTTAGTTTGTACCAGCAGCTTCCACACAGAGCAGTTAAAGCACAAATTTTTGGTGTGCTCTGCGATTCACACCCCTGTAATCTACATTGTGGTGCAGCACAGACAGAGTTTAAAACTCACACTATTGTAGCCAGTAGCAAGAGCTACAGTTAAGGGTGCACAGCAGTTTCCATTCCCACCTCCCTGTTTTCACATGCTCACAACTTTCTGATTTTAATTTATGTTTTCCAGGCTTGGTCTTAGACTAAAGAATAATTTTATTTGTGAGTGCATGTGGGCATGTCTATATAAATTTAAAGCAAAATCCCTTCAGCCATTTTTTATTATGGATAATAAAAAACCCACCACTTTTCTCATTGCAAAAATAGATATTTTGCTGTAACCCTTGTTCAAAAACACCTTGAAATTTAGCATTAAAATAGTCCCTGGGAATGAGGATACAATTTGCTAGGCTTAGAGGGAAAACAGAAAGTAATGAGAGACTGACAAAAATAAAAGTAATTTGAACATGCTCCAGAAACTGTTCCAGCAACTAATTAAAATGTTACCCCCAACTATGAAAAACAGTCACACAGTAGGACCCTGAGGATTAGTTTTGATAGCAATGGGAAAATCTGAAAAAGTGTCTTCTGCAGCTCAGTGAAGAGAGGATCTGCATGAAAAACAAACCTAGGAGTGTATATTTTCCAATGTGACTAGTGATTTTGGGTGCATCAAGATTTTGGACGTCCAGTCTGAGCCACCTAAAAGGTGCCTGATGTTCACAGAGTGCTGAGCAGCACCCACTCTTCAAAAATCAAACCCATTTAAGAGGTCTCTAAGTTGGACACACAAAAATGGAGGCTCCCAAAAAATCACTAGTCACATGAATATTTAAGCCACATCTGCTTTCTTATGTGGAGATTATTCAAACGGTGAATTCTTAAGTATAGAAAAATAGATCCCAAGCAAGCGTGTTTAATATTTCTAGAATCCAGCTATTCTTGACTGAGATCACTACTTAGAATGTATGAGGAACTATCGCTAAGCTCACTGGAGCCCACCGAAGACTTAGCTGCTCCCCAATGAGCTAACCCCACCCCAGCACCAATGAAGGATGCCAGTAAGGAACTCTCTTTGCTTGCTCTATTTTTCAAAGTCAGCTTTAAGTAGAAGCTGACGAGTTAACTGCAGTGTTCTCCCCTGTACTCAAAGGTCACTTAGGTGGAGAACCAGCCCCTACTTTTTAACTGGAAGCAACAGAAATATTTACATGACTCAAGCTGTGGCTATGATTCAAGCTCAGTCATACTCCAAGTATTTAGGGTCTAACAATAGGGAACCAGGTGTTGTGTCCGGTCTGTGAAGCCATGAGCATAAGGTTTTATGAACTGCCCTGATACTTACAGCTTCCATTAGACCTTTCAGAGATGGTGTCTTTAGCATAAGTGCATCGAAGACTTCTTCCGACTCCTTTCGGACATACAGCAACACTGAATGCAAACCAGAGAGTGATTTAATATATATTTGTTCCTTGAGGACGAGGCATAAGTGAGTGTTGTGAAAGCACAGAGTAACACACATTACAATAATGCAGCAAAGATATGCATATAAACTTAGTTAAATCAAAAATGTACCTTTTACATGCTTGTTGAAAGAGTGACAAGCAACAAGACATGCAGAAGTGTCCCAAGCTCAGGTGCTAAACACCTTTGCCTTTGAAACTATCCTGCATTTGTCTTCGTTTGTTAATGAGATAAAAGGGTACACTGGAAATGCTTTTAGAGAAGTCAGTAGTTGAACAAGTGGAACACACATCCTTCAGAGTCTCTTGGCTATGGCCCATGCTATTCGGCTGCCTGGAGAAACTGTTAAATAAAATAATGCAGCAGATAACCAGTCCAGTTACTCATGCTGAAAAGACTGTTACTTACCTCTTGTAACTGTTGTTCTTTGAGATGTGTTGTTCATGTCCATTCCAATTAGGTGAATTCCAAGTTCACCATTGGAGGAGGGTAGGAGTTATGGAACAATTGCGGAACAGCTCTGCTGACCACTGCATCATCTCTGGCCTGTTGGTTGACAGCATAGTGAGCTGTAAACATGTGCACTGAAGACCAGGTGGCTGCCTTGCAGATCTCCTGGATGGGGACCTGAGCCAGAAAGGCAGTCGAAGATGCCTGCGCTCTGGTCAAATGGGCTGTAATCGCTGGGGCTGAGACCTTGGCCAGCTCGTAGCACGTGCAAATGCAGTCTGTGATCCAGGACAATATGCGTTACGCAGAGACTGGAAGGCCCTTCATTCTATCGGCTCTGGCAATGAATAATTGGGTTGATTTGCAGAAAGGTTTTGTGCGCTCTATGTAGAATGCTAAGGCCCTTCGAACATCCAGCGTATGTAGGCTGCAGTGTCGCGGGCTCGTGTGGGTTTTTGGAAAGAACACCGGCAAGCAAATGTCCTGTCCCACGTGGAATTAGGAGATCGCAGTCTAAGCAGCACCTTGTCCTTACGAAACATGGTGTAAGGGGGTTCGGAGGTGAGAGCTCTCAGTTCGGACACCCTCTTTGCTGATGTAATGGCCACCAGGAATGCCACCTTCCAAGAAAGGTAGAGGAGGGAACAAGTGGCCAGGGGCTCAAGCGGAGGGCTCAGGAGTTTGGAGAGGACTAGGTTCAGGTTCCAGGTTGGGACTGGCGGGCGAGAATACAGGAATACCCTCTCCAGCCCTTTGAGGAATCCTCCCACCATGGGATTTGAAAACACCGAATGCCCAGACTCCCCTGGATGGAAAGCTGAAATGGCCGCCAGGTGCACCCTGATGGACGAAAGGGACAGACCCTGTTGCTTAAGGTGTAGGAGGTAGTCCAAAATAACTGGGATAGAAACCTGAAGTGGTTGAAGGCGCTTGGGTTCACACCAGCAGGAAAATCTTTTCCTCTTTGCCAGGTAGGTAGCCCTAGTGGAAAGTTTCCTACTGCCGAGTAGAATCTGTCTCACTGAGAGCACTGGCTCTCCATGGGATTTAGCCACGGAATTTCCAAGCCATGAGATGCAGAGACTGCAGGTTCGGGTGGAGAAGGTGCCTGTGGTCCTGCGTGATCAGATCTGGGTAGAGGGGCAGGGCTTTTGGGGCATCTACGGACAGCTCTAGTAGGGCCATGTACCAATGCTGCCATGGCCAGGATGGGGCAATCATGATTACTGTCGCCCTGTCCCAGCAAATTCTGGGAAGGACCCGGTGAACCAGCGGGATAGGAAGGAAGGCATACTTCAGCCCCTCCCCCCACGGTATTAGCAATGCGTCAGCAATCAAGCCCGGACTGTGGTTTTGGAATGAGCAGAACTGAAGGCACTGTGTGTTGCTTTTGGTGGTGAAGAGGTGTACTTGGGGATAACCCCACCTTTGGAAGACTGACTGTATGATGTTCAATCTGATTGACTAATCGTGCACGTGGTAGGACCTGCTGAGGCGATATGCCAGCTCGTTCCGTACCCCTGGAAGGTAGGAAGCTTCCACCTGAACGGATCGGGCTATACAGAAGTCCCAGAGGAGAAGAGGCTCGCGGCAGAGGGGTGAGGACCAGGCTCTGTCCTGTTTATGTAGAATATGGCAGTGGTGTTGTCTGTCAGGACTGTCACTGTGACCTTGCAAAGTGGTGTGAAAGGTTTGGTAGGCCAGACGAACTGCTCTGAACTCCTTCAGGTTGATATGGAGAGGTATCTTGTCCCTCGACCACAAGCCTTGTGTCCTCAGATCCCCTAAGTGTGCGCCCCCAGCCCAGATCTGATGTGTCTGTTACTAACGTCAGAGAAGGCTGGGGCTTGGCGAAGGGGACTGGTCAGTCCAGCCACCAACGCAGGGATTCTTGTACCTGCCCCAGGACCGTCACCACAAGGTCCAGGGTGGCTCTCGGGACAGGCAGTAAGACAGTGCAAGCCACGCTTATATGGGCCTGAGTCTCAGTCGGGCATGCTTGACCACATACGTGCATGCTGCCATATGCCCTATTAGCTGTAGGTAACACCTGACTGTTGTGGTGGGATATTGAAGAATTGTTTTGACAATCTGCTCTATGGCTTGGAACCTGGGCTCTGGAAGGCTCAATTTTGTCTGTACTGAGTCTAGCACTGCCCCCATGAACTCTATCCTTTGCGTAGGTATGAGTGACGATTTGGGTACATTGAGGAGTCGTCCCAGTCTGTGAAATGTGTCCATGACCATTGTCACGTGAGACTGGACCTTGTCCTTGGAACGACCTGTCAGTAGCCAGTTGTTGAGGTACAGGTACATTTGAACTTGCCTGTTGCACAGGAAGGCCACCACCACTGCATGCATTTTGTGAACACTCGGGGGGCTGTGGACAGGCCGAACGGGTGAAGCGTGAAATGGTGCTGATGTTGGTTTATGACAAAGTGGAGAAAGCGGCGGTGTGCCAGATGGATGACGATATGGAAATTGGTATGCTGCCCTTGACATGAAGGATGCCTATCTCCCAGATCCAGTGATGGGATTATAGTGCTTAAAGAGACTGTGTGGAACTGGAGTTTGACCATAAATTTGTTGAGTCCACGAAGGTCTAAAATGGGTCGGAGGCCCCCCTTTGACTTGGGGATTAGAAAGTAACGAGAATAAAACCCCTTTCCCCCGGTGGAACCTCCTCCACCGCCCCATCTCGAGGAGTGAACGGACCTCCTGCATAAGGAGTTGCTCGTGAGAGGGGTCCCTGAAGAGGGACAGGGAAGGTGGAGAACTGGAGGGAGTATCCCATCTGTACCGTGCATAGGACCCAGCAGTCTGATGTTCTACAGGACCATGCACGGTAGAAGCCAGTTTAAAAACTGAGGGGATGGATCCGGGTACTGGGTTGGCACACTGCCCTCAAGCGCCTTCAAAACCCTTGCTTGTTTCTGGGCTGGGGTTTGTTCTGGCCTTGGTGGGGCGTGTTATTCTGCTGTCTACACCGATTGTTTCTGCCCCGCCCGCGATATGGCTCCTGTCTGGGGCGGGGTTGATACTGCCTCTGCTGCGGAGGTTGACGCCTGAAGGGCTTTCTCTGGGTTATTAGTGTATTTATCCCTAGCGACTTCAGGGTGGCCCTAGAGTCCTTAAGGCCGTGCAGCCTGTAGCCTGTTTGCTCTGAGAAAAGGCCCAAGCCCTCAAATGGGAGGTCTTGGAGGGTGTTCTGGACCTCTGGAGGGAGGCCCGACACCTGGAGCCACGCTGAGTGTTGCATGACTACCTCCGAGGCAATGGTTCTGGCCACAGAGTCAGTTGAATTGAGGGAGGCTTGTAGCAAAGTCTTAGCCACTGCCTTTCCTTCCTTGATTAACGCAGCAAACTCCGAAAGTGAGTCCTAGGGCAGGCAATCCTTAAACTTGGACGTGGCGATCCAAGAGTTGAAGTTTTGTCTATTAAGGATCGTCTGCTGGTTGGCTATATGTAGTTGGAGGCCCCCGGATGAGTAGACCTTTCTACCGAAGAGGTCCAGACGCTTGGCCTCCTTGGCCTTTGGGGCTGAGGCTTGTCGGCCCTGTCGTTCCTTCTCATGGGCTGCTGAAATGATTAGGGAGCAGGGATGGCAGAACAGGAACTTGTGGTCCTTGGAAGGGGCGAAGTATTTCCTTTCTATTCCCCTGGCTGTTGGTGTGATGGAGGCCACGGTTTGCCATATAGTGTTGTAATTTGTCTGTATGGTCTTTATGAGAGGGAGCCCTACTCTGGAGGGACCCTTGGGAGCCAGGACGTCCACCATCGGATCCTCCTGCTCAACCGTTTCTTCTGCCTGGAGGCCCATATTGAGGGCGATCCTGCGGAGCAGCTCCTAGTGAGCCCTGTGGTCGATTGGTGGCGATCCTGAGACTGATGTACCCGCCTTCGCCTCGTCTGGGTAAGAAGAGGATGTGAGTTGCTGCTGGTTGCCCTCATCTAGACCCTCCTGTGGATCCCCATAGGCCTGGGTCACCTCAGGGCCCGATAGGGCTGACACCTCTCAAGGTGTTGTAGTGCTTGGTACTGCCATGGGCAGTGGGTTTGCCATCACCAATTGCTCTTGGGGATCTGAGGGCGGCCTGGAAAAAGTGGCCTCCCTTGCCATTGATGTGTGCCTGTGTGGTGACCTGGAATGGCATAGCATGGAATGCCTGGACCTGGAGGCTCTGGAGATGGTGCCCTGTTGATGGTAGGCCCATGGGGTCCAGAAGGGCCACTGACTCAGAGGAGGCCACTGTGACTGCCATACTGAGTGGGACTCTCTGCTGGCCACGCTTCGATGCTTACTATAGTTGGAGCAACTGGAGTTGGCCTCAGAGCCGGAGGATGCTGACGGAGAGGAACAGGGCAGTGCCGAACATTGAGCGGCTGTAGGGTGCCGTGAGGTGCAGGGTGGGGAGTGGTGCCCGGCTTTCTGGGACCATGCACGGTACTGGGAGTCTCGGGACCGGTGCCTCTCACTCGGTGCTGGTGAGGTTGCTGGTGCCGCGCTCTGGTGCTGGGCGAGCGATGGCATCATGGACAGGTGTGTAGTTGCTGCGGGTACTGCTGGCAGGTTCACCTCTGGTGCTGTAACCTCACACTGGGTCACAGGTGCCGGGGAGTAGATGGACGCCAAGCTTGAATGGGAACAGTGCCGTGAGCGGTGCCAAGATGGTGACCTCGTGTGGCGCACCATTGCCAGCTTCCCTCTGGACGGGACCCTCTTGGGCAGTGCCGGAGGCTTCTCCCTGCCCGGGAGGGGATTTGGCGTAGACAGCTCAATGAGGTCTTTCACTGCCTCAAAAGTGTTGGGCGTGGAGGAGAGTTCCAGGACCTCCTCCAGACATTCATTGGCACTGAACTTGCTGGGTACTGGACTCGGGCTCACAACCTGTCTGTGTGCCGGGAGCTTCCCTGAGTGCCTTGGCAGCTCTTTGGGGAGAGCGCCCTCTTTCCCCTTTCTTGTGACGCTTAGTTGCCACCAGTCGATCTCTCCAGCACCGAGGTTGGCAGTGCCGATGACATGGTGTCTGGGGGTGCCGGGTCACGCACGGATGCTGGGGCACTTCGCTCCGAGGAGGCCAGGCCCGGTGCCAGTCAGTCAGGGACCGGTGGTTGTAACGTGGCCTGCATGAGCAACTGCTTAAGGCGAAAGTCTTTCTTAGGGCTAGTCTACACTTACCTGCCGGGTCGACGCGGTGAGTTCGACTTCTCGGAGTTCGAACTATCGCGTCTAATCTAGACGCGATAGTTCGAACTCCCCGCGCGCTCTGGTCGACTCCGGTACTCCACCACTGCAAACGGCGGTGGCGGAGTCGACCTTGGAGCTGCGGACTTCGATCCCGCGGCATCTGGATGGGTAAGTAGTTCGAACTAGGGTACTTCGAGTTCAGCTACGCTATTCATGTAGCTGAACTTGCGTACCCTAGTTCGACCCCCGCCCTTAGTGTAGACCTGCCCTTAGTGTGCGTTTTGAAGGCCTTGCAGATTTTGCAGCGCTCTGCCCGATGAGCCTCTCCCAGACACTGGGGACAGGAGTTGTAGGGGTCACTGTTAGGCAGAGACCTGCGGCACATGGCACAAGCTTTGAAACCCAAGGTTGGTGTTGGAACTAGCTTCCAGAAACCTGAATACAATGGTATTTAACTAACTGATAACTATCTAAGAACAACTTTAACTAGAAGACTGAATGCTAAGGAATCACTAGCAAGCGAGAGAGAGAGAGAACATTCCAACGCCACCACGGACGGTAAGAAGAAACTGAAGGAGGGTCAGGCCAGCAGGGTACTATATACACCGCCATAAGGACGCCAATCTAGGGGGCTCCCCTGCTGTCCCAACAGGAGCTGCTAAGGGAAAAAGTTTCCGACGTCCGTGCACACGGCACGCACACACCTAATTGGAATGAATGTGAACAATCACTCAAAGAAGAACTTGCTATTCCTTCTCTTTAGTTTTTTGCAACTGTCTATACGTTCCTCCCATTTTAATCTTCTCTCCCCCTCTTCGCTTCCCCATTTCACATCCTTGCTATTGTTCAGCAATATTTATTAGCAATCATGTTGCTCCATCTAGTAGGATATGGATATGATTCCTCCCTCCAAAGACCAGACTGAAAGAATGAGAAGCCAGACAACCACAGTGTCATCCAGCTCATGGAGACGGAGCCATCACACAGAAAAACAACCCATTAAAAACTACATTAAGGCTGAGTAATAAGCCAATAAGTGCAGGGAAATGAGGACATGTAACAGCTTCAAAGTCCTTAATTCACCCTCTAATTACTAGGTATTGTGGCACATATTGTTTACTATGTTTGATAGCTCATGGCTCTGACGCACCTGTGATTTGGAACAATATACTGTAACATCTACGTCAAACGGGGCGAACTAAACTTGGAGATTTTCATTTTTAAACCTTCCTCCTCCAAAGGAAGGCAGAAGGAGGAGGATGGATTTAAAAGCGAACACAGCAATAACCATGTATACAAGGGAAGCAGTGTGGCTTAGTGGACAGAGCACTGATGGACTCTGGACTTCTATTCCTGGTTCTTGCACTGGCCTGCTGGGTGATTTTGGGCAAGTCACTTCACCCTCGTGTCTCAGTTTCCCCATCTGTACAATGGAGATGATGATACTGGCCTCCTTTGTCAAGTGCTTTGAGGTCCACTGATGAAAAGTGCAATATAAAAGCTAAGTATTATTATAGAGCATAAATATGATGCTATGGCAGCCACCCATAGAATAAGGTCCCCATTTTATGATTTAGTAAAGAAACCAAGCTCTTGTTAATTCTCATTTTCCCTTAGCAAACATCTGCATTAGTTTATCGCAGCCGGAGGGGAAGGCCAGCCGATAGGTTGTAACTGGGACTCCAGAGACAAGTCATTTAACTCTTCCGTGCTCCACTTTCTCCATCTACAAAATGGGGATGATAGTGCTTCCCTACTCAACAGGGTGCTGGGAGGTTACAAACCATCAGAAAAAGCCCCCGAGAAAGTGGTGTGATTCTAGATGGGGGAAAAACAGATACAGGGAAGTTAAGTGTCTTGCCAAAGTTTACTCAGCAAGTCAGTGTCTGAGCTGGGAATAGAACCCAGGAGTCCTGATCACGAGACGAAAACTTCCACTGTTATTAAAACCAAAATTATGTATTTGCAAGTTTAGCTGGCTCCCCTGCCGAGGCAAAAAAGGTAATATTTTCCTCCCCAAATAAGTGCTAGCAGGAGATGCACGGATAAGAATCAGACGGGCACATCAAAATAAAGCAGACACAACCGCCTTCCCCACCCCGCCGACCCACCCAAAGAAAAAGCATTCCTACCCCTGACCTGGCTTTCTTTCATGGAAACGCAACAGATGTGTCTTTAAAAAAAAAAAAAAATTACCTCGCTTTGGTTCTTCTATTCTGGTCAGTTTATTGGGAGGTGCAATAAAATCATCTTCAGTTATATAAGGCCCCCTCTTCATATTAGAGCTGCAATAAAGGGGGAAAATGTATCAACAGCAGCATCACCAGGAGTAGCCTCCTTGCCTGGAAGCAGGGAAACTGTCACATCATGGATCTTATGATGAAGATAATTTCAGAACCAGGGTAATAATTACCCTAGTTACAATGGGCATTACTTTCTACACAAGTCAATACTCGTTATTTAAAACTGCCCAGGTGCTTTGATTCTGCTGCTCCCTCTCTAACAACAGAGTCCCCTTGTGCTGCTTAAACACAACACCAAATCAGCTATTTACCTGGAGATTCTGGGCACGTCCCTTAAGAATGTGAATATTTGTTGGCACACACTGGAAAGTCCAGAGCAGCAAACCTGAGTGTTAAGCTGGCTGCATGGTGATGGAGAGTGCCTGCTATGCAAGATTTTCCATTTTGGAGAAGACCGCATCACTGACAGCCTGGGCCCTGTGCTGCTTACAGGTCTTACTATGGTCTGGGGCTTATATAAGGGGAGGAGTAAAACACCTAATATTAGAGTACATGGCAAGCTCTTTGGGCAGGGACCTCACCTTCCTAGCTGATTTTACAGCACCATACAATTCAATAGTCTTACAGAATGAATGAAATAGCGAGTCTCTTACCCTTCACCCTCCAGTTCTTCTGGTGCAACAGGAAGGACCTTTAAAACAAAACAAGAAGAGATTTTGAGTGTAGAGAGAAAGGTGCTCTAACTTAGACTATTGGATGGTAAATGACATAGGACCATTAACTGGAACCTACTACAGTGTGTGTAGCTAGCTAGCAAAAAAGTAGACCTGAGAAGCCAACAATAGGAACATACAGGTCAGACCAGAGCTCCTAGACCAGTATCCTGTGAGTGGTCAGCATCAAACGCTTCACAGGAAGGTGAAGAATTACCTGCCCACAAAACAAGTTTTCTTCCAAGCCCCCATTTGTTAGGGCTTGGCTTATACCATGAAAATGAAGGTTTATATGATCACATACCTAACAGGAACATTTTGCTCCCAGTGGTTATACATTTAAGAACCAGTCCAGTGGCTATGTACAATATCATTACGTAGGCAGACAATGCCCCTAATTTTATATTATGGGCACACAGTAGCATCACATACGTGAGTCCCACGCTGAAGACAGGAATGGTGAAGGTCAGGGATAAAAAGAACTGGCTGAGTGTCAAGATCTTGGGATGGCTTGAAGACAGTGATGTCTGTCCGCTTGTGGGAAGGAAGCATTAGCACTTTGACCTCGGGAACTGTAAAGAGATATCAAAGATTGTAATATATGGATATTGAAAACAATGACACAGTTGTAGCCGTACTCCTTAAGAGCCATGTATTGCTGTTAAGCAGTGATGTGCTGGGGTGGGTGTGGAGGGGAGGGTCTTAGGACCCCATTGTTAAAATTTCCCAACCAAGTTTTTTGGGGGGACAGGAGGGGAAGTGCGAGGCTTCCCCTTCTCTGATAGAGTCACCTAATTCTGAGGGCCATAAATCACCCTGACCAAAGATGCTTATTCCTTTTGGAATGTGCCAAATGTCAGATATTTTCAGCAAAATCTTCCCAAAGGATTGCTAAAAATCCATGCGGTTCCTGCCACACACCCCAATTTCAAATGACAGCGTTTGGAGACTGTACTCCACTTTCAGAACACTCCTATTTTCTCAGGAATCTACCACCAGCCTTTCCAGTGAGTGGCAGGAAGTGTTTGCGAGGTGGCACTGCTTCCCAACTTGGCTGGGGTTATGAGAAAGGGCTTTTGTCTACACGGGTAAACAAATGAATTAATAGATTTCCCCCAGTACCTCACTCCTCTGTGAGCTCATGCACCCTAGGACATGGGCGTCCCTTGTTTCAATATTGGTAGCATATCACCTCTTAAAAGCACACAGAGCTGATCAATGTTCGTTTCACATTTAAAAACCATTTGTGAAGGATAGTCTTAGGGGCACAGGACTGGGAGAGTCACATCTAGGTTCTAGTCCCGCCTCTGCCACAGACTTCCTGTGTAACTCACTGTACCTTTCTGCACGGGGTGGGGAGATACTTCAACCTCACAGGGCCTCAGTGAAGCTTCAGTCACTAAGGGCTGGTCTACACTATGGGGGAAAATCAATATAAGATACGCAACTTCAGCTACGTGAATAACGTAGCTGAAGTCGAAGTATCTTATATCAAAATACCTACCGTCCTCACGGCGCGGGATCGATGTCCGTGGCTCCCCATGTCGACTCCGCTACCGCCATTCGGGTTGGTGGAGTTCCGGAGTCAACAGGAGCACGTTCGGGGATCGATATAGCGCGTCTAGATGAGACGTGCTATATCGATCCCCGAGAAATCGATTGCTACCCGCCGATACGGGTAGCATTACTATTGTGGAGTAGAGTTCAGCAAGATACCAACATTTTGCAGAATGGAAGGTTCTGTGAAAAATGTTGGTTCACCATTCTGAATTAAAACAAAACATTTCAGTCTAGTTCAATATTAATCTGTGCCCCTGTTAGCCACTATGTGCCTCATGGGAATTGTTGTTTGGGTACTTCTTGGGTGGACCACATGTACTATAGGGCACTGTGGTCACATGACTCCCATGATGCAGCACATCAGTTCAACCAGTGGGAAAAAAATCACAGTGCATCATGGGAGATGTAGTTCAGCCAGGAAGCCTAGTCTACAGAGACTAGAATATGAGGTATCCAAACTACAGCTCCCATGATGAACAGAGATTAACGTCAAACTGACCCAAAATGAAATATTTTAATTTGGATTGACAAACTGAAGTGTTTTGATTTGCATGAAACCTGCCCAAAATGAAATATTTCATTTTGAATTTCCCATGGAAAAAAAGTTGAAAAAAATTTCAAAACCATTAGTCTAAAATTTAAATTTTCTGTGGGAAAACTGATTTTCCAAAACTTCCACCAAAAATTGCCAACCAGCTCTACTATGGAGCAATCCATATGGATACAGTAATTGGGTCTCTGGAAGCAACTGTAATGCTTATAGCCAAACAATATGTATTCACCTTAATGGGGAAATAAACACCACATCTGGGCTCAGCCCAAGCATAGGAAGTTTAGCCCCATAAGCAGCATTTATGAAGAAAGATATGAATTTCTACAAATGGGCGGTTTAGCATGCAATTGCCATTTCTCAGCCATTAGTTCTAGTACTGTGCACAGTGGTCTCTGGATTCTGCTTGGGCTACTATACTATACTACACCCCCCCACACACACACATTTGTTAAACGCTGGCACAGTGTTGAGTCATCTTTTTATAATACATTTGAAAACTGCCCTCCCTGTAACTGCCCTTAAGCAACTGGGTTTCCCTGTGTCATTGCCTTCTTCTGAAGCCACACTGCCAGCCCACATTTGCTGTGTCAGGAAACTCTGTTTAAACAAGCTGTGAGGTTAATGCTTATTGAACCAGTAAGACTGTTAAAAGCAGAGCTTCTAACAAGCACATCAAGTGGATGTAATATTATCTTCAAACAACCCAGAGGAGAGACAAGGAACACACACTTTTCCTTGCTGCACAACGTGAAGGAGAAACAGGGATATAAACTCTACACCAAACAACTCTTAACCTATAACTGACCATCAAACATTGGCTCTGTAGGAGTCAACATAAAAAGTATGATCTGCAGGAGAGAATTAAGAATGAAAAGCAAACACATTTGGAAGGAAAAATCTAAAAAACCTTTTGCTCATTCCATCATGAGGCCCCTTGGGCTTACTTTTACGTGTGTAGAAACAATGTCTAACTAGACTATTAACTAAAAAGGGACAGCTCAACTCTCTAGGGTTGAGTACAAGGCTGGGAATCAAGAGGTCTGGGTTTGTACTGCAAACTCTGCCAGAGTCTTGCTGCACAGCCTTGAGTAAATCCCTTAAGCCTGATTTGCAGAGGTTCTGGGTATGCGGCGGGTGAATAGCTCAGTGGTTTGAGTATTGGCCTGCTAAACCCAGAGTTGTGAGTTCACTCCTTGAGGGGGCCATTTAGCAATCTGGGGCAAAAATCTGTCTAGGGATTGGTCCTGCTTTTGAGCAGGGGGTTGGACCAGATGATCTCCTGAGGTCCCTTCCAACCTTGATATTCTATCTCCAGCTCCTACTGACTTCAGTTGGAGTTGTAGATGCTCCACCAGTTCTCAAAACCAAGCTGTTGCAGTGTGCAACTCACTGCTACGGCACCTCCTGCTGGTTGTCTTGAAGAAGTTCCTAATTTATCCTGTGCATTGCAAAATACAGTTCACAATCCCATATCCAGTGGATTAAAGTGAAGCTATTTTATGGGAGGAAAAAAAAAGGCAAGCAGTAACTCCTTTCTAGGATAATTCTATTGTACTGAAAAACTGTAGTCTAAGTGACATGAGGCCTATGATTTAAACACTTGGTGGAATAATTTCTACTTACAGGCATTCAACTGGGAGCTGGGGTCAGTGCACTTGCCTTTTCTTTTGCTTTGTTTTCGTTCTTCATCCCTGATCTTCCTCTCTGCTCCCTGTCAGATGACAGATTGGGGAGGAAGAGAGAAAGAAAAAAAAAAGTATCCTCAGTTGTTTGTTTTTATACCCTCAGGTCAATGACATTGATCTTTACATAGCAGAACAGGTCAGTTTCACACTAACCACTTCATCAGGTCAGCCAGAAAATACCTCTTTTGCAATCTGTCCAGTACTTATTCTGAAGTACTGTCATCAAATCAAAATTTAATGAAAGTATCACAATCACCTGAATTTGTTTTAAGTATGGGACTGGGGTAAAATGGCAAGTTACCACACAATTACTTCAGTTATTTCCATACACTTAAGGGAATAGCAGTGTCTAAGGTATCAGACAGCGATCATTGAATTTTTCTCCAATTAATAATATTTACTGAACTTTTAATCAAAAATATTCCTGATGCTATAATCAAGCTAAATTCAGATCTCCTAGGGTTTTAGAAGGATGGAACAAGACATACTAGCGTGTCAAAGAGTCTTCGTCAGCAGCGACTGTGCCATCTTTCACAGGACTAAAAATACAAGCATTACTCTTCATCCTTCAGAACAGTGCAGGGCTGCCCAGAGGATTCAGGGGGCCTGGGGCAAAGCAATTTGAGGGGCCCCTTCCATAAACAAAAGTTGCAATACTATAGAATACTATATTCTCATGGGGGCCCCTGCGGGGCCGGAGGCAAATTGCTCCACTTGCCGCCCTCTCTTCCCCCTCCCCTCTCCCCAGGAAGCCCTGGAAAAAATATTTAAAAACCCTCCACATCTTGACACAAACCCATTTTTGAGAAAACTTCTTTTCAAGTCACCTTTACAAGGTATCACTGGTTCTCAGCATCAGCTAGTGCAGGGGTCGGCAACCTTTCAGAAGTGCTGTGCCGAGCAGGGGCGGCTCCAGGCCCCAGCACGCCAAGCGCGTGCTTGGGGCGGCATGCCGCGGGGGGGCGCACTGCCGGTCGCCGGGAGGGTGGCAGGCGGCTCTGGTGGATCTCCCGCAGGCATGCCTGCGGAGGGTCTGCTGGTCCCGTGGCTCCGGTGGACCTCCCGCAGGCGTGCGGGAGGACCACCGGAGCCGTGGGACCAGCAGACCCTCTGCAGGTACGTCTGCAGGAGGTCCACCGGAGCTGGGGGACCGGCGACCGGCAGAGCGCCCCCCGCGGAATGCCGCCGTACTTGGGGCAGCGAAATTGCTAGAGACGCCCCTGGTGCTGAGTCTTCATTTATTCACTCTAATTTAAGGTTTCGTGTGCCAGTAATACATTTTAACATTTTTAGAAGGGCTCTTTCTATAAGTCTATAATATATAACTAAACTATTGTTGTATGTAAAGTAAATAAGGTTTTTAAAATGTTTAAGAAGCTTCAGTTAAAATTAAATTAAAATGCAGAGCCCCCCGGACCTGTGGCCAGGACCTGGGCAGTGTGAGTGCCACTGAAAATCAGCTCATGTGCTGCCTTCAGCACGCGTGCCATAGGTTGCCTACCCCTGAGCTAGTGCTAAATGGCACTAAAGCTCATTAAAAGGGTTGGACAAATATTTTCCGTCAAAACTTTTTTGGATCGAAAACTAGGGGTTTTTAAAAAGCAGAAAAAAAATCAATGTCTGCTTTCCTTCAAAATTTGTTGTGGTTTTTTTAATTGAAAAGCTGAAATTAGTCTGCCAAAACCTGAACATGGTTTGGGGTTTCAGAAGTGTGTGGCCAAATATTTGCTGCTTGCTGTGCTTGTTTAAAGAAACAAAAAAAATTCTGCTTAAAAAAAATCCAAAACTTTTGAACGACCTAAGCTTGTGACCAAATGCCTCAGCCCATCCAGTCAGAGATTTTTCCAGGTTTCTGATACTCTGCTGGCTTCCTTGATTTATATCTGTCTCCATAACTTTGGGTTCATTTAGCTTAGAACATAAGAATGGCCATACTGGGTCAGACCAAAGGTCCATCCAGCCCAGTATACTGTCTACCAACAGTGGCCAAAGCCAAGTGCCCCAGAGGGAGTGAACCTAACAGGTAATGATCAAGTGATCTCTCTCCTGCCATCCATCTCCACCCTCTGACAAACAGAGGCTAGGGACACCATTCCTTACCCATCCTGGCTAATAGCCATTAATGGACTTAACCTCCATGAATTTATCCAGTTCTCTTTTAAACCCTGTTATAGTCCTAGTCTTCACAACCTCCTCAGGTAAGGAGTTTGACAAGTTGACTGTGCCCTGCATGAAGAAGAACTTCCTTTTATTTGTTTTAAACCTGCTGCCTATTAATTTCATTTGGTGACCCCTAGTTCTTGTATTATGGGAATAAGTAAATAACTTTTCCTTATCCACTTTCTCCACATCACTCATCATATCCCCCCTTAGTCTCCTCTTTTCCAAGCTGAAAAGTCCTAGCCTCTTTAATCTCTCCTCATATGGGACCCTCTCCAAATCCCTAATAATTTTAGTTACCCTTTTCTGAACCTTTTCTAGTGCCAGTGTATCTTTTCTGAGATGAGGATTCATTAATAGTTGCATGGCAGTTTGAAGATATACAGCTATACCCAGAATGACACTAGAATGCTTGGCACCTAAGTAAATTCAAGGGGGTGGTGAAAGTAAGCACCAGGATGGAGAACTGGTCAGTAGCTCGGGAAAGATGGCATTTGAGCTGTGGTTTACAAAGACCCATCTGTTTAGTGAGGCTTATGATCAACCTTTGTAACCAGTGGTGGGCTTTTTGATTAACAAGCAGTGGGTTCTGGCAAGCTAGAATAAACATTTTATTAAAGTAAGGTCCCCAGAAGCCTCAGTGAGTGGGGCCAGTACATGTTCCTTAATAAAGATGGGACATGAAATCAGAAAGGCAGAATGACTTTTGGCTAGGGTGGCAAGAGGAAAGGTAAACCTCACCAGAGATGGTGTAGGGGAGGGGGAGAACTGGCAGAGCAGACACCACAAGGGGAAGGAGGAGGAGGAGACAGGAAATTAGAAATAGAGAAAGGGAGGCCAGCCAGCTCCAGAAATAATCAGTTCAAAGAGGAAAACGATGACCCAATATTAGATTTGCAGCACTTCAAGGCAGGGACCAATATCTTTAATCTAGAAGACACCTAATGTTCTGGTGCTGTGAAAAAAAAAAGCAGCATGGATACATTGATATTCTATCATGGGTAACATTTGCGTATGTTAACGGTATGACTTTGTCCCCTAAAAATGGGATGGCATTTAAAAAAAAAATACCCCAGGCTGCCACCATTATACAACCCACCGTAACTTCAGACTGAAGGGGCACAACATCAGCCTGCAACATTAACATAGCAGAAGTGTTGGAATGCATCCGCAGTACGGAGTCAGTGAGGGTCACAGGGGTCAGTTCAGATTTTGCCTCAGCCCTATATTTTCTTGTTCACACAGGGTTATGTCAAGTATTTGCTGTTATTCAAATGTAATATTTCAGAATTGCAATTTCTCTGTTGTACCTTTTTTAGGTGTGTGTATGTCTATGTATTTCCAATATGTATTTGAGGAAATCCTCTTTCGTTACACACCCACATCCATACAGCTGTATGGAACTTGGTTTTTAAAAAAGTGATGCTGGTTCTGAGTCACAGGAGCACATTAAGAGCCTCTTGAATTCTACATACAAACCAAAAGCCACATACTAAGCTTTGGAACATAGGAATCTCCAGACTGCATCAGACCAGTGGTCCATCCAGTCCATGTTCTATCTGTCACTGTTGGCCAAGACCAGATGCATCAGAAAAAGGCTCAGGAAAACTCCCTGTGAAACAAGGGTTAAACATGGAAAGTCTCTTCCCAATCCCATCAGTTAGAGGGTGGATTATGTCCTGGAGTTTGAGGTTCAGATCCCTATCAAAACCTCTGGTTTGTGGGGTGGGGTTTTTTTGTTTGTTTGTTTGTTTTTAAAGCCTTAAGATTCTAATTTCACTCCTGGGTTGAGACAATGATAGTCAATTTTCCTTTTGAGAATTGTTACCTCACGAAAAATTGGTTTTATTTGTTAAGCACCAACAACGTGCTTAACCCTGTACAAGCCAGACTCTGGTCTGAAGAGCTCACAACTTAACAAACAGGAAGAGGAAGCATAACAGGATCTTCAACCCTAGAGGCACTAACGGCACCATTATAAGTAGAGCTGGGTGAATAACTGATTTTTCAGAGTGGTGGCTGCTCAATCAAATCAAATTAATAATAAAAAAAAAAGTTTAGTTCAGGTTGAACTGAATCTGAAATTGTTATTTCACTGAAAATTCTGGTCTGTTCCTGAGCAGAGATTCGAACCTGTGTCTACCATATTCCAGGTGCATACCCTAACCACTGGGCCGAAGCTTAAAAAACAGAGGGCAGCAGCACCAACACCTCCTCTGGTCATTTTGTGAATGACAAACTGTACGTCAAATCTGCAAATAATTAGGAGTCAACCAAAAGTGCATTTTTCAGCAAATAATCTATTTGCCCAGGGTGAATTATAAGATCTGTGGTCTCTTCATTGTTAGCAATTCTTGTACACAGCCAGCAACTGCCTGGAGTTTTGTGAGGGTTTATTTGGGGGGGGGGGCGCAGTCTGAGGAGGAGGATTTTTCTTCAGTCAGTGAGACTATAACAACCTTACATGGTGTACATGACATGTCCTTACTGTGTGAAGTCTCATTAAATAATGAAATAAGCATCTAGCTAGTAAGTAACAAGACCGAGCATACAGTAATAATGCATATGACACATACGTGTTGCAAGGCCCAAGGCCAGTGCTCCTAGTCCTTCTGAAGTTTATGGACAGCTCATTTCAGCTGCATGTTGTGAAGTGAGTCATTGCTATTCTATAATGCCTGGACTTCCACACAGATGTTTAATGACACTGGAGTACACAGATCCAACCTCCATGGAAAAGATTCCCTCTAGCTGAAATCCTAGTTTGAACATTTGGCAAGGCAATGCAACTGCATTGGGGTGGGGGAGGTTCATTTCACAGTGAAGTTTTGCTGCAGGTAAATTCCACTGTAAATCTCTTCCTTGAATTGAAGTAATCTAGGGTTAAAGGATCTGTATAGGGACAGAAGGAGAGGTTCTTCCTTATTCTGTCATACACAGACCTAATACGTGCCTAACCTCCCCCAAAGACAGTCTCTTAGGCCCTGATCCTGCAACTTGCTGCACACAGACATACCTGGGTGCCCATGCAGAGCCCCAGTGATGTCAATGGAATTCAGCCAGGTGCAACAAAATACAGGCACATCTTTCACTGGCTGACTTATTAAGCAGATTAAGTGAGGGGATCTGGGAAGCCGGTCTTTTGAGAGAGTTCACATTTCATGAACATTTCTTCTCACTCTCTCCCCATCCCCTATGGTTCCCCTGACACCTATGAACCCATACAATATTCCAACGGCACCCCTCACAGCATACAAAAAGCATGGCCCAGTGGTTAGAACACCAGCCTGGGAGACCCAGGTTCAACTTCCTGCTCCATCACTGGCTTCCTGTGCATCACTAAGTTTCTCTGCCTCTGTTCCGCATCTATAAAAGGGGGAACCTACCCTACCTCACATGGAGGTTTTGTGAGGCTAAACACGCTAAAGATTTTACACAGTGTAGTTGTAACCATGTTCATCCCAGGATACTAGAGTGAGAAGGTGGGTGAGGTAACATCTTGAAATGTGTTTACATTTTCTCTATACATCTGAAGAAGTGGGCCATAGTCCACGAAAGCTTATGCTCTAATAAATTGTTAGTCTTTAAGGTACCACAAGACTCATCCTTGTTTTTACATTTGCTAAAAAGACATTTACCTTTTCCCTAACTGGTGTTCTTCGAGATGTGTTGCTCATGTCTATTCCACAATAGATGTGCGTGCTCGCCATGTGCACCGGTGCCAGAAGTTTTTCCCCTAGCAGTACCCATAGAGGAGTGCCCCTAGCGACCCCTAGATTGGCGCCTCCATGGTGCAGTATAAGGGGTGCTGCACTCTCCCCCTGCCCTCAGTTCCTTCTTGCCAGACAACTCTGACAGGGAAAGGAGGGCGAGATGTGGAATGGACATGAGCAACACATCTCGAAGAACACCAGTTACGGAAAAGATAACCGTCTTTTCTTCTTGGGGTGATTGCTCATGTGTATTCCACAATAGGTGATTCCAAGCTGTATCTACTGGAGGTGGGTAGGAGTTCACAAACTCTCAGGATGGAGCACAGCCCTGCCGAACCCAGCGTCTTCCCTGGTCTGGGAGACAATCGCATAATGTGAAGTGAATGTGTGAACTGAAGACCATGTGGCAGCCCTGCAAATGTCCTGAATGGGGACATGGGCTAAAAAGGCAGCTGACGAGGCTTGCGCTCTAGTTAAGTGTGCCCTCACAATTGACAGTGGAGGGATTCCCACCAGGTCATAACAGGTACGGCTGCATGAGGTGATCCAGCTGGAGAGCTACTGAGTGGAGATCGGCCGATCTCTCATGCGCTCGGCCAAGGCGATGAACAGTTGCGAAGACTTCCTGAATGGCTTAGTCCACTCCAGGTAAAAGGCCAGAGCCCATCTGACATCCAGACTGTGGAGGCAACGCTCCTCACTGAACGCATGGGGCTTGGGGCAGAGGACCAGCAGGAAAATGTCCTGACCCATGTGGTAGCCGGAGACCATCTTTAGGAGGAATGAAGGATGTGGGCAGAGCTGGACCTTATCCTTATGAAACACCCTGTACAGGGGCTCGGAGGTCAGTGCCCTGAGACCCATCTAGTGGACGTGATAGCCACCAGGAAGGCTACCTTCCACGAGAGATGCGACCAGGAGCATGTAGCTAATGGCTCAAAGGAGGGACCCGTCCACCATGCCAGCACCAAGTTCAGGTCCCACTGTGGGACTAGGGGCCTAACGTACGGGAAGAGACAATCCAATCCCTTAAGGAATTGGCAAGTCATAGTATGGGAGAACACTGTGTGCCCGGCCAAGTGCACCTTGACAGACGAGGGCGCCAGGCCTTGGGGTCCAAGGTGAAGGAGATAGTCTAAAATGAGCTGGATCAGGGCAGCCACAGGGGAAAATGCCCTGCTCAGGCATCCATCGGGAAAACTGAGACCACTTAGTCAAGTAGGCTCGATGCATGGAGGGTCACCTGCTTTTCAAGAGGATGCGCTGAACCCCTTCCGAGCACGTCCTTTCCTCCCGGTCTAACCATTGAATAGCCATGCCGTGAAGTGGAGTGCTGCTAGGCTGGGGTGGAGGAGGCGGCCCTGGTCCTGGGAGAGCAGGTCTGGGCAGGACGGCAACAGTCACGGTGGGGCAACCGCCAGGCTCATAAGAGTCCCATACCAATGCTGCCTGGGCCATGCCAGGGCAATCAGGAAGACCTGGACCCTGTTTGTCTTTATCTTTTCCAAGACCTTGCCAATCAGCAGGATCGGGGAGAAGGCATCGAGAAGCTGGCCTGACCAGGACAGGAGGAAGGCATCGGAGATAGCACCCATTCCCAGCCCCCCGCAGAGGAGACCGGGGACACTGGTAGTTCTGCTGAGTCGCGAACAGGTCCACCTGGGGAGTTCCTCACTCTTGGAAAAGTCTGTGCACCACCTCAGGGTGTAGAGACCACTCATGCTGAGAGGAGAAGTCTCGGCTCAGGCGATCTGCCTGCGAGTTCTGGGTGCCTGGTCGATAGTAGGCCTGTAGGCAAATGTCATGGGCTACATGGAAGTCCCATAGCCTGAGGATTTCCTGGCAGAGGAGCAGGCCCTGCCTTGCCTGTTGATGTAAAACATCGAGGCCATGTTGTCTGTGAGAACCCTGATCACTCTGCCCTCCAGGTGAGAGTGGAAGGCCACGCACGCCAGCCGGACCACCCTGAGTTCCTCGATCCTATTGATCCACTGCTAAAGGACACCCCCACCCTCCCCGCATCCCCAGCCTAAAGGGAACCTGACGGGGACACCAAGCAGAGAACCCTGGACAGTGCCCACTGCTCCTCAAAGGCGTCAAGGAAGCCAGCGGACGCCGCCCAGAGGAACTCTGCCCGGATGCGTGAGCAGATGGCGGATCGGAAATAGGCCCTACAGTCACAGGAGACCCCATCGGCCAACCTCCTCTCTCTGGTTTTATAGATGGCCGTTTTAGCCAGGGCCAGGAGGTCCCGTGGCTTTGTGGGGCCGTGGATGGGGAGTGCGTAGATAAGGAGATGAGGGGAGAAGTGCAGCCAGAAGCTTAACAAAATATTTGTGAGGAGTGGAACAGGGGCTGCAACCTGGCGCACTCCAAGTAAACATTTGCCAGGGTCTCCCTCATGCCACAGAAGGGGCATGTGTCTGGGATGGGGGTAAACCATGCCAAGTACATGCCTGTGCTCACGGCCCCATGAAGGAGCCGCCAACTGATATCCCAGTCAGGCCTCAAGACCAGGGCAGAGTATAGGCTGGCCCACCGGGGCTCCTCACCCTCTAGAGGTGGCAGGAGGTCCTGCCACTTTGTGTTGGGGCGGGACACGAGGGTGAGGAAGTGAAGGGTGTGGAGCATGAGCATGTATAGGTGTTTCCTTGGTGCGGTTTGGAAACGAACCACGTGCAAGTTGTGCAGCCGGCTCACGGTGAAGGGGCAGAGGGGAGGGAGGCGGTTGGGTCCACGGGGCAGGGGCCCGATTAAAACGTCTGGAGGGCCTGGGGTGGAGGGTGGGCGGGGCGTGCCCTCTCACAGGACCCGGTCGAGGTAGGCAAAGCTGCCCTCACCTCCTGAAGTATCCGCTGGGGAGTATGAGGCCCGGAGAGCCCCACGTGCTGAGCATGCGTCAGGAGATCCAGCCAGTCTCCCCCGTCGTAGTCTCCAGGAGGTCTCCGACTCTGGTGACTTCTGCCAGAACCAACCTCTGGCACACCGAGGGGGACTCGGCCACCTGCACATGTGTAGCAGGGGCTCCGCGAGGAGATCTGCTTCCTCGGTGGCCGCCACGGACCTGGTCGTGCGCAGACCACAGACCTTGGGGTATAGAGCCCACGTGGGGAATGTTCAGACCCAAGTCCGATGCGTCAGACACCAGCTCCAGCAACGGGCCCTTGCCCCTGAAGGGGACCCCGTGGAGCATGCTCCCTGGGGAGGACCACCATTGTAGGGAGGCGATCACCGGCTTGGGCACAGTGAGGACCTTGTCCATCCTGTGTCTGGCCTGGGAGAACACCGAGGACAGCCAGAGCTGGAGAGGCCTCATCCTAAGTCTGGTGTGGCGAACCACCTAAGTACACACTGACATGTGACCCAGGAGCTGGAGACACGCTCTGGCTGTCGTCATAGGAAACTTTGACTGTGTCGATGAGCCCTTTCAGGGTCTTGAATCTGTCTGGTGGGAGGGAGGCCCTGGACGATGTCATGTCCAGGACTGCCCCGATAAAACTCTATGCACTGTACCGGGACTAACGTGGACTTGGTGTCATTCAACAACAGGCTCAGGGTGGCGCATGTGGACAGGAGGAGCACCGCATGATCACGCACCTCCAACACGGGAGCTGCCCTTCTTGACCAGCCAGTCGGCCGGATAGGGGAAGATCTGGACCCCACGGTGCCTGAGGTAGGCCACCACCACCGACATACATTTCGTGAATACCCTGGGAGCAGTGGCAGACCAAACGGGAGAACCGTAAATTGGTAGTGCTCCTGCCCAACATGAAACGGAGGAAGCGCCTGTGCCCCTTGAATACATGAACGTGGAAGTACGTGACCTGCAGATCGAGGGCGGTGTACCAGTTCCCAGGATCAAGGGAGGGGATGATGGAGGCCAGAGAGACCACGCAAAACTTGAGCTTTACCATATACTGGTTCAGGCCTCGCAGATCCAGAATGGGCCCAAGCCCCACTTTGGCCTTCGGGATAAGGAATAGCGGAAGTAGTACCCATTGCCTTTGAACTCCGCTGGCACCACTCCTAAGCCAAGGATCTGCCCCACCTCCTGCTCTAGCAGGGCCTCGTAAGAGGGGTCCCAGGAGGGATGGGGGTAGAGGTAAACTGGAGGATGTAGCCCCAGGAGATGGTGTTGAGGACCCAACAATCTGAAGTCAGCCACAACCACTCCAGGAGAAAAGCACACAACCGGTTGGAGAAGGGAAGCTTTATTGTGGGTGGATCCCTGGTGTGAACTGGTAGGTCATCCCCGGGCATCCGGTCAAAACCCTGCCTGTTTACCCTTGGAGGACCCAGGCTGGGGGCAAACCGAGACTGCTTCTGTGGGTGTTTCTCTTATAGTCCTGTGACTTTTTATAAAGGGGGCTTTTATTTACAGTGAGTGGCCTGGGTGGGAGCCTTAAACTTGGGCCTAGCCTGAGCTGGGACATAGAGGCCAAGTGTCTTAAGCGTAGTACAGGAATCTTTCAGGCCATGTCTGTCTGTTCCGCAAACAGGGACTTGCCATCGAACAGGAGGTCCTGCAAGGAAGTCTATGCCTCCCTGGACAGCCCAGACACCCTTCTCATGGACACTGCGGAGGCCATGAACCTTGCAGCTGTTTCCACAGCATCTGACACTGCCTGCAGGGTTGCCCTGGCAGCCTTTGTACCCTCCTCCTCCAGAGCTTTGAACTCCTTCCTGTCATGCTCCTGGAGAGAGTCCTCGAATTTGGGGAGAGAGCCCCACACATTCAACTCATACCGACCCAGGAGAGCTTGATAGTTCGCCACCCTTAACTGGAAACTCGAGGACAAATAAACCTCTCCCCCAAATAAATCCAACCTCCTTGAGTCTTTATTTTCAGAGTAGGGGCTGGTTGGTCCTGCCTCTCCCTGTGGTTGACCAACTCAACCATGGGGGAGTTGGGAGCAGGGTGGGTGTACAGGTATTCATGCTGCCTGGCGGGCACAAAGTACTTCTGTTCTGCCCTCTTAGAGATTGGGGGGGGGGGGGGAAGGACCAAGGAAGCCAGGTTTGCCACAAGGCATTTGAAATTTTTGCCACCCCTTCGTGGAGTGGAAGAGCCACCCTGCTGAGGCAGATAGGACATTGAAGAGGGAGTCCCAGGGTTCCTCCACCTCCTCGGCCTGAAGGTTGAGGTTTGATGCCACCCTTTTCAATGGTTCCTAGTGGGCCTAAGAGTCCTCCTGGGGAACAGAAGGAGGAGGGGCCATAATCACCTCATCAGGAGAGGGTGAGGATGCAGGCAGGGTATTCTGCATACCCACCAGTACCAGAGGTCCCACCACTTGGTCACCCTCCAGGCATGGAACCGAAAATGCATGTCTCACTGACGCCTTTCTGGGAGGCCGGGAAAGAGAGGCCGATGGTCATTCCGAGGCTCCGGCCACCAAGCGAGCCCCCACCACGGGGCCCATTGGTACCAAGGTGCCGGCCAAGGAGCCTGGTGCCACTCCACCTGCTGTGGCACCAGCGGAGCAGGCTGTTCAGCCTGACTAGCCTGTCCCATCAACTGATGACTATGAAGGGAGGCCGGGCTGGTGTATGACCTGCTGCTGTCCCTGAACTGGGAGGAGCGGTGGCGTTGGGAACGGTGCTGACCACGAGATCATGATCCCGACGTGGAGGAATGGTACCGCAGGTAGCAGCTGCTCTGTGATCGGCTCCGGCAGGTGGATCCGCGCCAGCAATCGACACCCGGGACTGCGGGAGCAGTGCCAAGGTGGGGTCCTGGAGCGAGATTGTTATGGGTGTCGACGCCATTCCCATTCTTCAACAGGTTACGGTAGCCTCTCGGAGACAAAAAGGCCTCTGGTGCCATCTGTCTCTCTCGATGGGGCTTTGTGAGGTCTGCGGTCCCTCGAGGCAGAGCGGTGCCTAGATCCGCCGTCAGTCGGAACCCAGCTAGACAACCTGGTGGGGGTCGACGGTGACCGATGTGGACTATGCACTGGGCGGTCGCTGAGTGGCGAATGGCATAGGGAACATTCCGTCGACCACGAACGGTACCAACCAGGAGGCGACTGTGGCGATCCAAGTGGTGGCTTGTCTCTGGACCAGGGAGCCAATGGTGGCGGTGCCCCTGGTACCAGCAGGGACATAACGCCCCGGGCCGCTTGCAGGGTCTCCGGCATGGAGGCTACCTGCACATCCAGGGAATCCAGCACCGACTGGGCTGGGCTACTCTGCTCGACCTGAGTCAGAGGCCTGGAGGCCGACAGGGACCGAGAACTGCCCAATATGGGTCTAGTCTCTCCCCCCGTCTTGCTCCAGTGCCTCGGCTAAGACCTCTTCTTAGCCTTTTTGACGTGCACTGCGGACAGGGAGTGGTGCCAACTGGTGGAAGGCACCGAAGAGTCACTGCGCACCGACGCTGCGGTACTCGGTGCCGACTCAGAGTGGCGCACCAGAGTCGGCATCAACGCCGACTCCATCAGAATGTCTCTGAGCCAGATGTCCTTTTCTTTCTTGCTCCGAGGCTTGAAAGATCTGCAAATCTTGCAGCGATTGCGGAGATGGGTTTCCCCCAGACAGCGTAAACAGTCCATGTGCGGGTCACTCACCTGCATCGGCTGCCTGCAAGTGTTGCACGACTTAAAGCCTGGGGCATGCCCCGAACTGGGCGCACTAAACTAAACTAATACTAATCCAAACTACTTCAACTACAGGTACTATTACGAACAAATAAGAGTTCTAGAGGAAAGCCGCAGACAAGCTGGAGCAGAGCAGTTCCGGTGCACCTTCACAGGTGGCAAGAAGGAACTGAGGGTGGGGGGGGAAGGTGCAGCGCCATATACCACGCCACGGAGGCACCACTCCAGGGGTCGCCAGGGGGCTCTCCTCTACGGGTACTGGCAGGGGAAAAAACTTCTGGCATCGGTGCAAGTGGCAAGCATGCACACCTATTATGGAATACACATGAGCAATCACTCAAAGAAGAACAATCTGTTCCACCTTGTATTTAGCGGTGACACTCCGAGTTAGTTTCCCAGACCTGAAGAGCAGCTCTGGGTAGGCTTGAAAACTTGTCGCTCACCAACAGAAGTTGGTCCAATAAAAGATATTACCTCACCCACATTGCCTCACAATCTTTACTGTGAGAGACATTCAGTTACTATGGTAATGGTGGCCACTTAAGTACTTAAGGTAAATAGATGGATCACTTAAGATTCACGCCTTGGCCACGTAGGGGGAGAGATAAGGTGACTAATGAGTCATCCTCTGCAGTCAGATGGAGGCACCGCTGGGGGGAGTTAGGACTCAACTAATAGAGGTGTCAGGTCAAGTCTATTTTTATACTATTTAAACAGCGCTTGAGCCAATATTTGAGTGATCTGTATTGACAGAGATGTGCTCCCCATGTGAGTCCACTTCAGAAACTGGGTGAGGGATTGTCTATTGTAGACAGAGAGACCAGACAAAATCCAAAGTGAAAAATTATATAAAATGGGGGTAACTAACTAGATTTGCTGAAAATGTATGATGCAGACGAAAACACTTTTCTCTGAACCAATGAGCAGAGTGTGGATTTGTCATATTAACAACAACAGGTTTATTAAAAGCGAGGGAGTTTGGAAGTCTGCTTTTTTAGCTTGCAACTGATTGAGGAGAGGTAGTCCAGGGGTTAGGGCACTAGTCTGGGTTCAATTCTCTTCTCCACCACAGACTTCTTATGTGACAAGTCACTTAGCCTCTCTAGGTATATCTATACTGCACACTAAGCCTGGGCTCTGACAAGTTTGAGCGCAATCCTCCCTTCCATTTACACATAAAATAAATGCCCAAGTCCTGCTGTGACTCTGGTCCAAGCCCTGTCCAGTTTGGAAATAGGTCAAGCTGCAGACCCGAGTCAGAAGATCTGCATAGTGCAGTATGGACGTGCTAGCCAGATTTATAATGCTGAGTAAATAGTGAGCACAAGAAACCCTCAGGAAGTCTGCAAACCCTTTGTAATTTTTAAGATTAAAGGGAACATTTTCATAAGTGCCTAATTCCCATTTTCAAACAACTTATGTGCTGTGGGATTTGGGAGTCTAAGTCACTTTGGGTATAATTTTCACAAGTGCCTAAGCCACTATTCTGGCCCTGCTTACAGTATAGGCCCTGCGGCGGGGCAGAAGAAGGCTGTGTGAGTGTCCATCCATGCATTATAACTAGAGTGAGAGTGACAGAAATATTCAGATTTTTTTATGGTAGCCTGCACTTTGGGGTTGAGAGTTCAGAATTTGGTTGGGAGAAGCCCTGGGCTCAGAGATGTGCTTTTCGCTGTGCCTGGGAAAGTCTGCCCAGATTTGGATGAGTTGTAAGCCACGAAAAATTGTCATTTGTGAAAATCTGGTCAAGTTTTTAAAAAACTTGACAGTCTCAGGAAATATTCCACCTTCTACAATGCTGCACTCACAGCTTTAGGTGTTCTACATCTGTGGAGAAAAACCAAACCATAAGCACCAAGCGGAGCGCTCATAACTGAGGCATTCAAAACTAGTGGAGACTAGAAAATTTTGTCCTCAGTTTCCCCATCGATAAAATGCTATTAATGATATTCCCTCTCTCACCAGGGCAGTAGGAAAACAAACTCATTACTGGTGAGGTTCTCAGATATTTTGATAATGAGAACAATAAGAAGGCACACACAGAAATAAAAAATTCCATATTTAGTGATTTTGGTAAAAAAAGACTTGTTCCCTATCTCAATAGAGTTTCAAGTTTGAACTGAAAACCAAGTATACAGAGTTTTTGCTGTTGGCAACTGTGACATTCAGTGTCATCTCCCAAGGACCATTCCCAAAGTCAACACTGACTGTGCCTAAAAACATTTTGCAACACTCCAGCATTTTGAAGGAAGAAAATTTTTCTGAGGTCACTTCAGCATCTCTGAAGCAATTTTTTCCCTTACAAATGCCGAACACATATGGAGTTTTCAGAGATTATCCAAAATAGCATGTGTTAGAATCATAAAGGAAAAGGTCATTTATACTAAACAGAGCTGGAGGAACAGCCTTCCCCAAGCCCTCATTTGCAGGCTGGCCTGACCTTACCTTGTCACAGAAGACTTTAATCTGGCAGTAGGCCCTGTGGATGGGTTTGTTACTCCTGTTATTGTAGCTGTAGGTGTCAATCTGAATGTTCAAGGGCAGCCCTTTAACTCCTTTCTGAGAGGAGAAATCTGTGCTGAGGCAGTTTACAGAAATAAAAACCTGCAAAAGAAGGAAAAAGCTTCCATCAGCAGCGATTAATACATTTTCAGTGTTTGCTTTAGCCAGCCATACTGAGTCACAATGTAACGACTCCACTTGGGTTGGCTGTAGGATTTGAATCCTAGACCTTCAGAACTAAAACGGTGAGTTTCTACCACACAAGCTAAATGACTATTCACATGAATCAGTGGACCAGCCACTAATGGGGGTACAAAGACTCATCCTCCTAGTGTGGATTACAGCAACAAATATCAAACCTCATGCA
Source organism: Mauremys reevesii (assembly GCF_016161935.1). NCBI lineage: Eukaryota > Metazoa > Chordata > Testudines > Geoemydidae > Mauremys > Mauremys reevesii. The sequence continues at coordinate 178,893,027 of NC_052625.1, read as the reverse complement.
GACTCTAGTTAACGTCTGAAGATTTTTATGTCCTGAGAAATATTTTGCCTATTGTAATCCTTTTCTAGAGGGCAGAAATCCCTTTCAGGCCCCATTTTCACTGGCCAAAATAACAGTGTTTAAAAAGCTTACTTAAAACAGGAGTCAGACAGGCTTGCAGCAAGCACAATAGAAATCAGTTTGGACAATAGCAAAACCATGTTAGCTCCATGATTAAATTCTACTCTTGAAACTGATGAGTTTTTAAATATGTTTATTTAATACAGGTCGCAATCCAGCAAAGACCTCAGGGCATACTTAACTTTAAGCATGCAAGCAATCCCATTGACTGCAGTGGGATTACTTATGGGTCTTAAAGTTAAGCACATGCTTAAATCTTTATGGGATCAGGGTCGTGAATATTTCCCAGCAGTGTTCCTTTTTCTGAGCGCTAGCAGGATGTTGGGAAGTAGAATATGAATCCATTTTCATTGTTCAAACTAAATGAAAAAGTTAATGGAAAAAGTAATTTTTTTAAAAATAATTTCAGTTTCAAAATGTAAGATCTTAGTAGTAGCAGAGGAAGGGAATTTTCTAGTTGTCCTATTTAGAGGCACACTGAAGTAGTACTTCCCCAAAAAGATGCATCTATTCAAATGCCAGGTTCTTATACACGGGTAGTGCTCATTATCATGAGGGGTTAGAAGCAGCAGAAACCAAAGACAACGAATTACCAGCAAGTTATGGATCAAGATCAGCCAAAGCATTAGAATGGATTCCTCTCTGCTTCCTTTCAAGGATAAAAGATAAGAATCCCTTCCCATCCCCTAAAGAAAGCAAGGATTTCAGAGCCAGAGGCCACAGCAAGTACCTTAACCAAGACTTTGAAAAATATTCCTCCAACGTCTAACTGCAAGTTTGTTTTGCTTATAATAAACAAACTGAAATTCTAAATATCAGTAGTGAGTGAGGGACCCCTGCTGGTATTTGACTGGTACTACAATTTGCCAAGTTAAGTTTTCAACAGCTTACACAAAGTTTAAAAAATAAAGGTGTTTTTATGCAGCATTGTTGTCATAGGTTGAAACATGTTTTACAAGTATTATAAAAAGGGGGGAAGCTAGTAAGTATTACAGGTGAGAGACAAGTTATTCCGGTTTCCAAGGTTTTTTTTTTTTTTTTATAAGAATACTGTCTGCAGCACTGAGAAGGTAGCTTAAGAAGGAGCATATCTGCACTAGATGAGGTTTCCTGATTAAATTGTTATTAAAGTTTGATTTTCAAAAATGCACATGCAATTAATATGAACAACTGCATGTACAATTAAGAAGCACAGCCAACGCGACTGTATGAGTCAGGAGAGTTTCATGCAAATGGCCAGTTATGAAGGTAGCTATTGGCATGCACCTTTACTAGAGTATTGCATTATCACTGTCATTAAAACTACACAAATCAGTGTAGTTTTACGAATCAGTCCCTTAATGTCTGTTTGGTTGCCCACAATCTTTGAGAAAAGATCTAGCCTTAAACATATGAACTGTTCACACATTTTTCAATAAATATTTATGAATCACTATGGCAGCAACTAGCCCCACTTTTGAGAATTTTGTAAGAACGAACCAACTACTGCTACCTGACATTTTAGGCTGTGCACTGAAGGGATTTTGCATGGAACAAACAGCTAAAGCCCTATGATCTTGTCAGATTGATTCTATACACTTTTGTGCAATATTCTAAAGCAACAATGCTTCAAGTCTTTGATTTAAAGGAGGCAAATATGTAGCTAAATACCATTAGAGTATTGCTGAAAAATAGTATTATGAGTTTTAAAAGCAAATTGCCTACAATAAATTGACCAGAATGGTTTGCCAAGTTGTAAGCCACTCACTCCTCCCTGATCCCCTACAAGATGGTGTGGGCATATCATAAATAGCTCAATATTGGCTGTGTTAAGAGTTAGTGCAATGCAGATCTAGGGCCTGCTCATGCAGTTTGTATGAGTAGAATGCTCTGACTTCAAACAGATGTTTTGTGTGAGTAAAGACTGCAGGATTGGAACACCTGAGAGAGCATTTTGCATTGCATAAGGGAGCGAGTGGAGGACTTCGAGGAGTTTCCTCTGTTTTGGATTTTTATAATGGATAATGTTGCCTTATGAGCAGAAGTGTTATTTCTAATTAGTACCGTACTGACTTTTAGTGGTTGCATGTATATAGCTTAGCCTGACCATAATAAATGTTTATTTGTGTATGTCCCTTGTGTCTGTATCGCTGTAATGAAGTAGGAATCTTTAAGAGAAAGCAAGGACTGTTTTCCTCAAGAACACATGTGCAGATACAGCCATTATGACTGGTTTAACAGAGTCTTTCAAAAAAATCTATGATTTAGTATTATACCTCTAAGCTTCAAAGGGGAAGGGGGGGAGGGAGGAGAGAGAATCTTTAAACTAGATAGGCATCAATTCCTTAGTCCTTGGAGCCATTTCTCTTTGGTTGGGAGGTCTTGGCATTTTCAAACACTAGGTCTCTCTTTACAGCTTTCTTTGCATTTGCTGGGGGTGGGAGTGGGGAGAGAGGTTTATGTAAATTCTAATCTACTGACCATGCAGAGCATCCTCAGAACTGAAGTCAGAAGTTTCTGTCTATATGCTAGACATGTACTACACTGATGGACTTCAAAATACATATCCCCTATTTAATCCACTAGTTCCATGTGAATTTGCAATTATTCATCTACCAGGTGACAAGGATTTTTGTTTCATTTGACAATAGCCTTCATTTGATTAGGTCTGGCTTTAAAGGCTGA